>NC_056068.1:4688349-5309303 GCF_016772045.2 Ovis aries | reverse complement strand
TTCAGTTGGTATTTGTTGAGTACAAGGCTTTGCACTAGGGAAGTGGGATAAAGGCTGGATCTGATCAGTCATCTGGTGGGATAAAGGCACCGCAATCATAGTTTGCATGTGCCAGGAGTCACAGATGCTCAGGCATAGATACACCAGAAAAACTGCACCAGCTGGCTCCACTCTGATGATGGAGCTTCATATATTCTAACTGATCAACACTAGAGCTATATAGGTTGTTATATATTTTGAATCACGTCATAATACCAAGTGCTACAGTAATTCTTTACATGCATTAGAAGTGCTCTAAAATTAGGAGTGTAGAATTAAAATACACACATTACTATACATAAAACAAATAATCAGATAACACAGGAAACTATACTCAATAAGAATCAGAAAAAGAATAGACATATAGACATGTATAACTGAATCATTTTTCTGTACACCTGAAAGTTACACAACATTGTAAAATGACTATATTTCAATCAAAATTGGAAAACCAAGGAAAAAAACAAAAAAAGTCCAATTTTAACAATAAGTTTTTTAAGTGCTCTAATATCTCAATGTACATATTCTTCATAACATTTACTATAATTTGCCCTTTTATATGGGCTTCCTAGGTATCTCAGTGGTAAAGAACTTACCTGCAATGAAGGAGATGTGGGTTCAATCCCTGGGTTGGAAAGAACCCCTGGAGACGAAATGGCAATCCACGCTAGTATGCTTGCCTGGGAAATCCCATGGACAGAGGAACCTAGAGGGCTATAGCCCATGGGGTTGCAAAGAGTCAGAAATGACTGAGCAACTGAACAACAATACTTTTATACTGTCAGTATTAATTATACTGTCTGCTGGTTGCTGTTGTTCAGTCACTCAGTCATGTCTAACTCTTTGGGACCCCATGAACTGCAGCACGCCAGGCCTCCCTGTCCTTCACCATTTCCCAGAGTTTGCTCAAACTCATGTCCATTGAGTCGGTGATGCCATCCAACCATCTTATCCTCTGTCATCCCCTTCTCCTCCTGCCCTCAATCTTTCCAAGCATCAGGGTCTTTTCTAACGAGTCAGCTCTTCACATCAGGTGGCCAAGGTGTTGGAGCTTCAGCTTCAGAATCAGTCTTTCCAATAAATATTCAGAGTTGAATTCTTTTAGGATTTAATGGGTTGATCTTGCTGTTCAAGGGACTCAAGAGTCTTCTCCAACACCACAGTTTGAAGGCATCAGTTCTTCAGTGCTCAGTCTTTTTTATTGTCCACCTCTCACATTCATACAAAACTACTGGAAAAACCACAGCTTTGCCTATACAGATATTTGTCAGCAAAGTAATGCTTCTGCTTCTAATACACTGTCTAGGTTTATCATAATTTTTCTTCCAAGTATCTTTTAGTTTCATGGCTGCAGTCACCATCTGCAGTGATTCTGGAGCCCGAAAAAATTAAGTCTGTCTCTGTTTCCATTGTTTCCCCATCTATTTGCCATGAGGTGGTGGACTGGATGCCCTGATCATATATATATATATATATATATATATATATATATATTTTTTAATTGGAGGCTAATTACTTTACAATATTGTATTGGTTTTGCCATACATCAACATGAATCTGCCACGGGTGTACACGTGTTCCCCATCCTGAACCCCCCTCCCAGCTCCCTCCCCATACCATCCCTCTGGGTCATCCCAGTACACCAACCCCAAGCATCCTGTATCATGCGTCAAACCTGGACTGGCAATCCATTTCATATGTGACATTATACATGCTTCAATGCCATTCTCCCAAATCATCCCATCCTCTTCTTCTCCCACAGAGTCCAAAAGACTGTTCTATACATCTGTGTCTTTTTTGCTGTCTTGCATACCGTGTTATCATTACTATCTTTCTAAATTCCATATATATGTGTTAGTATACTGTATTGGTATTTTTCTTTCTGGCTTACTTCACTCTGTATAATAGGCTCCAGTTTCATCCACCTCATTAGAACTAATTCAAACATAAGACCAGAAACTATAAAACTCCTAGAGGAGAACATAGGCAAAACACTCTCCGACATAAATCACAGCAGGATCCTCTATGACCCACCTCCCAGAATTCTGGAAATAAAAGCAAAAATAAACAAATGGGACCTAATTAAAATTAAAAGCTTCTGCACAACAAAGGAAAATATAAGCAAGGTGAAAAGACAGCCTTCTGAATGGGAGAAAATAATAGCAAATGAAGCAACTGACAAACAACTAATCTCAAAAATATACAAGCAGCTCCTGCAGCTCAATTCCAGAAAAATTAATGACCCAATCAAAAAATGGACCAAAGAACTAAACAGACATTTCTCCAAAGAAGACATACAGATGGCTAACGAATACATGAAAAGATGCTCAACATCACTCATTATCAGAGAAATGCAAATCAAAACCACAATGAGGTACCATTTCATGCCAGTCAGAATGGCTGTGATCCAAAAGTCTACAAGAAATAAATGCTGGAGAGGGTGTGGAGAAAGGGAACCCTCTTACACTGTTGGTGGAAATGCAAACTAGTACAACCACTATGGAGAACAGTGTGGAGATTCCTTAAAAAACTGGAAATAGAACTGCCTTAAGTGATCAGTGATAGCAGGGCAAGTTGGCTCAGAGGTTAAAGCGTCTGCCTCCAATGCAGGAGACTCAGGTTCAATCCCTGGGTCGGGAAGATCCCCTGGAGAAGGAAATGGTAATCCACTCCAGTATTCTTGCCTGGAGAATCCCATGGATGGAGGAGCCTGGTGGGCTACAGTCCATGGGGTTGCAAAGAGTCAGACACGACTGAGGGACTTCACTTCACTTCACTTCACTTTATGACCCAGCAATCCCACAGCTAGGCATACACACCAAGGAAACCAGAATTGAAAGAGACACATGTACCCCAATGTTCATCGCAGCACTGTTTATAATAGCCAGGACATGGAAGCAACCTAGATGTCCATCAGCAGATGAATGGATAAGAAAGCTGTGGTACATATACACATTGGAGTATTACTCAGCCGTTAAAAAGGATACATCTGATCTTAGTTTTTTGAAGGCTCAATTTTAAGTCAGCTTTTTCACTCTCCTCTTTCACTTCCATCAAGAGATCTTTAGTTCCTCTTTGCTTTCTTCCATAAGGATTGTCATCTGCATATCTGAGGTTATTGATATTTCTCCCTGCAATCTTCATCCAGCCCAGCATTTCACATGATGTATTCAGCATATAAGTTAAATAAGCAGGGTGACAATAGCCAACCTTGACATACTCCTTTGCCAATTTGGAACCAGTTCATTGTTCCATGTCCAGTTCTAATTTGCTCCTTGACCTGCATACAGATTTCTCAGGAGGCAGGTAAGGTGGTCTGGTATTCCCATCTCTTGAAGAATTTTCCACAATTTGTTTTGATCCACAGACTCCAAAGCTTTAGCATAGTCAATGAAGCAGAAGTAGTGTTTATCTGGAATTCTCTTTCTGTCAAATTAGACTAAATCCCTGAAAGCTAGAACAAATCTGTTTTATTCAACATTTTACCTCAGTTCTTGCCTGGAGAATCCCAGGGGTGGGGGAGCCTGGTGGGCTGCCGTCTATGGGGTTACACAGAGTCGGACACGACTGAAGTGACTTAGCAGTAGTAGCAGCAGCAGCATTTAGTAGGTGCCCAGTAAACATTTGTCAAGTGAGTGGCTTTATGTATAGTTCTAGAAGCCAACAGATCCAATTTCTTGTTCTTTCCTTACTTCTTCCTAAGAGTGTGACCCTGGGCATGTTTCACAGTTCTCTATACTTTGTTTCCACCTCTGTGAGTGGACATAGTAACAAATGTTACCTTATAGAGCTGCTATGAGAATTTATTACATCATCACCATCATCCTGAGTTCTTATTATATACCCAGGTCCTCTTAGCTCTAGAAAAATCTCCTTACAGCATGTGGTCACGCACACATTCATGTTTGAAAAGCCAGTCCTGAGATTCCATAACTGAGTGTTTAGATTTTTTTCCTTTAATCTCGTGACTCACACCCTGGCATCTAAAATCTACCAAGCACAGTCAGAAGAAAGCAAGGGACCTTTATTTGTTTAATGTATGTATTCTGATTTTGCCTAGGGTGTCTGTTCAAGGCTTTTAAAATCATGGTGATAGTCACGTACTGCACAGAATAAGCGAATAAGGCAGCAGAGTGCCTGCAAATCAAGTGTGAATAATTTTAATGACAAACTGTACATCACTCCCTAAAGGTTTGTCATCCAATATCCTGTAAACCTAGGTGAGGAATTCATGAGATACAATCTTGCCTCTGAATGCCCTAAAATTTACATTGCTGGCTTGTCAGTTACATTACCTCTTTGGTTAAAAACTTGATACTGTCCTAAAGTGCTTCCAAATCTACATAGAATTTACCTACTGGCTCAGAATCCTGCTGCAATGCAGGAGACTCAGGTTTCATCCCTGTATCAGGAAGCTCCCAGGAGGAGAGAATGGCAACCCACTGCAGTACTCTTGCCTGGAGAATTCCATGGACAGAGGAGCCTGGCAGGCTCTAGTCCATGGGGTCACAAAGAGTCAGACACAACTGAGCAACTAACATTTTCACTTAACTTACTCTCATGATGATAACTTAACAGTAGACTTTAAAATGTCTTTGTACAAAGCTATGAAATCCCCTTTGTACAAACTACTAAACAGATACACTAGGGGATCTACTAGAAGTGGGACTCCCACCTGCAGGAAGCTTCTTCACTCAGCGTCTATGTCATGACAACTACTGTGTGTATGTGTCTCCAGTCTGGCCCAGATCATTCTGTTCACCTACTTACTGGCTATCTCCATGCAGCATTCCAGAGGCTCGTCTGCCTCACCAGTCCCAAATGAAATCCATCATTGTTTGCCTCAAGTGTGTCCCTGTTTTGGTCATTGACCCCGTTACCTGCCCAGTTACCCACACCAGAAGCATGGAATGGGACTTGGATTTCTCCCTATCCTTAACAGCCCACTTGTATCATTCAGAAAACCTGTCAATTTTATCATCTCCGTGTTTCCTTATTCTGTCCTTTCCTTGCCCTCTCTGCTGCTGCCTTAATTCCTGACATCATCCTGTCTAACCCAGGCAACCACAAGAGTCTCCCCAGCTGGTTTCCTGGCTGCAGTCTGCCCTTCCTCTAACCAGTCTCTTCACTGCTACTGGAATGATGGTTTCAAATTCAAACGTTTCCACCCTCCAGTGTTCTAAACATTTAAATGACTCCCAACCCCATAGAATAAAGTCCAAACAAGGCCCTTCAGGAAATGCACGCTAATTCTTGTCCAGCCACTTTTTGTCACCCCACCCCCACCCTTACAACCCCAATATCAGCCAAATTTAATTACTTAGAAAGGTCTCTGTGAGACTTCCTCTGATTTACCTGAATTATAGCTGATGACTTCTTCCTTTATCCCCTTGGTGAAATTCACATGCTGCTTTCTGCCATTCCTCAAGTACTGTCATTTTTTATGTCAGAGTCTCTTTCTAAACTCTGTATGGCAGGAATCCCTTGACAGTCCAGTGGCTGGGACTCAGCGCTCCACTGCCATGGGTCTGGGCTCAGTCCCTCGTGGAGGAACTGAGGTCCTGCAAGCTGCTTGGAGCGGCCATAGAAAGAGGAAAAGCTGTAAGTGCCTTGAAACTGATCTTTTAATATAACTCTTCAATTCTTCAAGCACGCTCTATACCCCTCACCATCACACTCACCCAAGTCAGCATCTCTTCTTCCCTGAACTATGCCATAGACTCCTGACCAACCAGGTTCCCTGCTTCCACTGTTGACTCCCAGTCTTCCTCTGAATTTGGAGTGTTTCATTTAAACATAAAGTAATCATTTTGTATTTATATATATAAATGTATTTAATTATATATATAAATAAATTTATATATATATAATATATACATATGTATGTTTAAAATAGATAGAGAGAGAGACCCTACATTTCTTATGTTAGTGGCTCCACACTTCCCTTAGGATAAAATCAGAACCTTTAGCACAGCCCTCATGGCCCTCAGGACCTCCCTCAGGTCTCATTTCATGCTTATGTTCCCTCCCTCCTCCTTATTCTAATCCTGAAAAGCCGACTACGTTTGTCACCCATAACAGCCTCTCCAAGCTGAAGGACTTGTGCCTTGATTTACCTCTGCATTTCCAAACCAGTATCTGAGAGCTGAAGGACACTAACCTTGTTTATCTCTGTGCTCATTTCAAAAGTGCCTGATGGTTGGCAGAGAAGCTTTAACATCCTTTGAGAGATATACAGTTGACCGTTGTACAGAACCAGCTCTGACTTCACCACAGGGATGAGCCTGTGCAAATGAGACCTGGAAGGGTCTGAAAGTCACCTTTGCTTCATTACCATGCTAAGATCACCACTCAAGAGGAGGATTTGTACTCTGCTAGGCACAATTTGTGCCATTTGCAAAGGAGCATGGAAGACTGCACATGTCCCAGCTAACCCTGAAAATCTAGAACCTGATGATGTGTCTGCCTCCTATCCCTTAAAATTCCTTTGTCCCCTTCCTTTGAGGAGAAGGTATTTTTAGAGCAGGAACTCTCCCTTCTCTATTCTTTGATCAATGAGCAAAGTTTCTGCTCTGTTATGCCAAACCCAGTCTCATTCAATTGTCGGCATTTGTGATTCCAGGCAAAGGACCCATTGAAGGTCCCCTTACCCACAGGAAATTGGTAGCACATTCAATCCCTGTGTCTCCCATTAAACCGACCCAAGAGAGGCTGTGGAAGAGACAGAGGCACTATCAAAGAACTAGGCAGGGTCTGGAATACATGATGTCTTAGAAATAAGAACAGAGGAGGTTTCAAGAAGGAGCAGGTGGTCGGTGATACCAAGTGGAGGCCACACAGATTATAGAAAACAAAGACTGAGAGAGGGCTTTTGGACTTGGTAAAAAATAATAAGAATATCATTCTTGACTTCTCAGAGAGCCTCACTGGAACATAAGATGGCATAAAAACCAGAGAAGCTAGTGCTAAGGAATAGGTCATTATTAACCCCTGAAAACAAAAATGGTGTTAAGTAATCAGTTTAATTTTTATATTTTGAAGAGTTAAAAAGGCAAACCACTGGTCACTCACCAGACATCCTGAAATACCTCTTTGTGTTCGGGAATAGGCTGCCGTATGTTGCAAGCACAGACCAAAACCACAGAAAACAATTCTCTTACAACCTCCAAGACTGGGAAAGCTGTGAAAAAAAATCCCAATATAAAATATTCTCAGAAGTTTTTCCCATCTTCCATTCCTGCTTATTCAGAAGAATATTTGCAGTTATTTGTTTTCCTACATGATGTGCTCATGCTGTCATTGCAACACGCATAAAAGCAGCTGCCTGCTTTCTTCCTGTCTGTCTCACTTTTAGGGAACTCAGGCCTGAAATAAGCCCAACTCTCCAGCTACATCTTCATAAGCTATTAAGGTTTTAGGAAACACCTATACTCTTCGCCGTTCATTGTAACCTTCTGTATAAACTACTTAGGACTCAGAAATACCTATTTCCTAGCTTTCACTCAAGGCAATGAAGGAGCTGTGTCCAAGGCTCTATTAAAAAGTCACCATTAATTCGCCATTTAGTGAATTCTATGTGAGCCAAACATTATGCTGGTTTCTGAAAAAATGAGCGACACCCTGGCCTCAGCTTTCACATGTCAGCTGAGGCTAACATGTACTCTCTTTCTCCCATGACAGAAGAAGTGACTTCCAAAAAGAGTAAATTTGAAGATCTGCTAAGAGTCCCAGCTCAGATTATCACAGGAGAGCTCGTAAGGGACCTGACTGTATTGTTGTTCAGTTGCTAAGTCATGTCCGATTCTTTGCAACCCCGTGGACTGCAGGACACCAGGCTTCCCTGCTCTTCACATCTCACAGAGTCGGTTCAAATTCATGTCCATTGAGTCAGTGATGCCATCCAGCCATCTCATCCTCTATCATCCCCTTCTCCTCCTGCTCTCAATCTTTCCCAGCATCAGGGTCTTTTCTAATGACTCAGCTCGTCACATCAGGTGGCCAAAGTATTAGAGCTACTGCTGCAGCATCAGTCCTTCCAAAGAATATTGAGTTGATTTCCTTTAGGATGGACTAGTTTGATATTGCATGCTGTCCAAGGGACGCTCAAGAGTCTTCTCCAGCCCCACAATTTGAAAGCATC
The DNA here is from genome assembly GCF_016772045.2 of Ovis aries. Classification (NCBI taxonomy): domain Eukaryota; kingdom Metazoa; phylum Chordata; class Mammalia; order Artiodactyla; family Bovidae; genus Ovis; species Ovis aries. The sequence continues at coordinate 5,301,124 of NC_056068.1, read as the reverse complement.
AATTATTCAGCTCTCAGCCTTCTTTATGGTCCAGCTCTCACATCCATACATGACTATGGTAGAAACCATAGCTTTGACTCTACAGACCTTTGTCATCAACGTTTTTACGGTATGAAAAGGCAAAAATATACTCTATGCCAGAAGGGAAACTGAACAGCATTCTCTTTTCTGAAAATTACTTTGTTATTATGACTGATAAGTGGGCATGGACTAGGGTGAAGAGCAAAGGGCTCTTTAAAGGCAAAAACATTCTTTCACCTGGATAGCACTATGACTCAGCGAAAGAAAGCAAAAGAGTTATTAGCTTAGTCATGTCCAATTCTCTGCGACCCCATGGACTATAGCCCACCAGGCTCCTCTGTCTATAGGATTTCCTAGGCAAGAATACTGGAGTGGGTTGCCATTTCCTCCTCCAGGGATTGAACCCAGGTCCCCTGCATTACAGGCAGATTCTTTACCATCTGAGCCATCTTGTTCTTTCCACCTTGGAGTGAGTATTAATGATATTCTCCTGCTTCCTGGGAACACAACTATGATTTTCTCTAAAAGAAAAGGAAGGTCATTAAAGGGAGAGGAGGGGTTCAAACGGTTTATCTAAATGAGCAAATTTATTCCTGTTTCTAAATGAAAGAACTCAACTCAATTACAGCAATGACTTTATTTTCCCTACTTCCTGAGGGGAAGTTTCAAGCTAAGGGAATCTGTCCAATCAAACTGTTTCTCCAATATGTTTGATGTTTTCAACAGAGTCCAAAAATTTGCCAGAAAATAGTTCAAAATCTGAAATTACTGTGCATCTTCACTTTGCCATATAATATTTAGAATCAGTCATTTTGAGATGTCTAGACCAGGAGTTTTTCTTGTGTTTCTTCTTCCCTCCCAAATTAATTGAGCCATTCAGTATTTGAACATCAATGAGCAAAAAGCTACCAAGATAATTTCTAAATGTATGCCTCTTGGTAATATTTTTAAAGGTTAAAATTAATCTGCTATACATCCTTAATGTATTAGCATTTTGCATCTTCATACTTCTAAATTTCTCTGATTCTTCTCCTCTCAAATAGGAGGCAGCATACTAACCAACAGCTTTATATAGAGGACAATGGCAGGGAAAGAAATTGTCTCACTTTCTTGGTAAAAGAATGCTTAAATATGCAAGGTATATTAGGACTTACCCTAAAATAAAACATTGAGTTCACTCGGAGCTACCTTGCTTTTACTTAAATCTTGTTAATTTAAATATATCCACACGAACTGTTCTCTAATTTCCCATGTTTGCTTATTAGATTAAGGATTATACCAGGTGCTAATGATTCAAAGGCCAGTCTAAGAACTCTCCATTTACCTAAGCTTATCCTCTAGAGTGAGATTCTGAGCTTCACGATGGCAAGAATTATCTTAAATGTTCTCTGAATTGTTTTTGCTCCTGAGTAACTAGCAGGGAATCAGTACTTAAAAGAACATTTAGAGTCATAGAATTGGAGAGCTAAGAGGAGCCTTAAATACTATCTAGGGTAGTGCTAATCAATAGAAATATGACAGGATCCACAATGAGAATCATATATGCAATGGTTACTTTTTCCAGTTTTCTGGAAAAGCTAGGGGAAAGAAAGTGAAATTAATTTTGATACATATTTTATTCAAGCCAATATATCCAAAATATTATCACCCCAACATATATTCAATAAAATATTATGAATAAGATATTTCACATTCTATATTTGCATGAAGTCTTCAAAATCCAGCATGTCTTTCATACTTACAGCACAATTTCAAATGTTCAATAATTACATGTGGCTAGAAGATACCCTTGGAAAAGGCGATGGCACCCCACTCCAGTACTCTTGTCTGGAAAATCCCATAGATGGAGGAGCCTGGTAGGCTGCAGCCCATGGGGTCGTGAAGAGTCGGAGATGACTTCCCTTTCACTTTTTACTTTCATGCATTGGAGAAGGAAATGGCAACCCACTCCAGTGTTCTCGAGAGGGGAGCCTGGTGGGCTGCCGTCTGTGGGGTGGCACAGAGCTGGACACGACTGAAGTGACTTAGCAGCAGCAGTAGATACCCTGGTGAGCAGTACAGACCTCAAGTCCAACCTCTGAACTTTACAGATGAGAAAAACAGAGATATAGAGAGGTGAAATGACCAGCCAATTGGAGAAACACTAGAGAAAAGCGATCGCATATCATGAAACCACAGGTTTCTCTCCTGGGAAGTTCTGATGACATTTCCCACTTACTAAACCATGTGATGCCTGTCTTTTTCCCCCCTCACCTCTGATATTTTAACCCAGGGTCTGGCTAATCATAAAGGCGTGCCTGTGTGCTAAGTTGCTTCAGTCATGTCCATGTGATCTTATGGACTGTAACGCACCAGGCCCCTGTGTCCATGGGATTTTCCAGGCAAGAATACTGGAGTGGGTGGCTATGCCCTTCTCTAGGGAATCTTCCTAACTCAGGGATCGAACAGGCATCTCTTATGTCTCCTGCACTTGCAGGCAGGTTCTTTATGACTGAGCCACCTGGGAAGCCCATTCACAAAGGCGCTGCCTTCAAATGTAGGTAAGCAGCTCTTTCAAAGGGATTGATTGTATTTGCCTTGCCACACCTACTGATAAGACAAGACATTTTTATGTTTGCCCAGACCATTCTTCACATATGAATGCTTTGATGTACTATTTGTTTTTGAAGGTAAATACAGTTTCGATTTTTCCTCTCCCTGTTTTCTCTTGCCCTGGTGAAGACAAGATCTGACATGTTCCTTTTCTCTGTTTGACTCCTCTTCCACCAGTCAAAATGAGTAAAGTGGGTGATCAGAAAGGTAACTGAGAAGGCTTTCAAAAGGTCAAAAGAGAAAGGGCAAAGTGGAGATGTGAGGTGAATTCTTGCAATTTAGAATTTATTCCTCAAAAAGGAGGTTATGAACAGGGAGCATTTGCCTAGGACATAAGAGGCATATTAAGTGAGCCACACAGGCTGGACCCTGTGCTTGGCGCTGGTCCCTCGGGTGCAATGAAGGACCCAGTCATGCTTGGCAGTGTAATAGAGGGGGAGAGCCCAGCTCCGAAACCAGGTGAGGCAAGGAGGTGCTGCTGGGGACCGAGAAGATGGATAACCGCAGTCAGAGGGCTGTGTTTCCTGCAGAAATCTTTTCAGATGACCTGCAAACATGTTGCCAGTAAGACTAAGGCATACAACTTAATTGGGAGATTATGAATTCAACATATAGACAGACCATAAGGCACAACATGGGGAATTACAGAACAGTGAGAGACCATTCTGATGACTTGTGAGGAAAGGAGAGTCAGAAGGTGTCCACGTTCTTGGTGTTTGACAGCACCACCACCTCCTCACAGACTATATATATATATGTGTGTGTGTGTGTATATGTGTGTGTGTGTGTGTGTGTGTGTGTGTGTGTGTGTGTGTGTGTGTGTGTATGTATCCAGTTGCCTTTTCCTAGGGACTGGAATTCTAAATTCACCAGGTGAACCCTGTTCGAAGGTGACTTTTCTCTGAAGCCTCCGCTGACACAGGCAAGGACTTGTCTCTTCTGCCTCTCCTTCTGTCATAGCTATTGTACCACAGTGAAGATTCCATCCTCCCTAACTGTGACTTAGAGCGAGCTGATGAGCTTTGAGAGATTATTAAGAGCCCTAGACCAATGAAATTACACTCTATGTGGGTAGAGCCTGCCCTGATATTGATGTTTTGGTGAAAACAAAGAGATTAAATAAACCATCTGTATTCTGAACAGTGAACTATACAGGCTCCTCCATCCACCCTACTTCCCACCATCACCCTCAGTTCTAATAAACCTAGCAATCAGGCTTATCCCCTCAAAGTACTAAGAGAAAAGGTCTACAGATACTAATAATTGAGAGGCAGGAGGGGGCAGACACACACATAAAGAATGTAGCTAGGTCAGCACCCTGCAGTCTACACACTAACCTGTTCACACATAGAGCTTTCAAGCAGTTTCTTAGTGCCTCACTCTTTTTTTTTTAATAGCTCAATTTATTATTTTAATATCTTCTTCTAAGGGGAACAGGGTTTTATTTTTTAATTGATTTTAAAATTTAGTTCACATACAATATTATGTTAGTTTCAGCTGTACTACAGAATGATTTTATATTTGCATATATTATAAAATGATCATCACAATAGGTCTAATAATCATCTGTCCCAATTAAACTTATTACAATGTTATTGATCATATTATACCCCAGTAGACTATTTATTTTATAACTAGAATTTTGTTCCTCTTAATCCCTTCACCTATTTCACTCTCTACTGTCACCCTTCTGTCAACTACCAATTTGTTTTCTGTATCTATGAATCTATTTTCATTTTTTGCTTGATTTTAAGATTCCATATATAAGTGAGATTATACAGTATTTGCATTTCTCTGACTTATTTCACTTAGCATAACACCCTCCAGATTCATCCACCCTTCAGATTCACCCATCCATTTGTCAAAAATGGCAGAATCTTATTTTTTACGGCTAATATTCCATTGTATATATATATTACCATATTTGTTTATCCATTCATCTGTTGATGGATGCTCAGGTTGTTTCTACATCTTGTCTATTGTAAATAATACTGCAATGAAAATTGGTGTTCATCTCTTTTAATTTGTACTTTTGTTCTTTTCAAATAAATTACCAGAAGTGAAATTACTGGATCATATGGTGTTCTATTTTTAATTTCTTGAAGAACCTCCATACTGTTTTCTAATATTGGCTGTAACAATTTGCATTCTCACAAACAGCACACAAGGATCCGCCTTTCCTAAAGTTTGCCAACTTTTATTATTTATTATCTTTTTAATAATAGTTATAATGACAGATGTGAAATGGTCTCATTGTGGTTTTGACTTACATTTCCCTCATGATTAGTCATGTTGAGCAACTTCACATGTTTCTGTTGGCTGTCTGTACATATTCTTTGGGAAAATGTCTATTCAGGTCCTCTGCCTGTTTTTAAATTGGGTTATTTGGGGGTTTTTGATGTTGAGGTATATGAGTTCTTTGTATATTTTGGACATTAACCCCTGACTGAATGTACTGTTTGCAATTATCTTTTCCCATTCAGTCAGCTTTTCCATGTAGCCATCCAATTTTCCCAACACTATTTATTGAAGAGGCTCTGTTTTACCCCATTGTATATTCTTACCTCATTTGTCATAGCCTAATTGGCCATATAAGCATGAGTCTATTTCTGGGCTTTCCACTTTTTTCCATTGATCTATGTATCTGCTTTTGGTGCTAGTACCATACTGTTTTGATTACTATAGCTTTGTAATTAGTTTGAAATCAGAGCATGTAATATCTCTAACTCTGATTTTCTTTCTCAAGATTCCTTTGTCTATTTGCAGTCTTTTGTGTTTCCATACAAATTTTAAAATTACTTTTTCAGTTCAGTTCAGTTCACTTGCTCAGTCATGTCCAACTCTCTGCAACCCCATGAATCGCAGCATGCCAGGCCTCCCTGTCCATCACCAACTCCCGGAGTTCACTCAGACTCATGTCCATCGAATCAGTGATGCCATCCAGCCATCTCATCCTCTGTCATCCCCTTCTCCTCCTGCCCCCAATCCCTACCAGCATCAGACTCTTTTCCAATGAGTCAACTCTTCACATAAGGTGGCCAAAGTACTGGAGTTTCAGCTTTAGCATCATTCCTTCCAAAGAAATCCCAGGGCTGATCTGCTTCAGAATGGACTGGTTGGATCTCCTTGCAGTCCAAGGGACTCTCAAGAGTCTTCTCCAACACCACAGTTCAAAAGCATCAATTCTTCAGCCCTCAGCCTTCTTCACAGTTCAACTCTCACATCTTTATGTGAAAAATGCCCCTAGTATTTTAATAGGGATTACACTAAATCTGTATCTTGCTTTAGGTAAATGTTCATTTTAACAATATTAATTCTTCCAATTCATGAGCACAGTATATCTTTCCATTTGTCTGTGTCATCTTCAGTTTCTTTCATCAGTGTCTTACAGTTTTGAGTATAATTTACTCCTATATATTTTATTCTCTTTATTGCAATTGTATATGGATCATTTTCTTAAGTTCTCTTTCTGATAGTTTGTTATACTTGTATAGAAATACAACAGATTTCTGTGTACTGATTTTGTATCCTACAACTTTACTGAATTTATTTATTAGTTCTAATAGTTTTGGTAGCATATTTAGGATTTTCTTCATCTTCAAACAATGACAGTTTTACTTCTTCCTTTCAAATTTAGATTACTTATTATTATTTTTCTTGTCTGACTGCTATGACTAGGACTTCCAATACTATGCTGAATACAGATGGTAAGAGTGGGCATCCTTGTCTTGTTTCTGATCTTAGAGGAAATACTTTCAGTTTTTCACCATCAAGTTTGATATTGGCTGTGGGAGTGCCTCACTCTTAAAAATTAATGCAGAGCCAAGCATTTCCCAAAACTCAAGGAAAGGGTCTAATGTGAAAGCTAAAAACCAAAACTTACCAACAAGAACAAGTACATTGAGGAGACAGAGGCAGTTCAGAAGAGAACTTGAAAAACTATAATGAGAATATTAACATCCTCAGAAGTGTAGAAGTAGTTGCTATTACAGTCATGAAACAGGTGTGAACGCTAAGTGTGGAGGGGGGGAGAAGCATTCAGAAAAAAAAAAAAAAAGAAAACCAGAACGCAAAAATATAATAAAGTATAACTTTAAAAATCAATAGAAGTATTAAGAGATAATATTTGAGGACTTTTCTAGGAATTAGAACAACAACAGAATATCATAAATATAAGAAAATTATAGGATTAATATGACAACTAAATCATAGCAGTTTCAGGAAAAGGTGAAAATTATCAAAGAATTAGTACAGGGAAATGTTCCAGAACAGGAGGATCTGAACAACTATGCATAAATATGACATGGGAACCAGGAAAATGGATACCAAACCTAGAAACGGTGAAAGGGAGGTCCCAGGATGAGGGCTGCACAGCAGGCCAAAGCAGACCATGAGAACAACTCCAAGGGGGATGTCTCCAAGAAAATGTATGCCCCTAATATATTACCTTTTTATTAGTTGGCTTAAAACTTCACATTCAAAAAACCAAGATCATGGCATCCAGTCCCATCACTTCATGGCAAATAAATGGGGAAACAATGGAAAAGGTGAGACTTTATTTTGGGGGGCTCCAAAATCTCTGCAGATGGTGACTGCAGCCATGAAGTTAAAAGATGCTTGCTCCTTGGAAGAAAAGTTATGACCAACCTAGGCAGCATATTAAAAAGCAGATACATTGCTTTGCCAACAAAGGTCAAAGCTATGGTTTTTCCAGTAGTCATGTATGGATATGAGAGCTGGACTGTGAAGAAAGCTGAGCACCAAAGAATTGATGCATTTGAACTGTGGTGTTGGAGAAGACTCTTGAGAGTCCCTTGGACTGCAAGGAGATCCAACCAGTCCATCCTAAAGGAAATCAGTCCTAAATATTCATTGGAAGGACTGATGCTGAAGCTAAAACTCTAATACTTTGGCTACCTGATGCAAAGAACTGACTCATTGGAAAAGACCTGATGCTAGGAAAGACTGAAGGCAGGAGGAGAGGGGGATGACAGAGGATGAGATGGTTGGATGGCATCATCGAGTTGATGGACATGAGTTTACGTAAGCTCTGGGAGTTGGTGATGGATAGGGAGGCCTGGCGTGCTGCAGTCCATGGGGTCGCAAAGAGTCAGAAACGACTGAGTGACTGAACTGAACTGAATAAATGCTGTGTTTGATTGAGAACCATTTCAGAGTTCTGCTAGACTTCTGGGATAAATTAGTGATCAATATACAAAAAGTAAACAAGGATAAAAGAAAACTTATGCAATATCAAAACATAAATATTGTACATTATGGGCTCAACTGTGAACAACTGTGTATTGTTGAAATGATGTAAACACTTCGCAGTCATTCAGTTGAAATTGTGATGTCACTCTATTGCAGTGGTTCACAGTTTGGGCTGCATAGTAGAACCATGCAAGGGTATTTTAAAAAAACACTGAAGCCTTCCATCTCAATCTGGTTTAATTGGTTTGGCACACACAGACTGGGCCATGACAATTTTTAGAAGCCCCCAGGTGATTCCTAATGAGGTGGAAGGGGATGAGGGAGGAAAATAGGGGAGCCAGGGTGTGACAAAGAAGAGCTAAATTCTACTTTGCAGGGTGGGAATTCCTACTTGCCAATAGCAAGAGTGTAAGGACAGACAGAATCCTATTCTATGCTGGACACTTCAGCGTCACTCATTTCCTCCTATTCGCAGCCCTGTCAGATCCTACCTTTATTGTGAATTTTGATATTTTACTCACCAAAAAAATTTTGCATAATTTTCATTTTTTCAAATATTGCATTAAGATATTACTTATTTTGATTTCTAACTTTTGTGGCACCCCCACAAATATTTTGCCTGAAGTAAATATTGCGAAGGTGAGAGCCATACTTGCTTCACCCTAATTCCAGCTCTTATGAGAACTAAAATTGAACAATTAAAGCATTATGGAATAAACACATTACTTTTTTAAAAAAAAAAAGGACTACTAGGAGAAACTATTGGATTAAAAGTTATTGCTTGTTGGAAGCAGGATTCAAAGTTAGGGAGGGGTAAAGCAGGGAACCACTATTGTATTGTTACAAGTCTTGATATACTTTTGGCTTTTTTGAAACTGAATCTATGTGTTACCTTACTAAAAATTAAATCAAAAATACATTGTGTCAGCCAACTATTTCTGCGGGCCACATGACAGCTGATTTTAGACCAACTACACATTTGCCAGAGGAGGAAAATGAGGCACAGGGAACTGAAGTGGTTTTCCCAAGATCCCTGCCAACCAGCATCAGAACTGAGACCAGAGCAGGCTATGAATTCTTGGTTCTTTCTGCCTGAATAAACTTTCTTCTCCACCCAGTAACACTGCACCAAAAAACCTCTCTATCGTCCTACACTGCCAAGTCTACCTCCTAAATATGACTTCACAGCTCCTCTGCTGAAGGTCAGGGCCATTTTAAGACCTCAGAAATCCTGTGAATTCTGACTTTCAGAGGTCCTATCCCACACCATGTGAAAAACATTAAAATCCACCTACCACTCCATAAACTAATATTTCTTTTCATGTACCAAGAGTTTTTAAATTTTCTTTTGAATATTTACCTTGGAGTAACACTTTTTGGTTGGCTCTGATTTCTCAGCAAAATTTTGCATTCTTTGCAACTCTTGCAAAGTGAGAAAACCTACTCAAATCATTGTTTTGAAAACAAATTTTTGCCACTGACGCAACATACATTCTTTAGAGGTTTTAATTCAGCAAATGAAATTTTATTTCTGCAGTTTCTCATATGTTAGAGAACACCCTTTTCTTTTCATTTCTCAGAACTTTTCATCAGTCTTAGAACATATCCTGGATCTTCAGCACGGTGCCCACAGCACTGAGTGAATTGAATCAAACTGTGGATCACTGACCAATCTTCCGTTGGTCTCTGTCTTAGGGACTTTCCTTCCATCTCCCAACCTGGTGAGTAATTGTGTCCGTTTTTTTTTTTTCCAAAGTCTTTAATGAGGTACTGCACAAGTAATTTCCTTAAAACCTCACTTGTGATCTTCAGCACGTCCTCCTCCCTGTGGAACTCCCACCTGAATAACATGTGATTCTGGGTAAAATGCCAGGCTTCATCTTGCCTGCTTGTCTGTGAATGTGCAATTCCTACTATTTGGATTATATTTCCTTCTCCTCACTTATTGATTACTCCAATTTCATCTAAAGAATGCATACTTGTTCTTACCTAGGTTTGGGTTTCTTTCCCAGAATTTCTCTGTGATAGTACTTAATACACATTGCTGTTTTTACTTGTTGTCACGTCTGTCTTTAATAATGTCAGCAAGGCAAGGCTTATATACATTTTGCATCTCCAGATCTAGCAAACATTTGGCCAATGGAATGGATGTAATAAACTTGACTAAATGAATGTCCAGAATGACAAGGCTCTGCTGCTTTGCAGCTCTCTGCTCAATTGTGGTAACCAGCTATTAGTCTGTCCAAAACATACACAATTCCACTGCAATGGAAACAAAAATGAAACCTGGACCATCTGATATTTATATTCTGCTGAAAGTGCACAAATGAAGTTAAACAGATACAAGTCTCATTCTTTAGGTTCAGTAAGAATACAGAGATAAAGATGAGGGCAGAGATATCTGTACAGTTATTAAATACACAAATAAAATATTCTGCATAAAAAATGGAACTTAGAGTAAAACCCCTAGTTATAGCCTTTCTTTTGCTATTCTCTAGCTAAGTGACTCCAGACAATTGCTTGATATAGCACATTTTCATGTTCCATTTATGTAGGTTGTATGGTAGCTCTGTTGATGATGACCACAGAGGAAGGCCTCACTGAGGTCCTACTGTTCCTGCCTCTCCCTTGGCAGTGGGGCCTGTGCTCCTTTATGTGAGGGCCTGAGGGAAAGGGTACAGGAAAACCCCAAACCCTTAAAGTGCACCATTCCTTCCGGACTAATGAAGACTTGGCCATAGGAGGAATACCTCAAGGGAAACAAAATCCTTCTTCCTAGATAGGAAATGTATAACCTGCAACTGGAAGATTAAAAATTAAATCTCTAGTTTGAAAAGACATTTAGTCAAAAGTGGTCATTGGGTCACTGGCAGGAAGCTTAACATGTGGAAACCACGTTGGTCATACAAACCTGTGTCATCTTGCCTCCCCATACCCTAACTCTGGGCTTCAGGAGCCTCAGCTATAAAAGCTGGCTTGGGAGAAACTCTTGTTCCCTTTCACTTGGGCAGTTCCATGATCCCAAGTGACCTGGGACCTAACATCCCAGCATTGCCTAAGTGTTCCTGAAAACTAGCAGAGCATAAAGTGGTTTCATGCCCCATTGAGAAATATAAAGATGGGCCTGTTACTTGTGGCTGGAAAAACACAACACTTCCGACACAGAAAGAAGACAGAGGGTGAGGAATCAGACCAGAGCAGTGAGTCTGAACTGCCAAACCCAAACAATTTTCCTCTTTTGAGGTTAGAAACCAAGCAGTTTGAGAAAGAGTCACACAGACCACCTGGAAGACGAATGTCAAGAGCTTCAGCTTGTACTTGAGGCTTTGTCACCAAATCCACCCATAACTCTAGGCGAGTCTCTTAAACCACAAGGCCTCATTTTTTTTTATTGTAAAGTGGTTGACTTGAGCAATGAATAAATGTTTTAGCAATAATAAATAATAAAGTCATATGTGAAAAGCAGGGAATAGAAAATCACTAAAGGCAACAGGAGAATATACAAGATTATGTCACGAGGATGTAATTTCTAGTCATTTGCTGAATAAATGTTTATTTCTTTTGCCAAGTATTATTCAAGGTGTGGGTATGGAAGTAGAAACAAAAATAAAGCAGATATTCTTACTTTCTTGGAGTGCAAATTTCTGTCAGGATGACAGTAAATAGTCAGACAAATAAGTGAAATATATAGCATGCACAGGAACCTGGAATGTTAGGTCCATGAAGCAAAGTAAATGGGAAGTGCTCAAAAAGGAGATGGCAAGAGTGAACACTGACATTTTAGGAATCAGTGAACTAAAATGGACCAGAGTGGGTGAATTTAATTCAGATGAGGGCTATATAGTCTGTGGAATTTGCCAGGCCAGAATGCTGGAGTGGGTAGCCTTTCCCTTCTCCAGGAGATCTTCCCAACCCAGGGATCAAACCCAGATCTTCCACCTTGCAGGTGGGTTCTTTACCAGATGAGCTGAAAGGAGAGCCCATTATATCTATTGCTGTGGGCAAAATCCCTTAGAAGAAATGGAGTAGCCATCATAGTCAACAAAAGAGTCCAAATGCAGTACATGGGTACATTCTAAACAATGACAGAATGATCTCTGTTCATTTCCAAGGCAAACCATTCAATATCACAGCAATCCAAGTCTATGCCCTAATCACTAATGCCAAGAAGCTGAAGTTGAACAGTTCTCTGATGACCTACAAGATCTTTTAGAACTAACACCAAAAAAGATGCCCTTTTCATCATAGAGGACTGGAATGCAAAAGTAGGAAGTCAAGAGATACCTAGAGTAACAGGCAAATTTAGCCTTGGAGTACAAAATGAAGCAGGGCAAAGGCTAACAGAGTTTTGCCAAAAGAATGCACTGGTCACAGCAAACACCCTCTTGCAACAACACAAGAGAAGACTGTACACATGGACATCACCAGATGGTCAATACCAAAATAGATTGAATATATTCTTTGCAACTGAAGATGGAGAAGCTCTATACAGTCAGCAAAAAGAATACCTGTAGCTGACTGTGGCTTAGATCATGAATTCCTTACTGCCAAATTCAGACTTAAGTTGAAGAATGTATGGAAAACCACTAGACCATTCAGGTATAACCTAAATCAAATCCCTTATGATTATACAGTGGAAATGACAAATAGATTCAAGGGATTAGATGTGATAGACAAGAGTGCCTGAAGAACTATGGACAGAGGTTCATAATATTGTACAGGAGGTGGTGATCAAAACCATCTGCAAGAAAAAAGAAATGAAAAAAAGGCAAATGGTTGTCTGAGGAATCTTTACAAATAGCTGAGAAAAGAAGAGAAGTGAAAGGCAAAGGAGAAAAGGAAAGATATATCCATCTGAATGAGGAGTTCCAAAGAATATACAAAGGAGAGATAAGAAAGCCTTCCTCAGTGATCAATGCAAAGGAAAAGAGGAAAACAATAGAATGGGAAAGACTAGAGATCTCTTCAAGAAAGAGACACCAACGGGATGTTTCATGCAAAGATGAGTACAATAAAGGACAGAAATGTTATGGACCAAACAGAAGCAGACAATATTAAGAAGAGGTAGCAAAAAATACACAGAAGAACTGTACAAAAATTAGATCTTAATGATCCAGATAACCATGATGGTGTGATCACTCACCTAGAGCCAGACATCCTGGAATGTGATGTCAAGTGGGCTTTAGAAAGCATCAATAGGAACAAAGCTAGTGAAGGTGATGGAATTCCAGCTGAGCTATTTCAAATCCTAAAAGATGATGCTGTGAAAGTGCTGCACTCAATATGCCAGCAAATCTGCAAAACTCAGCAGTGGCCACAGGACTGGAAAAGGTCAGTTTTCATTCCAACCCCAAAGAAAGGCAATGCCAAAGAATGTTCAGACTACCACACAACTGCACTTATCTCACATGCTCATAAAGTAATGCTCAAAATTCTCCAAGCCAGGCTTCAGCAGTATGTGAACTGAGAACTTCCAGATATTCAAGGTGGTTTTAGAAAAGGCAGAGGAACCAGAGCTCAAATTTCCAACATCCATTAGATCATAGAAAAAAACAAGAGAATTCCAGAAAAACATCTACTTTTGCTTCACTGACTATGATAAAACCTTTGACAGCGTGGATCACAACAAACTGTGGAAAATTCTTAAAGAGATGAGAATACAAGACTATCTCACCTGCCTCCTGAGAAACCTGTATGGAGGTCAGGAGGCAACAGTTAGAACCAGACATGGAATGATGGACTCTTTCCAAATTGGGAAAGGAGTACGTCAAGGCTGTTTATTGTCACCCTGCTTATCTAACTTTATGCAGATGAAGCACAAGCTGGAATCAAGATTGCTGGGAGAAATAGCAATAACCTCAGATATGCAGACGGCACCACTCTTATGGCAGAAAGTGAAGAGGAACTAAAGAGCCTCTTGATGAAAGTGAAAGAGGAGAGTGAAAAAGCTGGCTTAAAACTCAGCCTTCAATAAACTAAGATCATGGCATGCGGTCCCATCACTTCACAGCAAATGGATGGGGAAACAATGGAAACAGTGACACTTTCTTTTCTGGGGCTCCCAAATCACTGCAGATGGTGACTGCAGCCGTGAAATTAAAAGATGCTTGCTCCTTGGAAGAAAAGCTATGACAAACCTAGACAGCATATTAAAAAGCAGAGACATTACATTGTCAAAAAAGATCCGTCTAGTCAAAGCTATGGTTTTTCCAGTAGTCATCTACAGATGTGAGAGTTGGACTATAAAGAAGACTGAACTCCAAAGAACTAATGCTTTTGAACTGTGGTGTTGCAGAAGACTCTTGAGAGTCCCTTGGACCGCAAGGACATCAAACCAGTCAATCCTAAAGGAAATCAGTCCTGAATATTCATTGGAAGGACTGATGCTGAAGCTGAAGCTCCAATACTTTGGCCACCTGATGTGAAGAGTTGACTCATTAGAAAAGACCCTGATGCTGGGAGGGATTGAAGGCAGGAGGAGAAGGGGACAACAGAGGATGAGATGGTTGGATGGCATCACCAACTGAATGGACATGAGTCTGAGCAAGCTCCAGGAGATGGTGAAGGACAGGGAATCCTGGTGTGCTGCTGTCTGTGGGGTCACAAAGAGTCGGACACAACTGAACCACTGAACAACAACAGTTATGTGACAGATGGTGACAAATGCTGTAGAGAAAAAGTGCAGGCACGACACATAGAGCACTCAGGAACGGGTGGGGGGTAGGAGGGTGGGTGTTGCACATTCCTGAATAGAAGGAATGAGCCAAGGCTGTGAGAAATGGAGCCCTCCAGCAGAGGAACAGCAAGCACCAACATCACTACGAACCATAGAAACACTCAAGGGCTACAGCTGGCAGGCTAGGTGGTGAGTAGCAGGAAATAAACTCAGAAATTTAACAGAGGACAGATTGTATAAAACTTTGTAGGACTTTAGCATTTACTCAGGGGAGATAGGACAAACTGGAGGATTTTGAACAAAGGAATAAATCAACTCAGTGTTCAAAAAGAACACTATGGTTCAGTGAAAAGAACACAAAAGCTATAGCAGGGATATCAGTTAAGAGGCTATTTACAGGGACTTCCTGGTGGTCTGGGGGTTAAGAATCCACTTTGCAGTGCAGGGGAGGAGGGTTCAATTCTTGGTTGAGGACTAGCATCCCACAAGCCATGGAGCAACTAAGCCGGTGTGATGCCACTCCTGAGCCTGTGCGCCACAAATACTGAAGCCTGGGCACCACAGCTAGAGAGCTAGAATGCCGCAGTGAAAGATGCTGCACGATGGAACAAGGGTCCCAATCTAGCCCAATCAATTGTTTTATAAAGAGGCTATTACAATAAGGTGAGATGATGATAACTGGGATCAAGATGATAGCAGTCCAGATGGGGACAAAGGTCATATTCTGTATATTTAAAAAGACAAATGGATTTTGCTAATGGATTAGATACAGATTCTGAGAGGAAAAAAGTGTCAAGAACAGCTTGAAGCTTTTTTTGGCAAGAATAACTGCAAACCTGAGGTTGGGATTTACTGAAATGAGGAAGACCGCAGGAAGAGGAGGTGTGAAGAAAAAGACTGGGGCTTATTAAGTGTGAGACATTAAACATGCAAATAGAAATGTTGCAAAGAGTTGGATTTACTATCCTGGAGTTCAAAACAGAGGCTGTCAGAACTAGAAATATGGCATCTGGGAGTCTTCTGTGTATCAGTGGTGTTTCAAGTGATGAGGTCAGAGAAGATCACTGAGAAGGAAAGGAGTTACGAGAGAGTTCAGAGAACTGAGTGTGGACCAGTCAAATGATGACTAAACGTGGAGGTTGTTAGGGAAATAGACAAGAGGTGCTTCACTGACAACCTAATTGAAATGGCTTCAAGAGAGAACTGGCAGAAAGAAACCGGAGACAGCTGGTATAGATCACTCTTTCAAGGGTTTCTGTTGTAAAGCAAAGCTGAGACGTGAGGCAGATCTGGACTTGGGGCAAAGTTGCCAAGCTGCTGTTGCTGCTAAGTTGCTTCAATCGTGCCTGACTCTGTGCCACCCTATAAATGGCAGCCCACCAGGTTCCCCCATCCCTGGGATTCTCCAGGTAAGAGCGAGGGTTACATTTTGAAGCTGGGCTACTCTACAGTATGTTTGCCTTCTGATAGAATAATAAAGGAGGAGGAAGAAAAGAGGAAAGAAAGGAAGGAAGGGAGGGAGGAGGAAAAGCAAATAGAGGAAGACGGGGAGAACAAGGCGAGCAAGAGGGGGTGAGAAGGATTGAGGAGGGAAGGAAGGGGGTGCAGGGGAGGAGGAGGAGGAGTAAAAATTAATAGCTTCTTGAGAAAGAAGAGAGAAGTATATATCCAAAATCAGAAATGGAAATGGGGACACTACTGTCAGTCATTATAAATAAAAATGATCATTATCCTTTACTGTGAACAACTGTAAACCAACAAATTAGATAACCTCAATAAAATGGACCAATTCCTACATACACACAAATTATCTACCTAAACTGATTCAAGAAGAAATAGAAAATCTCAACACTTATAACAAGAGATTGAATCAGGAATCAAAAAATCTCCCAACAAAGAAAAATCTGACCAGATAGCTTTATTGGTGAATTCTACCAGACATTTGAAAAAGAACTAACTCCAACTAACTCCAATCTTTTTCAAATTCTTGCAAAGAGTAGAAGAGCAGAGAACACCTCCTACTTGTACTATGAAGACAGCACTACCTTAGTCTTTATCTAGCATGAAACACAGATAAGAACATCAGAAAAAGAGAAAATTACAGATCAATATCTTTGATGAATATAGATGCAAAGATCCTCAAGAAAATACTAGGAAATTGAATCAAACAGCCTATTACAAGAATTGTATACTGTGACCAAATGAAATTTATTCCATGAATTCAATAGTGGTTCCACAAAAGAAAATTAATCAATGTAATATATCACATTAATAGAATGAAAGAAAAAAAAACCCACCTGATCATCTCAACTGACACAGAAATAGCATTTTACAAACTCCGACCTCCTTTCATGATAAGAAGTGAATGGGAGTGAGTGAATTATAGAGTAGAACTTCCTCCATACGATAAAGCACGTTTATGAAAGACCCATAGGTTAAAAAAAAAAAAAAGTTTTGAAGGACTAGAAGCTTTCCTACTTTAAGGTCATGAACAAAATAAGGATGCCTTCTTTCACCAGCCATTCAATGTTGTAATGGAAATTGTAGCCAGAAGAAAAAAATTAAATAAGTACAAGACATCCAAACTGGAAGGAAAGAAGTAAAATTATCTCTATTCACATATGACACAATCCTATATAGAGAAAATTCTAAAGAATCCACAAGAAAGCTAGTAGAGCTAATAAAGGAATGTAGCAAAACTTCAGGGTATAAGATCAATGTGCAAAAAATCAGTTGTGTTTATATATACCAGCAATAATCTGTAAAAGAATTAAGAAAGCAATTCCATTTACAATTAATCTAAAACAGTAAAATATTTGGGAATAGATTAACCAAGGAGATAAGAGTGTTACACTGAAAACCAGAAAATATTGCTGAAAGAAGTAAAAGATGATCTAAATAAACAAAAATGCATCCTATGTTCATGGTACAAAATTTAATATTGTTAAAATGTCAGCACTAGAGAAAGTGATCCACAGATGCAATGCAATTCCTGTCAAAATTCCTACAGCCTATTTCCAGAAATTAAAAAGTCATTCCTTTAATTCATGTGGAAAAAAAACCCTCAAATAGCAAAAAAAAAAACAAAAACAAAAACAAAAACAAAACTGAAAAAGAGCTAAGTTGGAGTACTCACACTTTCCAATTTCAAAATTTGTTACAAAGCTACAGTAATTGCAGCAGGATGATTATGGCATATGGCTTCCCTGGTGGCTCAGAGGTTGAAGCATCTACCTACAATGCAGGAGACCTGGGTTTGATCCCTGGGTCAAGAAGATCCCCTGGAAAAGGAAATGGCAACCCACTGCAGTATTCTTGCCTAGAGAATCCCATGGATGGAGGAGCCTGGTGGGCTACAGTCCATGGGTTGCAAAGAGTCAGACACGACTGAGCAACTTCACTTTCACTTTTAGACATAATGGAAAAGAACTGAGAGTTCAGAAATAAACCCATACATCTATGGTCAATTGACTTTTGACAAGAGTGCCAAATATATTCAATGGCAATGAATAGTCTCTTCACAGATGTTGCGGGACATTGGACTTCCCCTATGCAAAAAAAAAAAGTTGAACCTCCTACTTCACATCATATACAAAAATTAATTTATAATTGATCAGTGACATAAAAATAATTAAATTATTAGACAAAAACAGGAGTAGATCTTCATTACCTTGGATTTGGTAATGGATTCTTAGATATGATACTAAAAGCAGAAGTAGCAAAAAGAAAAAATAAATTTAATTTTTTCAAAATTAAAAAATTTTCTGTATCAAAGTATTATCAAGAAAGTGAAAAAAACAAGCTAAAGGTTGGTAGAAAGTATTTAAAATCATATATCTGATAAAAGTTTAATATCTCAAATACATAAAGAATTCATGTAACTCAACAATAAAAAGACAATTCAGTCTGAAAAATAATGGACTTGAGTAGACATTTCTCCAAAGATAGAAACAGGAAATAAGTACATGAAAAGATTCTAAACATCACTGGTCATTAGGGAAATGTAAGCAGAATGACTTTATAGCTATTAAAATGGTTACAATCAATAAAACAAAAAAATAAGTGTTATAAGGATGGAGAAAAATTGGAACTCTCATGCATTTATGATGGAAATGTAAAATGGTACACCTACTATGGAAAACAGTTTGGTGGTTCCTCAAAAAGCTATACATAGAATTACCATATCCTATCTAGCAATTCCACTCCTCACCATTTACCCAACATAATTAAAAACAGGAAGTCAAACATTCACAATAGCCAAAAGGTAGAAACAACCCAAATGTTCATCAACAGATGAATAGATATAGAAAATGTGGCTTATGTATATAATGGGCTATTGTTCAGTCACAAAACAGAAGTTCTGATACATGCTAGAACATGAATGAATTTGAAAACATCTCACTATTAGCAAGACACAAAAGGCCAGACATTGTGAAATTCCTTTTTAAGGAAACATCTAGAATAGATGTCAAATTCATAGAAACGGAAAATAGATTAGAGGTTTCCAGGGGCTGAGAGTGGAGAAAAATGAGGAGTTATTGCCTCAAAATTATAGAGTTTCTGTCTAAAGTGATGGAAATTCATGGAAATAGAGAGTGAGGATGGTTGCACTACATTGTGAATATAGTTACTGCCATTGAGTTGAATGGTTAAAATGACAAATTTGTTATATATATATAATATATATAGGGCTTCCCTGGTGGCGCAGAGGATAAAGCGTCTGCTTGCAAAGCAGGAGACCCGGGTTCGGTCCCTGGGTTGGGAAGATCCCCTGGAGAAGGAAATGGCAACCCACTCCAGTATTCTTGCCTGGAGAATCCCATGGACAGAGGAGCCTGGCGGGCTACAGTCCACAGGGTCGCAAAGAGTTGGACACGACTGAGTGACTTCACACACACACATATTATATATATAATATATATATATCTTACCACAATTTTTAAAATTAATAATGTAATATACAAAAAATGAATTATATACTTAAAATGGATAAATTATATGATATGTGAATTATATCTCAATAAAGCTGTTTAAAAAAGTAATGATACAGTACACAGTGAAAATTACTAGAGTCCTGTCCTTGCATAGGCAAGAAAAGATGCGATTTATTACATGAAGGAGCTTGGCTTAAACAGGAATGTGAATAATTCATCCATAGTAACATGGATGTAAGTCAAAGAATACAGACGCAAATGCAGGCAGTAGGTTTGGTGTCGGGAGCAGGTTTATCAGTCTCAGCTGTTGTAAAAGTATGTCAAGTTGCATCTTTCTTACAGTGTTTCTTTCTTTCTGCCAGGTGGGCCCTTGGTTTTTCTTTCCCTACCCAACATCACTCGATTATGTTTCTTATAGGGGTATACAATGCCTTAACTCATTTTGAATTGCCATAGAACCTAGGGTCCTATGTTCTGAAAACATTCTGAATGATTGAGTGAGCAAATTATGAATACAACAGACAACTGGCTCTCAAGAGTTTAGTTGGTTTTCATCCCCCATCCTCAGTTCAGTTCATATTCTCTACTTCTGTGTCATATATAAACCAAACTATGTTTGGTGAGAAACCTCCTCATCACCCATTCTAATGGTAGTTGTGTGATAATATTCTCCCATTTCTGTTGGAAAACAATTTCTGTTGTCCCCATATGGCAATCAGGCAGTGTCAGCTGGTGAGTTCACAGCACCAGCGTCCCACTCATGGCCTGGGCTGTGCTGCCTCCTTGAAGGCCCTAGCAGTGAACAAGCAGGGAACGAGAGCAACGCTGATGCAGAGGAGACAGATGAAGGAGAGAAAGAGGACAGAGTTGTCCTCTTTACTCAACAAGCTGATCAGAAGCAGCTCTACTGAAAACACAAACCAGGTGGAAAACCTACAACAAGATCCAAACTCCTCCCTACACTCAGTAAGTCTTGTGAGGAGTCTATACCATGAGTTTCATCTATCCATCCAAAATGCAAGTGAACATGCTGCCTTTGTATTTGCTGAAGCCCTGCAGAACTTAGTTGCCCTGTCTTAGTCTGGAGCAGGTAAAACAGCTGCCTCTGTATTAGTTGTGCAGTTGGATACCCCACTGTCTGCCTCTCCCAGACTTATAAGCTGGTCTTTCAAATAGGAAATGTGATTGAGCAGAAGGAAAAATTTTACCCTGAACTCAAGATAGCTTATGCTGTGCAAGGCAATAATTTGGGCACCAAGGTCGGAGATCAGGGAGCACCTTATCTTTGGTACCCCTGGGACAATTCTGGATTGGTATTCCAAGCTCAAGTTCATTGACTCCAAGAAGATCAAGGTTTGATCTGGATGAAGCTGACCTGATGACAGCTACTCACCACCATCAAGATCAGAGCACCTGCATCCATAGGATGCTACCCAGCAACTGCCAGATGCTGCTTTCCCCTAAAACCTTTGAAGACTCTATGGAAATTTGTCCCAGAATCAAACATCCAACTGAAGCGGGAGGAGGAGACAGTGGACCTCGTGCAGCAGTAGTACATCCTGTGCAGCAATGGAAATGGGAAGTTGCAGGCCTTGTGTAGCCTCTATGGCCCATCACCGTTGCTTAAGCTACCGTCTGCTGCCAGTCCCCTAAAACACGTGGCTGGCTGACAGCAGGGCTCTCCAAAGAAGGCAACCAGGTGAAATGTGGTGAGATGATGGTGGAGCAGAAGGCTGCCATAACTGAGTGCCTGAGATGGTAAAGAGAAGGTTCTGGCGGCCACCAACATGTATGCCCTTGTTGTTGTCATACAGATGTATAACCTGAAGTTAAACAGGCATCTGTCATCACCAATGCTGACCTTTCCCTTTACAAGGACAGGAATCTGGACAATGAGACCTACTTGCACTGCGTTAGGCATACAGGCCTCTTTGACAAGAAAAGCTGGGAAGTGAACATGGTTGACAGCAGGCACAGCATGATCCTCCTGAACCGAAGCCATGTAATAAGAGTAGAGACAGACCGGACATGCCGATGTGGAGGATACAGAAGTCAGCCAACTGAGGAACTCCACCACCATGGTACTTGCTCTCTCTCTGAACATATATTTTGAACATTTGTGTTCATAGTGCTTGGGATACAGACAGGTGCAATCAAGGGACTAGGGGGACTATAGCCATTCATTTATCTCAGGCAAGAATAATTGCCAAAGTTTTTGCTTCATCTTTATTTGGTATCTTTGTTTGGAATAGTCAGAGCAAATAATAGTACTATGCACTTCCTCAAAGCTGGCCAAGGCTGTTGGTACCCACAGAGCAACAGAGCAAAGATGAGATGAAACTAAGTTGCAAGAGAAATATAAAACCCCAGTCAAGAAGAGTCCTCTTCAGTTCACTGATACCGAATGGTTACTTTATCTGGGACCAGGCCTGGAAGAGGACTCTTCTGTGACGAGCATTACTCCAATCTCAGACCTTCCTTGGAGCCATCTCTGGGTTTTAGGACCAGATCCTTTCCCAGGAAGAGAAGGGGAGGATGCCAGACCCCAGGTGGTTTCCTTGTGACATTACAAACACTGCGGAGACCAACAGATGGCCCCACATTTCCCCAGTGGGCGCTTGACTCTGTTGAGTCTTCTTCATGCTTCTGGCCAACTCTGAGCCTTCCCAGGAGTGTTTTAAGAAGAGAAGAAATTTTATGCCTCACCATCTAAAGTCCTGTGGACCAACCCTTAAATAACTATAAACAGAGACAATAATTAAAGTTTAGACTCAAAACAAAACAAAATGAAAAAACAATTTTTGTTTTTTCAGCATCTTCTGTTCTTAACTGGAATCTCATCAAGAGTTTCTCACTGCAAAGAGTGGGATGAAAAATCTTGGGGGGAAAATAACATAGCCTTTGGAGAACTGGATATCTAATTGCAGGGAAAACATACATGAGACTGATATAAAATATTTATAAATAGTATGACAAACAAATGCTAAATAATGTGACAACTGATGTAAGCTCCTTAGGGCTTTCACATTTTGGGCCTTTAGAGTCAGGTCGGATGAGTCAGAAAAGAATTCTGGGAGCAACAGCATGTTTGAACAGGCTGTTCCAAAGATAGGGAATATAGGTTTCAGCAAAGAAAGTAAAAACTTTCTCACTAGGATAAATGACTAAGGCATGTAGAGGTATGAGAATGCCAAGTGAGGAAGAGGAGCTACAGGGTGTAAGTAGAAAGTATGTAAGTTTTCCTTTAATAAGCCTTAAAGTTAATGCCAAACGCTTCAAACATTGTCATCATTCTTAAGTAATATTTAGTTTGAAGTATAACATACTGAGAAAATTAATTCACAAATGATTCACTAATTGAATCATACAACCCAAGAAATGTTTTTATACACTCAAAGGAACTTACTAAATGTTATTTTTCTGCCTTGTGTTCTTATAAAATCTAAATGTCATCACAGCATTTTTTTCGGAAATGGTATTAGGTCTAACCTTTATTGGGTGCTTTCTATGTTCCACACACTATTTTACATTCTTCATATATATTTCAGTTAATTCTTGCAACCATCCTATACTGTGAGCCTTATTAACTACCGCTTTTATAGCTGAGGTACGGAAAGGATAACTTAATAGTCTCAAGGTCACATGATGGGTCAGGATTTGAATCCAGGCTGAATCTGCTTTTCACATGATGTGAGGTACCTCCTTCAAAGCATCGAGGGCAGTCAGACAAATATTTCTCTCAATACAATCACTTGATGAGGACAAATTTATACACCAAAAATGGAGGAACTAGGGACCAAGAAGAAAGTGAGGTAGAGGAAAAGGCAATAGAATTAAGAATTAAGTTGAAATATATCAGATAATTCAATATGAATATCATATAACCATAATTTTTTCTTTGCTGAACAGTTGTAGCCAACAAGAGATTTACTGAGCCATGTAAGTGGAATGAATCAAGTTATTGCCTTAGAGGTGTCTCTAATCTAGTAGGGGAGCAACAATGATATTGATGCTTTATCTCAGGCTAATTGAAGTAAATCCTATTCTTGAGGCACAAGCACTGTGAGAACAAGAAGAAAAATTACTAACTCTGAGTAGATGATGGAGAGGACTTCAAAGCAGTGCAGGCCTTTGAGCTGAGCTTTAGGGCATAAGTAGGGTTTTCAGTAGGTAAAGTCTTGGGGAATCAGTCTGGGCACAGGCAAAGGGTAGAGGTGTGGAGGGTCGCAGAACAGTCTGATGGGAACACCGCATGAGGGTAGACAGGTATGGGACTAGACGCTGGAGAGGTGCTGGAGTCCTGGTAGTAGAGAACCCTGAACACCACCATACTGAAGTGTAGAAACTTAATTTTTAGGTAATGAACTTTTGGCTTGTGTTTTGAGCTATAACATAAAAGTGAAAACTAGGTCCACATCTCAATCATCTCTGAATTCACAGCATCTTATACAACATCTAGAACACAACAGACACACACAAGAATGGATGGATGGTTGGATGGATGGATGGTTGGATATATGGATGGGAGAGACTCAGTACAACCTTTAGAATTTCAAATGTCCACATGATTGCCAGGGAGGAGGATGAAAAGAAGAGATAGGGAATTGGAGATGAACAGGTACATGCCACTCTATTTTAACAGGATAACCAAAAAGGACCTACTGTGTAGCACAGGGAACTCTGCTCAGTGTTATGTGGCAGCCTGGATGGGAGGAGAGTTTGGGGGAGAATCAGTTCAGTTCAGGTCAGTCACTCAGTCGTGTCCGACTCTTTGCGACCCCATGAATCGCAGCACACCAGGCCTCCCTGTCCATCACCATCTCCCGGAGTTCACTCAGACTCACATCCATCAAGTCCGTGATGCCATCCAGCCATCTCATCTTTGGTCGTCACCTTCTCCTCCTGCCCCCAATCCCTCCCAGCATCAGAGTCTTTTCCAATGAGTCAGCTCTTCACATGAGGTGGCCAAAGTACTGGAGCTTCAGCTTTAGCATTATTCCTTCCAAAGAACACCCAGGACTGATTTCCTTCAGAATGGACTTGTTGGATCTCCTTGCAGTCCAAGGGACTCTCAAGACTCTTTTCCAACACCACAGTTCAAAAGCATCAATTCTTCAGCGCTCAGCTTTCTTCACAGTCCAATTCTCACATCCATACATGACCACAGGAAAAACCATAGCCTTGACTAGATGGATCTTAGTCAGCAAAGTAATCTCTCTGCTTTTGAATATGCTATCTAGGTTGGTCATAAATTTTTTTCCAAGGAGTAAGCCTCTTTTAATTTCATGGCTGCAGTCACCATCTGCAGTGATTTTGGAGCCCCAAAAAATAAAGTCTGACACTGTTTCCACTGTTTCCTCATCTATTTCCCATGGAGTGATGGGAACGGATGCCATGATCTTCGTTTTCTGAATGTTGAGCTATAAGCCAACTTTTTCACTCTCTTCTTTCACTTTCATCAAGAGGCTCTTTAGTTCCTCTTCACTTTCTGCCATAAGGGTGGTGTCATCTGCATATCTGAGGTTATTGATATTTCTCCCAGCAATCTTGATTCCAGCTTGTGTTTCTTCTAGTCCAGCGTTCCTCATGATGTACTCTGCATAGAAGTTAAATAAACAGGGTGACAATCTACACCCTTGACGTTCTCCTTTTCATATTTGGAACCAGTCTGTTGTTCCATGTCCACTTCTAACTGTTGCTTCCTGACCTGCATACAGATTTCTCAAGAGGCAGGTTAGGTGGTCTGGTATTCCCCTCTCTTTCAGAATTTTCCACAGTTTATTGTGATCCACACAGTCAAAGGCTTTGGCATAGTCAAGAAAGCAGAAATAGAACTCTCTGGAACTCTTCTGGAACTCTCTTGCTTTTTCCATGATCCAGTGGATGTTGGCAATTTGATCTCTGGTTCCTCTGCCTTTTCTAAAACCAGCTTGAACATCTGGGAGTTCAGGGTTCACGTATTGCTTTTGAGCATTACTTTACTAGCATGTGAGATGAGTGCAATTGTGCGGTAGTTTGAGCATTCTTTGGCATTGCCTTTCTTTGGGATTGGAATGAAAACTGACCTTTTCCAGTTCTGTGGCCACTGCTGAGTTTTCCAAACTTGCTGGCATATTGAGTGCAGCACTTTCACAGCATCATCTTTCAGGATTTGAAATAGCTCAACTGGAATTCCATCACCTCCACTAGCTTTGTTCATAGTGATGCTTTCTAAGGCCCACTTCACTTCACATTCCAAGATGTCTGGCTCTAGGTGAGTGATCCCATCATCATGATTATCTGGGTCATGAAGATCTTTTTTGTCCAGTTCTTCTGTGTATTCTTACCACCTCTTCTTAATATCTTCTGCTTCTGTTAGGTCCATACCATTTCTGTCCTTTATCGAGCCCATCTTTGCATGAAATGTTCCCTTGGTATCTCTAATTTTCTTGAAGAGATCTTTAGTCTTTCCTATTCTGTTGTTTTCCTCAATTTCTTTGCATTGATCGCTGAAGAAGGCTTTCTTATCTCTTCTTGCTCTTCTTTGGAACTCTGCATTCAGATGCTTATATCTTTCCTTTTCTCCTTTACTTTTCACCTCCCTTCTTTTCACAGCTATTTGTAAGGCCTCCCCAGACAGCCATTTTGCTTTTTTGCATTTGTTTTCCATGGGGATGGTCTTGATCCCTGTCTTCTGTACAATGTCATGAACCTCTCTCCATAGTTCATCAGGCACTCTATCTATCAGATCTAGGCCCTTAAATCTATTTCTCACTTCCACTGTATAATCATAAGGCATTTGATTTAGGTCATACCTGAATGGTCTAGCAGTTTTCCCTACTTTCTCCAATTTGATTCTGAATTTGGTAATAAGGAGTTCATGATCTGAGCCACAGTCAGCTCCTGGTCTTGTTTTTGTTGACTGTATAGAGCTTCTCCATCTTTGGCTGCAAAGAACATAATCAATCTGATTTCGATGTTGACCATCTGGTGATGTCCATGTGTAGAGTCTTCTCTTGTGTTGTTGGATGAGGGAGAATGGATACATATATATGTATGGCTGAGTCCCTTTGCTGTTCACCTGAAATTACTACAACATTGTTAATTGGCTATGTAGCAATACAAAATAAAAAGTAAAAAATGGAATACAAATGACAGAAGCTAGTGACTAATTGAATATTGGAACATTAGGTAAGTCCAGGATGACTTGAAGGCTTCTCACACAGATTATAGAGGGCACAAAAAGGATGCACTGGTTTGGGGAGGTAAGAAATATTTTAATAAACCTGCCACCCTGACATGAAAGTGTGGAGCTGGGGGAGCACACAGCACAGAAGAGGCAGGAGAGCATCACAGTGCGTGAGCACAGTCAGGAAACCTTTGTCAGTGATCAGTCCTTGAGCCCAGGGAAGCTTCTTCTAGGGTTTGCTCAGGGATACCAGAGGAATACCAGTGTGGGGGCAGGTAGGGAGATAGCGATGTCCTTCAGAGCGCCCCTCATCCCACACTGAGGTTTACCCAAGAGAACCATCCATAGCTCTCTCTACTTACATCCTTGCTACCCTAACATTACACAGTACTACTGCTACCCACTGGCCCACATATCTGGGGAAGAACCAGACTGGACAGAAATGCCATTTTAGACTATACAATGTCTCATAATTTGATCATATTTGGTCTGGAACTTTCAGGCATTTTAATACAAAGATCACTGAATTCTTTGGAGGAAAAGGACTGACTACACGTGTATATGATAAACGGGGAGGAAAAACTATTACCAAAAGAGTGGGAAATGGCACACCTACCATAATGCTCTGTTAAATTTAACTATTTACTCAGAAAGAAAACATTTAACAAAGCAAGGCTGATGTGAAGCACAGAGCCCATAAATAGCCACAAACCAATAAGAACTGTGGGCTTCCCTGGTGGCTCAGCAGTAAAGAATCCACCTGCAATTCAGGAGATGCCGGAGACGCGGTTTCGATCTCTTGGTTGGGAAGATCCCCTGGAGAAGGGAATGACAACCCACTCCAGTATTCTTGCTGGGAAAATCCCATGGATGGAGGAGCCTGGTGGCCTACAATCCATGGGGCTGCAAAGAGTCAGACACAACTGAAGCGTCTGACCACAACCACCACCAATAAGAACTGTGGTGATATTTTGGCAGAATTCGTTTGCATCTTGCCTCTGCCAGTCATTATTTGTGTGATTTTAGGGAAGACAGTTACCTTTGGAGCCTCAATTTTTTAATCTCTTAAATGGATTCAATGCCATCTCCCTCTCAGAGTATTGTGAAGATTAGATGGGATGATCCATATGAAGTCTTCAGTACCATACCTGGCAGAATAGGAGTTCATAAATGTTGGTTCCCCCTTTCCCTTTGTAAACTGACTCATAGGAAGCTGAACAAGCCGATACACAGAAAGAATGGAACTAAAATGATGCTTGCAATTTGTGGATAAATGCAGATAATAGGAACATAAAAGAGCTTAATTGAGTAAAATACTAACTAGTTACTGGCATAGAGATTTCAAATACCTTTCAAGTTACTCCTGTCAAGCCCTCTTCTGGCTCTCTGCTTTGAAGTTTGACTGCTAATCACATATTTTTAGAACTTCTCAACCAGGGAAGGAAGAAGAGAATTCCACCCTGCAGGCAGAGGCATGCTGTGGAATTGTTTGCCTTAACTGGAATTTGGTGATACAATAGCTGAGGTCACCTAAGGACTTTGAAGATTTTTTTTCCAATTTTGTGGATACAGTAATTGTGTAAAATCATTGTGGACTGTGTTCATTTAACCTTCACAACTACATTTTTGCTAATAGAGACTTTGTTGCTTTTAAATAGGGAAAATATTGCAGGAGGCTAGTTTATGGACGGAACAGTCACTTGGGGGAAAACTATCATTTAAACCTACCTCCAGAACCTTCCTACCTAATTTTTCTCCCCTCACAATCTTTCTTCTTATCTCTTCTCTGTGTCATTCATCGTCACAGTTCTTTTATTTGTTGATTTAATAAATACTTACTAAATGCCTAGACTATATTCCAGACATTCTTCTAGCTGAATCCTAGTAGGATTCTACTTATCCTACTGAAGATTGAGTTATGAGTAAGATTGTCCCTGCTTCCATGGAGACAGAGAGGGGACAGAGAATAAACTAACAAACATATGGAACTATAGTTACTGGTAATGATCAGTGCTGCAAAGAAAAATAAAGCAAGGGGTATAGAGTAACTAGGATGTGGCTACTTGCTTTAGCATCACTCTATAGACTTCCAGATGCTCCAGACTATAAGACTGCCCCAAGCTTCACTGCCCTGTCAACACTTGCAAGGGATTGCAGCCAAAACTTACAAATGCATGGCTTGACGTCCCTACTCTCCACTGCCACTCGATTTCAGCTAATTCCAACTGATATGAGGGCTGGAAATTTTTCAACAAGTAAACACATATTAGATGTTACCAAGGCCAAGCTCATACTGCTCATCTCACGACAGGCCAATAAATCCGGAGACAAGTAGTTGGGGCAAGGAATAATGATTTATTCAGAAAGTCAGAGTCTGAAAAAATGATGGACTAGTGTCCCGAAGAACCATCTTTCTCAAATTAGAATTCAGGCTTCTTTTATACTAAAAGTGGAGGGGAAGTGGTTGGTTGCAAATATTTTGGTGTCAGAATCCTTTGTTCTTGCAACCGACTAGGTAGGTCATGTCATGATATTCCTGTAAACCTCCCAAAAGACAAAGTTATTCTCTGTTCTGCAACTCTTTATCTCTGTATGAGTGGGTAAGTATTATACCTTTAAAGATCAGAGCCTTGAGGAAAGACTATCATGTATATTTCAAGCTATAGGCAACATTCTTAACTTGTAACAAAATAGAATACAAAGGTTAAAGTAAAAGGAACAGATCCAATATGGAGTCAGATTTGTTCTTCCCTATTATAGTCAGAAGGAAAAAAAAAAATCAAGCTTATGTAAAAGAGAAAAAATCAGAATCTATCACATAGATCTCAGAGAAGGCAATGGCAACTCACTGTAGTACTCTTTCCTGGAAAATCCCATGGACGGAGGAGCCTGGTAGGCTGTAGTCCATGGGGTCACGGAGAGTCGGGCACTTACTGAACGACTTCACTTTCACTTTTCCCTTTCTTGCATTGGAGAAGGAAATGGCAACCCACTCCAGTGTTCTTGCCTGAAGAATCCCAGGGATGGTGGAGCCTTGTGGGCTGCCATCTGTGGGGCTGCACAGAGTCGGACACGACTGACGCAACAGCAGCAGCAGCAGCAGCATCACATAGCTCTAAGAGATATAAGAGAAAGATAGTGTTTTCAGGCTTTTGATACAAAAGTGCTCTCAGTGACTACTGATAAAAGGAGATAAGAATAACCTGGATTCAAATATAAATGGATAACCCAAACCCTGAATACAAATAGTTTTGACACGTATCTGCATCAAATCTTTCACAGGAGTATATCAAGCATAGAGCAAATTTTCCGACCATGGAGAGTAAGATTTGTAAAAAGATAGCAGAGAAGAAAGAACAAAGAAAGAGGTCTAGGTAATCCACAAAATTACATAACTGGCACTAAAATAACTGATTTTAAAATAATCTGTAACTGCTTAACTGAGAATGAAGGCAGTATAAAGTCAAGAGCATGAATCTAAAAGACAAATCAGCATTCAAATCCTATCTCCATCCTCTATTGGTTGGGTGACCATGAGTAAGTCATTTAGTCTTTCTGAGCCTCACTCCCACCATCCTTGAACTCAGGATACAGTGATTCCTATTTGATAGTTTTACTACAAGGACATACAAAGAATTTTGCAGTGTCTGGACTGCAGTCACTATTAAATTCATAGCAGCAATTATTATTATTAAAAATTTTTAGCCTCATGACTTCAACTCTACTAAAGTGGTCTTTTTAGAAAATGTTAACATAAATATGCTGCATTTTGAATTATAATTCTTCATATTGTTTAAATTAAATATATTATACAAAAGTATCTCCAGTTCACTGAAGAGATAGCATAAAATACAGATAAATCATAAGGAATTTTTTTTACTTTTAATAATATAATTTATTTTTCAAAATCAGAATCATTCTGTATATGCATATCATTTTGAAATCTGATTTTTCTACTTACCATAACACATATATACCACTAACATTTTTGTGACATTAAAAAGTCTTCTACAATGCGGTTTCTTTTTAAAATGTATTTATTTAACTGGAGTATAATTACTTTACAGGATTGTGATGGCTTCTTCCATGTATCATATGAATCAGCTACAGGTATACATATGTTCTCTCCACCTTGAATCCCCCACTCACCTCCCTCCCCGCCCCCATCCCTCCAGGTCGTCACGGAGCACCGGCTTTGGGTGCCCTGCTTCATACACCAAATGCGCACTGGCTATCTATTTTACATATGGTAATGTGTATGTTTCAGTGCTATTCTCACAAATCATCCCACACTCTTCTTCTCCCAGTGAGTTCAAAACTCCGTTCTTCACGTCTGTTTCTTTTGCTGCCCTGTACATAGCATTGTCAGTACCATCTTTCTAGGTTCCACATATGTACGTTAACATACGGAATTTGTCTTTCTCTTTCTGACTTAACTTCACTCTGTATAATAGTTTCTAGATTCATCCAGCTTATTAGGACTGATTCAAATGTGTTCCTTTTTATAGCTGAGTAATATTCCATTGTGTAAATGTACCACAATTTCCTTATCTGCTGATGGACATCTAGGCTGCTTCCATGTCCTAGCTATTGTAAACAGTGCTGCAATGAACATACAATGCAGTTTATAATGGCCATAATATATGTACCAATTTCTATGCCATAATATTTAAAAAAAATTTTAGAGTATAATTGCTTTACAATAATGTGTTAATTTCTACTGTACAGCAAAGTGAATCATCTATGCAGATACATATATCCTCTCTTTCTTTTTTACATTTTTCTTTTTCTAATATATATATATATTTAAAAATTTATTTCTTCTAATTGGAGGCTAATTACTTTCAACATTGTAGTGGTTTTTGCCATGCATTCACATGAATCAGCCATGGATGTACCTGTGTCCCCCATCTTGAACACCCCCCCACCCACCGCCCTCCCCCTCAGTGTCATCCCAGTGCACCAGCCCTGAGCACCCTGTCTCATGGATCGAACCTGGACTGGTGATCTATTTCACATATGATAATATACATGTTTCAACGGTATTCTCTCAAATCACCCCACCCTCACTTTCTCCCACAGAGTCCAAAAGTCTGTTCTTTATATCTGTGTCTGCCATATGACCCAGCAATCCCACTTCTGGGCATACACACCGAGGAAACCAGAATTGAAAGAGACATGTACCCCAATGTTCATCACAGCACTGTTTACAATAGTCAGGACATGGAAGCAACCTAGATGTCTATCGGCAGACGAATGGATAGGAAAGCTGTGGTATATATACACAATGGAATATTACTCAGCTATTAAAAATAATGCATTTGAATCAGTTCTAATGAGGGGGGTGAAACTGGAGCCTATTATACAGAGTGAAGTAAGTCAGAAAGAAAAACACCAATACAGTATATTAATGCACATGTATGGAATTTCGAAAGATGGTAATGATGACCCTATATGCGAGACAGCAAGAGACACAGGTGTAAAGAACAGACTTTTGGACTCTGTGGGAGAGGGTGAGGGTGGGATGATTTGAGAGAATGGCATAGAAACATGTATACCACTATATGTCCCCTCTTCTTTGGATTTCCTTCCCATCTAAGTCACCACAGAGCACTGAGCAGAGTCCCTTTGCTATACTCCAGGTTCTCATTAGTTATCTATTTTATATACATTATCAATAGTACATACATGTCAGTCCCAATCTCCTAATTGACCCCATCCCCACCTTCCTCCTTGGCATCCATGCATTTGTTCTCAACATCTGAGTCTCTATTTCTGCTTTGTATAGAAGATCATCTATGCCAGTTTTTTTCAGATTCCGGTGCCATAACATATTTAATCAACCCTTTTATGTTCAATTTTCAAGCTATTTCCAATTTTCTGGCACTATAAATAAAATCCAATGAAAATTTTTGCATATAAATCTTTATACATAGCTATGACTAATTCTTAGAATAAATTCCAAGAATTAGAATGACTAGGCCAAAATATACACCCAATTTAATAATTATAAAACATATTGCCAATTGGCACCCTTGAATGTATTATTTTACATTCCTGTTAGTGTATGTAAGTGCCAGTTCCACTGAACTCATGACAAAAATAGTATATTTTTAAAATTTACATAAGAAGGCAACCTTAAAAATCATAGTCATGGAAGTCATAGTCATCCCACTACTTAGAAACAACTAGTGATATATATACATATGTTTTAGGTCTTTACATAAATCAGTTTATAAAAATGGAGTCATGGTAACTCCATGACTGTGTTATAATTCACCTTTTAAACTTAAAAATATAGAGTGAAGATCTTCCTATAACTATCTATCTAAAACATTATTTTTAATGACTAAAATGTAATCCACTGTACCAATAAACAATTTATATGTCTGGTGCCTTATCGGTCAGCATTAGATTTCAACCAATTACTAGGTTTCATGAAAAATCTTGTAGAAAATCTTGGTAAACATTCTTAATATTTTAAATTTAATATTTAATATTTTAAAATTTTGATGTGAACTTTCTTGCCAAAATGGTTGTAAAACTAAGGTTTTGAAAACATATTGCTAAATTAGCTTTCAAAAGGAAGTATCAGTAAAGCAATTATCCTTCAATTAAAAATAAGTAAATTTTTTAAAAAGGAAGTATCAGTTTATACTGTCATCAACAGTTTGTGAGAGTGGCATTTCCCTATACCCTCAGTCATGAATTATTATTTCCTTCCATAATCTTTGCTGATTTAATAGGTAAAAATGATACAGCACTTGAATTCACAGTCCTTTGTATATTTTTTCTTGAGATATATTTGATGTACATTATTACAGAAATTTTAGGTGTACAACGTTGTGATTCACAATTTTAAAAGTTATAGTCCATTTCTACTTATTATAAAGTATTGGCTATATTCCTCATGTTGTAAAATTTATCATTGTCTATTGTAACAGTCTCTATTTTAAAGTCTATTTTATCTGAAGAGTATTGCTACTCCTGCTTTCTTTTGACTTCAATTTGCATGGAATATTTTTTCCAGCCCCTCACTTTCAGTCTGTATGTGTCCCTAGGTCCAAAGTGGATCTCTTGTAGATAGCATATACAGGGGTTTTGTTTTTGTATCCATTTAGCCAGTCTGTGTCTTTTGGTTGGAGCATTTAATCCATTACATTTAAGTTAATTATTGATATAAAAGATCCAATTACCATTTACTTTATTGTTTAGGGTTTGTTTTTATAGGTCTTTTCTTTCTCTTGTGTTTCCTGTCTAGAGAAGTTCCTTTAGCATTTGTTGTAAAGCTGATTTGGTGGTGTTGAATTCCCTAAACTTTTACTTATCTGTAAAGCTTTTGATTTCTTCACTGAATCTGAATGAGATCATTTCTGGGTAGAATAACCTTGGTTGTAGGTTTTTTCCTTTTCATCACTTGAAGTGATCCTGCCAGTCCCTTCTAGACTGCAGAATTCCTGTTGAAAGATCTCCTGTTAGCCTTATGAGGATCCCCTTATATGTTATTTTTTGCTCTTCCCTTGATGTTTTCAATATTTTTCTTTTTATTATTTTTCATTAGTTTGATTACTATGTGTCTTGGTGTGTTCCTCTTTGGGTTTATCCTGTATGGGACTCTCTGGGCTTCCTGTACTTGGATGGCTATTTCCTTTCTCATGTTAGGGAAGTTTTCAACTATAATTTCCTCAAATACTTTTTCATACCCTTTCTTTTTCTCTTCTTCTTCTGGGACCCATATAATTTGAATATTTAATGTTGTCCTGGATGTCTCCAAAACTGTCCTCATTTCTTTTCGTTCTTTATTTTTTATTCTGCTCTGCTTCAATTATTCCCACCATTCTATCTTCCAGCTTCCTCTTTTCCCAGTTATTTTGCTGTTGGTTCCCTCTAGTGTATTTTTAACCTCAGTTATTGTGTTACTCATTGCTGGTTGTCTAGTCTTATTTCTTCTAAGTCCTTGTTAAATATTTCTTATATCTTCTCAATCTGTGCCTCCATTCTATTTATCTATGCCTCCATTTTAATTCCAAGATTTTGGATCATCTTTACTATCATTACTGTGAAATCTTTTTCAGATAAATTGTCTATTTCCTATTCATTTGTTTGATATTTTAGGTTTTCACCATGTTCCTTCATCTGTTGGGCTTCCCTTGTGGTGCTAGTGGTAAAGAACCCACCTGCCAATACAGGAGACATAAGAGACACAGGTTCGATCCCTAGATTAGGAAGACCCCCAGAAGGAGGGCATAGCAAGCCACTCCAGTATTCTTGCCTGGAGAATTCCATGGACAGAAAAGCCTGGCAGGCTACAGTCCAAGGTTGCATGGAGTCAGACAACTCAAGCAGCTTAGCACCCACACATGTGCTTTATCTGTTACATGTTTTTCTGTCTTTTCATTTTGTTTAATTTACTGTTTGAAGTCTTCTTTCTGCATGTTTCAGGTCTGTAGTCCTCTTATTCACAGTCCTCCCTGTGAATGGTGTTAGACCAGTGCCTTGGGAAGGTTTGCTGGTTGAGGGGACTGGTGACTCTGTTCTGATAAGTGGACCTGGATCTTCTCTCTCTGAAGGGCAGTGCTGTGTCCAGTGCTGTGTTTTGGGGTGTCTGTGGGCTTGTTATGGCTTTGGGCAGCCTATCTGCTAGTGGGCAGTGTTGTGTTACTGTTTTGCTGCAAGGTTTAGCACGAGGCGTCTGGCACTGTAGCCTGCTGACCTTTGGGTGGGGCCTGGTCTTAGTGCTGAGTTGGCAGCATTTGGGAGAGCTCTCATTGATTAATGTTTCATGGGGTCAGGAGTTCTCTGGTGGTCCACCATCCTGGACTTGGGTCTCCCACCTTGGAGCTTCAGGCCTGACCCCTTACTGTATCACCAAGACTACTCAAGCCACACAGAAAAGAAGAGAAAGAAAAAGAAAGACAGAAAAAATATATATAGAGAAAAAAGAATTTAAAAATAATAACAAGAAAAGAAAGTCAAACAAACATAGAAACAAACAAACAAACAAAAGAATGGACAGATAAAACCCCAAGACAAATGGTGAAAGCAACACTCAGCAGACAAGAAACCCAAAGAAACACACAGTCATAGAGAGAAATGAAGAGAGAAAAAAAGAAAAAAAAAAAAAAAGAATAAAAACAGGAACCAAAAAAGAAGAGTACAGTCCAGCCAGTAAACAAACCTATAAGGGAAAACTCATACTAAAAACTAGACTATCAAAATACAAAATTAAAAACATGGAAAAGTGCAAAATAACTAAAGAGTACTGTAAAAACAGGAAAAAACAGAATAAAATAAATTTATTTAAAATAAAAACTTTTTAAAAAGAAAAAGTAAATTATAAAAATTAAAGGAATAGTGAAAAAGAACAATAGGACAATATGAAAATGAAAAAATACAAAAAAATAAAAAATAAAAGAGAGAGAGAGTTGTAGTAAGAAGAATGTCCTCCGTTGTCCTTGGCTGTGTCCTCAGGCCCCAGCCAATCTGCCCACGCCAAAATTCCTCCAATATTTCTTGGAAGGTCTCTGGACCTGCTGCAGCTGCTGTAGGGTCAGCTCAGACTCAGATCTGGCCTTACTCCAGCTTGTAGTTTTTTCCAAAGTCCACAATTACCCCCAAAGTCCACAGTCTCAGGCAAATTGTGGGGATTTAACCAATATGCCTATGACTGCAGGAGCCAACTCCCTTCCTCTTCTTTGGTCACACAGCTGATGCTCAGCTTCGATCTGACCTCCCTTCTGTTTGTAGGCCGCTCTCCAGATCTGTTCCCTGCCCAGACAAAAGGGCACGAAAGTAGCAGTTTATTAGGCCTCACTTGCTCAGTCGGGCTGGAGAGAGGGGGGAGTACAGCAGCAACAGCTGTGGGGTGTGGGGACTGCCTGTTGCAGCCGAGGCCTATGGGAAGTTGCTGCAACCCTCAGGGGGGTTGCCCCCAGACTGTGAGTCCCTTGGTAGAGCCAGGCTGCTCGGGCTCCCAGGGAGCTGTGGGCAGTGGCCTGCGCTTGTTCACAGGTTGGTGGCAGCTGCTACCTCTGGGGTTGGGACCACGTTGGTGTTTTGTCCCATGCCTCTGGTACTCACACAGACTTTGGTAATAGCCAGGAGCATATCAACCTCTGGGGTCGCAGTCCACAGCCAAGGCTTGTACTACCTATGGCACGCGTGAAGGAGGGGCCCTTCGAGCTTGTGGAGTTAGAGGGTTCCAGTGACAATCATCTCCTGCCTTCCTGGCAGGGCCAGGCTTTTTCCTGGCCCCCTCATCCGTGCCATACTGCCACTTTCACATAGTACACAGCCGATCCCGGTCTTCTGCCTGGGCTCCAACTCTCAGAGCCTGAGCCTCAGTAGCCCACCCCCACTTATCATGGCAGGCATGCAAACACTGACACCGCTGGGAAAGTGCGGTTTGGCAACAATTTCTGTGATGAATTCTGTCCATTTTGCTTCCATCCAAACACCTGTGGCTCTGTTCCTCTCTGAAATTCCGAAGCTCTCCTCTGTCCCCACTTGTGAGGGGGTTTCTGAGTGTGTGGAAACTTTTTCTCCTTCACAACTCTCTTCCCAAGACACCGGTGCATTCCAAATCCTTTCTTGTTTTCTTATATCTTTTGCCCTACCTCATTCTTTGGAGATTAGCTTGCCTTTTTGGAAGTCTGGGTCTTCTGCTAGCATCCAGAAGTGTTCTGTAGGAGTTGCTCCACATGCAGATATATTTTTGACATATTTGTGGGGAGGACAGTGATCTCACTGTCTTATCCCTTTGCTATCTTGAAAGTCCTCTCAGTCTTTATTTTAAACTCTGTAAGTTTTGCTATCCTGGCTTTCTTTTCATTTCCATTTGCATGGAATACCTTTTCCATCCCTTCACTTTCAGTCTGTGACTTTAGATATGAAGTGAATCTCTTGGTAAGCAGCATATATACGAGTTTTGTATACACTCATTCACTCTATGTGTTTTGATTGGGGCATTTAATCTGTTTATATTTAAGTGTAATTCACCTTAAATTTAAATTAATTATCAATACATAAGTGCTTACTGCCATTTGTTACTTGTGTTGGGGTTGTTTGTGGGGTTTTGCAGTTGTTTCTTTTTTCTGTGATTTGATGATTATCCCTAGTATTATATTTGGGTTCATTTTTCTTCTTTTTGGTATATGTATCTATTATGGATTTTTCATTTACCATGAGGTTTATAAAAATATATTAATTTTTATAAATAAATAGGTTTTATAAATAAAAACCTATTAATTTCAGATGCATTTTGCCAGTTCTGCATTTGTACTCTCCTCCCCTCAAGATTATTGTTTTGATTAGATTTTTCATCTAATTGTTTTGTGTTTCCCTTAACTGATTCAAGGTCAGGAGGGGTGGCAGTGAGGAGATACCCCTCATCCAAGGTAAGGAGCAGCAGCTGCACTTTGCTGGAACAGCCGTGATGAGATAACCCACATCCAATGTAACAGAAACCCAAGTAAGACAGTAGGTGTTGCAAGAGGGCAACAGAGGGAAGACACACTGAAACCATAATCACAGAAAACTAGTCAATCTAATCACATTAGGACCACAGTCTTGTCTAACTCAATGAAACTAAGCCATGCCCACAGGGCAACCCAAGATGGGTGGGTCATGGTGGAGAGGTCTGACAGAATGTGGCCCACTGGAGAAGGGAATGGCAAACACTTCAGTATTCTTGCCTTGAGAAGCCCATGAACAGTACGAAAAGGCAAAAGGATAGGATACTGAAAGAGGAACTCCCCAGGTTGGTAGGTGCCCAAATGCTACTGGAGATCAGTGGAGAAATAACTCCAGAAAGAGCCAAAGCAAAACCAATATCCAGCTGTGGATGTCACTGGTGATAGAAGCAAGGTCCGATGCTGTAAAGAGCAATATTGCATAGGAACCTGGAATCTCAGGTCCATATGAATCAAGGCAAATTGGAAGTGGTCAAACAGGAGATGGCAAGAGTGAACATCAACATTCTAGGAATTAGCGAACTAAAATGGACTGGAATGGGCGAATTTAACTCAGATGACCATTATATCTACTACTGTGGGCAGGAATCCCTTAGAAGAAATGGAGTAGCCATCATTGTCAACAAAAGAATCTGAAATGCAGCACTTGGATGAAATCTCAAAAATGACAGAATTATCTCTGTTCGTTTCCAAGGCAAACCATTCAATATCACAGTGATCCAAGTCTATGCCCCAACCAGTAATGCTGAAGAACCTGAAGTTGAACGATTCTATGAAGACCTACAAGACCTTGTAGAACTAACACCCCCAAAAAATGTCCTTTTCATTATAGAGGACTGGAATGCAAAAGTAGGAAGTCAAGAAACACCTGGAGTAACAGGCAAATTTGGCAAATATGGAATGAAGCAAGGCAAAGACTAATGGAGTTTTGCCAAGAAAATACACTGATCATAGCAAACACCTTCTTCCAACAACACAAGAGAAGACTCTATATATGGACATCACCAGATGGTCAACACCGAAATCAGACTGATTGTATTCTTTGCAGCCAAAGATGGAGAAGCACTGTATAACAAAAACAAGACTAGGAGCTGACTGTGGCTCATTTCATGAACTCCTTATTGCCAAATTCAGACTTAAATTGAAGAAAGTAGGGAAAACCACTAGACCATTCAGGTATGACCTAAACCAAATCCTTTATGATTATACAGTGGAAGTGAGAAATAGATTTAAGGGCCTAGATCTGATAGATAGAGTTCAGTTCAGTTCAGTTCAGTTCAGTCGCTCAGTCGTGTCCAAATCTTTGCACCCAAAAATCGCAGCATGCCAGGCCTCCCTGTCCATCACCAACTCTCAGAGTTCACTCAGACTTGCGTCCATCGAGTTAGTGATGCCATCCAGCCATCTCATCCTCGGTCATCCCCTTGTCCTCCTGCCCCCAATCTCTCCCAGCATCAAAGTCTTTTCCAGTGAGTCAACTTTTTGCATGAGGTGGCCAAAGTACTGGAGTTTCAGCTATAGCATCATTCCTTCCAAAGAAATCCCAGGGTTGATCTCCTTGCAATCCAACGGACTCTCAAGAGTCTTCTCCAACACCACAGTTCAAAAGCATCAATTCTTTGGTGCTCAGCCTTCTTCACAGTCCAACTCTCACATCCATACATGACCACAGGAAAAACCATAGCCTTGACTAGATGGACCTTAGTCAGCAAACTAACGTCTTATGCTATCTAGGTTGGTCATAACTTTTCTTCCAAGGAGTAAGCGTCTTTTAATTTCATGCCTGCAGTCACCATCTGCAGTGATTTTGGAGCCCAAAATAATAAAATCTGACACTGTTTCCACCGTTTCTCCATCTATTTCCCATGGAATGATGGGACCGGATGCCATGATCTTCGTTTTCTGAATGTTGAGCTTTAAGCAAACTTTTTCACTCTCCACTTTC
This sequence comes from Ovis aries, assembly GCF_016772045.2. Classification (NCBI taxonomy): domain Eukaryota; kingdom Metazoa; phylum Chordata; class Mammalia; order Artiodactyla; family Bovidae; genus Ovis; species Ovis aries. The sequence goes on along the minus strand of NC_056068.1, from coordinate 5,261,106 downwards.
ACTTTCATTAGGGGCTTTTTAGTTCCTCTTCATTTTCTGCCATAAGGGTGGTTTCATCTGCATATCTGAGGTTATTGATATTTCTCCCTGCAATCTTGATTCCAGCTTGTGTTTCTTCCAGCCCAGCATTTCTCATGATGTACTCTGCATATAAGTTAAATAAGCAGGGTGACAATGGACAGCCTTGATGTACTCCTTTTCCTATTTGGAACCAGTCTGTTGTTCCATGTCCAGTCCTAACTGTTGCTTCCTGGCCTGTATACAGATTTCTCAAGAGGCAGGTTAGGTGGTCTCATATTCCCATATCTTTCAGAATTTTCCACAGTTTATTGTGATCCACACAGTCAAAGGCTTTGGCATAGTCAGTAGTGCCTGATGAACTATGGACAGAGGTTCATGACATTGTAGAGGAGACAGGGATCAAGAACATCCCCATGGAAAAGAAATGCAAAAAAGCAAAATGGCTGTCTGAGGAGACCTTAGAAATAGCTGTGAAAAAAAGAGAAGTGAAAAGCAAAGGAGAAAAGGAAAGATATAAGCATCTGAATGCACAGTGCCGAAGAATAGTAAGAGATAAGAAAGCCTTCCTCAGCGATCAATGCAAAGAAACAGAGGAAAACAACAGAATGGGAAAGACTAGAGATCTCTTCAAGAAAATTAGAGATACCAAGGGAACATTTCATGCAAAGATGGGCTCGATAAAGGACAGAAATGGTATGGACCTAACAGAAGCAGAAGATATTAAGAAGAGGTGGCAAGAATACACAGAACTGTACAAAAAAGATCTTCACGACCCAGATAATCACGATGGTGTGATCACTCACCCAGAGCCAGACATCCTGGAATGTGAAGTCAAGTGGGCCTTAGAAAGCATCACTACGAACAAAGCTAGTGAAGGTGATGGAATTCCAGTTGAGCTACTTCAAATCCTGACAGATGATGCTGTGAAAGTGCTGCACTCAATATGCCAGCAAATTTGGAAAACTCAGCAGTGGCCACAGGACTGGAAAAGGTCAGTTTTCATTCCAATCCCAAAGAAAGGCAATGCCAAAGAATGCTCAACTACTGCACAATTGCACTCATCTCACATGCTAGTAAAGTAATGCTCAAAATTCTCCAAGCCAGGCTTCAGCAGTATGTGAACTGTGAACTTCCAGATGTTCAAGCTGGTTTTAGAAAAGGCGGAGGAACCAAAGATCAAATGGCCAACATATGCTGGATCATGGAAAAAGCAAGAGAGTTCCAGAAAAACATCTATTTCTGCTTTATTGACTATGCCAAATCCTTTGACTGTGTGGAACACAAGAAACTGTGGAAAATTCTGAAAGAAATGGGAATACCAGACCACCTGACCTGCATCCTGAGAAACCTATATGCAAGTCAGGAAGCAACAGTTAGAACTGGACATAGAACAGACTGGTTCCAAATAGAAAAAGGAGTACGTCAAGGCTGTATATTGTCACCCTGCTTATTTAACTTCTATGCAGAGTACATCATGAGAAACGCTGGACTGGAAGAAGCATAAGCTGGAATCAAGATTGCCAGGAGAAATACCAATAACCTCAGATATGCAGATGAAACCACCCTTATGGCAGAAAGTGAAGAGGAACTAAAAGCCTCTTGATGAAAGTGAAAGAGGAGAGTAAAGAAGTTGGCCTAAAGCTCAACATTCAGAAAACGAAGATCATGGCATCTGGTCCCATCACTTCATGGGAAATAGATGGGGAAACAGGGGAAACAGTGTCAAAAACCTGTGGTCATGTATGGATGTGAGAGTTGGACTGTGAAGAAAGCTGAGCACCGAAGAACTGATGCTTTTGAACTGTGGTGTTGGAGAAGACTCTTGAGAGTCTCTTGGACTGCAAGGAGATCCAACCAGTCCATTCTGTAGGAGATCAGTCGTGGGTGTTCTTTGGAAGCAATGATGCTAAAGCTGAAACTCTAGTACTTTGGCCACCTCACGCAAAGAGTTGACTCACTGGAAAAGACTCTGATGCTGGGAGGGATTGGGGGCAGGAGGAGAAGGGGACGACAGAGGATGAGATGGTTGGATGGCATGATTCACTCGACGGACGTGAGTCTGAGTGAACTCCGGGAGATGGTGATGGACAGGGAGGCCTGGTGTGCTGCAATTCATAGGGTCACAAAGAGTCAGATACGACTGAGTGACTGAACTGAACTAAGTGATTATTGTCGATTTAGCTGATTTTACTACTTTTGCCTTTTAACCTTCCAAGTAGCGTTGCATGGATGATTGCCTATTTTCACTTTATGTTTGCCCTTACTGATGAAATATGTCCCTTTGTATTACTCATGTTTCTAGTTGTTGTCTTTTTTGGCTTAGAAAATTTACATTAACATTTTTTGGAAAGCTTATTTGGTGATGTTGAATTCTTTTAGCTCGTGCTTGTCTGTAGTTTTTGATCTGTCTACCAAATCTGAACAAGATCCTTGCTGAGTAGAATGTCTCGGTTGTACATTATTCCCACTCATCACTTCAAATAGGTTGTGCCACTCCCTTCTGGTCTACAGAGTTTCTGCTGAAAACTCAGCTGTGAATTTTATGGGAGTTTCCTTGTTTGTAATTAGCTTTTTTAAAAAGATATTTTATTTTCTTAATTTATTTCTGGTGGTGCTGGGTCTTTGTTGCTGCACACAGGTTTCTCTAGTTGTGGGGAGCAGGGGCCACTCTTTGTTGCAATGCAAGGGCTTCTTATTGCCATGGGTTCTCTTGTGGCAGAACACAGGCTCTAGGGGCACAAGCTTCATTAGTTGTGTTATGCAGACTCAGTAATTCTGACTAGTGGGCTCTAGAACATGGGTTTAGTAGTTGTGGCAGACAGACTTAGTTGCTCTGAGGCATGTGGAATCTTCCCAGACCGGGGATTAAACCCCATGCCCTCTACATTGGCAGGCTGATTCTTATCCACTGTTCCACCAGGGAAATCCTGTAACTAGCTGTTCTTCGCTTGTTATTTTTAATCATCTCTCTTTAATTTTTGTCATTTTAGTTAGATACATTTAGTTACAATGTATCTAGATGTGGTTCTCTGACTTCATCTTGTTTGGCACGCTCCTTGCTTCCTGGTCCTAAATGTCTGTTTCCTTTCCCAAGTTATGGCAGTTTTCAGCTACTTTGTCTTCAAATATGTTCATTGGCCTCTTATATCTCTCTTATCCTTCTGAAAGTGAAAGTGAACTCACTCAGTCGTGTCTGACTCTTTGTGACCCTGTGGACTGTAGCCCGCCAGGCTCCTCTGTCCATGGGATTCTCCAGGCAAGAATACTGGAGTGGGTTGCCATTTGGGACCCCTATAATATAAATGTTTGCAAACTTCATGTTGCCCCAGAAGCCTCTTAAATTGTCCTCATTTCTTTTCATTATTTTTTCTCTTTTCCTGTTCAGTATCAGTAATCTCCACTTCTCTGTCTTCCAGCTTGCAGATCCAGTCCTCTGATATATTTAATCTACTCTTCATTGCTTCAGTGTGTTTTTAAATTTCAGTTTTTGTATTGTTTATCCGTTTATTTCTTCTTCATATTTTCTAGCTCTTTATTAAACACTTATAGGTTTCCACTCTGTGTACCCGTTCTTCTCCTGAGGTCTTTGGTCATCTTGATGATCAATGCCCTGACCCCTATGTGAGTAGGTTGTCTATCTCCAGTTCACTTAGCTCTTTTCCTGGAATTGTGTTGTTGTTGTTCAGTTGCTAAGTTGTTCGACTCTTTGCAACCCCATGGACTGCAGCATGCCAGTCTTCCCTGTCCTTCACTATCTCTCAGAGTTCACTTAAACTGATGTCCATTGAGTCAATGATGCCATACAACAATCTCATCCTCTGCTACCCCCTTCTCCTCCTGCCCTCAACCTTTCCCAGCATCAGGGTCTTTTCCAATGAGTCAGCTCTTTGTACCAGGTGGCCAAATACTGGAGCTTCAGCTTCAGCATCAGTCCTTTCAATGTATATTCAGGGTTGATTTCCTTTAGGATTGACTGATTTGATCTTCTCGCAGTCCAAGAGACTCTTGAGAATCTTCTCCAGCACCACAGTTTGGAAGAATCAGTTCCTCAACAATCAGCCTTCTTTATGGTCCAACTTTCACATCTGTATGTGAATACTGGAAAAACCAGTAGTCATGGGATTTTATCTTCTTTCCTTTGGAACATGTCCCTCTGTTGTCTCATTTTGCCTAAGTTGCTATTTTTATTTTTACGTATCTGGTAACTTGGTTACATTTCCCAGCCTTAGAGAAGTGACTTTTTGTAGGGGATGTCCTATATGTTACAGCAGCACACTCCCTTCTAGTCAGCTGAGCTGTATGCTCTAGGCATCCCCCTATGGGGGCTGCCTGGGTCCTTCTGTTGTGGCAGACTATGTCAGTGGTTTGGTATGCTTGGTTGCCAGGCCCTGCCTTGTGCAAAGGCTATTGACCACAAGTTGTCAGGACAGGTCACATGGTGTCTGACTATGGAACCCTAGGAGGCCCCGGGGCTAGTTTTGGCTCAGATTGGTGGAGTCAGGGTCCAGGAGACCCTGGGGATGTTGCTTGCTCACTGGTGTGAGTACATGCATGCTAAGTCACTTTAGTCATGTCCAACTCTTTGCAACCCTATGGACTGTAGCTCATGAGGCTCCTCGGTCCATGGTATTCTTCAGGCAAGAATGCCCACTGGTGGGTAAAGCTATTTCCTGGGGCTAGTGTTGATAGGCAGAATTACATCCTGAAGTCTGATTGCAGGGCCCAGGAGTCCCAGAGCTGGTATTGGATCACTGGTGGGTGGGGCTAATTCCTGAACAGGTTGTATGAAGCTTTCTGAGTTGTCCCAAAGCTTGTGTTAGCCTGCTAGTAGGTGGGGCCAGGGCCTAGCTAGTCACAGGGCAGGATTTGGCTTGCTAGTGTGTGGTCTAGGTCTGCAGGCTACAGGGCTGAGGTTTTTTTGTGGCTTGTCTTTGTGCTCTTATAGGTGAGTCTGGTCCCAAGGAACAGGCTTCCTGGAGGACAGGGCTGGAGCCCAGGGCAATTCTGGAGCTGGTGCCTGCCCCCTGGTGGTAGACTAGTGTCTATGTCCCCAGTTTGAGCTCCAGTTGCCTCCTGCCTCTCAAGAGACCTCCAAAATCAGCAGGTAGGTCTGACTTGTGCTTCTATCAAATTACTGCTTCTGCCCTAGCTCCTAGAGTGTGTGAGATATTGTATGAGCCCTTTAAAAGTGAAGTTTCTACTGTCCCAGCCCTCTTGCCTTCTGAAAGTAAACCCCTTCAAAGCCAATTCCCTGGGTTGTGAAGCATGACTTGGGACTCCTTTAGGAGAACCTCTTGTAAATATTCTCCTATTTATTTATCCACCCACGGTTATGGGACTCAACTATATTAAAAGTCTGTTCTTTCTATCTATCTCATTATGGTGCCTTCCTTGTATCTTTAGTTGTAGATCTTTTCCAGTAGGTTCCAGTCTTTTTTGTTGATTTTTTTTTTTCCATTTTTTTGCAAATGGTTGTGATTATGGTATGCCTGGCAAGAATGTGAGATCAGGATCTTTCTACTCCACTGTTTTGGCCAATTTCCCTCCACAGTCTTTTATATTAGTGAGGCATCTTTAAGTTAATGGGCTGCTTGTATTTTTATTTTGTAAATTGTTAGTGTGAGTCCTTTGCATGTTTATAAATTAGTATGTTTGCTTTTTTCTTATATATTTATAGAAATTTGCATATATTAAATAACATTTTGACTGGAGAAGGGAAGGCAAACCACTTCAGTATTCTTGCCTTGAGAACACCATGAACAGTATGAAAAGGCAAAAAGACACGACACTGAAAGATGAACTCCCCGGGTCAGTAGGTGCCAATATGCTTCTGGAGAAGAGTGGAGAAATAACTCCAGAAAGAATGAAGAGACAGAACCAAAGCAAAAACACCGCCCAGCCGGGGATGAGACTTGTGATGGGAGTAAAGTCCAATGCTGTAAAGAACAATATTGCATAGGAACCTGGAATGTTAGGTCCATGAATCAAGGCAAATTGGAAGTGGTCAAACAAGAGATGGCAAGAGTGAAAATCAACATTTTAGGAATCAGTGAACTAAAATGGACTAGAATGGGCAAATTTAATTCAGATGACCATTATATCTACTACTGTGGGCAGGAATCCCTTAGAAGAAATGGAGTAGCCATCATGGTCAACAAAAGAGTCCAAAATGCAGTACGTGGGTGCAATCTCAAAAATGACAGAATGATCTCTGTTCGTTTCCAAGGCAAATCAGTCAATATCACAGTAATCCAAGTCTATGCCCCAACCACTAAGGTCAAAGAAGCTGACGTTGAATGGTTCTATGAATACCTACCAGACCTTCTAGAACTAATACCCCAAAAATATGTCCTTTCCATAATAGGGAACTGGAATGCAAAAGTAGGAAGTCAAGAGATACCTGGAGTAACAGGCTAATTTGGCCTTGGAGTACAAAATGAAGCAGGGCAAAGGCTAACAGAGTTTTGCCAAGAGAATGCACTGGTCATAGCAAACACCCTCTTCCAAACACACAAGAGAGGACTCTATACATGGATATCACCAGATAGTCAATAGTGAACTCAAATTGATTAGTTCTTTGCAGCCAAAGATGGAGAAGCTCTATACAGTCAGCAAAAAGAAGACCAGGAGCTGACTGTGGCTCAAACCAGGCATGGAACAACAGACTGGTTCCAAATTGGGAAAGGAGTATGTCAAGGCTGTATATTGTCACCCTGCTTATTTAGCTTGTATGCAGAGTACATCATGGGAAATGCTGGCCTGGATAAAACACAAACTGGAATCAAGATTGTCAGGAGAAATATCAATAACCTCAGATACGCAGATGATACCACCCTTATGGCAGAAAGTGAATAAGAACTAAAGAGCCTCTTGATGAAAGTGAAAGAGAAGAGTGAAAAGGCTAGCTTAAAACTACACATTCAAAAAACGAAGATCAAGTCATCTAGTCCCATCACTAAATGGCAAATAGACAGGGAAACAATGAGAGAGTTTATTTTGGGGGGCTCCAAAATCACTGCAGATGGTGACTACAGCCCTGAAGTTAAAAGATATTTGGTCCTTGGAAGAAAAGCTATGACCAGTGTAGACAGCATATTAAAAAGCAGAGACATTACTTTGCCGACACAGGTCTGTCTTGTCAAAGCTATGCTTTTTCCAGTAGTCATGTATGGATGTGAGAAAGTGAAAGTGAAAGTTGCTCAGTTGTATCTGACTCTTTGGGACCCCATGGACTATACAGTCCATGGCATGCTCCAGGCCAGGCCAGGCCACTGGAGTGGGTAGTCTTTCCCTTCTCAATGGGATCTTCCCAACCCATGGATCAAACCCAGGTCTCCTGCATTGCAGGCAGGTTCTTTACGAACTGAGCTAGTTGGACTATAAAGAATGCTGAGCATCGAAGAACTGATGTTTTGAATGGTGACTCTCTCAAGGGACTCTTGAGAGTCCCTTGGACTGCAAGGAAATCCAACCAGTCAATCCTAAAGGAAATCAGTCCCAAATATTCATTGGAAGGATTGATGCTAAAGCTGAAATTCTAATATTTTGGCCACCTGATGCGAAGAGCTGACTCATTTGAAATGACCCTGATGCTGGGGAAGATTGAAGGCGGAAGGAGAATGGGATGAGAGAGCATGGGATGGTTGGATGGCATCACTGACTCGATGGATGTGAGTTTGAGTAAGCTCCCAGAGCTGGTGATGGACAGGGAAGCCTGGTGTGCTGCAGTTCGTGGCATTGCAAAGAGTTGGACATGGCTGAGCAACTAAGCACACACACACACAGTCAGGGTAATTAAGATATTATATTTTTAAAGTGATAATTTCCCTTTTCTATGAATTTAACCAAAGGATACATTCATGCAGGGCTTCCCAGGTGGTGCTAAGGGTAAAGAACCTGCCTCCCAATGCCAATGAAGGAGACTTAAGAGACAGGGCTTGGATCCCCCAGTCATGGAGATCCCCTAGAGGAGGGCATGGCAACCCACACCAGTATTCTTGCCTGGAGAATCCCATGGACAGAAGAGGTTAGTGGACTATGATCCATAGGGTTGAAAATAGTCAGACACAACTCAAGAGACTTAGCATGCATGCACACATTCACATTCATGCAACCATCAGTTCAGTTCAGTTCAGTTGCTCAGTCGTGTCCAACTCTTTGCGACCCCATGAATCACAGCACACCAGGGCTCCCTGTCCATCACCATCTTCCGGAGTTCACTCAGACTCACGTCCATCGAGTCCGTGATGCCATCCAGCCATCTCATTCTCGGTCGTCCCCTTCTCCTCCTGCCCCCAATCTCTCCCAGCATCAGAGTCTTTTCCAATGACTCAACTCTTCGCATGAGGTGGCCAAAGTACTGGAGCTTCAGCTTTAGCATCATTCCTTCCAAAGAAATCCCAGGGTTGATCGCCTTCAGAATGGACTGGTTGGATCTCCTTGCAGTCCAAGGGACCCTCAAGAGTCTTCTCCAAAACCACAGTTCAAAAGCATCAGTTCTTCGGTGCTCAGCCTTCTTCACAGTCCAACTCTCACATCCATACATGACCACAGGAAAAACCATAGCCTTGACTAGATGGACCTTTGTTGGCAAAGTAATGTCTCTGCTTTTGAATATGCTATATAGGTTGGTCATAACTTTTCTTCCAAGGAGTAAGCCTCTTTTAATTTCATGGCTGCAGTCACCATCTGCAGTGATTTTGGAGCCCAAAAAAATAAAGTCTGACACTGTTTCTACTGTTTCCCCATCTATTTGCCATGAAGTGATGGGACCAGATGCCATGATCTTCATTTTCTGAATGCTGAGCTTTAAGCCAGCTTTTTCACTCTCCTCTTTCACTTTCATCAAGAGGCTTTTTAGTTCCTCTTCACTTTCTGCCATAAGGGTGGTGTCATCTGCATATCTGAGGTTATTGATATTTCTCCCAGCAATCTTGATTCCAGCTTGTGTTTCTTCCATCCCAGTGTTTCTCATAATGTACTCTGCATATAAGTTAAATAAGCAGGGTGACAATATACAGCCTTGACGTACTCCTTTTCCTATTTGGAACCAGTCTGTTGTTCCATGTCCAGTTCTAACTGTTGCTTCCTGACCTGCATACAGATTTCTCAAGAGGCAGGTTAGGTGATTTAGTATTCCCATCTCTTTCAGAATTTTCCACAGTTTATTATGATCCACACAGTCAAAGGCTTTCGCATAGTCAATAAAGCAGAAATAGATGTTTTTCTGGAACTCTCTTGGTTTTTCCATGATCCAGCAGATGTTGGCAATTTGATCTCTGGTTCCTCTGCCTTTTCTAAAACCAGCTTGAACATCAGGGAGTTCACGGTTCACATATTGCTGAAGTCTGGCTTGGAGAATTTTGAGCATTACTTTACTAGCATGTGAGATGAGTGCAATTGTGCGGTAGTTTGAGCATTCTTTTGCATTGCCTTTCTTTGGGATTGGAATGAAAACTGACCTTTTCCAGTCCTGTGGCCACTGCTGAGTTTTCCAAATTTGCTGGCATATTGAGTGCAGCACTTTCACAGCATCATCTTTCTGGGTTTGAAACAGCTCAACTGGAATTCAATCACCTCCACTAGCTTTGTTCATAATGATGCTTTCTAAGGCCCACTTGACTTCACATTCCAAGATATCTGGCTCTAGATTAGTGATCACATCATCATGATTATCTGGGTCGTGAAGATCTTTTTTGTACAGTTCTTCCATGTATTCTTGCCACCTCTTCTTAATATCTCCTGCTTCTGTTAGGTCCAGACCATTTCTGTCCTTTATCGAGCCCATCTTTGCATGAAATGTTCCCTTGGTATCTCTAATTTTCTTGAAGAGATCTCTAGTCTTTCCCATTCTGTTGTTGCAACCATCAGTACAGTCAAAATACAGAGTAGTTTTATCACCCTAAAAAATTCTCTCTTGAGAATTCCCAGGCAGTCCAGTGGTTAAACTACATGCTCTCAATACAAGAGGCACGGGTTTGATCCCTGGTTTGGGAACTAAGATCCTATATACTGCATAGTGTGTGTGTGTGGGGGGGGGGGGAGTTCCATCTTGTTTTCTTTCCCCCTAACTCTTCTCTCTAGTAATCATTGATTTCTTTTCTGTCCCTGTGGTTTTGCCTTGTCCAAAATCTCATATAAATGAAATTGTACAGTATGTAACCTTTTTAATCTGACTTCTTTCACTTAGCATAATACTCTGGCCACCTCATGTGAAGAGTTGACTCATGGGAAAAGACTCTGATGCTGGGAGGGATTGGGGGCTGGAGGAGAAGGGGACAACAGAGGATGAGATGGCTGGATGGCATCACTGACTTGATGGACATGAGTTTGAGTGAACTCCAGGAGTTAGTTGGTGATGGACAGGGAGGCCTGTTTTGCTGCAATTCATGGGGTCGCAAAGAGTCGGACACGACTGAGTGACTGAACTGAACTGAATACATTTCAGATATATCCATGTATCACGGGGTTTTTTTTTTTTTCCTTTCTATTATCCTTTCATAGTATTCATTCTATGCGTATCCACAGTGTCTTTATCCATTTACCAGATGATGTAAATTTTTATTATTTCTTGGTTTTGATGATAATGACTGAAAAGAAAATTTCCATTAATATTCATATAGAAATTTTTGTGTAGACATATGTTTTCATTGTGTATGCTATTACTTCAGTTGTATCCAAGTCTTTGCAACCCTATGGACTGTAGCCCACCAGGCTCCTCTGTCCATGGGATTCTCCAGGTGAGAATACTGGAGTGGGTTGCCATGCCCTCCTCTAGGGGATCTTTCCGAATAATAACTGGTGTAATGCCCTAAACACATACTTCAGTGAGATTTCAAGTATATTGGTTAAATGATAGTTGAGGACTTAGGGGAAACTGTTAGTAAATGATGGACCAGCCACAGTATGCACTGAGACACACAGCAGAGACTCTCATTAGTAACAGTGGGAGGAGCAGGGCTGCAGCAGGTCAAAGTCTTTGCAGCAAGCTGGGCTTCCTTTACCTTTTGGAGTCCCTGTGAGTGTACCTGCACAAGTGGCTTCCCAAGCACTATTGGCTGCTTTGCAACAGTATTGCCCGGCATGCTCTGAGTAAGCATCAACTATAAGCATTAAAGCCAAGCCTGTGGACTCCTCAAAGTGGAAAACTACATCTTTTGTTGGCGGAATTGATATTGTTGGTTATGAAACCACTGGATTTCTGGCTTGGGAATTCCAGAAACCCTGGCATGAAGACTGTCCCCCCGCTGTGCACCCTGAGGCTGGCTAGAGGCTGGATGAAGATGGGTTTTTGGCCAAGGGGATCCTTCTTAAATGAAACTGATGAAGAGATATGCCATTGAGAGTTGGATGTAACCGCTTCAAGTGTGCTAAATCCTGAAAAGAACCATGCCAACCTTTAATGCCATACATTCCTTGCAGTGAAACCAGCCTACCAGCACTGTGACCCTGCGAAAAAGGGAAAGTGAACGTCTGGGTGATTGACCTGGGTCTCCCACATTGCAGGCAGATTCTTTACCATCTGGGTCACTAGGAAAGCCAAATTGCAATTTCCATATTTTATTTATTTAACAATGCTTCATCTGGCTGTATATTACCAACATTTTTGCCCAATTTTCCATCTACATTTTAATCTTGTTTATGGGCAAATATTTGAGCCTTTTCATTCATGGTTCTTCCTTTTAGACAAATTCTTTACATTTCAAATTACTTTATCTTTACCTGCTGCTGCTAAGTTGCTTCAGTTGTGTCCAACTCTGTGCAACTCCATAGACGGCAGCCCACCAGGCTCCCCCGTCCCTGGGATTCTCCAGGCCAGAACACTGGAGTGGGTTGCCATTTCCTTCTCCAATGCATGAAAGTGAAAAGTGAAAGTGGAAGTGAAGTCGTGTCCGACTCTTTGCAACCCCATGGACTGCAGCCTACCAGGCTCCTCTGTCCATGGGATTTTCCAGGCAAGAGTACTGGAGTGGGGTGCCATCTCCTTCTCCATATCTTTACTTACAGTATTTCATTTTATCTTTACAATAACTACAAAACTACAAAGAGGACACTGCTGTTACTCTTCTTTAGCTTGTTATACTGATATCAAAAGAGTAATTTCTCAAAATTACAGTTTGTCAGAGGCATTTTTTAAGCCATACTTTTAGTTACTCTGCTTCTAAATACTTTTCACAGACCCTGCACTCAAGGAGCACATAGTCTAATAGGAAAAATAGATAAATAAATGAATTTAATAAAGCTTCAGTGGTAGCCTAGAGGAAGTACAGTAGTTAACATGAGTTGTAGTTATGTCAGTACTCATTGAGATCCTCAGTGCGCCCCTAGAATTAGACACCAAAGAATTGATGCTTTTCAACTGCATTGTTGGATAAGACTCTTGAGAGTCCCTTGGACTGCAAGGAGATCAAACTAGTCAATCCAAAGGGAAATCAACCCTGAATATTCATTGGCAGGACTGATGCTGAAGCTGAAGCTCCAAAACTTTGACCACTTGATGCGAAGAACTGACTCATTAGAAAAGACCCTGATGCTGGGAAAGACTGAAGACAAGACAAGAAAGAGGCAACAGAGGATGAGATGGTTGGATGGCATCACTGACTCAAAGGACATGAGTTTGAGCAAACTCCGGGAGACAGTGAAGGACAGGGAAGCCTGGCATGCTGCTTCCATGGGGTCACAAAGAGTCAGACACGACTGTGCAACTGAATAAGAAATAGACACAATCCTTACATCACATGGTAATTTAGTTCCTGATTGAGACAGTATTTATGGGACTGCATTTTAAGACTTCTTTTACATTCCTTCCTAGGCTTTCTGACTTGTATATTTTTTTCTACTAATTGAAAGCTCAGAGATTATATCTTGTTACATGATAACTACGAAATGGGGTAAACCAACATTCTAAGTATAAAATCATACAATTCTTACATAAAAAATAAAAAGCAGCCTTCAAAATAACTCAAATATAAAAGATAGTAGCATTAGGGATAAACTTTTGGAAAAGCTGGCATGTGGAACAAAATGATACCCTTGAACTTGGCAGTAAAAAGGATTGGCAAAATATGTGAATAAATGTAAAGAAATGCAGCTACTAATTAATTTCAGATTAAGATTACAATAAACCTTTATGAGAATAACACATATTTTCCACTCGAGAAAATATTACTTGTTATCAAAATACAGGAAATAGCAGAGGATTGTGTATATGCTTTCAGCAAACAAGAGGCTATTTCCTTAAGCTGAACATAAATACACATCAATGGCCTCATTTAACTCTATTCCCAGAAAACCAACCTAAGCCAAACCTGTCCTTATGACAAAATCTAAACTATGACTCAAGAGGTAAATTAGATTGGTAAGTAAAACAGAATTCACAATGATGAAATGGAATATTTTAGTCTTCTGAAGGAATCAGAACTAGCCTTATAAAATACCACACATCATGATTATTCAGAAGGTTTCTATTTTGATCTTTGTTGATCACCCAAGTTGCAATAATTCCTCTCCATCTGAGCACCACTGAGCCACTCATCTGTCAGTAGATTTTTTTTTAATGTACTTGTATTGGTTGCATGAATTTTAATTTTGTTTAGGTAGAGATAAAATGTGTTTCTTTCGGATTTGTTTTTAAAAATGCAATCTTGGGATACAACATTGTTTTCAACACAGTTTTAAATTTACTTTTTTAAAAATATAGGTTTATTTATTTTCATTGGAGGTAAATTACTTTATAATATTGTATTGGTTTTGCCATACATCAACATGAATCTGCCACAGGTATACACGTGTTCCCCATCCTGAACCCCCCTTTTACAATTTCAGTCTAAAGAGAAGAATTCAGGTAGGAAAGGAGAGGGATAAATAGGAGAACTCAAGGCAAAGAGGAGTCTATTCTCAATAATGCACTTAAGGAAAACTGTGTGCCTTGAAATGATTGAGCAGAGAAAGTAGAAAAATAGGGAGCAGGGAAGGGGGAGGAAGGTGATGGAGGAGCAGTACTTGCTCAGATGTACATCCTACAACAGATGGTAATTAGGTAAGGAGACCACGAAGCAAAGTCTGGAGGAAGTGAACAGAAACTATGTGGATACTTCTTGCGACCTATTCCAGTACTCTTGCCTGGAAAATCCCGTGGACAGAGGAGCCTGGTAGACTGCAGTCTATGGGGTCGCTAAGAGTCGGACACGACTGAGCGACTTCACTTTTCACTTTCATGCAGTGGAGAAGGAAATGGCAACCCACTCCAGCGTTCTTGCCTGGAGAATCCCAGGGACGGGGAAGCCTCATGGGCTGCCGTCTATGGGGTCGCACAGAGTCGGGACACGACTGAAGCGACTTAGCAGCAGCAGTAGCAGCAAGAACAAATAGGCGTTAACTATAGGAAAAGTCCCATAACGCCTGGGTATTTGTAGGTGGCAGGAGACGTCTGTAAGGCCACCCCTTTCGCACCCCTCCTTCCCCTGCCTCCTTCCCCTTCTTCTTTCAACCTGGCTTTCTTTCCTCCCTTGAAATCTTTGATGTTAGTACTTGGATCTGAAGTTTTGTGTCTCTATAGGAGGTTTTCTGAGAGACTATATTCTTGTATTTAAGGGCTTCCCGGGTAGTGCAGAGGTTAAAGCATCTGCCTGCAATGTGGGAGACCTGGGTTTGATCCTTGGGTCAGGAAGATCCTCTGGAGAAGGAAATGGCAACCCACTCCAATATTCTTGCCTGGAGAATCCCATGGATGGAGGAGCTTGGTAGGCTACAGTCTACAGGTCGCAAAGAGTCGGACACGACTGAGCGACTTCACTTTCACTTTCACCAATGAGTGTGGATTATTATTGTTGTTTAGTCTCTCAGTCCTATCCGACTCTTTGCAACCCTATGAACTGCAGCATGCCAGGCTTCCCTGTCCTGGGAAGTATGGATGGGTTCACCAAAATGAAGTCTTGTCAGCAGATCTAATTTCCTTCTAAAATAGGATTATTAAATTAGTAGATCAAGGAAAGATTTCTGTTGATTTAGGGTCTATGTGACAAACTCTGTCTTAGGACATTTGTGAATTTAAAAAAAGGAAAATGTAAATTGGATGTTGGCTAGGTTACATGGGTAGATATCTAGCTGAATAACCTAACTCAAAGCATACTGCCTAGTATGTTAATTCATTCACCTGTTAATTCTCCAAGTATAAACTCTTAGAGCAGCTTCTATTTGCCAGGCACTATGTTAAGCCTGTCAAGTAAAAAAGATGCACACCTTGAGAGTTGTGAGTTAAGTTTTACTTGGGGCAAAATGAGGACTGCTGCCCAGGAGGCAGCACCTCAGATAGCCATGAGAGCCTGCTCCAAAGAGGCAGTGGGGAAGGTCAATACATAAGATTTTGGTGAAGGGGGAGCTCAGTGCCATCAAGCACTTCTTTTACAAAATGTTTTCTGCTAGTCAAGAGCAGCTAATGCCACCATGAAGGGATTTAGTGATTTTTCTAGATATGAAGAGATGCAAGAGTTGGGATCATGAAATCAATTCCTGAAAATACCTAACTATCTAAAGACCTGTCCCACCAGCTTCCCTGGGCAGAGAGTGCCTCACTCCACCCTGAACTCCCTCAAGGGGTGTTGAAGGCCAACAGCTGCAGCACCACAAGTTTCAGTCTCAACAGAGGCAGATAGCAAATGCCCTTGTTGTTGTTCAGTCGCTGGCAAATGACTCTTGGCAAGTGCCAATTTGTAGCTGACAGCTTTCGGTACATTAAGAAGACCAAGGAATGGTCTAAAGGTAGAAGCAAATCTATCACAGATAACTGCAATAAACTGTTCAGTAACTAAAATTAGAGGGGAATCTTTAGTGGAAACACACAGGTTTCTTCTCAAGTTTACATTATTGAACTTTTTTCCCAATAGTGTGGCTAAGACCAGAAAGGACTAGTTTATCATTTTTGCAGATCTCATAAAACTTGGAGAGGTAGCTATACATTAGTAGGTAAAAATAAGAAGTCAAAAAAGTTACAGTAGCTGTAATAATGGACTAAAGCCATGATGAATTAAATATAAATAAATGTAGCAGTCTACACTTAGGTTAAAAAACACAATCACATGAATACAAGACCTGAAAGACTTAAATTGACAGCATCTAATATAAAACTTAGAAGTGCGCTGGCTGCGACAGACCTTGCAGAAGCATGGCCGAGAGGAGCTATCCCACATCCGAGGTCAGGGGTGGCAGCTGAGACGAGCAACCCCAGGTCCAGGAGCGGTGGCTGCACAGGCACAGGAGGGCTGAGAGGAGCTACTCCACGTTCAAGGTCAGGAGGGGCAGCGGTGAGGAGATATCCCTCATCCAAGGTAAGGAGCAGCGTCTGCGCTTTGCTGGAGTAGCCGTGAAGAGATACTCCATGTCCAAGACGGAAACCCAAGTAAGACAGTAGGTGTTGCAAGAGGGCATCAGAGGGCAAACACACTGAAACCATACTCACAGAAAACTAGTCAATCTAATCACACTAGGACCACAGCCTTGTCTAACTCAATGAAACTAAGCCATGCCCATGGGGCCACCCAAGACAGGTGGGTCATGGTGGAGAGGTCTGACAGAATGTGGTCCATTGGAGAAGGGAATGGTAAACCACTTCAGTATTCTTGCCTTGAGGACCCCATGAACACTATGAAAAGGCAAAAGGATAGGATACTGAAAGAGGAACTCCCCAGGTCAGAGGTGCCCAAATGCTACTGGAGATCCATGGAAAAATAACTCCAGAATGAATGAAGGGATGGAGACAAAGCAAAAACAATACCCATTTGTGGATGTCACTGGTGATAGAAGCAAGGTCCAATGCTGTAAAGAGCAATATTGCATAGAAACATGGAATGTCAGGTCCATGAATCAAGGCAAATTGGAGTGGTCAAACAGGAGATGGCAAGAGTGAACGTCGACATTCTAGGAATCAGCAAACTAAAATGGACTAGAATGGGTGAATTTACTCAGTTGACCATTATATCTACTACTGCAGGCAGGAATCCCTTAGAAGAAATGGAGTAGTCATCATGGTCAACGAAAGATTCTGAAATGCAGTATTTGGATGCAATCTCAAAAACGACAGAATTATCTCTGTTCATTTCCAAGGCAAACCATTCAGTACAGTAATCCAATGTATGCCCCAACCAGTAACGCTGAAGAAGCTGAAGTTGAACAGTTCTATGAAGACCTACAAGACCTTTTAGAACTAACACCCCAAAAGAGATGTCCTTTTCAATGTAGGGGACTGGAATGCAAAAGTAGGAAGTCAAGAAACACCTGGAGTAACAGGCAAATTGGGCAAATACAGAATCTAGCAGGGCAAAGACTAATAGAGTTTTGCCAAGACAATGCACTGGTCATAGCAAACACCCTCTTCCAACAACACAAGAGAGGACTCTACACATGGACATCACCAGATGGTCAACACTGAAATCAGATTGATTATATTCTTTGCAGCCAAAGATGGAGAAGCTCTATACAGTCAACAAAAACAAGACCAGGAGCTGACTGTGGCTCAGATCATGAATTTCTTATTGCCAAATTCAGACTTAAATTGAAGAAATTAGGGAAAACCACTAGAACATTCATGTATGACCTAAATCAAATCCCTTATGATTATACAGTGGAAGTGAGATTTAAGGGACTAGATCTGATAGACAGAGTGCCTGATGAACTATGGAGAGAGGTTCATGATATTGTACAGGAGATCAAGACCATCCCCATGGAAAAGAAATGCAAAACAGCAAAATGGCTGTCTGAGGAGGCTTTACAAATAGCTGTGAAAAGAAGAGAAGCAAAAAGCAAAGCGGAAAAGGAAAGATATAAGTATCTGAATGCAGAGTTCTAAAGAAGAGCAAGAAGAGATAAGAAAGCCTTCCACAGCGATCAATGCAAAGAAATAGAGGCAAACAACAGAATGGGAAAGACTAGAGATTTCTTCAAGAAAATTAGAGATACCAAGGGAACAGTTCATGCAAAAATGGGCTCGATAAAGGACAGAATGGTATGGACTTAACAGAAGCAGAAGATATTAAGAAGAGGTGGCAAGAATACATGGAAGAACTGTACAAAAAAGATCTTCACGACCAAGATAATCACGATGGTGTGATCACTTACCTAGAGCCAGACATCCTGGAATGTGAAGTCAAGTGGGCTTTAGAAAGCATCACTACGAACAAAGCTAGTGGAGGTGATGGAATTCCAGTTGAGCTCTTTCAAATCCCAAAAGATGATGCTGTGAAAGTGCTGCACTCAATATGCCAGCAAATTTGAGAAACTCAGCAGTGGCCACAGGACTGAAAAAGGTCAGTTTTCATGCCAATCCCAATGAAAGGCAATGCCAAACAATGCTCAAACTACCACACAATTGCACTCATCTCACATGCTAGTAAAGTACTGCTCAAAATTCTCCAAGCCAGGCTTCAGCAATACATTAACTGTGAACTTCCAGATGTTCAAGCTGGTTTTAGAAACGGCATTAGAACCAGAGATCAAATTGCCAACATCTGCTGGATCATGGAAAAAGCAAGAGAGTTCCAGAAAAGCATCTATTTCTGCTTTATTGACTATGCCAAAGCCTTTGACTATGTGGATCACAAGAAACTGTGGAAAATTCTGAGAGAGATGGGAATACCAGACCACGTGACCTTCCTCTTGAGAAACCTATATGTAGCTCAGGAAACAACAGTTAAAACCGGACATGGAACAACAGACTGGTTCCAAATAGAAAAGGAGCATGTCAAGGCTGTTTATTGTCACCCTGCTTATTTAACTTATATGCAGAGTACATCATGAGAAATGCTGGGCTGGAAGAAGCACAAGCTGGAATCAAGATTGCTGGGAGAAATATCAATAACCTCAGATATGCAGATGACACCACCCTTATGGCAGAAAGTGAAGAGGAACTAAAAAGCCTCTTGATGAAAGTGAAAGAGGAGAGAGAAAATGTTGGCTTAAAGCTCAACATTCAGAAAATGAAGATCATGGCATCTGGTTTCATCACTTCATGGCAGATAGATGGGGAAACAATGGAAACAGTGTCAGACTTTATTTTGGGGGGCTCCAAAATCACTGCAGATAGTGATTGCAGCCATGAAATTAAAAGACGCTTATTCCTTGGAAGAAAAGTTATGACCAACCTAGATAGCATATTCAAAAGCAGAGACATTACTTTGCCTACAAAGGTCCATCTAGTCAAGGCTATGGTTTTTCCAGTGGTCATGTATGGATGTGAGAGTTGGACTTGAAGAAAGCTGAGTGCCGAAGAATTGATGCTTTTAAACTGTGGTGTTGAAGAAGACTCTTGAGAGTCCCTTGGACTGCAAGGAGATCCAACCAGTCCATTCTAAAGGAGATCAGTCCTGGGTGTTCTTTGGAAGGAATGATGCTAAAGTGGAAACTCCAGTACTTTGGCCACCTCATGCGAAGAGTTGACTCACTGGAAAAGACTCTGATGCTGGGAGGGATTGGGGTAGGAGGAGAAGGGGACGACAGAGGATGAGATGGTTGGATGGCATCACCGACTCGATGGACGTGAGTTTGAGTGAATTTCGAGAGTTGGTGATGGACAGGGAGGCCCGGCGTGTTGCAGTTCATAAGGTCGCAAAGAGTCGGACACGACAGCCACTGAACTGAACTGAACTGAGTATAAAACTTGACTCTTACTCAAACACAAACTCAATATAGCTTAGCTGTGAAATGTAATGGTTGAAAATACTTGAGTAATTTGAGGTTGCATTATCAAAGCAGCATATCCAAGCCAAGGACTGTTACGACACTGCATTCTGTGCTAGTAAGGATGATTCTGCAGCGTGGGATCCAGTTCTGTGGCACCCTTTGAGAAAGCATGTGATATAACAGAGAGAATTCAGCAGGAGGAAACCAGAAGGATTTTTTATATAAAACCCTTTCATCCTGTATATTTGAAAATGTGTAAGGAAATAGAGCTTTTTAGTCTAAAGAAAGGAAGATGTAGTGAAACACATCATTGTTTTCATTAAAAATGAGTAGGATTATTTTATGAAGTCCCTGAGGGTGAAACAGGAACAACTAACTTTTTATCAGGGCTTCTCTGGTGGCTCAGATGGTAAAGAGTCCGCGGCAATGAAGAAGGGAGACCTAAATTCAATCCCTGGGTTGGAAAGATCCCCTGAAGAAAAGAATGACTACCCACTCCAGTATTCTTGCCTGGAGTATTCCATGGACAGAGGAACCTGGTGGGCTACAGTCTGTGGAGTCACAAAGTGTCGGACACAACTCAGCAACTAACACTTCCACTTCACTTCCGTTCTTTGGAAAGAATGGTCCCAAGTTCTGTGAACCACAAAATGTGGCTCTCATAATGACCCCGAGAGTTAGGCATGCAGGCACTACCAACTATCACCATTTCGTAGGTGAGGCAGCAGGTCCAGAAAAGTTGGCTCTTGCCTAAAGTGAAAATGTTGGGGTCCAAATTCCAATTTTCTGACCCAAGACCTATGCTTTCCCCGTAATGCCATGCTATTTTCCCACTTAGAATCAGATTTTATCTCAGTACAAGGAAAGTTTTTCTAATAAGGACCACACAAGAATGAAACAGGCTGCGTCACAAATTAATGAGCTTTGTTTTCCAGAACAAGGCCAACAAGAGATGGAGGGCTTTGTGTCAAGGACATATTTTGGAGGTGACTTCTACTCATGGAAGAGGGTGGGTCATGTGACTCCCAAATTCATTCAAATAAATGTTTACCATGGGGAAAAGAAAGAGAGCCAGAGAGAGAAAGTGGGAGTGGGAGGGAGGAGGGAAAATAGAAGCATCAGAGAGATTCAAGGTGATATTCAAATGATATTAGCCATCCATGGAATCCATTCATTAACTCAGCAAAGTTCACTGACCATTTACTACACAGTACTAGTTTCTTGAACAGTAACGAGAATACCAGACCTGAAAATAAAAATCTTGGTATTAAGCATTAGTTAACTCAGTTATCATCTGTGTGACTTTTTGAAACTAAATTTGTCAACTGAGGATTATAAAATCCACCTCAAGAATTTTAAGGATTAAATGAGATAACATTTTTAGAGTACTAAGCACATAACAGAATCTCAAAACATTAGTTCCCTTTTTTCCATTAAGTAGGAGGGGTGCCATTAAGTTGCTATGAGATAGTTTTATGAACTGAATATGACAATAGAAAGAACCTGGATATAGAGAAAGTGGGGTGCAAACAAAATATCACATTAAGCTGGTCTGAGGGTGATCGCTCAGGCTTAACCCTGTAAGAATAGGATAGCTTGTTAATTCAGAAGCCTAAGCACAACATCTCCAAATCATTTTTCTCAGTCTAAGATTTATTTCTTTTCATTGATTTTTGTACATGGTTGAACGAATGGCATTAGTTACTTATTCTCAGACAGAACTGGAGAAAAGTTCTGTCTGTTTCAGAGATGAAACAGAAACAGGAAACTTGTTTTAAGAGAGTCATATATCCCCAAACAATATCCATCTAAACCTGCTTTTAATTAGAGAAAAAGAAATCATCTGCCTAAAACTAAGACAGTTTCCACTTAGATTTACTAGTTACACATTCCTGTTTTAAAAACCAAGCTTCTTGGCTGTATCTAGAATGATCTGGGATGTAATATTTTGGATAATTTTGCCAACCTCATGCTCTTGCTAGAAATAACGCATCAGGAGACAATGGCTCAGCTGGTTATGAGAGATTATTGGTCACGGCAAAAGCTTACTCAGCTATGGAAACGATGTTTGCAAACACAATGTCACTCAGCCCTGCTGAGCTATTCTTCCAGAAATGACTAAGTGAAGGCTTGGGGTTTTTTTCCTTCCTGTTTTGCTTCAATATATACATTCAATTTGCTCAGTTTTATATTAAATTGTTTTTAAAAGTATGAATTCTTATTTACTCATATTGTGAGTAAAGTGAAGTGGTTTACTCACATTCATCTCTCACTATGTACCCAGAAGTGTAAAGGATACCAAGAAAATATAAATAAATCTATGCTTAGGTGTTTTCCCATGTTGAGAATATATGTTTAACAGATATGAAGCAGTTAAATAGCAATATAAAATATATTTGGTATTCATAACAAGAAACATTTATTGTATAACAAACCTATTATATACTGTGCACACTCATGCTTAAGAAACTTACAATCTGATGGAAGTGGAGGGTCTCATATATAGACAAACTGGTAATAACAGTATAAGCTTCACTAGTACTTAGGACTATGGTACTATTTAGGAGGTTATCAGAAGATAAGATTGTGTGTCTGTGTACAGAGTAGAGAGAGAAGGTTCCAGCCCTCACAAAAAGTTGTCTTAAGCCACAAAACACCCTAACTGAATAGCTTTAAAATTACATAACGAAAAGTCTAACAAGGAAAGCAAAACAGAGATTCACTTTATCACATACTGAAAACTAAATAAAATAATTATCAGCTCCTAATTATATGAGTTACCTGGCAGCATGCCAAAAGCAGGCTCCTGGCTTCACAATAAGACCTTCTGGTTCAGTAGTTCTAGAATGGGGCACTGAACTCTTCAATTTAAACAAACCAAGTGATTCTGATTCAGATGTTATACTGGTCCCATTTTGAATTATTCTACCAAGGGAATAAAAATTAGAAAGAATGGGATACAGCTTTTTCAATCACAGACATCAAGGTCTTAAAACCCCTTGAACAAAAAATATAAATTCCTTAAAAAAAACAACTCAAGGTCCATCCATGTTATTGCAAATGGCATTATTGCATTATTTTTTATGGCTGAGAAATATTCCATTGGCCTATCTGGGAAAATAATCTAAAAAAGAGTGGATACATGTATACGTAGAACTGATTCCCTTTGCTATACATCTGAAACTAACACATTGTAAATCAATGATACGCCAATAAAAATTTCTTGTAAGAAAATATCTCAAAGAAAGAAATAACTTTTTTTAAATCAAAATAATTAACTATGATTATTATCACATTTCCTCCTTTCATTTCATCCAGATGATAACATCAACTGCAAAAGGAGTGAATTAGGATCATTTCCAGGAGAAATTTTCTGATAAAAAGAGTATAGTTTGGATCTTAGAATGAATTATTAAATGAAAGTTTCTCCCTGGTATCAAAGGTTATAACCACATGATATCAAAATAACCATCTGAATGAGGAAAGGTGATTCTACTCATTGAGTATTTGCTTAGGAGACTCTGCCATGTGTAACACCTTATGAAGAAAGGAGATGGGAATACTGCCTAAGTGAAACGTAAGCCATTGAGAAACCTAAATATTACTTAAGAGAAAATATAAAAATACATAAAGCACATGTATGCAAAGCAATAAGTGTATGGTAGAGACTATGCACATTGGATTAACTCAATTAAACTTAATGTACTTTAGATGGATCTAGGAAAAGCACAAGGGGTTAGAGTCTGAAGGAGGGGTAGAATTTGGATTGTTAGAGGAAGATAGTATCAGCAAAAGCATAGCAAATTATTTTGTTTAGGCTGCTCAACAGGGATACAAAATGCTGGCTAACGGACTTTGACAGTCAGTTTGAGGTCCTCAAACCAGTAAAGGAAGGCAGGGGCCTTCCCAGGTGGCTCAGTGGTAAAGAATCAATCTGCCAATGAAAGAGACACAGGTTCAATTCCTGGGTTAGGAAGATGCCCTAGAGAAGGAAATGGCAACCCACTCCAGAATTCTTGCCTGGAGAAGTCCATGGACAGAGGAGCCTAGAGGGCTATAGTCCATGAGGTCTCAAAAGACTCGGACATGACTTAGCAACTAAACAACGAAAACAAAGAGAGGCAGGAAGAGCAGGAAGAATAAGATAGGGACAAAGGGGAAACTAAATTCCAATGAAGAAGAATAACTTCAGTTGTTAGGCAGACAACACATTTCTTCACTGAATATCCCTGTTTTTGTTTTTTGGTTTTTTTTAAGTAATAATCCAAAGAAAACTGCAAACATTTATTGAGCACTTATCATGTATCAGACACTGTTCCAAATAATTATCTGTATGAGTTCATTTAGTCCTCCTAAGAACCAAGAGTGAGGTAGCAACTCTTTCACTATGGCACCAGAATTCTTAGCCCATCACCTTCCTGAACAAGGAGTTTTAAATCAAAGATTGATTTCATTTGTTCATGTTCATTACTTCTAATTTTTGTACCTCAGAGAAGTTTGCTTTAGGAAAATACCCTTTATTTTCTGCAAATCAGTATATTTACTTAGTTGAAATGTGAATTTTAAGAGTTAAAATCAGGAAATTTACATTGAGTGTTCAATCAAACTTTACATATATTTGCCTTACATACACATTTTTAAACTATGTATACACTTTAAACTATGGACATAAGTTCATGAATTTTACTTCAGTCTAAGAGAATGAGGAGTCAATTAATGTGAACAGAGGAAGCACAAAGGGCAATATCAGAAGAAAGTCACTTAAGAATTTAATAAACAAGGCCAAACAGAGTAAAGAAGTGACCTAATGGAAAAATGTATTTACTGTAATCTTGCATTTATGGTAATAGACCAATTCTATCAGCAACAAGTCAAGTGGTTTAAGAATTACAGTTTCTATTGCTTAAACTTCCCAGCAGCTCAGGAAACTCAATAGATTTCTTTTGCAACTGCACCATTTTATGGTGACTCTTCTGGGTAAAATTAAAATTTCAAACATCTCTGATCTCCTCCCAAATTTACTGAGCAAAACTTAAAAATGTAAATGCAGAGTCCACCCTTGTTTAGCAATTATAAGCTTCCCTTTAACCTTAGGAAGAATGCGTTCTTGAAAACTTAGTTTCCCCATCAGACACGACTGAGCAAGCCAGTGTGGATGCAAGTGCACACACCCATATACCGAGCAAGTTGTCTCTTCATCGACTAAATAGGCTCAAACCACCAAGTGGCTTTAAAAGGCAGTTAAATAGCTAGTAATGTGTTAATCATAGTTGTATAAAAATTTAAGTGAAAGTGAAGTCACTCAGTCGTGTCCGACTCTTTGCAACCCCATGAACTGTAGTCTACCAGGATCCTCCGTCCAAGGGATTTTTCAGGCAAGAGTACTCGAGTGGGTTGCCATTTCCTTCTCCAGGGGATCCTCCCAACCCAGGGATTGAACCCGGGTCTCCCACATTGCAGGCAGACGCTTTACTGTGTGAGCCACCAGGGAAGTCCAATAAAAATTTAAGGTGACATTTATTGGAGTAGTTTCCAATCATGTAATTTTGAGTTCTATAAATTTACTATTCAGTTCAGTTCAGTGCAGTGCAGTCGCTCAGTCGTGTCCAACTCTTTGCGACCCCATGAATCGCAATCATTGATGCTGTTCATACCACTTGAAATTACTGAATAGCCTTTTAGATCTATAAAGTGCTTTGTCATACTTATCTTACTAGAACCTTATGACAAACCCTGGAAATCATCTATACAAGCATCTGGCTTCTAGTCTACCAGTCTACTGCTATATTTCTACGCTTTCTACTTCTAATAAATAAGTGTTATGGGAAGGCAAGAGAACAATGAACTCTCAGTTTTTAAATTTATGCTGGTTTTTAAATTTATACAGGTTTTTAAATTTATACTGAATTGGTCTTCTTCAACTTGATTTTTAGAAGGGTAAGACCAACTCCACAAAATGGATGTACAAATTCTCCAACATACTTATCTCATTCACCATGGACAGACCATTCTCCTAGAAGTACATAGAGTTTTATAAGTAGTTACTGAATGGAATATTGATTTCCACTGATCTCTCATTTACTTTTAGATATTATTGGGATTTTTCTTGACCATTTCTATTTTTCAGAGGTTGAGTAATTTTCTAAATTCACATGTTAAGAGGTTGAAGGCCTTTTCATGGTTAGAATCTGGCTCATGGTGGTTTCCCTCCTGGTGGCCACTGTTTCCATTTAGGTACTCTCTGATTATTGGATTGTGGAGAATCTACAATTTCTCAATGAAGTAATACAGTAAGTATTTGTTTATGCTTCTGAAGTACTTCCTGTTTTGCTTTTTTCCATTCTCTCTATTTACATATATAAGAAGTCTGAACAATTTCCTGTTTTCCCTTAGCCTTCTTGGCTTCTTTTCATGCTTTTCCCCCCAGAGACACAGGACAGACAATTCAAGGCACTTGCAGCAGCAGCTGGTGTCACTTCACCACTTTGCCTTTTTCCATTACTTCCACACGTAAACCTAGAGTCCATACTTCTGCTTCTCCTGTATCTTGATCCAATCAGTGACTGCCACCTGTATCCTTAGGCATTTGCTTAGACAACATATGGAAGCTATTGAAGACATCTGTATTTTAATAACTGGATGGAAATAACATTCTATGAAGTTCTGGGCAAACCGTTTATAAATCTATACTGTGGACTGTATTTAATCATAACTTTTGTTTTTAAGGAAGCTTATATCACTTCTAAACATAACCAGACTTCTAACTAATCACTTTTTTTAAAACCTTACAGATACTTATGTTAAGGAAAGCTGTTTGATGAATATTACAATCTTAAAAATGAAGTTACTGCACTATAGGCAGAATCAGTTATAATTAAAGACAAAGAGGCAAGAATGTTTTGCATTAACAAGCACGAAAGACAGAAGGAAGCACAAACATGAAAAACAAAAGCAAGAATGTCTCAGAGAGCAAAGAGAAGTGCCAGAGTAACACGCAGACAGTGGAAACTGCTGGGGACTTCTTCAGTTAAGTTCCGGTGAAGAGAATGGGGAAAGGCAGGAATGCCACATTGAGTACAGAGAGAAAACACATTGCTTAGCTCCCAGTTTAGTTTCTCTCCTGTTGATGTGAATGTGCATTGACATAAAAAGAAGATAGTTTGAAGAATGAGGTGAGTAGACAATCCTCTACACCCTGAGCTGGTTGTATCAAGCTGGAGTTTTATGCTTGTTTTTAGGTTCAATATTTTATGATAACTCAAAGATCAATCAATGTATATTCACCTGTTCATCTATAAATTCATCTACTCTTCAATACTTCTCGAGCAGCTACTATATATAAGAACCTGAATTATATGCTAGAAAATATATTTATCCACTCACTCACTCATTCATGCATGCTCATCATGTACCAGGCACTGTGGATAAATCAGTTATGGTCCCAGCTATAACAGAACACACGGATATGTAAGACACTTAGAATACAGAGTAAAATTCACTGTAGTAAAAAGTCTGTAAAATATAACAAAGCATCTATGAAGCACAGAGGACAGAGTGAAAATTTTGACTGAAAGAAGGGTGTAAACTGGGCCCTAAAGAGGGAGTAATTCAGTGTATGGAAAAAGGAATGAAGGTAACACAGGCAGAAGAATGGCCTGTGCAAAGTCACTGAAGTGTAAATGTACCAACGCGCTGCATCAGGAACGAAAGACAAGTTCACCTCTCATAACAGAACCTGTTATATGAGAAGTGTTAAACTAGAATTTTTGTTGATGTATAGTTGACTTACAATATCATATTAGTTTCAAGTATACAGCAAAGTGACTCAGTTATTACATACATACATATTTTCATATTGTTTTCCATGATAGATTATTGTCAGATATTGAATGCTATTTCCTGTGCTATACAGTAAGTCCTTGTTTATCTATTTTTTGTAAAGTACTTTGATCTGTTAACCCCGTGCTCCTAATTTATCCCTCCTCCCTGACTTTCCCCCTTGGTAACCAAAAGTTTGTTTTTTTCTGTCTGTGAGTCTGTTTCTATTTTCTACATAGTGCTATTTGTATTATTTTTTAGAGTCCACATAGTGATATCAGTTAATCTATTATAAAGGAGGCAAAAAAACACGATGGAAAAAAAGGTAATCTCTTTAGTAAGTTGTTTTGGGGAAACTGAGCTGCTACATGTAAATTAATGAAATTACAACACGCCATTACACCAGATACAAAAATAAACTCAAAATGGTCTAAAAAACTAAGTACAAGGCATGACACCATGAATTTCCTAGAACAGAACACAGGCAAACATCCTCAGACATAAATCACAAAAATAAATATTTTCTTGGATCAGTAGCCTAAGGCAAAAGAAATAAAAGCAAAATGAACAAATGGGACCTAATGTAAGTTTTCTGAATAACAAAGAAACCCACAAACAAATGAAAAAATAACCTACAGAATGGTAGAAAGTATTTGCAAAGGATGCAATGACATTTGCAGTGACTGTTGTTTCAAACAGAATGGGATGTCCTTTGTGGAGTAAGATTAAACTACAGAAAATAGTCAAGCAGAGCCTGAATAAGTCAGAGATATACAGAGATAACACCTTCAAAGTCAAGTCCAATACTTCACGTTCTTTGAAAGCTAAGATCACATCATGCTAAATGCTGGACTGGATGAAGCACAAGCTGGAATCAAGATCACCCAGAGAAATATCAATAACCTCAGATATGCAGATGATACCACACTTATGGCAGAACGTGAAGAGGAACTAAAGAACCTCTTAATGAAGGTGAAAGAGGAGTGAAAAAGCTGGCTTAAAATTCAATCTTCAAATAACAAAGATCATGGCATCCGGTCCCATCACTTCATGGCAAATAGAAGGGGAAACAGTGGAAACAGTGACAGACTATTTTCTTGGACTCAAAAATCACTGCAGATGGTGACTGCAGTGATGAAATTAAAAGATGCTTGCTCCTTGGAAGAAAAGCTCTGACCAACCTAGACAGGGTATTGAAAAACAGAGACATTACTTTGCCAACAAAGGTCCATCTAGTCAAAGCTATGGTTTTTCCAGTAGTCATGTATGGGTGTGAGAGCTGGGCCATCAGGAAGCTGAGTGCCGAAGAATTGATGCTTTTGAACTATGGTGTTGGAGAAGATGCTTGAGAATCCCTTGGACATCAAGGAGATCAAACCAGTCAATCCTAAAGGAAATCAATCCTGAATATTCATTGGAAGGACTGATGCTGAAGCTGAAGCTCCAATACTTTGGCTGTCTAATCCAAAGAGCCAACTCATTAGAAAAGACCCTGATGCTGGGAAAGATTGAAGGCAGGAGGAGAAGGGAATGACAGAGGATGAGATGGCTAGATGGTATCACTGACTCAACGGACATGAGTTTGAGCAAGTTTTGGGAGATTGTGAAGGACAGGGAGGCCTGGCATGCTGCAGTCCATGGGGTCACAGAGAGTCAGACATGACTGAGCGACTGAACAACAACAAAAGGATCATATCACCATACTGTAAGAGAGCATACTAGATTTTGAGAATCCTGGAGAGGAAAACTGATTTTGACCAGGGTTCTTGGCCTTCCCCAATCAATAGAAATTAAGAGGATAGAGAAGAAATTTAGGCAAGGCTTACTTGGACCACTGCTGCGGCAAGCGGGAGTGAAAACAAATAAAATTCCTCTGTTTGCTCCCTGCGGTGGGGGCAAGCCTGTTTCCTGTATGGGGTGAAGGTAGGGGCAAGTCCAGGAGTCCAGCCAGAATTACGGCTTTAGGTGGTCTGCCCACCCCTCTGGTGGTGCTGAGTGCACGGGGCATGGGCAGTGCCCTGCTTTTCTTGGACGTGCTGTTTTTATTTCCAGTTCTTTAGAAGTGGCAGTTGGTGAGGAAGAGTGGGTAAAGGGAGGGAGGTTGTTGTTTTTCTATCTTGTTGTCCATAATTTGCCCAATTGCACAAGCATGCAGCGATTTTCAGTCCTTTTCTTTGTAATATTTGTTGCTCAAGATGTTGGTTCAGGGGCAAGCACTGCAGCAAAGGGTCCTTCCAAGCCCTTGATTATAGAATCCAGAACTTTCTCTTTACAAATGAGAAACTGAAACCTTGTGTTAGGTAGAAGTTAGGCATGAGGAGCAAGGGGAGACCTAGCCGGAAAGGATGCAAGCTGATCTCTAAACCCCATCCCAGAAACACCCAAGAGAGCTCCAGGATATACTGCAAAAATAACCACAGAGACTTTTCCAACTCCGGCACATGCACCCTAGGCACACGGTGGATACAAAATAACCACAGGGGCTTTCTCAAGTAACCTTACTGCTAGGAGCCCATTAAGAGTTCATATTCTATACATATATACATCTGATTATAACAGACTGAATTATAGGAAGATATATACAACACACTCTGCTGTTATATAACTTGCAGTTGTCAAACGGCCTTAAGCATATGACCATTTGCATTCTCTTTCTTGATTGGTGGTGGGTACAAGCTCTGTTTTGCACAGGGCACAAGTGAAAGGAGGAGACAGGACATACAAACAGGTGGAAGCCAAGAGGGATCAGGAGGACTCCTTTGGGGTCCGCCTGCTCCCATGTCTTGGGAGTTGTCTAGTAAGAAATCTGTCTGCTTGAGCTAAACTGAGCTGTAACTTGTCTGTTGTTTTAACCCTTTCATCTGTCGTTCCAAATTTTTGTTGTGATGAGACAAGAACCAAGGAAGAGAAACAAACCAATCTAACACTTGGAAAATAAATGGGGAGTTTAAGATCACCTAGCAAATCAGGGGCTCCATCTGGACTAGAATCATCTCATCTCCCTGTGTGATGGTCATCCCATCACATCACATTGCTATTCTCAGTTGAATCCAAATATATGGACACAGAATTCTCAGTGAATACACAGTGTGATAACCAAAGCACTATCTGATGTTACGGTAAAGGTGGGGGACAAGAGGCTCAAATTCTGAATTAGGGAAGGGCATGCTTTTTCCTGAGTTTTCAGAAGTAAAGATGGTGGCTTCTCCCAGCTGCACCCCTGTGAGATCTTTATCTCAACTCAGGAGAAAAATACACTGGATTAAATAAAGAAGAGGTGACCACAAGGAACCAGCATGGAGAACAATTTATCCAAAGTAAGCTTTCTTTACTTTTTAACATGGTAAGGAAATGCGTTTGTTAATGCCATCATTCACTTCATCTTATCAACAAGGAAATATACGCTTGACTACCTGCTATGGGTCTCGTGGTGAACTAAATCCATTAGGAATACAGAAGACCACATCCCTGGATTCAAGGAGCTAAAGATAATACAATGTAACATGACCAATGCTATATTCAGAAGGTAAGAGAATACTGGGGAGCAGGTACAGGTGAGCAATGCCTACCCTGGGATTGGGGGTTTCAAAGGATGGGTGTCAGCCAGGGGATGCTTTCAAGACGGTGAGAGCAGTGTGTGAAGCAGTGGATTTGGTAAATACCAGGCATACAGTGGTGTGCTATAACCATGCTATATCTATATTTCACCAGCTGACAAAATCCATATCACAGATAATCTTTGTGCATAATATGCCAGGTAGATGGATTACTGACCAGTGAAATGGCCTCTCCCCAAGAGTAAGGAGCAATGCATTTATAAAGATGGGGCAAAAGATTTTAATTGGCTTTATCCAAATTTATTGATGAGGTTAAAAATGAAAGTATAACATGAGCAAAAACTTAATGACTAATTCAGAAATTTCAGATATGAAACTTTTGTTAACTACAAATTCTATGAAACAAAGCAAAACAAGTTAGGGCTACCAATGAAAGATTTTGTAGAATATACACAAGCATCAAGTATAAGATTTCTTTTTGAGAATCTATAAAAGATCAGAGTTCTATAAAATGAAGGGCCTAAGTGACCAGAAAGAACACTTGAGTAGAAAGAGAATTTTTAGATTCAAGTCTACATGTGCCACTTATATCCATTCAATCTTGGGCAAATTTTGTTAGGATCCATTTCTCTGTCTCCAAACAGAAAGGAATGAACTAGATTCTCTTTATTAAATTCCTAGTTTAAAAATTAAACCTCAAAATACAATGGATTCAAGGATTTCAAGGATTTGATACTTACCCTTTTATCCCAAGTGCTGAGGCTCAGCAGTAGTATCAACAAATATTTCCTAACCGAATGAATCAATCAATGTTGCTTCTGTATTGGCTCCATAGTAAGCTATGACTACCATGCACAGCGCATCAGGGCAGAACAGGTAGAGAAAATGGTTTGCCACACTGGGTCCTGGTGGAAATTCCTGTTACAAGATTAGTCTCTCTTTCTTCCTTGGGAGGATGGGTATAGTCAGCAAAGGAGAAAGTGTGCTTCTTTCTATAATGTTTTAAAATTAATAAAGTAATTGAACATATTCAATGCAGAAAATAGGAAGAATGAAGCAAAAACAAAACCTCATGGTAATTCTATCACTGAGCTTCCCAGGTGTTTCAATGGTAGAGTATCCAAATGCCAATGAAGAAGACATGGGTTTTATCCCTGGGTCAGGAAGATCTCCTGGAGACGGAAATGGCAACCCACTCCATTTTATGAATACATTGTAATTTATATAACCAATTTCTTATGGTTAAGCATTTATTTCCTTTTTTCTATCAGTAAAATATGATTTAAATGTTTTGCCAATGTCTAATTTATTGTACAGGATAAATTCCTAGGCATAGAATTGTTGAAAGGATATGAACATTATTAAGGCTTTTGAATATATTTTCCTAAATAAATACCTTCCAGAAAAGATCTGCCAATTTACATTTCTTTCAGCAAAATATAAAAGTTTCCATTTCCCTGTACTCTTATCCACAATGAGTCTTATCAGTTTAAAAATCTGTATCTATTTAGTAGGCAAAAGTGTTATAATTGTATTAAGATGAACTTAATATTTCAATTTACATTTGCTTAATAACTTTAATAGTAGATAAACATTAAAAATAGGGCTGTACTGGAATTTCTGCCATACAGTGAAAAAGATAGACAAAAGACAGATACCTTATGCAAGCAAAATCATTTATTTATCTATCCATCTTGATTTATTCTTTTGTTCCATTTATTAAGTGCTTTCCTATACTGTGGATAGTTCTGAACACTGGAAAAATAAAAGGCAAAAATACATAATCCCTGCTCTCCAGATCACAGCTTAGTTAAGAAAACAAACATGTAAACTAGGTGTTATCAATACTCTAATAAAAGTATATACAAAATTTATAATAGTTCAAAAACAGGGAGAAACAGATATATCTTAAAAGTAAGCAGACCCCAAATAAGGAGTGGAACTCTCAATGAGTACAAGAGGCAGAAGAGATTTCAGAGGCAAAGAAAGGGGCTCTGATTTTTGAACATAAGGGAGAAGTTTCAATAAATCCAATCTTACAACATAAAGACCAAGGTAACTATTACCGATTCATACATTTTAAGCTCAAAAAGAATCACATTTTCCTTTATTCAGCTGGTGGCCTGTCAACTTTTTTTCAACTGTTGTGTAACATTAGACTACTTGATGTAATATCTTATGACCAATTTAAAGCATATTACCAATTAAGAAAAAAATGACTCATTAGTAAGTACATATGCAAGCAGTTAAAGCAAATGAAGCATTCATCCTTCAGGAAGCTTTTTTTTCATAAAAGTTCTGGATGGTGTACCTTGTGGTTTATCTCCTCAGTACGGCAGCAATCTTAGAAATAATGTCAGCATGAAAACCTCATGACTTATTCACCTCTGATATAACTTTAGCATCCCCTAGGAGTTTCCAACTGATCCAGAAAGTCTTTCTTCTGATCATGAGATTTGGTGGCTTCGGATATTTACTTTTCTTCCTATAAGAGTCAGCAAATCGCTGGCAGACTGCAGGGGCTGAGGTTCCAGGGCTTCCATTCTTTTCATTAATCAACACCACTTTTTCTTTGTCATTCAACAAACGTTTATTTCGAACCCACTGCATTCAAAGCACAGCATTATGTCTTACTTAGCATGTTACAAACACTTTGAAGTACAATATCAAAAAGGACAAGAATTTCACAGAAGAGGAAAAGGAAACTACAGTCATCTCAAGGCTCTACAGCCAGTAAGCAGCAAAGTGGGAACTGAGAATACAGACCTTTTCTGTTCGAGCCCAGGGCTCTTGCCACATCATGCCTTCCTTACCGGTCTCCCTGTTCCTAGCCTCTCTCCTCTCCAGCTGTCTGAAACCAAAGGACATCCACCTTTATCAAATCGTACCGACTCTGAGAAGAACTCTCACTCCTCTGAGCTCTGATAGCTTGCTCATGTCATCCAACTGGCCCTAACTCAGAAAATGCTTAGTGGGATCTCTGTCAATTACGAAAGTTTTAGCGTGTATTCAGAAGGCACTGTGTCAGGTTTTGTGAACCTACTCTGATACTATTCAAATTTAAGTTCTAGTCAGTTCTACAGACATTTCTGACAACTTGCTATTAGTGAGGCGCTATTCTAAGACATGGTTTCTTCCCTCAAGAGCCTTAGTCTAATGGGAATATAGATATGTAAAATTTTTATGTTTTCATGTGTACATTCACTCATTTACTGGCCATGTGCTACCACTGGGCACAAAAAAGATAAAATATGGCCTTTCAAGTAACTTGAAAGCAGACAGACATGTAACTGTTTTCATTCAATAAACATCTATTAAGCCCTTATTATGTATGGACATTGAGTGAGGAACACTTATGACTAACTGTCCCTGTTAACAGAGCTGTTTCCTTTAAAGATTATAATTCTCAAAAGTAGAGAGTAGGAATTAAACTCTTTTTTATATGTAATAAGGGACCACAGTGAATGAAGCCTCAGCCAGTCGTGCGTATATCAGTTGCAAATCTCTCTTGACAGTTCATACACATCACTTCATTTTAGACCAACTCTAGATACGCACATGCTAAATCGTTCAGTCAGGTCTGACTCTTTGTGACCCCATGGACTGTAGCTCGCCAGGCTCCTCTGTCCATGGAATTCTCCAGGCAAGAATACTGGAGTGGGTTGCCATTTCCTCCTCTAGGAGATCTTCCCGACCCAGGGATCGAACCCGTGTCTCTTAAGTCTCCTGCATTGGCAGGCGGGTTCTTTACCATTAGCGCCACCTGGGAAGCCATGAAGTCTAGATAAGGAACCTAAAACAGAATGATCATACACTTTATCATAAACATTTCCAATGACGCTAAAATACATCTCATCTTAATACATCCTAAAACAATGTCAGCCACATTTTTACTTTTATGCAGACAACAGAAATTTCTAGAGTCTGAGCCTTCTCATTCTATTACTTTATTCACGTTTGACAGGCCAAAATGCAAATGCGGGCACAGTAGATTTCAAAATACACAAGTGAGAGACCTAGGAGTTCCTTTGAGGTTTCTCAGAAGTGACAGCGGCAGTGCGGGTGGTGAGAGAGGACTTTTCCTGCTTCAACCAGAGCATATCAGTTTGCTCTGCTTTAAATATTGTGCTTCTAAGTGAAAGTTCTTTTGAAAAAGAATCCTGCTACTTAATTAAACAATTGTTTAAGAGAGTCAAATAATAATACATAGTATTTTGGCTTTATAATTTTTAACTATTTGTCTCAAAAAGAATAAAGAGTCCTTCCTGTAAGATCAAATTGGTCCACTTTTAAAGACAGCTACAGGAGCTAACATTGCTGAGTGCTTACTACTTGGTGTCAGTGAAGTGAAGTTGCTCAGTTGTGTCTGACTCTTTGCGACCCCATGGACTGTAGCCCACCGGGCTCCTCCGTCCATGGGATTCTCCAGGCAAGAGTACTGGAGTGAGTAGCCAGTCCCTTCTCCAGATCTTCCTGACCCAGGGTTCAAACCCAGTCTCCTGCATTTGCAGGCAGATTCTTTCCTGTCTGAGAACCATGACTTAATTCTACTATGTAATGAATGACACTAACAAACACGAATCCATCCTACCAAGTCCAACTGGTCTGCTGTCCAGATACCAAAGTAACTCATGTTTACTGTATGCATTATTTAATTTCATCCTCAAAATAATCTTACGAGGGAAGGAATATTATTCTGTTCTCGGTAAGAAAACTGAGGAACTAGCATGTAGAAGTAGGGACCCTAAAAGGTCTAGAGAGCAGGATCATGTGTGGGCAAACTTACTGGGTGAAGAGTGCCCTCATTCCAGAAAACTGTTTCACTTCAAACTTCTCAGACTGACAAGAGCCAGATTGGAGTCATCCATCTTCGCATTTTTCTTTCTTTTCCACTTCAGGGACTATAAAAAGGCTAGACCTCTATGAATGTCATTTTTTAATTAATATTTTTATTCATAGCTCTTGACCATGGGTGGAGATGAAGACTATTAGCAAGAGTGGGAGCAGATGGAGTGTTGGAATAATCTCCATAACCATTTTTGTTGTTAACAGGAGGTCTTTTCTGCAAGGAAAAAACTATGAAAAGACAATCGATTTTTCCAAAAGCCCTCTGTTTTTTTTCTTTTTCTGTCTCTTCTCATTAATTTATCCATACACTATGAACTAACTTAAGTACCAGGCACTGTGATGGGCACTTGGAAGTACCAAAAATAAATGAGTCAGGACTTCTATCACTGAAGAAACAAGATATTTAAATAAACACAAGATATTAAGTGCTATAATATGCTACACCAAAACTTATGTAAGCAGGGACTGTATTTTACTTATTTTTGTAGTCCCAACTCTTTATCACAATTGATAGCACAAAGTTAATAGCTCAATACATTTCCTGAATAAATGTTTTCATGACCAGTATTTCTTCTGACTGGCTTCAAAGTCTCTTATGTTAATGTATGTGTGGATGCTCTATATAAGATCTTAATATAACTGTAGTAAGCTACAGGTATATTTCTTGGGACTTCATGTGCAAATACATATTAATATCAACTACTGATTCTAGATTAAAATCTAGGATATTAAAATCAATCATAGGATAAAATCATAATTTTATGGTTTCCCAGGAGCTGAAAAAACATAGTAGATAGGACACTAGTCACTTGCAAGACAAACCTATCCATTAATTGGGACTGAATATAGTGAAGACATTTGGCTAAATCCATTCACAGCACCTTATAGTCTAGAGGCAAGTCTGCCCTCTAGTGCTGCTAAAACTCACAAATTCAATCAGAAGAGCAAGTTCCAACTACCAGAAAAAAAGAACTAGCATTTCAGAGATGCTTGGGGCTGGCGCCTGGGACGACCCAGAGGGATGGTACAAGGAGGGAAGAGGGGGGTTCAGGATGGGGAACACGTGTATACCTGTGGCGATTCATGTTGATGTATGGCAAAACCAATACAATATTGTAAAGTAATTAACCTCCAATTAAAATAGATAAATTTATATTAAAAAAAAGTAAAACTGTATCATCCCAAAACAGCCTCATTATGAGAATAAAATGGCATTCCCCTTTTAAATTTGCCACGTTTATATATTATTAATCTTATTTCTTAAATCTCAGCTTCCGTAACATTGTAGAAAGTAATGATTTTGTGTGTAGTAGAAAATGGTAATATTACATTTCTACTTGAAAAACCACAAAAGCTGGCTCAAATTTTCACAAATCACATATCCTCAATCCAGTCCTGTTCTCTGGCTATCCTTACTAAGATCTCACCCATCCTGACTTAAAACTAAGGTTATATACTGCAGTCACATACACATATCCAGCTCAGCTGTCCCTTTAACTTCAGACTCAAGTACCCAACTGCCTACTTGACACTTCCTGTGGGAAGTGACATCTGAAAGGCCTACCTAACATATCCAAAACTAAATTCTTGGTTTCCCCCTCAAACCTGCTCCTCTGAGTCTTCCTCACCTTAGTATCAAATATGGCTGCTTCATTCTTAGCATTCTTCAAGTCAAAAATCTTGGCACCATTCTTGCTTCTACTTTCTCATATCCCACATCCAATCCATCAGCATATACTACTGGCTTTATTCAAAGTATTTTCAGAATCTGACCACTTACTTCCACTGCCTTCATTCTAATTCAAACTACACCAACTCTCATGTAGATTACTCTCAGTCTACAGATTTTCATCTTTGCTTTAATCAGCACTCTGTTTCCCACTTCAAAGTCTAAGTCTGCAGGAAGGTCTACAACGCCCTTCAATGATTAACTAGAATCAGGCACTGGACTCCCAGGCTCTCTTAACCTCACTTCTAATCCGGCTAATAGCTTGTCTTCCTCACTACTGTCACAATGACTTCCTTGCCATTTCTTATAAATACTAAGCAGACTACTAGCTCACAACAGTAGAATTTGAAGTCCTGCCTGGAATGCTCTTCTTCTGATTATACATATGGCTTAATCATTTTCTTCAGATTTTTGCTCAGAACCACATTATCAGTGTATACACTATTTAAAATAGCAACCCTATTCTCTCTCCAGACCCTTTCTTCAACTTATTTTCCCTTAATAACATGCAACCATATGATAAACTACATATTTTATCAATTAAAAGCCAAATCCCATAAAGCTCAAAAATAATTGTCTATTCTGTGTCCTGCTGTATCCAAGCCTAAACCATACTAGATGCTTGAGATTTTCTGAAACACTGGGTTGGCCAAAAAGTTTATTCGAGCTTTTCTTCTGATACGGAAAAACCTCAATGAACTTTACGGCCAACCCAATATTTAGTTCAAGAGGAATATGAGAAAGTCAGATTAGTGGTAAAATAAAACAAAAATTTCAGCTATTCCACTTTACACAGGATGGGAAAACCTGTTTAAAAAGAACAACTAACTAGTTAATTGAACAATGGAATGGTTCAAAATTGGAAAAGGAGTATGTCAAGTACACTGTCAACCTGCTTATTTAAATTATGCAGAGTACATCATGCGAAATACCGGGCTAGATGAAGCACAGGCTGGAATAAAGATTGCCAGGAGAAATAGTAATAACCTCAGATACACAGATGACACCACTGTTATGGCAGAAAACAAAGAGGAACTAAAGAGCCTCTTGATGAAGATGAAAGAGTGAAAATCCTGACTCAAATACTCAACATTCAAAACACGAAGATCATGGCATCCAGTCCCATCAGTTCATGGCAAAGAGATGGAGAAACAATGGAAACAGTGACAGATTTTATTTTCTTGGACTCCAAAATCACTGCAGACAGTGATTGCAGCCATGAAATTAAAAGATGCTTGTTCCTTAGAAGAAAAGCTATGACAAACCTAGATAGTGTATTAAAAAGCAGAGACATTACTTTGTCGACAAAGGTCCATCTAGTCAAAGCTATGGTTTTTCTAGTAGTCGTGTATAGATGTTAAGAGTTGGACCATAAAGAAAGCTGGGCATTGAGAAATTGATGCTTCTGAACTGTGGTGTTGGAGTAGACTCTTCAGAGTCCCTTGGACAGCAAGATCAAACCAGTCCATTCTAAAGGAAATCAATCCCAAATATTCACTGGAAGGACTGATGCTGAAGCTGAAGCTCCAATACTTTGGCCACCTGATGTGAAGAACTGACTCATTGGAAAAGACCCTGATGCTGGGCAAGACTGAAAGCGGGGGGAGAAGGGGACGACATAGGATGATTGCTGAATGGCATCACTGACTCAACGGACATGAGTTTGGGCGAAGCCTGATGTGCTGCAGTCTATGGGGAAAGAGTCAGACATGACTGAGCGACTGAACAACAACAAATTGCTTTCTATTTAATTATCTAGGTATATTCATTCAACATTTACTTAGCTCTGTGGATAGGGCACTGTTTTGAAGTTCCTAACAGTACTGGTAAGTATATTATTTTACAGACAACAAAACTAAAGATGACAGAAGTAAAGTAACTTGTTTAAAATTGACATAACAAGGATGTGGCAAAGAGGAAATCAAATCAGGCTTCTCTGATGTTACTTTTATAAACTCCCTCAATATTCATAGTAGTTTCAAGAAATGATATAAATCCAAAAACAGGTAAGGTTTCTGCATTTGTAAATAAAAGTAAAAGTGCATAAACTTGCTATAAGTCATCTGATTTGTATGATAGAATAATACAAGGAAAGAACTAAAGGTGAGCTAATTGCACTTAATCTAATATTCATAAAAAATAATTTTGCTAAGTTTGGTAAGTTAGTACGTTAATAATACTAAGTCTCTAACAACAAGTTATTGAAATAATTTATCTTTCCTCTTTCACATGCACATTTCCTCTTCAAATGCAACTGATAGCAGTCATATGGAAGCAAATTCTCTTTTCACCAAAATATGTGAAGCTTTTATCCACAAGCTATTTTCTACATGAAAAAACAAATTATGGGTGATACACAATTTACTTACACACACATAGCGATTTGGGTAAAGCTGGTTTTATATATATCCATTTTGCTTATTTTTGTTAGCTTTTAAAAATAATTGTCTCATACTGGAATATTTCATAATACCCACAATTTTACTTCATACTTAAAATAATCCATCATATATGGTAGTTTTCCTTATTACTCTAAAGCTGAGAAAAACAAAATTGCAAGTGATAAAACTTCTTTGACATGATATAATTTGGGGGAAAACTAAGAAAATTTTAATGTATGTTTTACATTTGTGGACCATAGATCCATAAAATACAACAAAGCTCCAAAAAAACTGGCACTCTAAGGTAAGAATTCATACTCATGTTAAAGTCTAATCCTTTTAGTGGATGTATTTTAAAGAATATTTGACACATGATAAACCAGAACCTATGCAAAAATAAGCCATATTATAAAAGGTTTAATAAATTACAGTCAAAACACACAAAATAAAGAGAAAATGATCAAATGAACAACTGGTCTAGGAACAAAGGAAGCACAATCTGTACAGGATACAAAAGACTGTAAGGTGGACATAGCAAATTTATTGTTTATTAAGACTGGTATTTGAGAAAAAGGAAATAAATTGTGCTTTAAAAGAGCTAAAGATTTGCTTCAGTGAAGTAAAGTTCACTAGAAAAGCCTCTACAATTAAACAGTGAATTAGAAATAATTCACCTGAGGTTTGGGGCAGGAATTTACCTTTTCATAATCTGTAATCTATATAAATTTGACCATACAAGTCAGACTGTTTTTCAGGCTTCCACATTACTACTTATAGGTAACTAGGTTTATCAACAAAAAAGACCAGATCTTAAGTAACTTGTCTGGTTGTTAACAAATATTTATAAAACTATATTCATTAAAAAATTATACGATCTAGAATATTTAATAATCCAGACTAGCCTTTCCTGACAAAATCAAAGATATTTTGCTGTTATTTCTCTTTTCTCCTGAAGAGTAAATAAGCACAACCTTGAAATGTTTCCACGTAACGATTCCCAATATCACTCAAGAAATATATTATCTCAAGAAAGAGGATTCTTCTTTATGAATTCTTTAGAAGTACAATTAAGAGATAGCTTTGCCTTTTCTCTTAGTTTAACCGAGAAATGCATTTAAATTAGTAAATTAAAGTGTCTTCAACTTATTTGATGCTTTAGACATTTACTAAGCACATGAGATATGCTACAAAACTTTAGGCTATAAGAGCCTTGAGAGCCCAAACAAAACTTTATTGAATTAGGAATGATCACAACAGTTTTAAGTACCCTTCAAGAAAGCAGTTTAAAAAAAAAAATCAGTATTCTTGTTTATCAAGCTGAGTATGTAATATATTTCAAATAAATGCTTTCATAACTTCACATCATCAATTAAGGAGAAGGGACATGTTTTGACAAAGAAATCGTTAGTTCAAAGTAAAATGTTTCATTGCTAATACGCTACATTAACTAGTATGCTTTAAAATTCTACTATCCTACTCACCTCCCCACACAAAGTGATGGCATTAATATTACTAAAGATAAATTTTTGGCTCACTAGATGAAAAAGGCATTTGAATTTAAGAGAAGTACTCTTCACGGTCAATCTAACATTCCCAAGAAGGCCCTCAAATTCCAGTTTAAGAAATACTTGCGTGCAGTCAGATGCTAAGTTGTGTCTGACTCTTTGTGACCCCATGGACTGTAGCCCACCAGGCTCCTCTATCCATGGGATTCTCCAGGCAAGAATACTGGAGTGGGTTGCCATTTCCTTCTCCAGTGGATCTTCTCAACCTAGGGATCAAACCCACATCTCCTACTTGGCAGGCGGATCCTTTACCACTGAGCCACCAGGGAGCCCTTTAAGAAACACTAGAGTACCTCAAAGTAAAACTCAAGTCAACAAAACCTGTACACTACACATAAGAATATGATTATAACCAAAAATGGATTACATCAAGAATTTTACTGTAAGCAGTCAAAAAAGAAGACACTGCAAGACAATAAGAGATAACATTGCAATAAAGTCAGATAAGCCCACAACACACCATTTTCTATCTACTATTCAAACAAGTTACCTGAATAACTGGCAAGTTCCTAAAGATACTATGCCTTGTTAAAAAATTACTGGCTTTGAGGGGTTGGGGGACAACCTCTCCATCCTCTCACAGTTCAGAATCAACACCTGGCTCTTTCTTCCAGTAGTATTCCATCTGTATGTTATTCTATAAGAAGGAAGTAGTTTCTAATTATAAAGCACCAGTGAATTTTATTCCACATTAAAGGAAGTTTTACAACAGGATTCCTGGGAAGGCACTTAAAGCTAACTAGTTAAAAGAACAGCCCCAACAGAAGACTGTTTTTCATACTGCTGGCTCCTTAATATTATCCTCTTTACTTATACTACTTAACCTCTTGATCATTAGTTCCAATAAGTTAAATGATGTTCAAATACAAACTAAAAAAGAAATGACCAAAAGGGACAAGCCCACATCCTGAGATGAATGAGGCAGAGTTAAGTTTGCTTCCAAAATAAGTGAGTTATGACTCTAAGAAGGTTAGAGAATTAGAAAGAGCAAGAGGGTAAACCAAGCACGGCCTGAGTAAAACGGTGCTGTTGACTTCAGGGTAAAGTAAGTTTCATTTAAATTTCCAGATTCGAAGTCTTAAAGGAATCTTTGGATAAGTAAGCAAAGTAAATTGTTTCATATATTTTATTTCTTTAAAGGGCATCTATAATTTTTAAATGTTCCTTATAAAGACAAAACTGTTTTGTTCAGGCCATAAATTGACAACTTATTAAATTTCATTTAAATTATATATTTTAGAATTAAATAAAAATGGGCAATATTCTTCAAATTCATAAGTTGTTCCCTGAAGAGTCATATCATAAAGATTCAAATGTCTAAAAATCTAAGTGCTTTACAGTCATCCTTCAGGACCTAAAGGATACTAGTTCCAGCAGCCCCCAAGTTTACCAAAATCTGCAGATGCTCAAGCCCCATAGTTGGTCCTCTATATCCACAGGTACTGTTATCCATGGATGCAGGGTCCATATATATAGAGGGTTGATTGCATATTTACTGAAAACAAATCTGCCTATAAGCAGAACCACACAGTTCAAACCCATGTCATTCAAGGACTGACTGTACTTATAATACATTTAATACTAAAACACCATTCGTAATTCCATAACTCATGGTCAGTATGCTCAGTTCCAATAATTCAGTGATTCTAATACTTGACACAGTATTCCAGGAAAATCCTTATCAGACATTTAAGGGAAAAATTGTTTTCCATTATTATATCAGTGTTTCACAAAGTTGTACATAGTGATTTCATGAAGAAATAAAAATGGCAATCATTCTTTCTCAGTCCTTCAACCAAAAAGCAAAAAAAAGAGCGAAAACCATAAAATTGTTTAAAATGCTAATCTGCCTAAGTAATCACTACTGTAATCACTCATTAAATAAATTCACCACCAAAAACCAACCTTTACCTTAAATCCCAATAGAAATGTCCTTATTATGGAAAAGCAACCTTTTTACTTTTCTCCATATAATATAACTAGGAATTAACATTCCTGAATCTGTGACTTGACTGTCACACGGTTTTCATTTCACTGGGATATTGGATGGTTTAAGAGGAATATAAAAACAGCCCTGCTGCTAGTCCAAAAAGACAACTTTTGTGTGAATTAGAAAAAAGACTGTCCTGTCTTCAGGAAACTTCACTGCCAACAGTCAGAGAATTGTGACAATTAGCAACGTAATGTGTACCAATGTAAATGGTACCCTTGAGTTGTGTACAATTACATCCAGAGTTCTCCCATGAGTCCATATTCTTTTTCTAATATATATTTTAACTAAATCCACAACATCAGACCTAAGGTTCTCACATAACCAAAAAGAAGAAGGGGGATTGGGATGGAGTGGTCCTCAACACAACTCCCAAAATCACAAAATGATAGTTAAAAAGATCACATATATGTCACGAACAGCAATAATGATGATATACAGCTTCAATAATGGTCTTAATTTTCTCATAAGGCTAACTGATTTTGAGACAATTAATATACGAAACTTGCTCTTTCTAATATAAATAGAATTTTAAACTGATAAAATACAGAAAACATAAAATTCACATTAAGAGTATACATACGATGCCAATTTATACTTATTGACAATACTATTTAATGGTTAGAAAACAAAATAATAAGACAATAATCTTTACAACTGTAAACTTTTCAGATAGAGAATATGCATAATATGTTGGCAACTTTCACAGAAAACCACAGCTAAATTTGCCCAATATCCAGAAATGTATTTTATTAGCTGCATCAGAAATTACCCAAGAAGTCAAGGCCAATAAATATTCTTTCTGATTGTGCAGAGATGAACATATGAGCTATACCATGAGCTATATATTGCCAAACATTAAGACTGTTTAAAACCTTTAAAATTCCACAAACTTCTGGTATGACAGGCTTCTAAAATTCAAGAATTAAAATTTACAAAAATAAATACCACTCTTGACACTCAACGGACATCTTCACTTTAAGGCCTTTGTCACAAATCTGAATCTTTAT
Organism: Ovis aries; assembly: GCF_016772045.2. NCBI lineage: Eukaryota > Metazoa > Chordata > Mammalia > Artiodactyla > Bovidae > Ovis > Ovis aries. Next base: position 5,216,516 of record NC_056068.1, on the reverse strand, counting down.
TGTTCTGAAATAAATGTTATAAACATAACTCAAAACAAAAACTTCAATATTCAGTCTAAGAAGAGGTGTGGCTCAATGCCCATAACACGTAACAAGAAAACTTCCTTTAAAAAAAAAAGGAAAAAAAAAAAGTACTATGAGAAGTCTTTCGTATGAATGAAAATGCACCCTTAGGTTTTTTCCCCCTCATCTCATTAGCCTGTACACACATCAGGATCAAAAGGTTTGCATTTTCTTCACAATACTTCTTGCTATGATGCTTGACGAATTTTATGCCACTCAACAAATTCATCAAGAAGAACAGGCCCTAGAAATAAAAGAAACAACTTTTATTAGAATTCAGTGAACTTATCTCTTAAATTATATAAAACAAACTCTATGGTGACAATAGGGAACTGACCTTTCCCTTCTTTAGGTATTTTCCTTCCAGACTCCCTCTTCTACTTAATAGGTGCCTTCTTGGCCTTTTTATTTTTATAAAAAACATAAGGGACTTTCCACAATGGATATTTGCAGAAAACCATGTTCTCAAGATTTAAGTGTTTCATGAACTCTCTGATAACTCAGTCAATATTAACCTCTCCCTTTTTCTAACTGCCCATGGCTTTCTGCTAATTAATTATTAAATAATCTGAAAAGTGTTTAACATAGTATTTCTGTCACCTCACCAAGAAGTGTGTAAGTTTACTGAAGGTGTGGCCATATACTGTTCCAGGTACAGGACCTACTATAAATCTGAATACAAAGCAAGTACCTAATAAATATCAACACCTGCCTTAAGAACTATTATAAAAAGATATTTTTATATTACAAGGAGTTCAAATGTACTTACTTACATAAATCAGATAGGCAATTTAAATAACCTCCCTGTTTACTGTTTGGAAATGTAGGGAAAACTCACTGCCATAAAGAAATATGCTTGCTCTATTCTTCTTACAACCCTCTGATGAACTCACTTTTTCTCTCACTTTTAATGGATATTTCTGTACTGTAAGAAAAACAGGAGACTAGCATAATAATAAATGACAACTGAAAAGCAACCTAGATGTTGTCATACTGTGGACCAGCACACCAGAAAGCAAGCGCAACATAAGCCACTATTTGGTTCCAACCTACATCCTATAGAAGAACACAGGAACAGTTCTGTCAGATTTTGTAATTTTTCAAACAAATCTAGAAGCTATATTTTTATTCAAAACCTCTCAGTTAAAACGTTGACTCAAATGCACATGAAAATACATATCTACAGGCCAGATACAGTCCTTGAGCTGCCAGTTTACTGCTGTAAGGTATTATTTATAAAAATATTAAATTTTACACTATTTTGTAAGTGAAAGACACAATATATACAGAAAGAAATAAAGTTATCCTTTCTTCAGTATTTTGTTTCCTCAGTGTCACAAAAGTCCCTTAACCTCAGTTTACATTTATAGGAAGGTATCTTTTCTGTGTGGGCTTCCCTGGTGGCTCAGTGGTAAAGAATCTGCCTGCCAATGCAGGAGACCTGGATTCAATCCCTAGGTTGGGAAGATCTCCTGGAGAAGGAAATGGCAACCCACTCCAGGATCCTTGCCTGGGAAATTCCATGGACAGAGGAGTCTGGAGAGCTATAGTCCATGAGGTCACAAAAGAGTTCAACATGATTTAGCAACTAAACAACAATAACAATCTTTTCTATACAATGCTTCGCAACATGAAAACACCACATGCAGCCAAACTTGTGATGGGAGTGAAAAACGTACAGCTCTAGAAAATTCATCTGGCTTATCTAAGTAAGTCATCATTGCCTCCAACACCTATGGCATCCTGGGTTTTCCATTCAAGGGGACTGACAGATATTTTAATTTGAACAACTAGAAATCATTGGGCTTCCCTGGTGGCTCAGACAGTAAAGGCATCCGCCTGCAATGCGGGAAACCCGGGTTCAATCCCTGGGTCAGGAAGATCCCCTGGAGAAGGAAATGGCAATCCACTCCACCACTCTTGCCTGGAAAATCCTACGGATGGAGGAGCCTGGTAGGCTACAGTCCATGGGGTTGCAAAGGGTCGGACACGACTGAGTGACTTCACTTTCACTTTCACTCAATAATTTCTGATGGAAGTTACTTTGACATTATTTGCCATTACGTGAATGGATATTATGATATTAAATTTAAAGCTTTTGCTACTATAGCTGTTTTGCTTTCCTATTTTTAAAATCATGACTGCACCTTCCTTACATAGTAAAATGCCAGGAAAGACAGGAATAAAGCAGAATTTTAGCTTCTAGCTGCAGAAATTATATTCTAAATTTAGCTATAGTGCTCTGCTACCAAGTAATTGAAAATATTGTATTTACCAGCACAGATTTTATAATGGTGCTCAATCTAAGTTCCCTGCCTTCTATACCTGCCTCCCCCCCAACACTTCCCACACAATTAAAACAAGAAGCTCTGTTAGGAAGTTTAAATTATTTATGGTAATGCTATATAAATCCATGTTCTCATTTAATAGCTTTAAGAACTATATTTTCATAAGAAAACATTGTATTATATACTTACAAGCACCATCTTCATCATAGTTACTAAGATCGGCATGGACTGTTCTGCTGAATTCTAACACATTGTACCACTGATCTTTGTTCATAACGCGATACTTTGATTGCTGTAGAAAATGATATAAACATTTGGATTACAGACCAAGCAATATCTATTAGGATTTGACATCAATAAACATAGTTGTAACTTTGTTGTGATTTAGTCTTTCCTAAAACAGTTATTCCTCTTTTAATTATTTGTGTTTCTAAGAGAATTTTCAGGGTCATTTAGATGTTAACATCTTCACATTTATTTTTTTCCTTTTTATTCCTGAGGAATAACACAGCATCAAGGGCACTAACAAAAAGGGTAAAGCTTAATAAATTTTTACCAATGTATATGCCGTGTAATCACCAGTGAGATCAAGCTATATAATGTTTCTTAAACACAGTAAACTCCCTCCTGCTGCTTCTCATTAAATTGTTTCTTTGCATAAGGTTTACTGTTTAGCCACATTTGAAGTTGGCATTTTTCAGGCTTGGGTTCAAATCTTACTTCTGTTACTTAATTGAGTGACCTTGGGAAAGTTACTCATTGGCTAAGTAAAAATAAAACATAATTCAAGATGGTATTATAAAGATTTAAAAAGATAATGTATGTTAAACACCCTCCACACAACAAACATTTGAAAATATTTAGTTCTCTCAGCAACCTTTACATGGGAATATTTTTACAAGGAATGATATTTATCTCTGTCCCCAAATTACTAATATGAGGAAGATAGATAATGTCCATCAACCAATTTTATACTGTCTCTTATCACAAGCTTTAAACAAAACTAATCTGGGAAACTTGCTATGATAAACAATCAGCTTCATGAGAAATTATTTTCAAAGCAAAAGCATCTATATTCAAGAAATGGTAAGAAGTACACCAAAATAAAAGCCAAAATTGCAAAAACAAAAAAACACTACCAAAGAAAGAAATGGAAAAAAAGGACAGTCTCTTCTTAGAATCACGTTGAACAACAGGTACAAGAATAAAGCCTTTCTTCTAAAAGAATACTTCCTTTATAAATTCAGCATACATGTCTCAGTAATCACTCTAAGTATATTTTCATATTTGGGGACATAAAATATTAAACTTTCTAACTGTGGTGTTGGAGAAGACTCTTGAGAGTCCCTTGGACTGCAAGGAGATCAAACCAGTCAATCCTAAAGGAAATCAATCCCGAATATTCATTGGAAGGATTGATGCTGTAGCTGAAGCTCCAATACTTTGGCCGCTTGATGGGAAGAACCGAGCCACTGGAAAAGACCCTGATGCTGGGAAAGATTGAAGGCAGGAGGAGAAGGGGACAACAGAGGACGTGATGGTTGGATGGCATCACCGACTCAATGGACGTGAATTTGAGCAAGTGCCGGGAGATGGTGAAGAAAAGGAAGCCTGGCGTGCTGCAGTCCACGGGGTTGCAAAGAGTCAGACACGACTGAGCAACTGAACAACAACAAGATATTTAAAGTTTATTCTAATTCTTTAGATTGAGCCTAAGCTTTAATACTAAAATTGGTTCTCTTACATTGATGTTTTTCAGTCTAATATTCTGTATATAGCAAGAAACATGATTTAAAAGCTTGAGATTTGTACACTAGCATCAATTCTCTCCTGAAAAATCCCAAGAAACTAATTTTACATTAAGGGCATTTGTGATAAAATATATTTTTTGAAGATTTATCTTTGTTTTTTTTTTTTTTTGAAGGGAGAAGAGCTATGAGGAAGAGAGTACACATAGCTTATACACAAAACATATTAATGAACATGAACTCATGTCTAAATGAGAGCAGTTAGGTATACACTTAAACAAATTTTCAACCACTTATACAGATTTTTTTTAAAAGCTACAGTCTTTTTGTTTTTATTCATTTAAAGGTATGCTGTTCATTCAGCTTAAGTTTTTAAATATTATTTTAAAAATAAAAACATACACATACCTCTAGGTACTGGTAAAATACTGAAAACAGTGGCCATGTCCTCCCAAGGAGAAGAGCTAACATAGACTTAGCAGTATCAATATCAAGGCTTCTCTGATCTTTATCCTAAAACAAAAGATAAAAAAGTTCTCCTAAGTGTGGTTTCAAGATAATAAAAAAATATTAAAATTGCAAACATGGAAATTCCACCTACCCTTGCAAAATCAAAGGCATATCTGTAAATATTCTTAAACGCAGAAATATCATTCAACTGTGAGCGCAAAAAGTCAAATTTGTTCTGTAACTTTTCTGTGCAGTCACACCTTAAATTAAAAAATCAAATGTTATATAATTAAGAAAATTAAATAAAAGTATCTTTGGGGGTTAGAATGAATGCATTAAATAAAAAAGTAGGCACATTTATGAAGTTAGTTTAGGTTTAAATTCTCTCATTCACAAATTTAGAATAACTGTTGCCTTCTATCTACCAATACAATGCAAAAGGGAAAAAGGGAAAAGAAAACCTAGCAATCTATGAAAGGTCACTCCAATAACTTTTCTTTAAAAAAAGACACCCACAACTCAAGCATAACCTCGAATAAAATCACAAACATTCGGTAAAAAGAAACATACTAAGATATATGCTTTTACCACAAATAAAGTTAAAATGACAGAACAAATAAAATTAATCAGGCCTCTGACACAAATTCTCAGGCACCATCTTGGTGAAAGAGACTAACCATGATGGCTTTTTAAAGTTTAGTAGGTAATCCAGAGGAAATATATTAGTGATTCAGTCATAAACTCAGATTCCTACTACATTTTAGTAAACAAAAAATCAAAGTATATCAGTGACAGCACCTAACTTTACATAAGGTACATATACAAAAGAATGCAAACAAGTAACAGATGTTATCTCTAAAGGTACGACTAACTAAATATAAGGAACTAAAGAGATGGGATGCTCCAAAGTATTACTGGCTTTCTGATTTTACCTGGGTTGACTTACTCCACTATTTAGCAAGAAACAAGGCAGATAAAAGATAAAGCCTTTAACAATTGGCACAAAGCTCCAATCTCATCTCCAACCAGAGCCCAATATCCTTAAAATGTAACTGTGCTCTAGTTATATTTCACTTACCGTTCCCAAATGCCATATCTATGCTTTAAGCACATATTATTTTATCTACTTGATATGCTGTTCCTTCTAATATTTTGTCAAAAAATTACTCATCAAAACTAACTCAGTTTGTCCTCTGTCAGATCATCTGATTCCCTTCAATCAAATTAGTTGTGCCATCTACTGTGACCAATACTTTTACATGCAAAACTGATTTCAGTACTCATGACAACACACCTAGCATTCTCAGATTTAAGTGAGACTTTCACTGTTCTAAATCAACAATGTGACGTGTAGTAACTTATCATTTTATTAATGTGTAAAATATCTGAATAAATTTCTAGTGTTGCTTAACGCTTACATTCTTAGAATAAGCCAAACTTGGTCATGTTACCTGTTTTATACACTGCTGGATATTTTGCTTTGTTCATAAATGAAATTTATGTATGTATTTATGTATTTATACTGTAAATTTCATTCTTTCACATTCTTTTTGCTAGCCTTGTAACAAGCTTATAGCATAAACCTCAAAAAACCAAAATGAAAAATGGTACACTTTCTTCTATTTTCCAAAAAAAGTTTACTCAACATTGGATTTAGGATATGAACAAACTCAGCAGCTGAAAAACCACCTGGGCCTTTTTACTAAGAAAAGGAAAACCTTTAAACTACTAAATCAGCATTTTAAATGGTTATTAGACCATTTCGATTTGTTAATGTCTTTTTGAATCAGTTTTGGTCATTTATACACATTTCTGATTACTTATTTCACATATAATTTTACTTAAATATGCCAATTAAAATATTTATATTTTCTAACATGATTATTATATATTTTTGCCTTTTCTTTGTTCTTCTTGATTACCTTGTGAGAATTTCTTAATTCTCTCAATTGTATCTTTTTTCTATTTTACCAGGGTTTGAACACTTTTAATCTCCTTTCTTTTTTCTTTGGGTTAATCCTTTTCCTAAATTAGATACCAGTTCATATGGTTTTAGATTTTTCCCTCCCCTTTTAATATAATATTTAATGCTACAGACTTCCCTCTAAGTAAAATTTTAGCTTCACCCAAAGCTTTGTCAGTATTAATTGGTCTGATTAGTCACTTGTAAATAAGGCCTTCACAAGTGTGATTTCGGAGGAGCTGTAAGGATAAAGTCTTGCTAGAATAAGTTTAAAAGAGCAAATGAGGAGAAACTAGAGAAAAGAAGCCTGGACAATTGCTTTCAAAGAATCTGTTTCTAAAATGGAGCAGAGGAAAGAGGCAGTAGAGTGCAATGGGGAAGAAAGGCAGAAAGTTCACTTTAAGAAAAAACAAGTGAAGTGTTATTTCACATCTCTCCTGTTAATTCAATTAAAACCCTATACATTATATACAAAACAAACAAAAAAAGACTCTGAAGAATCTGAGAAACAATACAGTAGCATGTTCCCTGGGGTTTTTTTTTCTTGCCTCATCTATCCCAGCTTGGAGCTGAAGGAGTCAGCAAAACAGAAATGCCAACGAGGGCAGACAAAAAATAAACATACAGAAGCCTGCTCTCCCCCTCTAGCCCAAAGTAAGCAATCTGGCAAGACAGAAATCGTTAAGGGAAAAAAAAAAACAACAAACCACTCTTCTCCAGTCAAACACCAAAGAGAAAACTGGCTCAATCCCTACCAACACCAGCAAAGGCTGAATGGGGAACCGAATGGTCCACCCTCACCAGGAAATGCGGGCGTTCTGGGGGCTCAGCGGTCAGGAATCCTCCTGCCAACGCAGGGGACTCGAGTTGGATCCCTGAATTGGGAAGACCCCCTTGAGAAGGAAATGGCATCCCACTCCAGTATTCTTGCCTGGCGAATCCCATGGACAGAGAGCCTGGCAGGCTAGAGTCCATGGGGTCACAAGAGTCAGACACGACTTAGGGACTAAACAACAAACAAAACACTAGGATATAAGCAGGTTGCCCTCTCAAATTCTGCAGTGTCAGTGGAAACCACAAGGGGTATATCAACTCCCACCAGGCAGTGAAAAGCAGACACTCCTCCTCCACTCTTGGGAGTGTCAGAGGAGGATTTCGAGTCAAGGCTTTCAGCTTTACCCAGGAACGCGGCCGTCACTCCAGCAGTGTCAATGGAGAGAAGGCATCTGTAGAGGCCTCTCACCTCTGCTGACAGTAATGAGGACTCCTCCCCAGACGTCAAGGATGCAGAGAGGAACTTCACTTGCTATGGGCACTGGAAACTAATGAGGCAACAGCCCTCAGTTCTCCTGCCCAAGTGGTATTAGAGGAAGCCAGCTAAAATAGAAGCCTCAAATAAGATCCAGACTTTCATAACAAAATAATACTCCAATCTTCCAGGTTTCAATTAAAAAAAAAAAAAAAAGCCTGCCATAGCAAGAACCAAGATCTCAAACAGCAAAAGGGCAATCAATAGATGCAAACCCTGAAATGATAAAGATGTTTAGAATCATTCAACTCGGATTTTAAAGCAGTTATAAGAATGCTTCAGTAAGCAATCAAAAAGAAATTAAAATAAATGAAAAGATAGAAACTATCACCAAAGAAACTGAAAGTCTAAGAAAAGAAATATATAACAAAAGAACCACAATTCTTGAACTATAAAATACAGGGCAGACTTAGGCCCTAATACATCAGTAATTACATCAAATATAAGTGTTTTAAATAAACCAATTTTAAGATTAGAGACTGACAGAGCAGAACAACAACAACAAACATGGTAAACTCTATGCTGTTCAGAAGAAACTGACTTTAAACATAACAATGTAGGTGGGCTGAAAGTAAAGGAATAGAAAATGATATATTGTACAAACAACTAAAAGAAATGAGAGGTGGCCAAACTAGTATCAGCTAGTGTAGACTTCAGAGCAAAGAATTTATCAAACTAGAAAAGAATATTACATAATGACAGAAGGTCAATTCACCAAGAAGATGCAACAATCCCAAATGTGTGCACCAGACAAGAGCTGCAAAATATAAGGAGAAATAAACAAATTCACAATTACAGTTAGATTTCAATCTCTCTCTCTCAGCAATCGACAGAACAACACAGAACATCAGTAAACGTGTAGAAGAATTCAACACCAACAATCAACAGGATCCAATGCACATGGAAAGAACATTCTACTCAATGGCAACAAAATACTTCTTTTCAATCCTAAACCAAAAAACAAATCTTGACAGATGTAAAATACTTGAAATCACACAGAATATGTTCTTTGACCACAAGGAGACCAAACTAGAAAGTAAAACTTAGAAATTAAACAGCCAACTCCTAAATAGTCCATGGGAATGGAAACCAAAAAATATACTGAACTGAATGAAAATGAAAACATATATCAAATTTTTTGAGATACAAAACAGTGCTAAGAGGGAAATTTATAGCACTAAATATAAATACAAACATTAAAGAAGAAAACAGTCTCAATCAACAATCTAAGCTCCTGCCTTTGAAATCTTATCTAGACTCCAAAAACAGGAGCTTAGATTATTGAAAAAGACCAGATTAAACCTATGGAAAGTAGGAAAAGTAAAGAATTAAATTATCAGTATCAGGAATGAAACAAAGTACATCATTAGACCTGCAGATATCAAGAGGATATAACTTTGATAACTTAAGAAGAATAAGTTATCAAACGGACTCAGAACTTCCCTGTGGCCCAGTGATTAAGAATTCTCTCTCCAGGACTTCCCTGGTGGCTCAGAGGTCAAGAATCCACTGATCAATGCAGGAGACATGGGTTCGGTTCCTGATCCAGAAGATCCCACATGCCTCAGAGCCCTAAGCCCATGTGCCACAACTTGAGAGCCTGGAAGCTGCAACTACTTAGCCCACGAGCCGTACCTGCATGGGCTCTGCACAAGAAGCCACCACATGAGGCCCACACACAACTAGAGAGCAGCCCCTGCTCCTCCCAACTAGAGGGAAGTCCTTGCAGTAATAAAGACCCAGCACTGCCCTACATGGATGAATGAACAAATAAATTGAAAAAAAAATTTCATTTAAAGAATTCACTTTCCAATGGAGAGGAGGCCGGTTCGATCCCTGGTGAGGAAACTAACATCCCACATGCTGCAGTGTGACTTAGCTCATGCTCTGAAACAAGAGAAGCCCCCATGCAACACAACAAAGACCCAACACAGCCAAAAACAAAAACAGGTGACATGGACCAATATTTGAGTTGTGTAACTATTAAACAAATAAACTGAATGCAAAGGTTAGAAACATCTATGAAAGACATATACAGGTTCAGGTGGTTTTACTGGAGAATTTCACCATCTTTGAAGATCAATTCTACAACCTCCTTCAAAAAATAAAGCATAAGCAAAAACTTTCCAATTTATTTTATAAAGCCAGTATTACCTTTACCCTAGAATCAAAGACAATTAAAAATCATCACAAGGAAAAAACATTTACAGCTATATATACTGATGAATGTTAATGACTTATGGTGACAGTATTGCAGGAATCAAACCCATGTCACCTATGTCTCCTGCACTGCAGATGGATTCTTTACCCACTGAGCTACCTGGAAAGCCCTTAATTTTGTAATATATACATATATTGAATGTTTTACATCTGAAGCTAATATAACATTTTATGTCCAATATAACTCAATAAATAAGAAAAAGAAAATAAAGTTATAGACCAATATCCCTCATGAGTCCTTAACAAAATATTAGCAAATAGAAATTAAGCAATATATAAAAATAATTATATACCATGATCAAGTGGGATTTATTCTAACTATGCAAGATTGATTCAGTACTTACAAAAAAAATCAACATAATTACATTAATAGGCTAAAAGAAGAAAAACCACATGATTATGATTTAATGCAGAAAATGTGTATTTAAAGTATTTAATATCTACTCATCTTAAAATTCACAAAAAAAACAGAAATAGAGAACTTGCTCAATTTGATTAAAAAAAAAAAGAAAGAAACCTACAAACAACCCACCAGTAACAATACTTAATGGTGAAAAACTGATATCTTTATCTGTAACATAGAGAACCAAAACAGCATGTCCACTATCACCACACTTATTCAACATAGTAGTAGACATTCTAGCCAATGCAATATGTCAAGGAAAGGAAATATAAGATGTACAGAAAAGAAATAAAACTGTCCTTATTTTGCATCATAATCATATGACACAACTGTCCATGTGGAAAACCCAAAGCACACACACACAAAAATCTTAAAATAAGTGTGTTCAGCAAGTTCATAGGATACAGGACATATAAAAGTCAATTCTATTTCTATATATTAATAATGAACATATGGATGCTAAAATTAAACATACAATATTTATAGTGACCAAAATAAAGATGAAATATTTAGGTTTAATTCTTAGAATACATGTACAGGACATCCATGTTTTACAAAGAAATGATGAAAGAAACCAAGCACCTACGTAAATGGAGACATATCTATCTTGGAAGAGTCAAAAAGAGTAAAGATGTTAGTTCTCAAATTCACATGCACTTTAACAAGAATCTCAGTAAGATTTTTTGTAAATATGTAAGATTATTCTAAAATTTTTGGAAAAACAAAGAGACTGTAATAGCAGAACATCCCTGGTGGTCCAGTGGTTAAGACTCCATTCCTAGCATAGGTTTCACTCTCTGGTCGGGGAACTAAGATTCCACACGCCACACAGTGTGACCAAGAAAGAAAAAGGAGGTTAAAAAAACTGTAGTAGCTAAAAAAAAATTCGAGAAAAGATGAATCAGCCTACCTGACTTCAAGACTGAGTACACAGTTATAGTAATGCAGACTGTGTGGTATTGGAAGATCAACAGAACAGAACAGGGAACCCAGAACAGACCACACAAGGTTAAGTCCAGCTGCTTTTTGATGAAGGTAAAAAGCAACTCAATAGGAGAAAGAGTTTCTGCACCAAATGGTAGTGGTGCAAATGGACATCCACAGATAAAGAAATAAACCAAAAATCTAAGTCTCATACCTTTGATAGAAATCAATTCAAAATGCATCACTGATTTAAAAGTAAAATGTAAAAATATAGAACTTCTAGGAAAAAAAAATTAGGAAAAATCCTCAGGATCTATGGCTAGGCAAAGAATTCTTAGACTTGACACTTCAAACACATAAGAAGGAAAAAACTAATAAGCCAGACATCATCAAAATTTAAAACTTTTATTCTGTATAAAAGTCCTTGTAAGAGAATAAAAACACAAGCTACAGACACAGAGAAAACATTTTCAAGCCACATATTCAATGAAGGACTTAAATCTAGAATACAGAGGACATACTCAAAATTCACAGAACACATTCAAAATTAATTTTAAAAAATTAATCCACTATAGCTCTTAGTCTCTTTTCTATTTTCCTCAAATATGGTACATCACCATTTTATTATATCCATCTCCTTTGCAGTTAGTTCTCTACTGAGTTTTAAATCTTTTATATATTTCGCTTTTAGAAATTATCTGAAATCTGATCATCTGAGACCATTCTTTTTTTTAATACACATTAATGTAGTTATTTTATACTGAGATTGTAGTAACTCAAAATACTAACCTTAAAGAGTCTTATTTTGAAGTTTAAGATCTGTTTCCCAACTTGTTTAGTGATTTCTGATTGTTAACGATCACTGAACTTTTCTCTGAAGAAATTGAGGCTTCTGTCTAAAATGCTTTCCTGTACAGAAGAACTGCTTCCACTAAACCCATGGGAGTACTAATTACCTGAGACAACAGTAAAATGCATTTTTGGATTGTGTCTACATCCTCATGACAAAGAGCTCTTTATTTTGACAATGCCTCTCAGCTTGCAGGATCTCAGTTCCCAATCAGCAACTGAACCCAGCCAGGACCATGAAAGTGAAAGTCTTGAGATCCTAACCAACAGGGAACTCCCCAAAAAGCACTTTTAGTTAGGAATTCTCTCAACTAGAAGCCCATTGTCTCCAACTGCATATGTCAAACCAAGCCCAAGCAAACAAGTCTCCCTCCATTGGATAGATTTGGCATCAATAACTAAATGTGAGAGGTTTTAACATGATTCTCATTGCAATTTGTCTACAGTTCCCAATAGGCATAAAAGGTTAATCCAAGTGACTAAGAATAGGCAGGTATCCTCAGGAGAAATGCCAGCTCCATAGAGCCCTATGGAATTACCATCTCTCATAATTTTTGGCTTCTGATTTATTTTTCTATAGTCAAGTACAAGTATGTTTTTTAAAAGATGTTTTATATTTTAACTAACATTTAGGTGTGTAAAATGGGAAATGATTTGCTTGCATATTTAGGATGCTGTAACTGCCAGAAATGGAAATCAAAGTTTGGATAAGTTAATCATTTAATTTGTCTGGGGCCTACTTCCTTACATATGAATACGTACACAAAATGTTTCAAGAAGAAACAAAAAAAATTTATTCTTATCATTTATGAGAAATTTATTATTTACTATTTCAATAAATGGCTTCTACTAGTGCAAACATTCAAAGTTCTAATGAAAGTTGAAAATGCAGTTAACTTCTACCAGAAGAATATGCAAAAGAAACAAATTCTCAGATTATATGCTATTATAATAGTGTTTGAAAACTGGGACATCTCAAAACTTGAGATCTCCAGAGTTGTCAACTGAGAATGTTCCAAAGGTCCTAGTATGACTAGTCACAGGTGCTCCCGTTCCCATCAGGACCTACCTTTAAGTAGGGGCCTCGTTTTCTACATCTTTGAGCTTCATCAGCAGCTTTTCACATTTTTTTTTAATGATGTGACTCACAAAATTTTAACAGACTTGAGATTCAGGAGGTAAAACAAGTTAAAGGATACCTCCCTACTTTAAAAGCTTTTTTTCTCTCAATACCTCCAGAATTCAAAAATCGTCCTCATAGTATTAACATGGGGCCTGGCATATAGGCCCCAGCATTCCAAAACTGTCTGTTAAATAAAGGTATGAGTATCAAAAATAAAACACAAAGTAGATGATGTATTACAAAAGGTTTCAAAATTCCCATCTGGGAAAAAGTTAGTGGAAAACTATAGTTCAAACAGAATTGTTAAGTGTGTAAGTAGTGACTAACAAGTCTCTCTAGGAGATAATCTAAGAGATTACAATTCTTTCCAAATATTTTACATTCCACAGTTGTGTGTGCTTGGTCATGTCCGACTCTGTGCCCCCATGGATGGTAGGTAGCCCACCAGGATCCTCTGTCCATGCAATTTCCAGGTAAGAACACTGGAATGGGGTGCCATTTTCTGCTCCAGGGAGGTACACAAAGTAACAATATTACTTAGGATGAGACCTCAATAATACAGAGATAAAGAACAAAGTTTCAAGTCAAACAGAGAATTGAAATTCCAATTTTTCCACTTCCAGCCATGTGGCTTTAAGCAAGTTATTTAATCTTTTCCAGTCTGTTTCTCATTTTAAAACCACAAAAACAATGAGACAGCCATAAGGTTACTAATGAGGATCATGTATTAAATGTGTAACACAATTTTAGCTTGACAGGCTGAGTTAAACACAAATTTCCACATTTATCAGGAACATCATAAAGACATGGCTGAAGCCAGCAAAACCAGTAAACACGCCCAAGCTGTTATTAACAGACAATTCTGATATTTAATCTAGCTCCAAAATAGACTCACAGGAGTTAATAATCTTGATACCTCTTAACTCAGCAAGTGTAGGAAGAATATTTCGTCTGAACTAAAAAGAAACACGTACTATAAGTAGTACAGCATGGAAAATAAGAATAGTCTATTTTTGAATATCAAATAAAACTATAGTTTTCGGGGAACACTGGCACAATACAATAACCATCTTCAAAGTCACTGCTGTTAGAATGAATAGAAATGGGTTTAAATTTCAACATAAAGGCTTAGGGATTAATTTCCTAAATATTGTTAAACATTTTATTAACAAGAGAGACTTGAATTTCCGCTTCATTAAAATGAGAGAAAATTTTCATTTAGGTCTAAGTGAGGTTTTCTTCCTTAATCTTCAAGTCCTAATAAGAATGCTGTGACACACTGATGCTATAATAGGAAGAATTTTATTCACAAAGTTATGGATGTAGAACATTCTCTGAATCAGGTCTATTGACCTCAATACAAAAATTCCACCTCTGGAGGCATTTGGAAATGTGGAGAGGGGGCATTCTGAAACAGTCATGGTGACTCTGCGGCAGAGCAAAGGGGAAGAACCACACCAATGACAACTGGTACTTGGGCCCCAAATGCTAAGTGAATGATAAATCATATGCCACATACAGTATAGCATACAATCTACTCAAATCTTCTACTCTCACCAAAACAAATTATATAAATGTTCCCCATTCATCTCTCCTGTAGGAAAGTAAAGTCTGTCAAGCCTTTACTCTTCAAAGTACAGAGTTCAACATGGAGACCAGAGGGTATACAATTTGTAGTCTACTGGAAGACAGCTTAGTGTACTATCGTTCTCATCAGATCCTATTCTTTCTTTCTTCATGATCATAATCTAGTATACTCTTTTCAAAGATCTATGCCCACAATTTTCTCTAACAGCATGGTAATTCATCTTTGCTCCAACAACAAACTTTCAGCTGGTACATGTGAGAAAATTCCTTTGCTCCAGTAAGTATGGCAGAATAAAATTTTCAAGTATCCTTGGAATCTTGCCGCTATAGATCCAAGGAAGAAGATCCATATGCAACATTTTGTGTGTAGCAACATATGTGCATTATAACGAGGATAAGGTTCACAGTTTTCCTTAAGATTTTCAAGAGTATATGATCTTAAAACATTTTTTAAAAAATCAACTCTATTGAAATCATCCCCCAAATCTTTGATAATTCCTGTGCTCAATAACCTGGTGCCTTCCCAATCTAAAACATATGGTTTAAACTCTCTCAACATATTACTCAAAGTCCTGCATAATGCAGTCATATCTCAACTATCTGGAGTTTAAAACTGCTGTCAGTTTCTTTTATGTACCTTTTGATTCCAGCAAACTAGACATATGTTTTTCCTTCTCGAGGCTCTGCTTACAGTTTTCTCTTGAAACATTTTTCTATATCCTCAACCATTAAAATCCTAATCATTGTTCAAAGGTCTAGTTCAAACGCTACACCCACAGCGAAGACTTGCCTGTCTACTCAGTGGTAATTAATCTCCTTAGCAGCTGTGCTTTCACAGTATCTGTTACTTTTACTCAGCACCTGTCCCATCCCACATGGATCTATGGTTTGTTTCTCAGTCGTATCCAACTCTTCAGAGACCCCGTGGACTGTAGCCCACCAGGCTCCTCTACCATGGGGTTTCCCAGGCAAGAATATTGGAGTGGGTTGCCACTTCCTTCTCCAGGGGGCTTTTCTGACCCAGGGATGGAGCGCACATCTCCTGGATTGCAGGCACATTCTTTATCGCTGAGCCACTGGGGATTTACTTATATTTACAGTATTGTAACACTCTCCCGCCCTGCTAGAATGTAACTAAGTAAAAGCTGTGTCCCATGCCTCACTGTGATCACCAGTAAGCAGCACAGTATCTTAGATAAAATAAGGGTAAATATCTATTAAATCTGACTTGAAGGGAAATTTGACTATTAATAAACAACAATGAAAACAAAATAAAGCAAAATATCTGGAAAGGATATGGCAATCACATCCCCAAAACTTACAAAATGACCATTCTACTCCAATTATGTACAAATTCACACCCATAAATTCTTTCAAACAAGAGAAAACAACAATTCAGTTATGGAAAGTCTATGTGAATAACAGCTTTAAAATAAATAAATGTTTTCAAAAAAAGTATTATGAAAACAATTAAGTATTACACAATTACAGATTTTAATTAACCATGATTATGATATTCTACTATTCATGACCATAATGTATGTCTTAACTATCAGACTGTTTCTATTCTTTAGCAGAGCTGTACTCAAGTTTTCTAAGGGTTAAAATTAATTAATTTGAAACAGCTGATAATTACATTAAAGTGATTCAGGAGTCATCAAATAACCATGTTCAGGTTAAATCCTAAAAATAGAAACAACTATAAAAAGAATGAAGTCTGTAAAATTTTATACTTCATAATTGTAAAAACCAAGTATACTAGAAAACTATACATTTTTAAAAAAACTAAGAGCTCTGTCTCTCTTGGTTTACTTTGAAAACTATTTTATACATGTTCCTTGTAAGAGTATTCAGGGGCTAATAAGACTTACCCAACTAAGAAAAGATACTTTGTACATCACATAGCAATCTAGATCATCAGAGGAAAAAAACTATTTTCCCAGTCAAGAATGCTTGCCTAATTTTAGTAACTTCAAGGCTCTACACTATAGAGCTCTAGGCAAATGGGTAGGGGATAACATGAGTGAAACAAAAACCTCTGGGTCAATTTTAAGTGCTAAATATTGCTTTTATTATTTAAAGCCTGTGAACTTCCTGCTGGAAAGATTTGCTAATAATCAACATGTTCATGGGTTCATCAATTTTCCTAGCATATACCTAAAGTCATATGCAAATACTAGAAACATTTTTGTTTATATATGTTATCCAGAGGCTCCTTATATAATATCAAGTTATTCAAAAGCAATTAGAAACTTTTGGTTTAAAAATATGCAAACACTTGTTAGCTGAGATATTGAAAAAAGTAGGACAAAAGCAGCAGCAGAAGAGTACAAAAAGCAACTGTAATGCCAAATAAAAGGTCTCACAATTAACGAGCTATGTGACAACCAATACAGGTTTTAATAAAACAGACTGAGCTGTATAAAATTCTTTATATTCTTTGCATACTCCTGTATATTTATCTTTCTCTAAAAAGTTAATTAAATGGTGGCAAACAGCTCAAAGAATTTCAGAAGCAACATTATTTTAATCTGCCATGTTATGACACCTAGATGAATGGCAGAATCTGCAGTCCTGGTTAGAAACACTATGATTTTAAAAGTTAATAATGGCCTTCTATTTTATAAAGACTGCTAACAAAGGAAAACACAAAGGAATGCCACAATAGGAACTGCAGTATGGTAGACTGGTCATCAGGAAATTAAAATTCTAGCTCTGCTATCCTTAGTTCCATAGGAACTATGTAAACTTTGGCAAAAATGCTCTTCACCTCTCTGAATTTCAGACTCCTCATCTCATCAAGAAATAATAAAAGTGAGAGAGTTGACTTTGTGTTCTCTTTTCTTTATATCTGTGTGTTTGTATATACACACATAAAATATCTAAATGTTAATCCTGGTTTAAGAAACATTAGACACTGAAAATTCAAAAATATTTAAGTTTCATATGAACAAATACACTTGAAAAATCAGGTATCCTGAAAGTTAAGGATAGGCAAACAAGGAGTAAACAACAGTTAAGCGTGTTAATTAAAATCATACAACAGGAAACTAATTAACCTCCAGTTTGGGGCTCCAAAAATATTATAAATTTATGCTTGCTCTATTTTAGAATGTTGATTATTAATTACTTCCTGGATGAACATCAGGAATATGACATAATATAAAATTAACACACAATTACCAATTGAAACTAAGCACACTGTACTCTGGAAAGCCAAAATCAAATTATTTTTATAAAGAAGCAATTTTGTGAAAAAGAAGTAATTTTGTAACTTATAAAAGCATTCAAAAGCAGCATACAATATGAAAGTATACAACTATAAAATGGCTAAATGTTGCACACTTATTTATTAACGCCAAACAATATTTCTTTTATTCTTTAAAACTGTCATGTAAGTCACTTCAAATTTCTTTTTTAAGTTAAGTATAAAACTGAAGAGAGAGGAGGTCCCAGAGCTCAGAACTGCTGAAGAACAAACTACTCAAGTAGTAGAATTCTGTATTCTGAGAAGGAAGTCCCTCATTGCTCAAACATTCCATGAATAAATAACTTCTATCATAAAGCTCTAGTTCATGCATCAGGAGAATAGGTGGGTTTTAACAGAACTGTTCTTAAAGATTCTTTCTTAGAAAATATGAAACATGGAGTAACTGCTCATTTGGCAAAGACCATAATATAATTTTTTTCAATCCTAAACTGATTATTATAGATAAAACTAATTTAAGGTGAAGACTTACTCCTGAAATTACGAAGCACAAAATATCAATTAAGATTTTCAAATAGGCCATCAAATTTGTTTTTTAAAAAAATTTCTTACTGTAATGAAGTCATCCCCTTTAACCATTCTTCCTTGGTAAAAAATCCCATGCTTTCAGCCTCCAATTTCCACGCTAAAACTAACATAATAATCTGGAAAGAACAGAACATAAAGGATAGGGGAGAAGTCAGCACAGAGATTATCATGTCTATATTTATCATGGAGAGCATTTTTATACAACTATTTCCATCCTTCAACTATTAAAGAGTACAATCTCTGGAATTATTAACTGTAAAGAAATTTAGATGGGTCAATTTCTTAAAAGCAAAATATTCTAACAGTTTCTGAAGGTAGAATCTCTTACTCTATTACAAAAGACATTTATATCAAGAAAGATAATACATGCCCACGTTAAATTCACTTAAAAAAACCTAAATGAAAATCTGCAATATTCATGAAGAAACAAAATTTTCTTATAAGATTAAACTGTTCCAATTTTTAGAAATTTATGAATATTCTATACCCCACTTGCATTCCATTCTACTTAAAAATAAAACATACATTTTCAGGTTCAACACCAATGTCTTCACAAAATTTTTCCATTCCTTCTGGCCCTACAACTTCATCAGGACCTTCAAAGACAAAAATAATTTATATATTTTATTGTTATAACTTTATATCAACATAAAACAGAAGCCACTGTGTTAAAGGAATTTATGAATACATAACATTTTTTTGTGAATAACTGACTTTGAATTTTTACATGCCTTTGATAAAGTATGAATATTTGTACAGATTAAATTTTTTTAACTTTGAAATCCTCTTTGAACACATTATAAAATATAATAAAGGACATAAAAACAAACATTAATGACAATCACTAGGTTGTACAATTAAAAATACATTTACTGAGAGCTTCCTCTGAAGAAATTTTCTGACAATGCATCAATATAAAAAAGCACAAGAAGGTTTGAGCTCCTTATTCTACTAGAATGTGCCAGTACCAACCCACAATTCAAGACAGTAAACAGAGGAGAACAAAGGAGAATATCTGTTTCTTACTAAACCAGATGGTCATTCATTAACCTTCTGAAATATATCCATAAAAATTTAATATTTTTTAAGATATAACAATAATGATATAAGAAAATGGCTACATTGAGATTCCAGAATGAGAAATTTTCCAAGTAAAGCATGAATACTATGTAATCTTAATGTAGAAATAAATCCTTAATCTCTCAATTAGCTATGTCTATCATTAGTTCAAAAATTAAGGACATTTTTCCTATTTTTTCCCTTAGTAACACTAAACATAAGTCAGTACATCAATTTTCCTATTTTGTATGTTATCTTTTGCTTAGTAAGAGTAAAACAAATTTGTGACAACATAGATGAACCTCAAGGGCATTCTGCTAAGTGAAACAAGTCAGAGAAAGGGAAATACAACATGAGCTCACTTGCATAAGGAATCTACCAAAAATAATCAAACTCAAATACAGAGAAGTGATTGGTGGTTGCCAGAGGCAAGGGTGGGCAAGATGAGTGAAGGTGGTCAAAAGGCACAAACTTCCAAACGTAGTAAGTCCTGAGGATGTAACATGGAGCAGGATGACTATAGTGTTAATAATACTATTTCGAGTATTTCAAAGTAGCTAAGACAGTAAATTCTTAAAAGTTCTTATCACAAGGAAACAAAATTTGTAGCCATGCGTAGTGACAGGTGGTAATAATTTTGTGATAAAATCATATATCATTATGTTGTATACCTGAAATTAATATAATAATATACATCAATTTAAAAGGCTAAAATAAAATTTTAAACTAGATATGATACAAATATGTTTACCACACCTGGTTTTTGAAAGAAAACACAGTCTTCAAACATTAAAGTAGCTAAGAGAAACTTGTTTCCTTTCTTAAGGACTAAAAATACTCCAGCTTATATGTCATGGACTAGACCAAGGCTGCTCAGGTGGCATTTTATATCACCCTCTTTAGTTCATAAGCACAACATGCGGCCAATGTCCTATGGCTTTTCTTAGTAGAAAAATGTAACTACCCAGTATGGGACCAGTTAAGCTTTTATTGTCTCAGATGAGGTCCAGACTGCTAAGATGATATTAACACATGATCTGAAACTAAATGTTTTAAAAATTCTTTGGTCTAAATAAGTATTGTACTTTTTTATACAGTGAAATGTTAAAAGGTTAAGGAGTGATAATTATAGGAAACTTTCACTTCCTAATATACATTTGGACACTTTTTTTATGAAAATGTGTTAATTACATTATTTTAAAAGCACACATACATAATTAAGGTGTTAAAAAATAACCGAATGTGCATCCTTATATGTGGTTTGGATGAAAATAAAAACCAGATAAAGAACTGAATGGAAGAAAACAAAGTTTTGTTAAGTCATGATTGAAATATATTTTAAACTTTTCTAATGCAGCAAGAAAGCAAACTTGTCCTCCACACTGCCATCACTAGTAATTGTAAGAGAAAGCTGAAGAGTCATATCAAGAAATATCAGTTACTGTCATAAAAAATAGCCTCCCTGGAAAATGGGAGACTATTGATTAAAATTTGATAAAAATCAAATTAAACTGTATTATATAAAGATATATAAGATACATATAAGACCTTTTTGTAAATGTCAAGTGACTTTCACAAAACAAATAACAACAATCTAAATCTAAAACAAGTCTATACTATAATGTTCTTTTCCCCAGATCACATAACATCAATTATACTTCTTCAAACAAACTCTTCCAATAAAACTACTTCCAGGGTAAAACCTCTGGAGTAGAATTTAACTATTTCAGGCACAATATGGGTTTCTACTCAACTTAAGAAGCTATGAAAATGATTTAGTTCACTCTACCAGCTGGTAACTTTACTGCTGCTGCTGCTAAGTCAGTTTACTAGGACTAAGCAATTATATCCCCCTTTTTTAAATTCTTTTTAAGACTTTAAAATGCCTTTTCACTTCCAACACCTTTCTTCAACAACAGGCCTAATATATTCCCGAATCCTTGCCAATGCAAGTATCACTCAAAATGAGAGGTCTTATGAAAGGGAAAAACTATCAGGCTTTTCACACACCACTTATGACCTACAATATCTTATTAACAAGATTTGTGGTAAAACATTTTGTTGCAGTTGTTTCGCTCAACTGTGTCAGACTCTTTTGTAACCCCATGGACTGCAGCCTGCCAGGCTTCTCTGTTCATGGGATTTTCCAGCCAATAATACTGGAGTGGGTTGCCACTTCCTCCTCCAGGAAACGCTTTTAAAATTTAAAAGAAAATCAATTTTCTGATGGTTTAATAACCATATAGTTCCCAGCTATATCTGCAGGGTCTAAAACAATGCCAGCCAGAGCAAATGCTCAGGGGAAAAAAAAATCTGCTCAAAGCATGACACAGCACCTTAAACATAAGCTACATAGGAGCTACATTGTTAATTTTTTGGAACAGTATTGTAAAAATATACAACCAGTAAATCTGATGCTGCAATACTATCACTCTTTTAATAATAGCTAACATTTATTGGGTTCTAACTACATACCAGGTACAGCACTAAGTGTTTTCTTTACATGTTTTATCTTGGAAGGCACAATTATTGCCTCCATTTTAAACAAGGACATCTCAGTTACTCTAACTGACAGACAACTAGCACCTCCTCATCGTTTAGGTCTCTGATTGAAGTAATCTCCAGAGAGGCCTTCCCTAGTCAGTTTATTTGAAAGTCTATCCCAACTTTCTACTTTCCATCCCTGCATCACACAACATTACTTTTATAATCTTCCACCATGTGTAATTATCTTGCTTACTTACTGTGTCTTCCCCATTAGAGGGCAAGTCCCCCAAGGGTAGGGATCTTGTCTGACTTGTTCACCACTATATTCCCAGCACTCAGCACAGTGCCTGACACATGGATACAAGTGCTCCATAAATATGCATCATTAGATGAATGACAGAATATTAGTTAACCTCAAGTATACTTACTAATATTTTTTTTGGAAAAAGAAAACTGGCTGCCGTGTACAAATTTTAAAACAAGATAGTAGCAGCTAAGCATAGGCTACATGGTCAGAATGACCGGGGTTTGAATCCAGCCTCTTGTCATTGTATGATCTTGGGCAAATTACTTGATCTAAGCCTGTTTCTCATCTATAAAACAAGAATACCACCAACTACTTAGCAGAATGGTCACAGGAAAAAAATTAGATAATAAAGAATAAAGATAGCAATTAGTTTGCTGGCTATCAAAAAATGTTGGCATAGAAAATAAATGGTTAACTAAATCTAATCCTACCCTACCCAGGAAAGTCCCTATGAGAAGTAAAACAATCAAGCATGAAAGAAAGAAAAAAAAAAAAAGACTAATTAATTTTATGTATCTAGTACCCTTTATAGGTGAAATAAGATGACCAGCCTTTGATTCTATATCTTCCCATGCATACCAGTAAAACTGGCATTTTGAATACTGGGTCAACATTTCAAATGGAGGTCAAAAAGAAAATGAATTCCCTCTATTTAATTTGGGTTAGTGGTTGTCTTGGGATGCCAGTAATAGCAGCTTTTCTGGTCTATAAAGAATCTGTTCTGTTACTAAACAATTTTTAAATTATATTGTTGAGATTGCTCAGAGGATACCAACAGTGAAGCTACTGTCTCTCAAAATAGTCTTTTTCCATACATAACCTAAAAAACTAAATCTTAAGTTCAAAATTCCCTTGAGATCTAAGCCTTATTATCACTAAATATAAGACAATGACTGCATATACAGTGTTTTATTCTAAACAAACACTCTGAGGATGATAGGTAAAAGGGGGGAAAAAATCTCCAAAAAACCCAAACAGGGAGGCAGGTAAAAGAAGGAAACAGTTGGGGGTGGAGGGCAGATTTAAAATCAATAATTCCAAAAAGAACTAAATCATTCTAATGATTCTATGGGGAAAAAAATGTATAAAAGTTAATATGAATTAATCTCCCCTTTAACTGCTATGAAGAAGTTAATAATAAATGAGAAACAAGTTTCTTTTTCATATACTCAACTCTGGCCTCATCCCAGGCTTTTGACTTTTACCTCTGAACTAGTCTCATCCTAGACCTAGAGTTGTTCATTCACCACCTATAGGATTTAGTGCAGGTTAAACTAGCTTCTTCAAGAAATTTTCAATGACACTTTCAAGGTGGGGTTATATACTCCTCCTATGAACTCTCACAGTGCATCTTCCTAATATATTAATAGCATATAGAATACTATACTAACATCAGTCTGTTTACTTCCTTATTTATTATTGCATCTCCAGTGGAAGTGAATGGCTAAATAAATGACTGTGCTGCTGCTGCTGCTAAGTCGCTTCAGTCGTGTCCGACTCTGTGTGACCCCATAGACGGCAGCATTAAACAGGAAAACTGTCATGGAATGATATATGAGTTTTAAATCTTTTACTATGTCTTCCCAAAAGTTTCACAAAAAAAAGTTTCAGAAAATACAAGCTTATGGTTCAGAAAAACTTCAAAGAAAACTGAAAAGAAAAACAAGAACCATATAAAGTATAAAATGTTCTATTACACACTGTTTTCCAGAATACTAACTCTACTGTAGCCAATGGACATAAACCAATGATGAATCTATTTACAAATTTTACTAACAGTAAATGAGTTTCACCCTACCCACTAAACATATACTGAATTACATATTTAAAAAGATATCAGCCTGAAAGGGCACAAAATTCTTAGCCTAACCATAATCCTCAGTCTTGACCCTGATCTCATCACACAGCACTAACACACAGCAGGCCTGCAATAAATATTTGTCAAATGAATGAACCAAAAAAAAAAAAGTTTTAAAGCATGTGACTGATATCTTCTTATATTAATTTCATTACCTGCATACTCATAAAACCAAGCCAGGCACTTCTTGCTTGAAAAATGTTCCTCTCCACTTATTAGTCTAGCAGGGGGTTGGGATCTGCAATAGCTTAGAAAACACACAAATGCCTAAGAATTTCATCAAGTCTCAACTTTTAGTGAAAAGCTAAGTTCAATATGAACTACTTCAATTCAAACCAAAGTCTCTCTCTCTTTTTTTTTTTACAGTTGGTGTTACAGGGAAAAACTGGAATTGTTAAATATATGCAATTTGAAACAGTAATCTACACATAAAAATTTCTGGCTAACAAAGCCCAAATGCTACTTTGCTCACTATCAAATACCAAAAATATCACTAAAATTATTGCTCCCAGATTTCAGAAGACCACACAGAAGTTCAACCTAATGGTCTCAATGCAGGACTGATAGTTGGGAAAATATAAATCTTTACAGTGATTCTGCTGATTTGCATAGAAATTCTATATGTGTATAATTTTGAAAATGAACCTTACAAAGTATATTTTGATACCCAGTGAATCAATATTTCAGAATATTATATATTAGGAGTTGTTTATTTACCATCTACCAAGCTTAAACAAACATTTTAAAGATAAAAGATAATATAGGACTTAAGGTATAATTAGATCCCACAGATTAAAAAGAAAGAAAATAGATCATACCAGTTCAAATAATTGAGCCAAAGCAATTTAATCCCAGGATCTATCTTTTTCATAAAATAATTAAAATTTAGCAAGTTTGTAAGTGGCCTCTAAGATTTAACGAATAGAGAAACTTTTCTCAAGGAGCTCAGTTATACTACCACAGTGACAGGAATGCTATAACCTCTGCAACTATGTAATAGTAACATAATATAAAATAAGGGTGCCAAATACAAATTTTAAGTTGACAGAGCAAAGTATCACCTGAGTGCTAATACTAACGGCTCAGCTGTTTTAATGTGCTTAATTTAAATACTTTTAATACGTTATACATTTTAAGATTGCTACAAGTTAAAGTAAAAGAAATCTAATTTGCATGCTTCATACAAATATGAGCTAGTGGAGTATATGTCAAATTCTAGTATGAGTTATTAAGAGGTATAAGAATACAGCGGTATCTTTCACAGTAATAGTCAAATACCCTCGGGCTCTTCCGCCAACCACAGTTAATAAGAGGAAAAATCCAACTAATTACAAAAAGATGAAGCAGACTAAAGAGGTCACCTACCTTACATTTTAAGCAGATTTCTCTTTAAGGAGAGCTCTATCATTATCTCCTCTTAATAATGCTGGCTACTTTAAATGGTAGCATCTTAAGTTCTTACATTAAGTGCCAACCAGTAAGACAGTCAAGACACCCAATAAGGAGATTTAAAAAACCCACTTCTGACACGTAAATTGCAATGATTTTTTTGCAGCATACAGTGTTGCTGTAATGCCTTAATGACATGCTACAGCGGAACCAAAGCACTATACAACTACAACTCTGCCTTGCTTTTTCTCCAAGAAATGCAGAGTATAATAGCTCTCAAATTATTAATATTTATGTTGAGAGCTAACAGTATCCTGATGGCTAAACAACAAAATGCATGCAAGGCCTTTTCAACTTTGCACCCAGCGACTTGGCTATGGAGGCACTATAGCCAGGCACTTTATTTGGCAGGTGGAGGCACTATGCTTCCAGAAAATGGGGCTCCTGCTGGGATGGTGCGGGTTAGATCACTCCAAATACTAAATCTGGAGGCCAATTCCAGCACAAGGAGCTTCTCTTTCTATGACTCCCAAAGCAGCAGTCAGGACGAAATTCCTCGCGCTCTGCTCCTTTCTTCACAGTCTACAGAGAAATTCTAGAAGTGACCCTTGCACGGATCTGTACACTGCCAGGTCTGGATTGAGGGCGGGGGAGGCTTAGAGAACGGGAGGTACTCGTCTCCCCCACCCTCCCCGGCACGCAGAGTCGGACGGGAAGCGACTCTCAAGAGTCCCTCAGCGGCGCTGAGCACACAACCCAACACGAGGTGGAGCCCGGCAGACTCACGCGGTCCGGCGCCTGCCACCCCGGTTTATCAGAGGGGGCTCGCCTCTCCCCGGCCCGAGGCCTGGCCGGCCGCCTCCTCTTTCGGTCCTGAAGCAAAAAGAAAAGACTGAAGGGCAGGGGGCGGCGGTACCTGGAGATTTTACACTTTTTGAGGCCTCCGTCTTCCACCGCTGCCGCTGCCACCCCAGGAGATTTTCTCTTCTTCTTCACCGGCATCTTCCGCCCTCCCCGGCGGGGCGGGCAGGCGAGCCGGGGAAGAGGGTCGCTACCCGCTGAGGACTCCTCAGGGCTGGCTCCCGCTTCCCATAGACAGCAGCAAGCGAAGGAGCAGAGCTGCCAGCCCGCCCCCGAACGGCGGAGCCCTGCCGCCGCTCGCTCCCAGGTCCCCTGCCCGTCCTTCTCAGCGCAAAGCCGCGGGGGCTCCCCGCCTGCAGGCACTTCGGCGGATCACACCGGCAAGAGAACGCTGACGGCGCCGCACCGCCGCCAGTCACACACTACTACAGGCAGAAGTGCAGCATGACCCGGATGCGGATCGCCCGAGCCCGGAAGTAACGCGTCTCAGAGAGGTCCGCCGGGGGCGTGGCTCCCGGAGGGGCGTGGCTCCTCTCTGCGTGGCTCCACTCTGCCTGGCCTGGTTAGTCTGTGAGGGCGCCTCCAATGAAGAAGTTGGGCGCTGCTGACTCGTTGACCGCCTTTAGTTGTCACAGCTATCCCGACTTTTCTCACGAAGCTTCCAATCTACCTTAATACTGATGGTAATCCCCCCAAAAATGTCTTAGGAAACCACTAATACTCTGCAGAATGCCATTAATTGGTTCCGAATGGACATGTGATTCTAGGCAGGCCAATCAGTGCCCAAGACCTGAAACTGAAGCATCCGGAAGCAACTTTATTTCATATGGACTTGAACCTAAGAGGAGGTGGAGAATGAAGCCAAAACTCAGAAGAGAGCTGAATCAAGCAGAAAGAAAAATCAAGAAGACATTGTATGATATGAGTCTGTGCTGTACCCTAGAATTTTCAGATACTTGAGCAAATAAATCTCACTGCTTTGCTTATGCAATTAAGTTCTCTGTCAGTAGACCAAAAGAATGTTATTTTTTAACCCAAATTAGAACAAAATCAAGTTTCTATAAAGACATACCACTTGTAAGTAGAGGACAGTTCAGTTCAGCTCAGTCGTATCCGACTCTTTGCAACTCCATGAATCGCAACACGCCAGGCCTCCCTGTGCATCACCAACTCCCGGATTTCACTAGACTCATGTCCATCTAGTCGGTGATGCCATCCAGCCATCTCATCCTGTGTCCTCCCCTTTTCCTCCTGCCCCCAATCCCTCTCAGCATCAGAGTCTTTTCCAATGAGTCAACTCTGCATGAGGTGGCCAAAGTACTGGAGTTTCAGCTTTAGCATCATTCCTTCCAAAGAACACCCACGACTGATCTCCTTTAGGATGGACTGGTTGAATCTCCTTGCAGTCCAAGGGACTCTCAAGAGTCTTCTCCAACACCACAGTTCAAAAGCAGCAATTCTTCAGTGCTCAGCTTTCTTCACAGTCCAACTCTCACATCCATACGTGACCACGGGAAAAACCATAACCTTGACTAGATGGACCTTTCTTGGCAGAGTAATGTCTCTGCTTTTCAATATGCTATCTAGGTTGGTCATAACATTCCTTCCAAGGAGTAAGCATCTTTTAATTTCATGGCTGCAATCACCATCTGCAGTGATTTTGGAGCCCAAAAAATAAAGTCTGACACTTTCCACTGTTTCCCCATCTATTTGCCATGAAGTGATGGGACCAGATGCCATGATCTTCATTTTCTTAATGTTGAGCTTTAAACCAACTTTTTCACTCTCCTCTTTCACTTTCATTAAGAGGCTTTTAGTTCCTCTTCACTTTCTGCCATAAGGGTGGTGTCATCTGCATATCTGAGTTTTTTGATATTTCTCCCAGCAATCTTGATTCCGGCTTGTACTTCTTCCAGCCCAGCGTTTCTCATGATGTACTCTCCATAGAAGTTTAATAAGCAGGGGGACAATATACAGCCTTGATGTACTCCTTTTCCTATTTGGAACCAGTCTGTTGTTCCATGTCCAGTTCTAACTGTTGCTTCCTGACCTGCATACAGATTTCTCAAGAGGCAGGTCAGATGGTCTGATATTCCCATCTCTTTCAGAATTTTCCACAGTGTATTGTGATCCACACAGTCAAAGGTTTTGTCATAGTCAATAAAGCAGAAATAGATGTTTTTCTGGAACTCTTTTGCTTTTTCATGATCCAGCGGACGTTGGCAATTTGATCTCTGGTTCCTCTGCCTTTTCTAAAACCAGCTTGAACATCAGGGAGTTCACGGTTCACATATTGCTGAAGTCTGGCTTGGAGAATTTTGAGCATTACTTTACGAGTATGTGCTGCTACTGCTGCTGCTAAGTCGCTTCAGTCGTGTCTGACTCTGTGCGACCCCATAGATGGCCTTCCACCAGGCTTCTCTCTCTCTGGGATTCTCCAGGCAAGAACACTGGAGTGGGTTGCCATTTCCTTCTCCAATGCATGAAAGTGAAAAGTGAAAGTGAAGTTGCTCAGTTGTGTCCAACTCTTAGCGACCTCATGGACTGCAGCCTACCAGGCTCCTCCATCCATGGGATTTTCCAGGCAAGAGTACTGGAGTGGGGTGCCATTGCTTTCGTGATATGAGTGCAATTGTGTGGTAGTTTTAGTATTCTTTGGCAAGTAGAGAAACATGTTAAAACTCAGTGTGATCAGCAAAATCTAGATTACCAAAAGATGTACAAGAAAATGACAGAGATTCAACAACAAAGTATTAGAGTGAAGGAAAAAGAAGGAAATTGTAAAAGATTTTTTAAAAAAAAGATCAATCATTTTTCACATGTGATTCTTACGTGAGTCTTTATTCAAATGACATACACAATATTTTGTCCTATATTTGTCCCAATGTATGGGACAATTGGAAACTTGAACATGAGCTGATATTTCAGAAAATTCTAGAAAAGTCAAAATTGTGTGTAGGATAGGTATCAGTGATCCTTGGGAACTGGGTTGGGGTGGTGATGGAGGTTGAAAACTTGACTGCAAAGAGGCCCAGGGGAATTTTTTTTTTACCTTTTAATTAGAGTATAACCAATTAACAATATTGTGATAGTTTCAGGAAGACCGCAAAGGGACTCAACCACATATATACATGTATCCATTCTCCCCTAAACTCCTCTCCCATCCAGTCTGCCACATAACAGTGAGCAGAATTCCAAGGGGACTTTTTAGGTAATTATCATATTCTGTGTCTTGATTGATGTGGTGATGTATATACTTGTTAAAACTCACTGAAATGTGCATTTCAAAATGTATACCTCATCAGGCACATAGAGAGGCATAAATAGGAATGTTTATTGTGGTTATTGTGTCCCTTCTCCGCTGTCATTTGTTGCGTGACAGTGGGGAAAGACAATCGTTTCTGAGTTTACATGTCACTGGATGATAGAGAACCACTTCCTTATGTAAGGAAGAAAGTCCTTTCATTCTTGGAGGTTCTGGAGATTCAGCAGAATGTAGTGACTAGTTAGGAGACTACCTGCATCTATAGAATTCTCTGAGGAAAAGACACAAGTCTGGGTCCATGTAAAGTATCAACTCATTCAGTCAGTTACTCAAACAATAAGCGATCACTTAACCCAAGAATTACTGAATTTAGAGATATAAAAGGAAGGCATGACTCCTGCATTTATGAAGCTTACAGTTTGGAGGAGGAAATATAGGTAGCCTATTTGCATTTAAGAGAACTTTATGAACAAGTGAGGTCAATAATCTATGCCTGTCAGTTATACGAAAGGGAAGGTGATTTCCCTGGGAATCACTTAGGTCATTTTCTTCATTGCTTTCCCTGATCAGTACCTAATACCACCACTGTACCTCCATTCTCAAATGGAGTATTCCCTTACTCCAATTACAGTTAACAGATGGAGCATACTGATAGCATCACTGTCTGTGAGCGGTATAGAATTGCCTAGTTATGTAGTTTTTATCTTTTTTCGCTGTTCACAAATATACAGATATACATTATTTTTCATTAAGAAGGCACTTAGAATGGATATACAAAATATGGCAGTACTATCGTTCTTTGTTGTGTACTATGTTTTTTTAAAAAATAAGAGTCAGTGATAAGGAAAGGGTGTGTTGAAGCATTTATCTTAAATAGGAACTCATGTGTTCTGGTTTGAGAGCCAAAGAAGACACTAAGTGACTTTAAGCAAGACACGACTTCTTTTATCTTTCATCATATTCTACTGTTACATAGAAGGCTATAGAAAAAAAAAAAAAAAGCTACTGAATACTATCCATATATAAAGACAGAGGGCATATATTTATGCCAAATAGGGCAGTAGGCAAAAGGACCGAGACCGAGCCATAGCTTTGATCTATTTGACATCCTAGTTATAAATTCATCCCTTAGTTTTTGGGGTTATAGAATGAAGCCATGAAAAAAATCTTTTTAAATGGTTGCATCTATATCAAAGCAGCTAAAAATAGTGTCCTAAAATGTGTTAATTCATATATCCTGTACTTAGTCTATTTTTTTCTTAATCCTTATTTGAAATAAAGCATTTCAACTTGCCGGAAAAATAAACAATACAGAAATTAAGTGATTTTTGAGGTATCACTTTATTTTGGTCCTGGTTCTATACAAATACTTTCCTCCCCATACATTAGCATTTATTCTTTCAAAACAACCTTATGAGTAAAAATTTTCTAAAATATTTTTGTATGTATCAACCTAGAGAAAGAAAACTATGGGACTTCCCTGGTGGTCCAGTGGTTAGGACTTGTCACTTACACTGCTCAGTCTCTGGCATGGGTTCAATCCTTGCCTCTAGGAACTAAGATCCCATAAAAATGAAACAGGGCAGCAGCAGCATCAACAACAGAAAACAACGTCTAAGAAAACAATAGAAAGGCAAGTGACAATGAAAATATGACAATCCAAAACCTATGGGATGTAACAAAAGAAGTTATAAGTGGAAAGTCTATAGCAATACAATCTTACCTCAAGAAACCAAAAAATCTTAAATAAACAACCTATCATTAAACCTAAAGCAGCTAGAGACAGAAGAACAACAACAACAACAAAAAACCCAAAGTTAGTAAAAGGAAAGAAGTCATAGAGATCAGAGCAGAAATAAATGATAAAGAGATGAAGAAACAATAGCAAAGAATAATGAAACTAAAAGCTGGTTCTCTGAAGTTCTAAAATCAAAACTGATAAACCTTTAGCCAAAATCATTAAGAAAGAAAGGGAGAGGACTCAAATCAATAAAATTAGAAACTAAAAAGGAGAAGTTATAACACACACGCCAGAAATACAAAGGACCATAAGTCAGTCAGTTCAGTTCAGTCGCTCAGTCCTGTCTGACTCTTTGCGATCCCATGAATCGCAGCATGCCAGGCCTCCCTGTCCATCACCAACACCCGGAGTTCACTCAGACTCACGTCCATTGAGTCAGTGATGCCATTCAGCCATCTCATCCTCTGTCGACCCCTTTTCCTCCTGCCTCCAATCCCTCCCAGCATCAGAGTCTTTTCCAATGAGTCAACTCTTAGCATGAGGTGGCCAAAGTACTGGAGTTTCAGCTTTAACATCATTCCTTCCAAAGAAATCCCAGGGCTGATCTCCTTCAGAATGGACTGGTTGGATCTCCTTGCAGTCCAAGGGATTCTCAAGAGTCTTCTCCAACACCACAGTTCAAAAGCATCAATTCTTCACTGCTCAGCCTTCTTCACAGTCCTACTCTCACATCCATACATGACCACAGGAAAAACCATAGCCTTGACTAGACGGACCTTAGTCAGCAAAGTAATGTCTCTGCTTTTGGATTTGCTATCTAGGTTGGTCATAACTTTCCTTCCAAGCAGTAAGCGTCTTTTAATTTCATGGCTGCAATCACCATCTGCAAGGATTATGGAGCCCCCCAAAAATAAAGTCTGACATTGTTTCCACTGTTTCCCATCTATTTCCCATGAAGTAATGGGGCCAGATGCCATGATCTTTGTTTTCTGAATGTTGAGCTTTAAGCCAACTTTTTCACTCTCCTCTTTCACTTTCATTAAGAGGCTTTTTAGTTCCTCTTCACTTTCTGCCATGAGGTTATTGATATTTCTCCTGGAAATCTTGATTCCAGCTTGTGCTTCTTCCAGCCCAGCGTTTCTCATGATGTACTCTGCATAGAAGTTAAATAAGCAGGGTGACAATATACAGCCTTGAGCACTCCTTTTCCTATTTGGAACCAGTCTGTTGTTCCATGTTCAGCTCTAACTGTTGCTTCCTGACCTGCATACAAATTTCTCAAGAGGCAGGTCAGGTGGTCTGGTATTCCCATCTCTCTCAGAATTTTCCACAGTTTATTATGATCCACACAGTCAAAGGCTTTCGCATAGTCAATAAAGCAGAAATAGATGTTTTTCTGGAACTCTCTTGCTTTTTCCATGATCCAGCGGATGTTGGCAATTTGATCTCTGGTTCCTCTGCCTTTTCTAAAACCAGCTTGAACATCTGGAAGCTCACGGTTCACATATTGCTGAAGCCTGGCTTGGAGAATTTTGAGCATTACTTTGCTAGCATGTGAGATGATTGCAATTGTGTGGTAGTTTGAGCATTCTTTGGCATTGCCTTTTTTGGGGATTGGAATGAAAACTGACCTTTTCCAGTCCTGTGGCCACCGCTGAGTTTTCCAAATTTGCTGGCATATTGAGTGCAGCACTTTCACAGCATTATCTTCCAGGATATGAAATAGCTCCACTGAAAGTACATCACCTCCACTAGCTTTTTTCGTAGTGATGCTTTCTAAGGCCCACTTGACCTCACGTTCCAGGATGTCTGGCTCTAGGTGAGTGATCACACCATCGTGATGATCCAGGTCGTGAAGATCTTTTTTGTCCAGTTCTTCTGTGTATTCTTGCCACCTCTTCTTAACATCTTCTGCTTCTGTTAGGTCCATACCATTTCTGTCCTTTATCGAGCCCATCTTTGCATGAAATGTTCCCTTGGTATCTCTAATTTTCTTGAAGAGATCTCTAGTCTTTCCCATTCTGTTGTTTTCCTCTATTTCTTTGCATTGATCGCTGAGGAAGGCTTTCTTATCTCTCCTTGCTCTTCTTTGGAACTCTGCATTCAGATGCTTATATCTTTCCTTTTCTCCTTGGCTTTTTGCTTCTCTTCTTCTCACAGCTATTTGTAAAGCCTCCCCAGACAGCCATTTTGCTTTTCTGTATTTCTTTTCCATGGAGATGGTCTTGATCCCTGTCTCCTGTACAATGTCACGAACCTCATTCCATAGTTCATCAGGCACTCTATCTATCAGATCTAGGCCCTTAAATCTATTTCTCACTTCCACTGTATAATCATAAGGGATTTGATTGAGGTCATACCTGAATGGTCTAGCGGTTTTCCCTACTTTCCTCCATTTAAGTCTGAATTTGGCAATAAGGAGTCCATGATCTGAGCCACAGTCAGCTCCCAGTCGTTTTTTTTTTTCCTGACTGTATAGAGCTTCTCCATCTTTGGCTGCAAAGAATATAGTCAATCTGATTTCAGTGTTGACCATCTGCTGATATCCATGTGTAGAGTCTTCTCTTGTGTGGTTGGAAGAGGGTGTTTGCTATGACCAGTGCATTGTCTTGGCAAAACTCTATTAGTCTTTGCCCTGCTTCATTCCACATTCCAAGGCCAAATTTGCCTGTTACTCCAGGTGTTTCTTGACTTCCTACTTTTGCATTCCAGTCCCTTATAATGAAAAGGACATCTTTTTTGGGTGTTAGTTCTACAAGGTCTTGTAGGTCTTCATAGAAGAGGCTACTACAAATAACTGTACACCAATAAAACGGACAACCTAGAAGAAATAGGTAAATTCTTAGAAACGTACAACCTTTCTGACTGAAAGTTTGAACCAGGAAGAAATAGAAAATATGAACAGACACAAGTACTTAAATTGAAACTGATTGAAAATCTTCCAACAGTCTTTCTCCAAGTCTGCCTGTGTGTCTATTCTCTCGCAACCTTTTCCCCCCAATAACCAGTTTACTTATTTCACCAAAACAAAACAAAATGAAAAGTTTTCCAACAAACAAAAGTCCAGGACCAGATGACTTCACAGGAGAATTCTATGGAACATTTAAAGAAGAGCTAACACCTATCCTTCTCAGACTCTCCCAAAAATTGCAGAGGGAGGAACCCTCACAAATTCATTCTGCAAGGCCACCATCACCTTCACTTTTGGCCAACAAAACCAACGATATCACACACAAGAAAACGATACTACAGAACAGTATCCTTGACAAACATAGGTGCAAAAATCTCAACAAAATCTTGAAACAACCAAACAATATACTAAAAGGATCATACAAAATGATCAAGTGAAATTTACCACAGGGATGCAAGGATTATTCTATATACCTGTATCAATCTATGTGATACACCATATTAACAAATTAAAGATTAAAAACCATATGATCATCTCAATAGATGTGGAAAAAGCTATTCAACAAAATTCAGCCTGCATTTATGATAAAAACTCTCCAGGAAGTGAATATAGAAGGAACATACCTCAACATAATAAAGGCCATATACGAGAAACCCACAGCAAATATTCTTAATGGTGAAAAACTGAAAGTATTTCCTCTAAAATCAGGAACGAGATAAGGATAGGATCCTCTCTCACCACTATTATTCAGCATGGCTTTGGAAGTCCTAGCCATGGCAATCAGAGAAGAAAAAGAAATAAAATGAATCCAAATGGGAGAAGAAGTAAAACTGTTCCTGTTTGCATATGCCACGCATGCCACACATAGAAAATCCTAAAGACGATACTAAAATATATTAGAGATCATCAATGAATTTAGTAAAGTTGCAAGATACTTAATACACAGAAAATTTTTTTGCATTCCTATACACTAACAATGAAAGATCAGAAAGAAAAATCAAGAAAAAAACCCATTTATCATCACATCAAAAAGAATAAAATACCCAGGAATAAACCTACCTAAACAAAGATCATGGCATCCAGTCTCATCACTTCATGAGAAATACATGGGGAAACAGTGGAAACAGTGTCAGACTTTATTTTGGGGGGCTCCAAAATCACTGCAGATGGTGATTGCAGCCATGAAATTAAAAGACGCTTACTCCTTGGAAGGAAAGTTATGACCAACCTAGATAGCATATTCAAAAGCAGAGACATTATTTTGCCAACTAAGATCCATCTAGTGAAGGCTATGGTTTATCCTGTGGTCATGTATGGATGTGAGAGTTGGACTGTGAAGAAGGCTGAGCAGTGAAGAATTGATGCTTTCGAACTGTGGTGTTGGAGAAGACTCTTGAGAGTCCCTTGGACTGCAAGGAGATCCAACCAGTCCATTCTGAAGGAGATCAGCCCTGGGATTTCTTTGGAAGGAATTATGCTAAGGCTGAAACTCCAGTACTTTGGCCACTTCATGCGAAGAGTTGACTCATTGGAAAAGACTCTGATGCTGGGAGGGATTGGAGGCAGGAGGAGAAGGGGACGACAGAGGATGAGATGGCTGGATGGCATCATGGACTTGATGGACGTGAGTCTGAGTGAACTCCGGGAGATGGTGATGGACAGGGAGGCCTGGCATGCTGCGATTCATGGGATCGCAAAGAGTCGGACATGACTGAGTGACTGAACTGAATGGAACTGAAAGTAGGCAAAAAGACCATGCTCAGAAAACTAAAAGGTACTGATGAAAGATATCAAAGATGACACAAACAGATGGAGAGATAAACCATGTTCTTGGGTTAGAAGAATCAATATTGTGAAAATGACTATACTACCCAAAGTAATCTACAGATTCAGTGCAATCCCTATCAAATTACAAATGGCATTTTTCACAGTACCAGAGCAGAAAATTTTCATAATTTGTATGGAAACACAAAAGGTCACAAATAGCCAAAGCAATCTTAAGGAAATTGGAGCTGGAAGAATCAGGCTCCCTGACTTCAGACTATACCACAAAACTATAGTCATAAAAACAGTATGGTACTGGGACTTCCTTGGTGGTCTAGTGGTAAGGACTCCATGCTTGCACTGCAGGTGGCATGAATTGATCCCATGCCACCCATGGGGGACTAAGGCCCCACATGCTGCATAGCTAAAACAAAACAAAACAAAAGAACATTATGTTGCTAACACAAACACAGAAATATAGATCAACTGAATGGGATAGAAAGTTCAGAGACAAACCCAAGCACCTACAGTCACCTAATCCATGCTGAAGAAGGCAAGAATATACAATGGAGAAAACATAGTCTTTTCAATAAGTAGTACTGGAAAAACTGAACTTCTACACTTACGCGAATGAAATTAGAGTTCTCCCTAACGCAATACACAGAAATAAACTCAAAATGGATTAAAGACCTAAGTGTGAGAATGAATATTATAAAACTCTTAGGGGAAATCATAGGCAGAATACTCTTTGACATAAATCACAGCAAGATATCCTTTTTGATGCACCTCCTAGAGTAATGAAAATTTTTTAAAAAATAAGCAAATGGGACCTAATTAACTTAAAACTTTTTACACGTTAAAGAAAACCAAAACAAAATGAAAAGACAACCTCAGAATGGGAGAAAATATTAGCAAATGAAGCAAGCAACAATGGAATTAATCTCCAAAATCTGAAAGCAGCTTATGCAGCTAAATATAAAAACAAACAATCCAATCGAAATATAAGCAGAAGATTGAAATACCTGACATTTCTCCAAAGACATAGAGGTGGCCAAAAAACATGAAAAGATGCTCTAATTATTAGAAAAATGCAAATAAAAGCTACAACGAGCTATCACTTCACACCAGTCAGAATGGCCATTATTAAAAAAATCCACAAACAATAAATCCTGGAGAGGGTGTGGAAAAAAGGAAACCCACTTACACTATTGGTAGAAATATAAATTGGTGCAGTCACTATGGGAAACAGTAGGGATGTTCCATAAAAAAATTAAACATAGAGCTGCCAGCTGACCCTGCAATCTCACTCCTGGCAGTATATCCAGAGAAAACCATAGTTCAAAAAAATAGATGCATCCCAATGTTAATGCAGCACTATTTACAATAGCCAGAACATGGAAGCAACCTAAATGTCCATCAATAGACTAATGGATAAAGAAGATGTGGTACATATGGAACATTTACTCAGCCATAAAAAAGAATGAAATAATGACTTTGCGGCAACATGGATAAACTCGCTGAGTCACACTGAGAGATTGTTATACTGAGTGAAGTAAGTCAGACATAAAAAGACAAATATCATAGGATATTACTTATGTGTGGAATCTAAAAAAAGGGATACAAATGAACTTATCTACAAAACAGAAATCGAATTATAGGTGTAGAACACAAACTTATGGTTACCAGGCGATAAGGAGGAGAGAAATAAATTGGGAGCTTGGGGTTAACATATACACACTACCATATTCATGGCATCTGGCCCCCATCACTTCATGGGAAATAGATGGGGAAATAGTGGAAACAGTGACAGACTTTACTTTTGGGGGCTCCAAAATCACTGCAGATGGTGACTGCAGCCATGAAATTAAAAGACGCTTACTCCTTGGAAGAAAAGTTATGACCAACCTAGATAGCATATTC
Organism: Ovis aries; assembly: GCF_016772045.2. Lineage (NCBI taxonomy): Eukaryota > Metazoa > Chordata > Mammalia > Artiodactyla > Bovidae > Ovis > Ovis aries. Next base: position 5,178,231 of record NC_056068.1, on the reverse strand, counting down.
AAAAGCAGAGACATTACTTTGCCAACAAATGTCCGTCTAGTCAAGGCTATGGTTTTTCCTGTGGTCACGTATGGACGTGAGAGTTGGACTGTGAAGAAGGCTGAGCAGCAAAGAATTGATGCTTTCGAACTGTGGTGTTGGAGAAGACTCTTGAGAGTCCCTTGGACTGCAAGGAGATCCAACCAGTCCATTCTGAAGGAGATCAACCCTGGGATTTCTTTGGAAGGAATGATGCTGAAGCTGAAACTCCAGTACTTTGGCCACCTCATGCGAAGAGTTGACTCATTGGAAAAGAGTATGATGCTGGAAGGGATTGGGGGAAGGAGGAGAAGGGGACGACAGAGGATGAGATGGCTGGACAGCATCACTGACTTGATGGTCGTGAGTCTGGGTGTACTCCAGGAGTTGGTGATGGACAGAGAGGCCTGGCGTGCTGCAATTCATGGGGTCGCAGAGTTGGACACGACTGAGCTACTGAACTGAACTGAACTGAACTGATATATAAAATAGATAACTAATAATGACCTACTGTGTAGCACAGGGTACTCAACTCAGTACTTTGTAATGAACTATATGGGAAAAGAATCTAAAAATGAGTGGATAGGTGTTTATGTATAAATGATTTCCTTTGCTATACACCTGAAACTATCATGACATTGTAAATCAACTCTATTCCAATAAGGAAAAAAATGAAAAAGAAAATGGTAGAAATTGGATGATAAAATAGGACTTCCTATTTTGGAGCTTTAGTAAAACCCACAAGAACTTCTGGTGTTTCCAAGAGGCCCTGCAGTGCAGAAGTATGTAGCACGTGCTGTACCCTCTTACATCCTAAAGCAGTGTGCTGTGAGCTGTGCTGGCCTCACTCAGTCATGTCTGACTCTTTGTGACCCCATCGATGATAGTCTACTAGGCTTCTCTGTCCCTGGGATTCTCCAGGCAAGAATACTGGAGTGGGTTTGCCATTTCCTTCTCCAGGGGAATGTTGACAATCCAGGGATCAACCTTGAGTTTCCTATGTCTCCTGCATTGCAGGCGGGAATTCACCCACTGAACCATCAAGAATGCCATTAAAAGCAGTGTGCCTGAGCAGATCAATTACAGCCTGACACAAGCTCTCATCCACTCCAGGGCTCAGACTGCAAGAGTAGCCACTATCTATCTGAAAATTCCTTCTTAGGACAACAGAGGGAAAGGAAAACATACTGAACCCATGGTTTTGGATGAATGGCACAGAAAATCACAAGTGCGTGCAGGCAGCTTGTGTTTAGGTATGTTCTTATGTGCATTTTCACAGTCTTAAGCATAGACGGATGTTGTGTTTTTGTTACACTATATACTTTCCAAACTTGATATTTTGGAAAGTTGACATATATTGGAAATGGTTTGGAAATGGTATCTTAAAAGGAGAACCACCATTAAACTGATGTATTTGCCCTTTTAAACATTGCAGCCTTGGATAATACATTTAGTTGATTTGTTATTCAGTAGACATCACAGCATTGTATTGTTGAAAAAGTAAGAGACTTTCCTGGTGGTCCAGTGACTAAGTTTCCATGCTTTCACTGCAAGGGGTGCAGGTTTCATCTGTGGTAGGGAAGCAGTCTATAAAAAGTAATAATAATAATAAATAAAAAAATATGAAGGTTGTATCAGAACTACTAAGGGGTACATAATTATATATCAGCTGAAGTCCTTAGGGCACACCCAACAATAATCAAGTTTTACTAGTCTAGAAAGCATATTTTTAATAAATAAATAAAGGTAGTCCACAGACTCCAAGGAAGGGATTTCAAAGAAGAAAGCTCATGAAAGTAGTCAGTTGATCTATTTTCCTCCTCCACCCAAATTCTGGTAGTGGCGCTTTCCCTCTCCTATCCCATTTTGAATATCACCTGTGTATAGTTACCAGAATTTTAACCATGTTCTCAGCCATCAAAAATAGGGTCGTCTACATAGGGTAGTTTGAACACGACTTAGCAAATTCTTCGGCTTTGGTTAGGTATCACTTCTTTGGAAAATCCATAGGCAACAAATGGGCAGCTACTGACAGCCTTCACAACTCAGCACAGAGCAGATGAGTTGACATGATTGTGTAGTAAAGTCAGGTGAGGCAGCGATTCCTAGAAAGGCGTACATGATCTGAAATAGTCTCAGACATTTCCTTGGCCCCCGCACTGCTCTGTTCACTGGCGCTGACAGTGTTGGTGTCCCTTAATGCTGAGTCGGTTCCTCTCTGGTTTTCCTCACAGATCCACTCCCTCATCTCTAGCTTTTCAGAGACCTCCTCCAAGACTGAGCCCTATTTGTTTCTTGAATATCTCTCAAGCCATTCATTGCAGCATAAACTTTATACTTTACTTCTTACAGACCTGGACTTTTGATTTGAAAGGGGCTTCTTATCTCTAAGGATAATATATGGCTCATAAAAATTAAATGTGCTGACTTTCAGTTGTGTTTTATTTTATTTTTTACCATCGTGAAGTTTCAAGAGCTTATTTTCAAAGGGAAAAAAATTAAACTGTTTTTCATTTATGACTTAACTGACTACAGTCTTTGACACAGTCTTTACAGTCTCAAGATGGCCATCTTTAACTAAGTTGAGAGGAGGGTGATGTGTATGAGGAAACAAAGAAATAAGTCATTCTTGAGAATTATACAGGTATAAAAAAAAAACAAACTCAAAAGTGGCATTTAGAATATGGAAATAAAAGTAAATATGTTTGAAAGTCTACTAAGTTTAGAGGAAATGTGTTGTTAAAGAAACTATCTGCCTGGACTAAGAAAGACCTTGAGCCTTAAAATATTATCAAGCTCCTACAGTTTCCCCAACGGGAAGCCCTGCTGTCTTACCTTTTTGATTTATAGGTTTTGGGGCTGGGAAGAGCCACATCTCACCCTGTTGGAAAGAACTGTGAGTGTCATGCAAATCTAAATTCCTGACAAGAAACCTAGATATGAAATAGGAATAACTTCATTAATGTGGAAACTGCATGTCTCAAATTGAAACTTGAACCTGCTATCTTTTAATTGAAATTACACACCTGGTCTCAGGACTTAATGAATCTCAGACTAATGAAGTTTAGTTCAGTTCAGTTCAGTCACTCAGTCATGTCCGACTCCTTGTGACCCCATGAATCACAGCACACCAGACCTCCCTGTCCATCACCAACTCCCGGAGTTCACCCAAACTCATGTCCATCAAGTAGATGATGCCATCCAGCCATCTCATCCTCTGTCGTCCCCTTCTCCTCCTGCCCCCAATCCCTCCCAGCATCAGGGTCTTTTCCAAAGAGTCAACTCTTCGCATGAGGTGGCCAAAGTATTGGAGTTTCAGCTTTAACATCAGTCCTTCCATGAACACCTACGACTGATCTCCTTCAGAATGGACTGGTTGGATCTCCTTGCAGCCCAAGGGATTCTCAAGAGTCTTCACCAACACCACAGTTCAAAAGCATCAATTCTTCAGTGCTCAGCCTTCTTCACAGTCCAACTCTCACATCCGTACATGACCACTAGAAAAATCAGCCTTGACTAGATGGACCTTTGTTGGCAAAGTAATGTCTGTGGTTTTGAATATGCTATCTAGGTTGGTCATAACTTTTCTTCCAAGGAGGAAGCGTCTTTTAATTTCATGGCTGCAATCACCATCTGCAGTGATTTTGGAGCCCCAGAAAAATAAAGTCTGACACTGTTTCCCCATCTATTTGTCATGAAGTATTGGGACCAGATGCCATGATTGTAGTTTTCTGAATGTTGAGCTTTAAGCCAACTTTTTTCACTCTCCTCTTTCACTTTCATCAAGAGGCTTTTTAGTTCCTCTTCACTTTCTGCCATAAGGGTGGTGTCATCTGCATATCTGAGGTTATTGATATTTCTCCCAGCAATCTTGATTCCAGCTTGTGCTTCTTCCAGCCCAGCGTTTCTTGTGATGTACTCTGCATAGAAGTTAAATAACCAGGGTGACAATATACAGCCTTGATGTACTCCTTTTCCTATTTGGAACCAGTCTGTTGTTCCACATCCAGTTCTAACTATTGCTTCCTGACTTGCATACAGATTTCTCAAGAGGCAGGTCAGGTGGTCTGGTATTCCCATCTCTTTCAGAATTTTCCACAGTTTATTGTGATCCACACAGTCAAAGGCTATGGCATAGTCAATAAAGCAGAAATAGATGTTTTTCTGGAACTCTCTTGCTTTTTCCATGATCCAGCGGATGTTGGCAATTTGATCTCTGGTTCTTCTGCCTTTTCTAAAACCAGCTTGAACATCTGGAAGTTCACGGTTCACATATTGCTGAAGTCTGGCTTGGAGAATTTTGAGCATTACTTTACTAGCGTGTGAGATGAGTGCAATGGTGTGGTAGTTTGGGCATTTTTGGCATTGCCTTTCTTTGGGATTGGAATGAAAACTGACCTTTTCCAGTCCTGTGGCCACTGCTGAGTTTTCCAAATTTGCTGGCATATTGAGCGCAGCACTTTCACAGCATCATCTTTCAGGATTTGAAATAGCTCAACTGGAATTCCATCACCTCCACTAGCTTTGTTCGTAGTGATGCTTTCTAAGGCCCACTTGACCTCACCTTCCAGGATGTCTGGCTCTAGGTGAGTGATCACACCATTGTGATTATCTGGGTCATGAAGATCTCTTTTGTACAGTTCTTCTGTGTATTCTTTCCACCTCTTCTTAATATCTTCTGCTTCCGTTAGGTCCATACCATTTCTGTCCTTTATCGAGCCCATCTTTGCATGAAATGTTCCCTTGGTATCTCTAATTTTCTTGAAGAGATCTCTAGCCTTTCCCATTTTGTTGTTTTCCTCTATTTCTTTGCTTTGATCACTGAGGAAGTCTTTCTCATCTCTCCTTGCTATTCTTTGGAACTCTGCATTCAGATGCTTATATCTTTCTTTTTCTCCTTTGTTTTTCACTTCTCTTCTTTTCACAGCTATTTGTAAGGCCTCCACGACAGCCATTTTGTCTGTTTGCATTTGTTTTTCTTGGGGATGGTCTTGATTCCTGTCTCCTTACAACGTCATGAACCTCCATCCATATTTCATCAGGCACTCTGTCTATCAGATCTAATGAAGCTTAATGAGGGTCAAAACAGAAGGAATTCAGGAATTTGAGAGGCAAAGTGGTAGGTAAGAAGTACATTTACTTAGAGAGATACATATTCCATAAACAGAATACAGTCCATCTCAAAAGGCTTGAGTGTGACCCTGAAATATGGGATGGTTAGTTTTGATGCATTGGTTAATTTCATAGGCTAATAAGTGGAAAGATTATTCCAACTATTTTGGAAAAAGGGTGAGGATTTCCAGGATTTTGGCCACTTCCCATTTTCTGGCCCTTTATGGCTGGCCTTGGAAATATGTCACGGCTGGGTGTATCATTTAGTGTGCTGTGTCATTAGCATTACATGTGCCGCTGTATTACAATGAGTATATAATGAAGCTTGAGGTCAGCTGGAGGTCAACTCTTCCACCATCTTGGACCTAGTTGGTTCTAACCAGTTTTTGTGATATCCTCAATGGCTATGCCATACTTTCAAAGATTGTGCCCTGCCACCTTCCCTCTCATTTCAGTGAATATATTTCACAGTGGTGTAAAATTTCAAATTTTACATTATTAGCGATCTTTAGTGACTAACAATGTCAATCAAGGTAATGCTTGAAAAAATGGGAATTGCTACTATTACCCGAAAACTGGATTCACCTCTTGGTGAGTGTGAGGCATTAGGTAAAAGCAAGCCAAAGATCAGGAGAAAAAAAAGATATATTACTTGCAGCAAGTAAGGAGAACACTGGGGATCTTTCCCCTCACAGCAAAATTCAAGGAAGTTTTAGGCTAAGGGTACATGCATATTCATGAGGGGCCTTATTGGAGGAAAATTCAGCTTTGAATTGGGGCAGAGGTTGACAGACAAACTTTAATTGACTGAAGTCTGGAAGGTCAACATCATCATTCCATCCTCCACCTCCGTACCAGCCGTAGCTTCTGCATAACTCAAAGCTATATTATTATTTAGGAATATTATTAATATTAATATTATTTAGCTATATTATTATTGAGGAACCAGGACCTTGCTCAAGCCTGCATTATTGTGTCTTGACTATTGTGTCTTATTTTCTGCTTTCCTTCCCTTAAGATCATTAATTATGTGACATGTTCACAGGAAAGCATTGTGGCCAGGCTTAGATCACAAAATGACTTAGAGCAAAATGGATTCTTCTGTCATGAAAGCCAGGGACCCCCTACCCTATCTGCCTTGTGGCTCAAACAGTAAAGAATCTGCCTGCAATGCGGGAAACCTGGGTTCAATCCCTGTGTCAGTAAGATCCCCTGGAGAAGAAAATGGCAACCCACTCCAGGATTCTTACATGGGAAATCCTATGGACAGACTGGTGGGCTACAGCCTATGGGTCCCAAAGAGTTAGACATAACTGAGCGACTAACATTTTCACTTTCTTTTCTTTAAATTTATCCTAAGCCACCTTGCTGAGTAAACTGATGCTGCCAATGTTTTGATGTTCTATTCTTAAAGCAAAAAGCTGTGATGTTAGAGGGTTATTCTATCATAGAACTTATTTTTAAAAAAGATGCTAGGCTCTGAAGCAGAAAGCTCTGATTTAATTGCATGTTATTTAAAAATCATTTTATGTAAATAAAAATGGAAATAACAATGGAAAATAAAAGACTCAAAATAATAGTTTATGCGAACATTTTAAATTAATAGTTACCATGGTATAAAACTTCCTTTTCCCTTTAGCACTTTACAGCAGTGGTTATGCATAATTTAAAAATAACATTAAAGGGCATTCAGCTGCAAATCTGAGTAAGACTGTTTCCTTTTAAGCTAGATCATGCACACAGTAAGTACCAAAACATCTAAAAGGAAAATCAGTATCATGTTAAGGGCCTGTTGACTGAAACTGTCCACCTTAGCCAGATATGATGATAACTGCTTGCCTGAGCTTTCTCACAACAGGAGGTTCAGATAAAGAATGTAGTACCAACATTGGAAACTAACCAGGAGAATTTGAGAGGGGCTGAAAGGAAGGAGGAGATATCAGTCTAGAATTGTTGTTCAGTTGCTAAGTCAGGTATGTCTTATGAAAATAGCTGGAAAGAATTCAGGAGCTGCACAAAGGAGTAGATAGGAGATGCCAGCCCCATCAGCCTCCCAGAAGCCCTCATGCTGGAATCCATATTGGTTGAGAGATGTGCATGTCACTAGGAAAGACCCAGAGCCAGACCAAATTTGGCAACAAGCAAGGTGATTGGCTAAAGACAGCTTGGAAAGCTAACGCTATTACCTTGAAACCTGAGATTGCAGGCCGCATGGCAGAGCGTCTCTCCTGGGCTCCCTTACCTTATTTGCTCTCTGCCAAGGTGCCCTTTCCCAACAGTCTTTTGCTTTGTCAGTACGTGTGACTTCACAGTTCATTTCTAAGTGTTAGACAGGAGCCTAGTCTTGTGCTTTCAGAGAAGGTGATGGCACCTCACTCCAGTACCCTTGCCTGGAAAATCCCATGGATGGAGGAGCCTGATAGGCTGCAGACCATGGGGTCGTGAAGAGTCGGACACAACTGAACGAGTTCACTTTCACTTTTCACTTTCATGCATTGGAGAAGGAAATGGCAACTCACTCCAGTGTTCTTGCCTGGAGAATCCCAGGGATGGGGAAGCCTGGTGGGCTGCCGTCTCTGGGGTTGCACAGAGTTGGACATGACTGAAGAGACTTAGCAGCAGCAGCAGCAATCTTGTGCTCTGGAAGGGGTCCTTTTTCCTACAACAATTATAGAGGAACAGATTACCTATGAATGCATTTTGAAAGTTTTTTATACTAAGAATAGTTAAACAGTATTTTTCACTAGCATACCTCATTACACTGAAAGGCAAAATTAAAAACTCTATATTTATTAGACAAGTAATTATCACATAATTTGGTGTATATGCAACAGGCTTCAATAACACAGCATTCTGTAAAACAGCTTTACCTACAGGGTAAAGTAGGCTATGTAAATTAAACTGGTCTGGGTGTGAGACTATGGGGTGGGTGAGTACATACCCTATCTGCAGTCTGGATGAGTTAGCTTAGCACAGAGCAACAAAGAAGGCAATAACTCAGTTGTTTAAAACAACAAAATGTGTTCGCTTGCTCTCATGAGTTGGTCAAGGGTCAGCTGGGGACCCTGTTCTTTGTCATTAGAACAAATCTATCCAGATTTGACATATCCATCAAAAGTCACGAATGTCACTGAATGTCTAAAACATTATTGGTTACTATGGCAGAGGAAAAAGAAGACATTTTATTTTGCTTAGTCTAAGCAACATTTTTTTTCTTAATTTGAAAGATGTTAGGATGTATGATAGTCATTAGAACTGTTCTCAGATAAATTTTTAGAGCCTCAAGTTTTCTTTCTCCTCAATGCCAATAAGATATATTGTCAATTAAAAAAAATTGTGACTATTCAAGAGAACACTTATATAAGGTAATTAATAACGAAGTTCAAAAGGTAGAGCGAAAAGTTACCACAAAGTTTACAATTAACTTTCACATTTAATTTTTAATATGTAATAAAGCACTAGCATTCAAATAAATAGTAGTTAACATCTGACAGAAGACTCAAACTATCTAAATTATTTAATCATAGTGTCTGCATTTTCTCATGGTGAAATCCAAAAGTATTATCTGCAAGGAGTTCCAAACTTTGACTTTGTTCTCCTCCAAATGTCAGCTTTTGATTGTTTTTGTTAGTGGAGACAGGGAAAAGTCAACTCCACATTATCACATTTCTTGCTATTCCCCCACCATGCCCAGGATTCGTTGTGGGAGTGGAGGTAGACAGAAGTGCAGATGAAAGAGTAAACTTCAGTTATACGATGACCCAATAAATACTAACTCCTTTACTCACATGGCTCCTTCCTCTCACTCCCTATATTTTCAACACAAATGACTACAGGAAGCATCGACTTCTTACTAGACTCCAGGGTAATGGTTAGAGACTCTTTTATGACTTAGGAACAGAATTTGAAGAAATAGAATTCCTATTATTCCATGGGGACACATAAAAATGTATAGAGGTAAATATATTGAAGTATTTGAGTTGAACATTAAATGTCATGTGAGAATGTACATTTCACTGTGCTGGTGATTGAAATCTGTAGATAATTATGCCTCAGACTAAGTTTCAGCTTCTCTAAGTCTGAAGAAGAGGTTCTGAAATTACATCCTTTCATGTACAGCTCTCCCAACATTGTCCAAGGATAGTAACTAGATGATTATTATACTTTAATATAAAAATGATATTATAACAATCCTATGGCACTTTGTTTTTAATATAATTTGTCAATATTTGTCAACCATAATGGATAAAACATAAAAAGCCTTTTCTTATCTTCATTTTCTTAAATAGATATAGATAATGTAGAGACCATCTAGAACAAATGATCCCCAGTGGAAACTTGAAATATTTTCAGGGGTCTCTAATGTCAAACTATTTCCACAATAATAGATGTTTTGTGCCTCTTTCATTGTGCTTGACCCTTGATGGTGTAAAAGTAATGGTGGGCAGAATTCTAAAACAGCCCCAAGCTTTCCACTCCCTGGTGGGCACAACTTGTATAACCTTCTAACTTTGAATGTAGGCAAAACCTGTGAATATGGTGGGCTATCACTTCCATGCTTCAGTTGACTTTGAGTTAATAAAGGAGATTATCCTCTGGGCTAGGTAAATGCTTGAAAGGAATGGGGCTCTTAAAGAATTGAAACACAAGAGAGATTTGTTGTGTGAGAAAGTTCTCCATCCTTGGCTTTGAAGATGAAGGTAAAGAATGTCAGCTTATGGTTGGCAAAAAAGTGGGGACCTTGGTCTTGCAGCCACAGGGAATTTAATTGTCTCAGCTATATGAGCTTGTATGGATGTGAATATAAGAAGGTTGAGTGCTGAAGAACTGGTGCTTTCAAGCTCTGGTGTTGGAGAAGACTGCTGAGAGTCCCGTGAACTGCAAGGAAATCAAACCAGTCAATCCTAAAGAAAATAAACCCTGAATATTCATTGGAAGGACTGATATCGAAGCTGAAGCTCCAATGCTTTGGCCACTTGCTGTGAAGAGCTGACTCATTGGAAAAAACCCTGATGCTGGGAAAGATTGAAGGCAAAAGGAGAAGGGGGCAGCAGAGGATGAGATGGTTAGGTAGCATCACTGACTCATTAGACATGAGTTTGAGCAAACTCCAGGAGATAGTGGAGGACAGAGGAGCCTGGCATACTGCAATCCATGGGGTTGCAAAGAGCTGGACACGATTTAGCAACTGAACAACAACAAAATGAGCTTGGAAAAGGATCCTAAGGTCCAAATTAGAACTCAACCTGGCCAATATATTGAACTCAACTTTGTGATACTGTTAGTAGAGGCTGAGGTGCAGTTCCCAGACTAATAATGGACAGAATTGAACACTAATAAAGGAGGGTTATTTAGGCCACTGAGTTTGCAGCCCTGGAAAACTAACCCAGTGTGGCTAAACTGCTGGCACCTTTGCACAAATCAAGGCTGGGACACTGAAATATTCTAGTAGACATCCTTTCTTCTCCTCCATGTACTCAAAGGAAAAGATACCAGTTTCATTTAAGAATGTCTTCAAAGACAGAGTAAATAATTTAGTCAGATCTCAAATCTTGAGTTCAAGTCAGTTTAATGTTCTGATGGATGAAACACCAAACGCATTTATGCTGAATACTGAAGTACAATGGTTGCCTTAAGGAAAAGAAAAGAAAAAACAAAAACAAAAACAACCAGGAACTTGTGTGACTGAGTTTTGATCAAAACGAGCAGCTTTTTATCACTGAAGACAATTTTTACTTGAACAGATGACAATTACTCTTAAGACTTGGGTATTTGGCAGACATTTTATCCCCTCAAAAATGAATGAAATAGGTCTATCATTTCAAGAAAAAAGTGAACAATATTTGTTGCCAATGATGAAATTCAGGCTTTCATGAAAAATTAGAATTTTGGAAAACTTAAATTCTCTACTACTCTAAGCTTGACAACCTCTCCATACACAGACTTTTTCTTCTGGTATCAGTGGTTTATTAATCAATGTGATTTTATAACATTGTATAATGAAATGTATTAACATTTGGAAGATCTACATAGCTCAAATGTTTTCCAAATGACCAATACATGAAGTTACAAAATTATGTACGGGGAAAATATCCATTCAGAGTGCAAGATAACCAATGGGTTTTAATGTAACTGAGTATGAAATGTTTATTGATATGGTTCCAGATTCCAAATTTCAACTGTCCTTCAAGAAACTGCTGTTTGTGGGGACTTCCCTGGTGGTCCAGTCGTTAAGGCTCTGTGCATCCACTGCTGGGGGCATGGGTTTTACCCCTGGTCTGGTAATTAAGGTCCCACAGGCCATGCCGCATGGCCAAAATCAGTGCCGACACACACACACACACACACACACACAAACACACACAAAGAAGGAAACTACCATTTGTGGAGTTTTGGTTTAATGTCACGGCTATCTGAAAAGACTATAAAGTTCTTTCTGTTTTCCAGCTACACATGTTTCTGTTTTCTAACTACATATCTGTAGTGTTCTCCACATACGTCAACCAAAACAACATATTGCAAGGGATGGATACAATAGTAGATAGAAGATATGTTAAATGACTGCCTCTTACTAAGGCATATATATACTAAAGAAATTTGTGGAAACGTAAAACAATATGACTCTTCTGACCAAACTTATTTTTATATTGGGAATTATAATTATTTTCATCAAAATATATTATTTATGTTAACAAGTCATGTTAACTTATTACGTTTATATTTAAAAATATTTATTTATTTGGGTGCATTAGATCCTAGTTGCAGCATGCAAGCTCTTTTGTTGAGTTCTGAGGGCTTCTCTCTGATTGTGGCTTTCAGGCTCCAGAGCATTTAGGCTCAGTAGTTGCCCTGTCTGAGCTTGGTTGCCCCAGGGCACATGGGAAATTAGTTCCCTGACCAGGGATTGAATCGGTGTCCCCTACATTGCAAGGTGAATTCTTAACCACTGGACCACCAGGAAAGTCCTGCTTATTATTTTTAATTGGATGAATAAATACATATTTTATAATCTGTCTCACTTTGAATGACTACTATAGTAAATTTTTACAGAAATAATGCACAGAAACAAATTTTTTCTAAAGGCCTCAGTAAATTTTTAATGTATAAAGAAGTCCTGAGACCAACAGTTTTGAGAAATGCAAATATTTTAAAAAATTAGAATCCTTGGTTCAGAAAGATTTTGGCCCCTGATCTCTGGTTCACATTGTCTGTTTGAATGTTACCTGGTGGCTAACTTCTAAATCAATGCTCCACACTAACTTTTTAAATTTAATTTTATTTTTTTTAATTTTTATTTTTACTTTATTTTGCTTTACAATACTGTATTGGTTTTGCCATACATTGACATGAATCTGCCACAGGTGTACATGAGTTCCCAATCCTGAACCCCCCTCCCACCTCCTACCCCTTATGGCTGATATCAATTACTCTTTGGTTGTGTATGTGTGCTAAGTCGCTTCAGAAGTGTCCGAGTCTTTGCAACCCTGGACTGCAGCCCTCAGTCCATGGGATCCTCCAGGTGAGAATTCTGGAGTGCGTTGCCCTGCCCTCCTCCAGGAGCTCTTCCCAACCCAGGGATGATCTCTTATTCCTTCTGCATTGGCAGCCAGATTCTTTAATATTAGCTGCACCTGGGAAGCCCTACTTTTCAGTTCAGTTCAGTTCAGTTGCTCAGTCATGTCCGACTCTTTGCGACCCCATGAATCGCAGCACGCCAGGCCTCCCTGTCCATTACCATCTCCCAGAGTTCACTCAAACTCACATCCATCGAGTCGGTGATGCCAACCAGCCATCTCATCCTCTGTCATCCCCTTCTCCTCCTGCCCCCAATCCCTCCCAGCATCAGAGTCTTTTCCAATGAGTCAACTCTTTGCATGAGGTGGCCAAAGTACTGGAGTTTCAGCTTTAGCATCATTCCTTCCAAAGAACACCCAGGGCAGGGTCCAATTGCTATTAGAAAATAGGCCCACACCACATAATATAAAATGGTTCAAACACAATAAATGTTATTCCTTGCTTAACAATTGCTGGCTCTACTCCACACTGATTCAGGAGCTCTGGTTCTGACTTTTTCATGGTTCTGCCATTTCTTGTTGCTTTGTTAGCTCCATCCAGCTGGCAAAAGGTAAAGTTATAGTTACTTCTTTGAAACTTTGCCTTGGAAGTGGCACACATTACTTCTGCCCACATTTCATTTGTGAGAATTAGTTAATGGCCACACCTGGATGGCAAGTACTTCTTAGCTGTAAAAGGGGAGACATGATGTTAGGGGCTAACCTGCTGTCTACCATTGTGATAGAGTGTCTGGAGAATGAGTCAATAGGATTTGGAATAAATCTTCATTCCTTAACTTACTATCTGTGAGATTCTTTATTCTTTATTCAAGCTTTCTGAGTCCAGGGACATTGTCTTGTTTTCCACTCTAGGCTTAAGTCTGGGTAAATAGCTGTGAACAAGATACACAACATCCTTACCCTCATTGGGTTTACATGTCAGCTGGACATCTAGGTTAATTTTTTTTTTTTTTGACATCTGGCTTAAAATGGATCGAAAACTCAAATTTCATATCTTGCGGAAGTCCAAAGGGCATCAAGATTTTAAATATTTCTGGGAGGATGAGATTCTCATGATCTCAACAGCTTTCTATATTCATGCCTCTACACGTATTGTCTTTTTATTCATTTTAATTCACAGTGCCAAGGATACTTAGACATTTTATACATTTCCACCAAAATAACTCATCTAGACTAAGCATTTGTGAGTTATGGAAGCTTTCCTTAACATCCTGGGAAGGGTCATTATGCCCATCGCAGAGCAAGAATCTCTGTATCCATATTAGTCATTTTTGTTTCAAAGGCCTTTTTGGCTACCCAGTCACCCCGGGTTCCTATTTGGGGTTGCCAGCATTCTACCTCATTGACTTCTCTCCCACATTTCAAACTGTTTGTAAGAATCTAGTTCATTTCCTTTTATAATTTAAAGAACTTCAGGTTTCTTTAGTTTCCATTCCCAGAATTCAATCAAATAAAGTTAGCCACTGTTTACACTGTTTCCCCATCTATTTCTCATGAAGTGATGGGACCAGATGTCATGATCTTCATTTTCTGAACGTTGAGCTTTAAACCAACATTTTCACTCTCCTCTTTCACTTTCATAAGAGACTTTTGAGTTCCTCTTCACTTTCTGCCATAAGGGTGGTGTCATCTGCATATCTGAGGTTATTGATATTTCTCCCAGCAATCTTGATTCCAGCTTGTGCTTCTTCCAGCCCAGCGTTTCTCATGATGTACCCTGCATAGAAATTAAATAACCAGGGTGACAATATATAGCCTTGACATACTCCTTTTCCTATTTGGAACCAATCTGTTTTTCCATGTCCACTTCTAACTGTTGCTTCCTGACCTGCATATAGGTTTCTCAAGAGGCAGGTCAGGTGGTCTGGTATTCCCATCTCTTTCAGAATTTCCCACAGTTTATTGTGATCCACATAGTCAAAGGCTTTGGCATAGTCAATAAAGCAGAAATAGATGTTTTTCTGGAACTCTCTTGCTTTTCCCATGATCCAGCAGATGTTGGCAATTTGATCTCTGGTTCCTCTGCCTTTTTTAAAACCAGCTTGAACATCTCAAAGTTCACGGGTCATGTATTGCTGAAGCCTGGCTTGGAGAATTTTGAGCATTACTGTACTAGAGTGTGAGATGAGTGGAACTGTGTGGTAGTTTGAGCATTCTTTGGCATTGCCTTTCTTTGAGATGGGAATGAAAACTGACCTTTTCCAGTCCTGTGGCCACTGCTGAGGTTTCCAAATTTGCTGGCATATTGAGTGCAGCACTTTCACAGCATCATCTTTTGGGATTTGAAAGAGCTCAACTGGAATTCCATCACCTCCACGAGCTTTGTTCGTAGTGATGCTTTTTAAGGCCCACTTGACTTCACATTCCAGGATGTCTGGCTCTAGGTGAGTGGTCACACCATGGTGATTATCTGAGTCGTGAAGATCTCTTTTGTACAGTTCTTCTGTGTATTCTTGCCACCTCTTCCTAGTATCTTCTACTTCTGTTAGGTCCATACCATTTCTGTCCTTTATGGAGCCCATCTTTGCATGAAATGTTCCCTTGGTATCTCTAATTTTCTTGAAGAGATCTCTAGTCTTTCCCATTCTGTTGTTTTCCTCTATTTCTTTGCATTGATCGCTGAGGAACGTTTTCTTATCTCTCCTTGCTATTCTTTGGCACTCTGCATTCAGATGCTTATATCTTTCCTTTTCTCCTTGGCTTTTTGCTTCTCTTCTTTTCACAGCTATTTGTAAGGCCTCCTAAGACAGCCATTTTGCTTTTTGCATTTCTTTTCCATGAGGATAGTCTTGATCCCTGTCTCCTGCACAATGTTAGGAACCTCTGTCCATAGTTCATCAGGCACTCTATCTATCAAATCTAGTCCCATAAATCTATTTCTCACTTCCACTGTATAATCATAAGGAATTTGATTTAGGTCATACCTGAATGGTCTACTGGTTTTCCCTACTTTCTTTAGTTTAAGTCTGAATTTGGCAAAAAGCGATGTTTAAATAATATTCTGTTAAAATCCTCACTACAACCTAGATAATATTTCCCCAGTTTACAGATGTGGAACTTGATGCTGACAGAATGGTTTGCTAATGAGTGCTGGGGAAAAGGGAGCCCTAGAACTCCTTCAGCCTTCCTAAATCCACGCCATCCTGTTGCCCTTGAAGACTAGTTCCATGTCTCCTAGTAATGCGTCGTAAGAAGTCAGGTGCTGCTGCTGCTGCTGCTGCTGCTGCTGCTGCTGCTGCGTCGCTTCAGTCGTGTCCGACTCTGTGCGACCCCATAGATGGCAGCCCACCAGGCTCCCCCGTCCCTGGGATTCTCCAGGCAAGAACACTCGAGTGGGTTGCCATTTCCTTCTCTAATGCATTAAAGTGAAAAAGGAAAGTGAAGTTGCTCAGTCGTGGCCGGCTCTTAGCGACCCCATGGACTACAGCCTGCCAGGCTCCTCCGTCCATGGGATTTTCCAGGCAAGATTACTGGCCTGGGTTGCCATTGGAAGAAGTCAGCAGAAAGCACTACATGCGGACTTCGCCACCTGACCCACACTTGCCCTAATCCCCTGCAATCGATGAAGGCGGCGAGCAGCTAAGGAGCGCCGAGGTGGTCGATCGGCCCGTGAGCTTGCCGTGCGCGTGCCCGAGGCGGTAATACCGCCACGCAAGGACGTGTGCGCCGTCGCCATAGCGACTGCCCCTGGCAACGGCGAAGCCCAGCAGGCCGCGGGCGAGCTAGCGGCTGGGGCTGTCCGCGCCTCTCTTCGCCGTTCATCCGCCTGCTCTCTCCGTCGTTCGCTCTTGCTGCCCACCCTCCCCGGTCCTCCTCTCCGGAGTCATGGCTGGCGTGCCCGGGGACGTGCGGAAGCTCTTCATTTTCGCCACTACTCGGAACTACTTCGGGCTGGTGTCGGAATCCTGGGACCACGCGCTTCTGGGCAACGGCCCCGAAATCAACAACTTTTTGGACGACGGGAACCAGATGCTCCTCAGAGTGCAGCGATCCGACTCCGGCATCGCCTTCTCCAACGTGGTATGCCTGCCTGCATCCCCGCCCCGGCCTGCCTTTCTGTCCCGGGCTCAGCCAGACGGATGCCGGGTCCCTGGGAGCGTCCTGACTTGGGTCCTCCTCCAGGGCCCGTGGCTGTCCCTTCCGGACGAGCTGCGCGGGCCCCTCGCTTCACTTCGTTTCCAAGCTTGCATCCCGCCTGGCCGGAGGAAGCTCCCAGTCCGCTCACCAGCAGAGAACAATAACAGTCTTTCTAGTTTTTTTTTTTTTTTTTTTAAAATAATACATTTACGTTATAACTAAAAACACTAAATTTATCTTATTTATTTAAACTTTTTTTTTCTTTCTCCCTTTTGAGGTTCTTTGGGGGCAAATTCTAGTGTATCTTTTTTTTTTTTTTTTAAATATATATTCTGAGTTTAAATGTACTCCAGGGAAAGAATAGTTAGGAATTAAAGTCTTTGTTTAAATTCTTTTTTGTTGTACAACATGTGATGTATTGACATTAATATTTATTTCATTGCTGCTGCTTCTGGCAGGATTATTTAAGAAATGGGTGTACCTGCAACCAGCAGATAAACACGCATAGGCACTCAGAGTAATGCAGAGAAACAATTGCCTCACGTGTTAAAGGGGCTCAGTAAATGGATGAAAGTTAACAAATAATAGTCATATTTTTAAACCTCTTCCTCTGGTGTTCATCCATATCCCTAGGTCTAGCAGAGTATTTGATACACAGCAAACATTGAATGCATTTTTGTAGGATGATTGAATTATTCACCCTGTTATGAATCTTTAGTCTTGGATTTGACTCAATTCTATTCAATCACTGTATTTCCAACTCACTATATATAAGGCACTTTCCTTGGTTTAGTAAGTTTACAAAGATGTAAAAAGCATGGATAATCATAGTTGACAACTGTAGTCCGCCAGGCTTCTCTGTGCATGGAATTCTCCAGGCAAGAATACTGGAAGGGGCTGCCATTCCCTTCTCCAGTGGATCTTCCCAACCCAGGGATCAAACCTGTGCATTGCAGGCAGATTCTTTACTGTCTGAGCCACCAGGAGCTCCGATAAGTTAGTATTATATAATTCACAATAAGGCCCCCTGCTTCTGCCTTCTGGAGCTTCACTCTGGATGATCTAGAATGACATATACTCAACAAATGATAAAATCAAGCACACTGCTGTAAATGCCTCTGAAAGTTTCAGTTCAGTTCAGTCACTCAGTCGTGTCCGACCATTTGCGACCCCATGGACTGCAGCACGCCAGGCTTGCTTGTCTATCACCAACTCCTGGAGCCTGCTCAAACTCATGTCCATCCAGTTGGTGATGCCATCTAACCAACTCATCCTCTGTCGTCCCCTTCTTCTCCTGCCTTCAGTCTTTCCCTGCATCAGGGTCTTTTCCAGTGAGTCAGTTCTTCGCATCAGGTGGCCAAAGTATTGGAGTTTCAGCTTCAGCATCAGTCCTTCCAATGAATATTCAGGACTGATTTCCTTTAGGATCTGAAAGTTTAGATAGAGTGTAATGGGAAAACAAGATGAGGGGTTTGGATTTGTAAAACATATATCTTGGGTTGGGTAATGAAAATTGAGTCTATAACTTTTTTACTTAAATACTTAAGCTAGTAGAGCCCAACAGTGTATTTTATATACAGTCATACATCACAGTACAGATACTTAGTCATATTTGAAAATGTTTTTCTGTATCTTAAGTTGTACTTTAGATGTCTGAGAGTCAGCATGATTTAACAAATTAACAAATATTAAGTCACCCACTATGGTCTGGCATTGTCCTGGGTGCTAGGGATAAAGCCATGAATATGTCAGTTTATCTTCAAGGAGTAACATTCGAATGGACAAAAATAGGTTAAACACATCCACACAGATGGGGCTTCCCTTGTGGCTCAGCTGGTAAAGAATCCGCCTGCAATATGAGAGACCTGGGTTCGATTGCTGGGTTGGGAAGATCCCTGGAGAAGGGAAAGGCTACCCACTCCAGTATTCTGGCCTGGAGAATTCCATGGACAAGTCCATGGGGTTGCAAAGAGTCGGACACGACTGAGCGACTTTCACTTCACTTCACTTCATCCACACAGATATGTAATGTAACATAATGTTAGGTATTGATACGTGCTGCCAGTAAAAATAGAGTAATCTTAAAGTAGTGATTGGGGTGGGGTGAGGAACTGCATTAAAATAGGGAAGGAGGGAATGCTTGTTTGGATTGGAGCCCTTTGAAATGAGATTTGAATGTGAATTAGTTGTAGGCAGATTTAGAGAGGGGCTTCCCTGGTGGCTCAGAGGATAAAGAATCCGTCCCCAATGCTGGAGACCTGGGTTCAATCCCTGGGTTGAGAAGATCCCCTGGAGGAGGGCATGGCAACCCACTCTAGTATCCTTGCCCAGAGAATCTCCATGGACAGAGGAGCCTGGAGGGCTATAGTCCATGGGGTTGCAAAGATTCCAACATGACTTGAGCTGGATCTCATCTTGGTTTCAGGGGGCTGGGAAAAAAAAAAAAATTACACAGTCATTGCTGAAGTTTAATGAATAACCAAAGAGTGGAAGTTTAAAATATGGACTGAGCATTTTGGACCTTATCCACCATTTAGGTTGAAATACCAAGTTGTTGGTAGTTTTAAGCAAGAGAGATAGAAGCTGGCGCATTTTTTTTTTTTTCCTATAATGGGCCAGATAACAAATATTTTGGGCTTGGGTAGATTGTAAGGTCTCTGTCACAACTTGGCCATTGCCGTGAGAAAGCAACCTAGACAATATGTGAATGACTGAGTGTGACTGCATTCAGCTTCATTTATGGACACTGAAGCTTGAATTTCATATCTTGGAATATTATTCTTTTGATTTTTTTTAAATGTAGAAATAATTTTGAGCTTGTGAACTGTACAAAACAGGCAGAAGGTTGTAGTCTGCTGATCCCTGATGGATCCCAGAAGGTGACAGAGACATTTTGCAACCTCAGAAAAGAAATTATACCTTGCTTGCATGCTAAGTGCTTCAGTCATGTCCATTGACACTATGGACGGTAGCCTCCAGGCTCCTCTGTCCATGGGATTCTTAGTGGGTTGCCATTTCCTTCTCCAGGGGATCTTCCTGACCCAGGGATCGATCACATCTCTTATGTCTCCTGCATTAGCAATCAGGTTCTTTAACATTAGCACCACCTAGAAAGCCCAATGTATACCTTAGTAATTATCAGATTACTAAGTAAGTTAAGAGTAGATAGCAGTTGCTGATGATAGGGAAACTGGAAGATTAGGCTAGGAGTGCTGATTCTTTACTCAGGGAAGGATGAATAGCTGTAGCCACCTTACCTTTTGCTTTAACTCTGACTTTGGTTAAGGCAAAGCTCATTGTCCTGATGCCCCACAGCACTTTGGCCAGTGACATAGTTACTGTTTTCAAAGTATGATATTAAAATATGTATTTTGTGAATATTCTTTCTTCACATAGGTGGAAGTAGAAAAGTTCAAGTGTATGGTTTATTTAATTACTAGGAAATGAATTTTTCAAATTACTTATCTGCAGTCTGAAGTTCTCACTTGCTTGTAATGGGAATAAAATGATCATACTATATAGAACTCTAATGGGTGAAAATGAGAGTCTGAGAAAAGCAGTAATGCCAGGTAAATGACTGGTCCTTCCTAGTGGCTAAACAGATACAATGATTAGGATAAAAATAGCACAGAAGCTCACTCATCTTTAGTGTGTTTCTTCACGCACAGCAGTGAACTTGTTTGATTTTTTATTTTTATTTTTACTTTATTTTACTTTACAATACTGTATAGGTTTTGCCATACATTGACATGAATCCAGCACAGGTGTATATGCGTTCCCAAACATGAACCCTCCTCCCACCTCCCTCCCCATAACATCTCTCTGGGTCATCACCATGCACCAGCCCCAAGCATGCTGTATCCTGCATCGGACATAGACTGGCGATTCGATTCTTATATGATAGTATACGTGTTACAATGCCAAGACAGCAAAAAAGACACAGATGTGTATAACGGACTTTTGGACTCTGAGGGAGAGGGAGAGGGTGGGATGATTTGGGAGAATGGCATTTTTTTTTTTTTTTACAGCATAGACTTCTCTTCCTGGAAAAAGAAATGAGAACAATTTTGTGAATATGTGTATAATGCAAAAACTTCGTTTGGGCAGTATAGTTTACAGCTAATGAACTAGTTGCTGTAAAGTGGCCTATTTTAAGCATGATTGGGTTAGTGAATTCCAGTTTAGCTCAGACAGTTTTAATTTTAAATAATCTAGGTGTATGACAATTTAGTAATAGAGTTTGATGCTCAAATACTTTATGCAAAAAACATTGGTTCAAGTAAAGATGATTTTAGGCGATAGACAACCTTTTTTTTTTTTTTTTTTGGTTTTTAGGTTGTCTGTTTATATAGAACTTAGTTTTGCGTAAGAGGGTAGTTGGGCTTCCCAGGTGGCATTAGTGGTAAAGAACCCACCTGCCAGTGCAGGAGATGTGAGAGATGTGGATTAGATCCCCGGGTCAGGAAGATGCCCTGGAGGAGGGCATGGCAACCCACTCCAGTATTCTTGCTTGGAGAATTGCGTGGATAGAGGAACCTGGCAGGTTGCAGTTCATAGGGTCCCAAAGAGTTGGACATGACTGAAGTGACTTAATATGCACGCAAGAGGGCAATACACGTCCTTGTTACGGAGTTTCTGGAGTAGGGTGGAAAATTATACTATTCACCAGTATGTACCTGGGCACACAGTTTTGATTTGTAGTATTAATGAATCTGGCTGGAGTGGAGTAGTTAGCAGTGTATGTCAACAATATTTTTGTAGTGCTTTTGTTAATAATCACTTATCAATTACCAAAGTAGCTTTATGATACAATCACCTATAAGTGGGGATACAATTTTCAAACCCAGGTTTTCTTACAGAGCAAAGACAGACTGATTATAATATACTATAATTATTTCTAAAGTATACTTTTACCAAGGGATAAAATTATAGATACAGCATTTTAGGATAATATTTTCAAATATTAACTTTATGAAAATAACATTAAAAATCATTTGTTTATCACTTTAGATTGATTTTGCTGACACAAAAGATAAAGTGCTGGTGTTTTTCAAGCTGCGACCCGAAGTAATTACTGATCAAAATCTACATAATAATATTCTTGTTTCATCTATGTTAGAATCACCTATTAATTCCCTTTACCAAGCTGTTCGGCAAGTATTTGCACCAATGTTACTAAAGGTGAGTAAATTAAAGTAGCTTGCATGATTGTTGATTTTAGCCTAAGTCTTTGGATAAATGCTTTCATACACACAAATATAAATATTTATTGGTAATGTTAGTATTTTAGTTTATAAATTAAAATATATTTTTTAATTAAAAAAATAATGTAAGCTTTGTTGACAAATAGAGAAATTGGAAAAAGATGTAAAATGCAATCTACATCCATTCTTAAATTGTGATAGTAAATGACCTTTATAAAGTTTTAACTGTTGAAAGGACTTCTATCCCTCTCTTAAGAGATGGAGGTAGTGCCAGGCTTTGAGTGAAACTGGTATATTTGGACTTAGTTTTTGACAAGGTTTTAGGAAGCCTGTTTGGCAAGATATTGATCATCATGTGCTCTTGTCTGATTTTATTTAGGATCAGGAATGGAGCAGAAACTTTGATCCCAAACTTCAGAACCTTTTGAGTGAACTAGAAGCTGGTTTGGGTGTAGTTCTACGAAGATCAGATACTAACTTATCAAAACTGAAATTTAAGGAAGATGACACACGAGGTATTTAGCCATAATTTTATCAAAGAAAGTCAAAACTGTTGCCTTATTAGTACATAGTAAATTAATATACTTTTTCAAATATTTCTTTGCACCTTTGGATCGTCTTTGAGCTTGAGCTGATTTTAAATGAATAGATTTATGTATGGATATGGAGAAGGGGAAAGTGTAATCTTTTTTAATGTGCAGTTTATGGAAATAATATGGTTGATTCTCATTGTTTTCAGTAGTTCTGTTTTATTAGGTCACGGTGAACACTGAGTTAGCAAATACTGAAACATTGTGCCTAGGACCCTGTGAGCCTCTGGTCATAACATTTTCACCAGCTGCTCAACATACAACTTATTTTAGGTGTGTTTTTTAGACACATTATTTAATATATATTGTTGATGAATTATCATTGAGCTCGTGGGCAACAGCACTGTAGCTCATGCCTGTGTGAAGTTCATCTCACAGAACCGCGTTCTCTTTGAGGCGCCTCACAGTGCTCTAGTGCTAGGGACAAGAGACAGCACTGTTGTGCTCGGGGTCAATTTAAATAGCAAAACCACCCACAAAAAGCAGAAAATGTGAAACTATGACACTACATAGACTATGAAAAACACATTTATTTACAGTAGGAGATAGAAAAAAGACAAGCAGTGTTGCTTTGTTCAACCTTCAGTTCAGTTCAGTCGCTCAGTCGTGTCCGACTCTGTGACCCCATGAACCGCAGCATGCCTGGCCTCCCTGTCCATCACCAACTCCCGGAGTTCACTCAGACTCACGCCCATCGAGTCAGTGATGCCATCCAGCCATCTCATCCTCTGTCCCCTTCTCCTGCCCCCCAATCCCTCCCAGCATCAGACACTTTCCATTGAGTCAACTCTTCACATGAGGTGGCCAAAGTACTGGAGTTTCAGCTTTAGCATCATTCTTTCCAGAGAACACCCAGGGCTGATCTCCTTCAGAATGGACTGGTTGGATCTCCTTGCAGTCCAAGCAACCTTAGCTGGAAACATAGGTGTTGGGCAACTAAAATTTCTCACAGCTCTGTGTGTCTGCAAATGACCATGAGTGCTCTGAGAGTAGTGACTTTGGATACATATAAATGTTAATGAGTAGGTGACTTCATAAATACAGAATCTGTGAGTAATGAGGATTGATACTAATTGTATATTTGCAAAGATAATAAACCAGTGACTGTTATTTTAAAATTATTTTTTTCTGAAGCTGATTATAATTTTGTGGCCATAGATAAATTATTTCCTAAGAACAAATAAGATGAAATTCATGACATACAGAAATCATTGGTTTAAAATATTAGATGTAGTTTTATACTCTGCTTGAATAGTAAAATAAATCCTTTCTAAATCCTTTCAGAATCTCATACAACCAGAAAGATTAATGAATTTATTTCCAGCACGTGATTAAGCAACTAGAGATTGTCCATTTCATTAGGAAACTTAAATGCAAATTTGAAAGAAAAGTGTTTTAATTAAAACTGTTTTAAAACTGTTTTAATTTATTTTTTCTTCCAGTTTTATTGAGATATGATTGACATACAGCAGTGTAAAAGTTTAAGGTGTATAGTATAACGATTTGACATAAAATACATCAAACAATGATTATCACATAAGTTTAGTGAATATCCATCACCTCATATGGATACAAAATTAAAGGAACAGGAAAAAATCTTTCTTGTGATGAGAGCTGTTAGGATTTACTTGCTATCTTATCTCTTTCATGTATAACATATCAGTGCTGTTTAATATTTATCATGTTATAGCTTCCTTGGTGGCTCATTGGTATAGAATCTACCTGCCAGTGCAGGAGACATGGGTTCTATCCCTGGTCTGGGAACATATCTTGGAGAATGAAATAGTAACCCACTTCTGTATTCTATCGGGATTCCCTGGTGGCTCAGAGGTTAAAGCATCTGCCTGTAATGCAGGAGTCCTGGGTTCGATCCCTGGGTCGGGAAGATCCCCTGGAAAAGGAAATGGCAACCCACTCCAGTATTCTTGCCTGGAGAATCCCATGGACGCAGGAGCCTGGTGGGCTACAGTCCACAGGGTCACAAAGAGTCGGACACGACTGAGCGACTTCACTTCTGTATTCTTGCCAGGAGAACCTCGTGGACAGAGGATCCTGAGGACTGTAGTCCATGAGTTTGCAAACAGTTAGACATGACTGAGTGACTGAACCACAACAACATTGCATCCCTACTAATTTATCTTTTGAAATTTGTACCTCTTAACCACCTTCATTCAATTCACTATGATGAGTGTAGTTATAATATGTTACCATGGAAAGATATTGCATATTTCTTAACTATATTCCCTACAGGGTACATTTGATACCAGTGGCTCATTTATTTTGTAACTGACGGCTACAAAGCTTAGGTTTCTCCAGGAACTTGTAGTTGAAGCCAGGCATGGCGGGTGGGCACTGGTAAGCACATGGTGGCCCTATAGCTTGTGCCTCACTCTGGCCATGAGCTGGTGGCACCAACTCTTTATAACTCTGCTTTTGTTTTATTGTTCATTTGTTTTGTTTCTTAGGTTCCACATATAAGTGAGATTATTCAGTATTTGTCTTTCACTGCCTGACTTACTTAGCATGATGCCATCTACGCATATACATGTTATCACAAATGGCAAGATTTTGTTCTCTTTTATGACTAAGTAATAATATTCCGTTGTATATATGTACTACATCATCTTTTTCTATTCATCTGTTTATAGGCATGTAGCTTGCTTCTGTATCTTGGATATTGTAAATACTGCTGCAGTGAACATAGGAGAACATAAATCTTTTTTAATTAGTGTTTTTGTTTTTTTCATATAAATGCCCAGAAGTGTAATTGCTGGATCATATGATAGTTCTAGTTTTAATTTTTTGAGCAATCTCCATGCTGCTTTCCATAATGGCTGCTCTACTTTCCCTTCCATTTTTCATGTGCCTGTTGGCCATCTGCTTCTTTTCTTTGGAAAAATGTTTATTCAGATTCTCTGGCTATTTAAAAAAGTTTTAATAACAAAGCAATGTTATTTTTTGATATAGAATTATATGAATTTTTTGTTTATTATGAATATTAACCCCGCTTCCCCACCTTACTGGGTTTCCCTAGTGGCTCAGACTATAAAGAATCTGCCTGCAGTGTAGGAGACCTGGGTTTGATCTCTGGGTCAGGAAGATGCCTTAGAGAAGGGAATGGCTACGACTCCAGTATTCCTGCCTGGAGAATTCCATGGAGGAGCCTGGCAGGCTACAGTCCATGGTGTTGCCAGTATCTTGTGGTTTTACCAGATTCATTGATGAGATCTAATTTTTTTTCCTTTTGTGGCATTGTGAGGATTACCTATGTACAGTATTGTGCAAACTATGACATTTGAGCTTCTTTCTTTCCAATTTGCATTCCTTTTATTTCTTTTTCTTGTCTGATTGCTGTGGCTAGGACTTCCAATACTATGTTGAATAAAAGTGGATGAGAGTGGCCATCCTTGTCTTGTTTCTGATATTAGAGGAGATGCTTTCAGCTTTTCTCCCTTAAGTATGATGTTAGCTGTGGGCTTATCACATATGACCTTGATTATGTTCCCTCTATACCCCACTTTGTTGTTGAGAGTTTTTAATCATCAATGGACTCTTACTTTTGTCAAAAGTTTTTCTGTATTTATTGAGGTGATCTTGTGGTTTTTATTCTTCAGTTTGTTAATGTGGTATCACATTGATTGGTTTTTGGATATTGAATCATCCACATCTCTAGGATAAATCCCACTTGACTGGTGTATGGTCCTTTTAATGTATTGTTGAGTTTGGTATGCTCATATTTTGTTGAGGATTTTTGTGCTCATATTTATTGTGATACTGACCTTTAATTTTCCTTTTTTGTGATTCTTTGTCTGGTTTTGATTTTAGGGAGATGCTGGCGCTGGAAAATGAGTATGGAAGGATGCCTTCCTCTGTAGTTTTTTGGAATAATTTGAGAATGATAGGTGTTAACTTTTCTCTGCAATATTTGTTAGACTTCACCAAACCATGTGATGTGTGAAGCCATCTAGTCCTGGACTGTAGTACTTGGGAGTTGTTTTTTACTGATCCAGTTTCATTACTGGTAGTTGTTCTCATATTTTTCTATTTCTTCCTGATTCATTCTTGGGAAATTGTACATTTCTAGGAATTTGTCCTTTTCTTCTAGGCTGTCCATTTTATTGGTGTATACTTGTTTTTAATAGTATCTTATGACTCTTTGAATTCTTGCAGTGTCAGTTCCTTTTTTGTTTCTGATTTTATTGATTTTGGCCCTCTGTCCTTTTTTCTTGATGAGTCTGGCAAAGTTTATCAATGATGTTTATATTTTTTTAAAGAACCAGCTCTTAGTTTCATTGATCTTTCTATTACTTTTTAGTTCCTGTTTCATTTATTTCTGCTTTGATCTTTATGACTTCTTTCCTTCTGCTAACTTTTGGCTTTATTTATTCTTTTTTTCTAGTTACTTTAGGTGTAAAGTTAGGTTGTTTGAGATTTTTGTTGTTTTGTGGAATAGGCTGTATCACTATAAACTTCCCTCTTAGAACTGCTTTTGCTCCATCATGTAGATTTTAGATTGTTGTGTTTTTATTTTCATTTTTCTTCAGGTATTAAAAATTTTTTTTGCTATGATCCATTGCTTGTTTATAGCATGTTGTGTAGCCTCTACTTGTTTGTGATTGTTTTTTTGCAATTTTTTCCCTGCTAGTTGATTACTTGTCTCAGAGCATTGTAGTCAGAAAAGATGCTTGATCTGATTTCAGGTTTTAAAATTTGCTGAGTTTTGTTTCTGTGGCCTAGCATGGGATTTGTCCTAGAGAATGTACCATATATATTTGAAATAAATGTATATTTTGCTGCTTGTGGGTGTAATGTCCTATATATATATCTATAAGTTTATTTGGTCTAATGTGTTGTTTAAGGCCATTGTTTCCTTATTCATTTTCTGTCTGAATAAGATGTCCATTGATGTAAGTGGGAGGTTAAAGTTCCCTACTATGAATTTATTATTGTCAGGTTTTCCCTTTATGTCTTAATATTTCTTTATGTATTAGACGTTCCTATGTTGGTTGGATATATACTTACGTTGTGTTATATCTTCTTGGATTGATCACTAATCATTATGTAATGTCCTTCTTTATCATTTGTGACAGTCTTTATTTTTTTTTATTTGACATGTGTTGCTTTCTTGATTTCTATTTACTTTGAATACTTTTTCCTATCCCCTTTCAGTCTCAGTGTGACTTTAGATCCAAAGCAAGTCTCCAGGAGGCAACATATATATGGGTTTTGTTTTCATATCCATTCAGTCATTTTTAAAGTACTTATTGATAAGTGTGTACTGATTGCCATTTTGTTAATTGCTTAGGGGTTGTTTTGTTGTTTGTTTTTGTTCATAGAAATTGTAAAATTCATTTTCTGTACTTTGTGAATAATACAGAAATGTGCGAAATCAGCAAATGAAGCCAATTACTTTCTGGCTTTTCATTTTTAATTGTTTCCTTCTTTTTCCTAGTTTTTTTGGGATAATTGACATGTAGCATTATGTAAGTTTCAGGTATATAATATAATAATTTGACTTGCATGCAGCATGAAGTGGTTGTCACAGTAAGTTTAGTGAACATCCATTATGTTGTAGATACAAAGTTAAACAAAGAGTTTCCCTTATGATAAGAAACCTTAGGATATATTCTTTTTAGAACTTTCACATATAACATAAAGCAGCACTATTTACAATATTGTACATTATATCTTTAGTACTTATTTAATCTTACAACTAGTAGTTTGTACCTTTTGAGCAGCTTCATCCACTTCCCCCCTCCTCCTTCCCCACCTCTGGTAACCAACAGTCTAATCTCTTTTTCTATTAGTTTATTTGTTTGTGATATTTTGAAGTTATAATTGACTTATAATAATATATTAGTTCCTGGTATACAAAATATAGTATTTCATTTTTTCTTTACATTTCAAAATGATAACCATGATAATAGTTGATATTTCTTATTTTTCCCTTTCACTTTTCAGGTATTCTTACACCAAGTGATGAGTTCCAGTTTTGGATAGAACAAGCTCATCGTGGAAGTAAACAGATTACCAAAGAAAGAGCCAGTTATTTTAAAGAATTATTTGAAACAATTGCAAGAGTATGTGATTCATATATAGTTATATATCAGGTTTTGATAGAAATACCGTAGCATTCAATTTTTTATTAGCTTTATCTCTGTTTTAAAATCATTATTTGATGGCTTTGGACAAAATATATTCTTCAGATGTAGCAGAGTTTACTTAAGATATGTGATTAAAATGAGTACAACTTAGAAGTCCAAACTTCTGAAAAGTTAAATTCTAATCACTAGAAAGTATTTTTTGCAAAAATATAATTACTTTTGCTGTCTCACATACAGGGTTATCATTACCATCTTTCTAAAGGTTCGATACAGGTTACAGGATGCTTGGGGCTGGTGCACTGGGATGACCCAGAGAGATGATATGGGGAGGGAGGTGGGAGGGGGATTCAGGGTTGGGAACTCATGTACACCTGTGGTGGATTCATGTCAATGTATGGCAAAACCAATACAGTATTGTAAAGTAAAAAAGAATATATATATATATATAAAATTACTTTTATGCAGGTATATAGAAAAAAATGAGAAGCCCAATATTAAGAGGTTTGTCCATGTGGAGATAATATGTTCTTTTGGAAAGTTGTTCACTTTTTTCATATTAGCAGTTTGGAGGAATCTGAAATATAAAAAGTCTTAGTTTGATACTTTATTAGATTATTGATTATTATTTATTGATTATTCCTTGATATATCTATGGAGAGGTTAAATAAGTGACCATTTTGTTTTACAAAAATCTATTCTTTTCAAAATATTTAGTAATTTTTTAATTCATTCTAAGTATTATTTCATTATTGCCATTTGAATGAAGTGTTTGAAGTGGTTTAAAGCTTTTTCTGTGGCAGTGATGAAATTTAGAATAATATACCATGTACTAGATTTGTACTGTTGGTAACATTATGCAACCCAGGAAATGAATGAATAAGAATAAATGAAGTGAAAAAGGTAGTGTATAAATAGTGTTAAATAAACACTCTCTATTGGATAAATAAAAGAAATGAATCCAAATTTAGAGGAAAGTAGGCCAAGGGTAAAAATAAGTTTATAGGGTTTATGCAATTCTTATTTTTTCTTCTTGCTTTTATGGAATTTATGTTTGTGAAGGATCAGATAGGGTATTTGCATAAAGAAGTTATATAGCATCTGATAGAAGAAGAGGAGAAAATAATGGCAGATATTAGAATTGTAGCACTTCTGGCAACATTTTGTTAATATTGCCCTCGGTGCAAATACGATTATGTTTAAAAATGAATGCATTTCGGTTTTAGGAATTTTATAACTTGGATGGTCTGTCCTTATTGGAAGTGGTTGACTTGGTGGAGACAACTCGGGATGTTGTAGATGATGTGTGGAGACAAACAGAACATGATCCTTATCCTGAATCACGAATGTTACATCTCTTAGATATTATAGGTACTAGTAAAGAAATACACTTGTGAAATTTTGGAAGCTTGCCTTATTTTATTTTCTATTTTTTCCTTTAAGTCCTCTGAAATGCTCCTTAATAGAGTAATTGTTGCTTAAAGTGACTCTTAGAGCAAATTACATAGGATTATTTAAGTAGATATTGGTACATAGTTAATTTAAATCATAGTGTCAATTTCTTTGATAATCAAATTAACATAGATTTTTTTATGTATGTAAAAAATGCATGTATTAGTTTAGACTTTATTTTTAACCAACTGAAAAGTTTATACTGGATTATGTGTCAATAAAAAAAATATAAGTTTTGACTTAGAATATACCTTTCTCATTATTCTAAGGAGCTATCAGACAAGTACATAAAAGGACATTTATTACAGCATTGTTTGTAAAATGAGAGTAGAAACAAATAGCAGTGTCGTATCCATACTGTGCGACTGAGGCCTTTAAAAAATTCTGTGTATATTTCTGCACTTCAAAGATATACGTGATATAATGAAAGATGCAAATATATAAATACATGTGTGCATGTGTGTTTTAAAAAATATTTGTTATTAACAGTGCTTGTCTAAAGGTGTGGATGTGGTATTTCATAGATTGTTGACTTGTTAATTTATATATCATTTTAATTTAATAAAAAGCATGTATTCCATAGTTATTTGCTAAAAAGATATGTTCATTAAACGTTCGTTTTGCACCTTATTAGGTGGCTCATTTGGAAGATTTGTTCAGAAGAAGTTGGGAACGTTGAACCTCTGGGAAGATCCTTACTACCTTGTGAAGGAAAATATGAAAGCTGGTATTTCGATTTGTGAACAGTGGGTGACTGCCTGTAGTCATCTGACAGGTCAGGTGTGGCAGCGCTATGTTCCTCACCCGTGGAGAAATGAAAAATATTTTCCTGAAACACTTGACAAGCTTGGCAAACGCCTGGAAGAGGTATCTTCATTTGGGTCTTTGTTTTTAAGTGTGAAGTAGGTTCTCACTTGTTTGAGAATGCATTTTATAATCATGAAGAATTACACATCGGATGGAAATTCTTTAAACTCTCGGGAGAGAAGAAGCGCTCACGTTCACGTGAGATGATTTGTGCGGCTGTGTGACACAACATCGGGTGCGCAGGGGGTGCTGAGTGGTGGTGTCCACATGCTTCCTTTTTCTTTGGTGTGTGGCTGTTCAGGTTTTAAGTCATGAACTTCTATTTTGTTGTTCTTTGTTATAAAAAAGATAACCCACTCGTCTACGTATGGAAGCTTTCAGAGTTTCCCTTGGCTATTGAAATTATTTTGCAAGCAGAGACAGTATTTTAGGGAGTATGCAGTGGTAATATTTGAAATAGCTGCTTCATTTATGTAAATCAGAGTTTCAGTATAGAACTTACATACTTAACTTGAAGAGGCAGGCAAAGATTGCAGAGCTGACTTTTTCCCTTTGTGCTTAAGGGAATTATTGTCCTTTGGGGATTTTTTGTTGTTGTTTTGGTAGTTTATTTCATTTTTTCCTGCCTGTGCTGTGTGGCTTGGAGGATCTTAGACCAGGGACTGAACTCAGGCCCAGGCAGTGACAGTGCTGAATCGTAACCACTGGGCTGACAGGGAATTCCTGCTGCTGTTGTTTTTAACCTCTTATGAGGAACTTGAAGCATACCTAAAAGCAGCATGGTATAATGAGTGTCAGTTTCAGCGGCCACTGGCGTCCTTCAGTTCTTGTTCCGTCTTTGTCCTCCCTGCCTTCCTTTTTTTTTTTTTTTTTTTGCTGAAATATTTTTAAAGCCAATCCATGAAATCTTGTACTTTTACTCTTAAAAGGTAATCATAATGTCAATATCACACCCAACAAAATGAGAATAATTTCTTAATATCATTATTTATGTAATCAATATACAGGTTTACTGATTATCTCAGAAATATTTTTAGTTGCTAAATGTTAGTTTACTTGAACCAAGTTGCCTCGTAGGCAGTAGCATGTAGTTCTCATACATTAAAGGAGGCAAGTAGTGTCTGGTTTTCCCGCTTTTCGTGAGTTAAGTTTGATCTGTGGGTTCATGTACGATTAATCTGATTTATCTGTTAAAATGCTGTTCACCAACTTTTTCTTAATGATTGATTGTGAGATGGTGTTTTAATTCTGTTCTTTCTGCGTTTATTAGTGATGATGGAAGAACTTTTTATCAGTTTTTTAGGTACCTGAAATATATTTTGTATAGGAATGGCAATATAGACAATTACTTTTTTCCTTTTGTTTATCACTTTTTAGAACAATGCATAGTAAGTATCATAGTAGGTTTCATAGGCAGTCAATGATTTTTAAAATAATATCATTATGAACCTATGATTTTTTAAAATATTTCAACCTGTTATATTTATTATTGTAGTTATTATTACTATACTCAATTTGTCCCACCTTGTACAAAGAATACCCCTTTAAGTTGTGTCTCTATCATTTTGATATGAAGCCAGTATTTCTTTGGTAACGTTTTTACATTCAGACCTCTCAAAATGTACCTACCCATCTTCTACATTTTCCATTTTGTATGTGGAATTAGTCATTTCTCCAAAGGTCTTGTTAGAGGAAAATAGAGTTTAGTGACAACAGTCTGGTTGATGAAGTAGTAAACATTTAACTATCAATGCTTTTAGGCTTTCTCAGTAGACAGCATTGTTAAATCAGTGTTTTTGTTTTTATGAAGAGAAAAATAAATCATGAATTTGTGCTGATAATTTCAACACAAATGAAAGCTTATAGCATTTTTACTTAGCCTTTTAATTCCTTTTGATGGTTGGTAGAAAATTTAAATAAAAATGAAATGTTTTCCAACTGTTTGTAAGTTATACATAATGGAGTTGTTAACAGATTTTTTTTTATTAGAAGAGCAAATTTAATGCAGACTAATGAAAATCAGAAGGTTTGCTATAGTGAGGAGAGACTAAAACTTTACTTAAAATAAGTATTAAAGTCAGTTTAAAAATCTTTAGATTTTATATGTATTCACTAGATTTGAGCACACTGATTGATAGCACAGTGTGTCTTTGAGCGTCACTTTGAGTATTGATGAGTAGTAATTATCAAGTTTATAGTTTCAGTTTTATTTTTCATTTCAAGAAACCGAGGTTAAAGAAATTCTTGCCCAATAACTTTAGCTTTTGGATTAGTTGTGTTGATTTATTGATATGAGTAAATTTCTTGTTTTAATATTTTATGTTTTAGGTCTTGGCTATTAGAACAATTCATGAGAAACTTCTCTATTTTTCACCTGCCAGTGATGAGAAAATCATATGCCTGGCTCGAGTATTTGAACCTTTTGCTGGCCTGAATCCTGTGCAATATAATCCATATACTGAGGTTGAGTATATATATGTTTGTCTGCATAAGTTCCTATTTGTGTTGTTCTTTTTTTTAAAGGCAGATTTTGAAAATATTAAAGTCTAACTGTATCGTTATTTTTTTTAGCCTTTATGGAAAGCTGCAGTGTCTCAGTATGAAAAAATTATTGCACCTGCAGAACAAAAAATAGCAGGAAAATTGAAAAACTATATTTCAGAAATTCAGGACAGTCCACAGCAGGTAGAATATTGAAATAATTAATTTTTAACATTTCTCTTAAGCTATTTGAGGAGATATGCGTATTTTTACCTAGTTGATTCATTTGGGATGAACATATACTTATTTTGTTTTATATTAGCTTCTTCAAGCATTTCTGAAATATAAAGAGTTGGTGAAGCGCCCAACCATAAGCAAAGAATTGATGCTAGAAAGAGAAACTTTATTGGCAAGACTTATGGACTCAGTTAAAGGTAAAAGTTATCAGAGATTATAGTGTTTGCTTGAAAATTATTTTTGTAGATTACTTTTCTTTTGTTGTATACCATTTTTGATTAAGATATTTTTATGACATCTGTATGTTGAAGATTAATTTATTGTTTCTGTAATAGATGACAGGCTTTTCGAATTAGCTGGTTATTTCCTTTCTCTCACTTGATACATGATGAGGTCCCTGAGGATGACCAACTATTACTATTTTTCTATACACAATATTTGACATAGTGTTTGGTACATAGAAGTCATTTTGGAAAACTTTGCTGAATGTATGTAATCATTTATATGATTTAAATGTTTATAGATTTTCGATTAGATTTTGAAAATCGATGCCGTGGGATTCCTGGTGATGCATCGGGACCACTTGCTGGCAAAAACCTTTCCGAAGTTGTCAATAATATAGTTTGGGTTCGCCAGCTGGAACTGAAGGTATTTATTTAAATAAAAGTTGAAGGACACAAGTTGTGAAATGTGCTAAATTAATGTAAAGGCAATCTAGAACTGTAGTGAAAACATTAAGAAAATATTTCCATCTAATTTTGTGCGATAATTAGAATTCTGAGAAACTGAAAAATATGAAAAACTGATAATTTTCAAAGGATTTTTAAATTATTTGAAGTGTATATTTACAGGATCCTGGTGGGTGCAAAGTATATATCTATAAGTATGTTTATATAAATAAATCATCCTAGGTGGAAAGGAAGTTAAAGAGATAGAG
This sequence comes from Ovis aries, assembly GCF_016772045.2. NCBI lineage: Eukaryota > Metazoa > Chordata > Mammalia > Artiodactyla > Bovidae > Ovis > Ovis aries. The sequence continues at coordinate 5,143,641 of NC_056068.1, read as the reverse complement.
AAAGGTAATTATAGTATTGCTTAAGGTAGTGTCAGCAATTTATAGATTTAAAGGACTATTATTTTAATATTTTCAAAGTTGATCTAAGAATCTTATATGTTTACTAATTTGTGTGTGGTACAATATCTTGCATTTGACTCATGTAATAAATATTTGTTGGTTATATGATTAAGAGCGAGCAAATTATTATTATTAGTAACAATATTATAAAGGCTGGCATATTTGAGAATTCTACTTACTCAAGTTTATATTTTGATGTTTTTTTCTCTAATACTCTGCTTAATTTTGTCAGTCAGCTTTCCAAAATGCTGCATTGTTCTTTGTATAGTTGTGGAGGGAAGGCATTCTTCTTTAATTGCATCCACATTGGCCTAATTATTGTTTGAGCTCTTAACCAGAGCATTTAATAAAGAGCTTAAAGTACTACATAACATATTTAAGACTATTGTTGAGTTCTTGGAGTTTCCTCTAAATTTCCTTTATCATACCCTTCAAATTATGCCTTGTATGTGTTATCGTCTGTGTTTTGCTGTTCTGAGGTGGTGTAATTCAGAAGCACAGTAGCAGTTGATATTCTTAAATTCACTGGAAAATCTTCTATTTTACTGTTTATGGATAAATGGGAAAATAGTTTCTGTATCACAGACCAGAGAAGGGTGCTGATTTTATGCTAATTTTGTTGGAATTTAAATAATAAATATTCTTGTAATTTGGCTTTTTAAGGTGGATGATACTATCAAGATTGCAGAAGCTCTTTTATCTGACTTGTCAGGGTTTCGATCTTTCCATCGAAGTGCTGAAGATCTCTTAGACCAGTTTAAATTATATGAACAAGAACAATTTGATGATTGGTCCAGGGATATTCAGTCTGGTTTGTCTGATTCCAAATCTGGTTTGTGGTAAGTATAAGTATACTACACAGTGAAATCTACGTAAGAATCTTTTTTCTTATGTTATTAATTCAGTGACAAGATTGTTTTCTGTTTGGTTAGTTTTTGATGATCAGCTTTTAAGTCATTGAAGTTGGAAACTTTGACCCCCTTTCCTTTGCTTCTATTACCTGTTCCCCAGAACAGCAGATTCTTAATTTGAAATTAGGCTTGCATTCTCCGTGGTTTTTTGTTATTGGTATGTGAATGTTTCCCTACCTTTTTATATTAACATTATATATCCCCCACACAGACACTGTAAATGAAAATTTCATTTTTCTAAGCTCCTTGAGATGAAGAATGTTTCTTTTTGGTGTCTAATATAGTAAGGGTTTATAAATATTTATTAAGCTATATTGAATGTAATTTAATTGGTTAACCTTATTATTCTAATGGGTATCTAAAATGGATGGCCTAAAAAACACCATTGTTTCTTTGTTCAGGTCAACTTTCCCTAGTGTGTTCCCTAGTGTGGCAAGTTTTAAAAACGAAACTTGCCACGTTTTCATTTTTTAGAAACTTGGTACTTTTTAAAACTAACTTTGGCATAATATGAAATTCTGTTTGTTTCACCTATACTGCTGCAACAAATAATTAGGCCAAAGTGGTAGCTTCCTAAACTGAATGAATGATTTTTTTTTCTTTTATCTTGCATTTTGGCTTTGGAAGGAGAATTAAAGAACTGAAGGTGCTAAAGCATAATGATTATAACTTTATGCCATTTAATTCTTTCCTTTTCTACCCTGAACCTAAAATATGAGAGGTGGTTCTACTTGCCCCCTTCACCCAAAGTAAAGAGTTCTTTGGTCATTTGGTTTTGGAGAATTGGTACGTTTATCACTACAGCTCTGGTGGAGATCTACTGTGTAAGATAGTGTATCAAAAGGGTTGAGATCTGCAATAAAAAACCATATTTAACTTTGTTCAACCTATGTGTTTCTTATTTGGTGATGAAACTCCAAACTCTCACTTTTTTTTTTTTTTTTGGTAAACCCATCATTGTCACATAGAAATAAGTGTGTTTTGGAACATATTTCAATATATGCTGGAATGTAGAAACTAACTTTGAATATTAGTTTCAAATAAAGGCGAAAAGTGTCACTGTTATAATATTCTGAGAGGCTTTATGTTCTTGTAGGACAGTTTGTGTGTGTGTGTGCTCAGTCACTCAATCATGTCCAACTCTGAGACCCCATGGACTGTAGCCCACCAGGCTCCTCTGTCCGTGGAATTTTCCAGGCAAGAATACTGGAGTAGGGTTGCCATTTCCTTCTCCAGGGGATCTTTCCAGCGCTGGGATTGACCCTGCGTCTCTTGTGTCTCCTGCATTGGCAGGTGGATTCTTTACAGCTGCATCACCTGGGAAGTTTGGACAGTTTGGGCTAAATTATTATTTTAAGCCATTTAAAAGTATCTGCTTTTTATTATACTTCGTTTTATGTGTTATTAAAAAGACTGAAAGATTAGTTCTTTGCTTTTCAGGAGCTTACTTTCTAAGACCTGCAAGTTCTCCTAATTGTGAAAGTGATTTGAAAGAAAGAGTATTATATAAACCTGATCCTGAAAGAAGGATCATAAAAAGGTAGTACTTTAAATTTATCTCAGTGTTTTCACAATCCAGGGAGACTTGAGTGTCCCAATGTAAATTTTGCTATTGTGGCTTTAGAAGAATCAGAAAAAAAAACAGTCTTTACATAGTGAAACAAAGAGTAGAGGGATAAAGTATTTGAATATCTCTATGTTCATTGGAAGGACTGATGTTGAAGCTGAAACTCCAATACTTTGGCCACCTGATGTGAAGAGCTGACTCTTTTGAAAAGATCCTGATGCTAGGAAAGATTGAGGGCAGGTGGAGAATGGGATGACAGAGGATGAGGTGGTTGGATGGCATCACTGACTCAATGGACATGGGTTTGGGTGGACTCTGGGAGTTGGTGATGGACAGGGAGGCCTGGCGTGCTGCAGTTCATGCGGTTACAAAGAGTCAGACACAACTGAGTGACTGAACTGAACTGAACTCCTAATATTTTAATATTCTTTATTATTGATCCTTTAATAGAAGTATTAAAGAATCAGATAGACTGCCTAAAAATCTAAAATATATTTTAGAAAGTGAATCAAATTATGATGGATTTGATGTCTATTTTGAATTTTAGCTGAATTTTAAGAGATTGACTTTTCTGAGTTCAAAGACTGCTTGGTTGAAATATTAATATGATGGTATATTTTGGGTATTACAGTTTGTTATCAAGATCTGAATCGTGAAATGTTATGTGAAATAAATGTAATTTGAAAAATAATTAAAAACTGTTTTTTTACTTGAGTTAATTTTGTTTGTTAGGCTTCCCTGGTGGCTCAGTGGTAAAGAACCCACCTGTCAATGCAGGACATGTGGGTTCAATCCCTGGGTGGGGAAAATCCCCTGAAGAAGGAAATGGCAACCTCCTTCAGTAATTTTGCCTGGAAAATCTCATGGACAGTGGAGCCTCATGGGCTATATAGAGTCCATGGGGTTGCAAAAGAGTTGGACATGACTTAGTGACTACTGCCGCTATTAATTTGCTTCAGTCGTGTCCGACTTTCTGCGACCCCATAGACGGCAGCCCGCCAGGCTCCGCTATCCCTGCGAGTCTCCAGGCAAGAACACTGGAGTGGGTTGCCATTTTCTTCTCCAGTGCATGAAAGTGAAATGTGAAAGTGAAGTCGCTCAGTCGTGTCTGACTCTTCACGACCCCATGGACTGCAGCCCACCAGGCTCCTCCGTCCATGGAATTTTCCAGGCAAGAGTACTGGAGTGGGGTGCCAGTGCCTTCTCCGGACTTAGTGACTAAAGAGCAACAATTTTACAGCAAAGTTGTAAAAACTGTTATGTTTTTAATCAGTCAAAAGGGTGAGAACATGAAATTGTGTAATTCCAAAAGTTATTTATTTTGTTTTGTAGTATTGAGGCTAATAGCCGAATTATGGAGTTGGATCCTAATGATGGATCATTAAAAGTGCATTATTCAGATCGGTTGGTGATTCTTCTGAGAGAAGTCCGTCAGCTTTCTGCACTTGGTTTTGTTATTCCTGCCAAAATACAGCAAGTTGCAAACATTGCACAGAAATTCTGCAAGCAAGCAATTATTCTGAAACAAGTATGAAATGATATTTTTGAAAACATGGCTATTCTGAGTTTATTACATTGGAATATTTTAAGGGCTTTGTTTTCTGCTTTTGGTTTTATTAGGCTAATAGAATAGCACCGTTAAGTCTTATGAAGTTATAGTTTGTAAATGACCGCATTACAAACTTTGCTTTGTAATCCTCTATGTGGGAATTTTATTAGCTTGAGGTATTAGTTACTGCTTTTCATTCTCAAAGCATTTGGAAAAATAGAATATTATTCTTTCTCTTTTTTTTTCTTTTTTCTTTCATGTTACTATCATGGACCCTAAAGGGCTTTCTAATTAAGAGCCCTCTGTCTGCCTGCTAGGGGCCGATTCTTAGAAAATTATCCAGCTGATGGACAGGTTTCTGTTTTTGTTCATTTTCTTAGTCTTCCTGAAGCACATTGTCATCAAATCATTTTCCTGTTTAAAATCAGCTGTTATTACCTCATTGTCTGTCTCCTGAGCATAGTATCCAAGGCCTCTCTTAATCGTGCCCTAGCTGACGTTACTGAACGTGGTGGATACTCACCCCCTCATGTTGCATGCTTGCTTCGGTAATATGAACCTTGGCTCTCCTCTGAACCTGTCTCTCTGCACTGATTCCTATTCCCTCTGGTCGAAGAATTCCAAGTAATCCTTTAACTTGCAGCTCAACACTTTATTTGTTTTGTCTTCTTTTAATCGATGGTTGTTTATTTTGTATGCAGTGTGTAAGTCATTCTTAGAACAGTTTTATGTAGTTTTGGAGTTTTACATTTTTTCTCTCATTTGATTAATAGAGGACAGGAACAGTATCTTTTGTGTATTTAGTTTCTCATTTAGTGTTTCATCCAACAAAGATCCATTGAGCACTTGTACTGCCAGGTGCAGTGTAGTGAGTATATAAAAATGAATATATTGCTATCATACTCAAGTGTAGGGCTTCTCAACCTTGACACTTTTGACATTTTGGACTACTTTTTTTTTTTTTTTTTTTGTGAGGGATGGCCTGTGCATTGTAGGATGTTTAGCGGCGTCTCTGGTCAGTAGCACCTACTTAGTCCTTACAATTGAAAATATCTCCAGACATTGCCAAATGTCCTCTTGGGTGCAGATCATCCGCAGTTGAGAACCACCGGTCTAGTGGGAGAAAGCAAACTGAACATTGAGTTCTCCTTAAATATCAGGCCTTCTGGTGAATACTGTATTTATGTTATTTCAGTTTACTCCCACTCCCAGTTTTACTGATCTAGTTGAGGGTCAGATTTGTAAGGCAGTGTTCTAGTGCTACTTTGCTAGTGAGTTATGAAGCTAGAATCTGAGGTCAAGTCTCCCTGACTCCAAAGCTGGTATTTATTCCACTGCAATTCATGCAGTGATGACATGTGCACGAGACTGAGTGCTGTATTACAGATGGGCTTCTCAGGTGGCTCAGCAGTAAAGGATCTGTCCGCCAGCGCAGGAGACACGAGTTTGATTCCTGGGTGGGAAGGATCCCCTGGAGAAGCACATGGCCACCCACTCCAGTATTCTCGCCTGGAGAATCCCATGGACAGAGGAGCCTGCCGAGCTGCAGTCCATGGGGTTGTAAAAAGTTGGACTCGACTAGTGACTAGAAAACAGCAACAGTATTACAGATAGAATTCAGAAACTCCTGTGAAAGAATAGAGGTGGGGATTTTTATTTATTTTCCTGGGTAAGGTAGAGATGTGCTGCTGGGCTTAGTCTGACCGTCATGTCCAACTCTTTGTGACCCGATGGACTGTATCCTGCCAGGCTCCTCTGTCCATGGGGATTCTCCAGGCAAGAATCCTGGAGTGGGTTGCCATGCCCTCCTCTAGGGCATCTTCTCAACCCAGGGATCAAACCGGGAACTCTTGCATTACAGGGAGATTCTTTACCAGCTGAGCTACCAGAGAAGCCCAGGGTAGGGATAGTATCAGATAAATCTTTACAGAGGGATGATGTTTGATGTGAGTTTGAAAGAGTATACATATGTTTTCTCAGGAGCACAAGGTGGAGTGAATGATCATTTCAGAGAGAGGGACTCTATATTCTAAAAGCTGAGAAGCTTACTGACTTCTCTATCCTAAGTAGTGTAACAAAATAAAATCTCAGGATGAGTGAATGGTCATATGGTATTTATGTTTACTCCTAGAACAACCACGGGAATCTATTGTGTTTAGCTTTATTCACTTATTTTTGGCTGTGCTGGGTCTTTGTTGCTGCCTGTGGCCTTTCTCCAGTTTCTGGCCAGCTGGGGCCACTCTTGTCGTGGAGCAAGGCGCTGGAGCTTGTGGGCTCAGTAGTTGTGGTACTCGAGCTTAGTCCTCTGTGGCATGTGGGACCTTTCCAGACCCAGGATAGAACCAGTGTCCCCTGCACTGGCAGGTAGATTGTTAACCATGGGGCCACTGGAAAGTCCCCTGTAGATATACCGTTACTTGTGAGCACACATTTAGCTAGAGTGCGGAGTATGCAGTAGGATATTTGACAGGTAACAGTCTGGCCAGATTGCTATAATTTTATGTTTTATTTTGCTTCTGTTTTTCCTGACTCGTTTTTTTCTGGAACTACTATTATGATACAGAATAAGTAGAGTGAGTATTCCCTACCAAGTACATTTTTATGCATGTTAGAAGAAAGAAGTGACCTGCTATAAAATTAGTTAAATATATTTTAAGCACCTGCTGTGTGCCAAGAATTTTGTGACATACTGGGAATACAAAAATTAAGACAGTGTCTTTAAAGTCCTTAATTAAATTCACTCCACAGCGTTCCCTGATCTTCTTCCCCGAACCTGACTTTTGCCCCTCACAGAGTTAGCAGTGTCCTCTTTTGTCCACCACTATTCCTTGTAGGTATCTCTATTTTTTTTTTTTTGATTCATCGATTAATTCAACAAACGTGACACTGTTGTTGCATGGATTAATTCAACAAACATGTGACAAACATGTGACACTATTACCTGTGACACTATTATGGGAAATAGCAAATGCTTGAGTAATACAGTATAAGGTAGTGATGAGCACATAATTGAAGAAAAAGCAAACATAGTAAGAGGATTGAGACAAATCCTGCCATTTTATACAGCATGGCCAGGGGAGACCTTAACGAAAGGGTAGTAGGAGACGTGACATGGAATGAGGGACAGAACCATGCAGATATCTGGAGGAAGACTGCTGCAGGCGGAGGGGATGAAGGGCATGGAGAGCTGCTTAGGGAAGACTCACCAAAGTTAGAGAGACAACACGCAGGCTCATTTGGCAACAGTGCAGTTCAGGAGGGGACTGTGCAGGACTAAAGGCCAGTGTGTGTATAATGTACCAGGGTACGATTTTAGATTTAGGTTTCATTCTTAGGTGTATTGACAAACCATTGTAAGTTTCAAGGTAAGAATTTTAGGATTTTGCATTTTATTCTCAAATATTTTGGGGATTCATTTGAAGATTTTGAGTAGGTAAAAGATACGATTTTCATTTTAAAGGACTGTTCTGGCTACTTTGAGTACTTTGACTAGACCGTCGGGCCGCAGTTGGAAAGAGAGACCAGTTAGGAAACTGTTGTACTGGTCTTGCCAGGAGATGAGGGTGCTTGAAATGGGGTGATACTGATGGAGGTGGGGAAGGGGTTCAATTCAATATATGTTCAAAACATATATTCTGAGTATAGTCTTCTACTCATAGTAGAAGTATAGAGTTCTACTTATATGGGATGTGAGAGAAGAATTAAGGACAACTCAAAGATTTTTTTGGTGTGAGAAATGGATAAATCATTGTGTTATATACTGACAAGGGAATTGGTTTCAAGAATTGCAGGAAGAATTCTTTTTTTGTAGCACTTTAGCATGCTTAATGGTTTCCTCTGATTCCCTGTGAGACTGTGAAATTCTTGATTTCAGGGACTAGGTTTTATAGTCTTTGTTTAATCAGCCCCTAGAACAGGACTTGGCGAATTAGAGGAACTCAGCACATACTTACACTTGTTGCTTTTGTACGTTAGTACATGCATAAATGCTCTATTGGAGATAAACTAATTTTTTGCTAAATTTTATACTTGAGAAGGGTTAATATTTCCATTCAAATAATTAAAAATGAAGACTTGAAAATTAAGTGTGCTATTTATTATTAATTATTGCTAATTGGAATTTTTCTTTGTAGGTGGCACATTTTTACAATTCTATTGATCAACAGATGATTCAAAGTCAGAGACCAATGATGTTACAATCTGCCTTAGCATTTGAACAGATAATTAAGGTAAATGGACTTTTTATATTATTATAATTAGATTTTACATGTAAAGTGTTTCTTATTTGTTGGTTTTTAGTATACCCCGAGCTTACCGTAGCCATTGAGCTGAGGCTATATTTTGCTCCCCGATGACTTCCTTCAGTTTTATTAAGTAATATTTTTTACAGCTGTATTTAAACAGTTGTAATGTTTCACATGTTTTGGTGCTTATTTTGATCAATTGAATATATATATATTATACTAGCTTATATGCTGTTACATTTACTTTTTCACTGAAGTGTGAGGTCCTTGTACACAAGACTCTCTAGTACTTTTCCGTTCTCTCCTGATCTTATAATTTACTTTATTTGCTCTTTACTTATACTTATTTAAATATCCACACATATGAAATTAGGAAAACGCACAATAGTTTTTAAACTGTTAGTATGTGACTGTTCACTTTTTGAAATACACATTTTTAGTCTTCACAGACATGAAGTATTTTAAAAAATTAGTAGGAGAGGACTATACCCTATAATTCTTGTTTTTACAGTGGATAGCTGGTGTCATGGTTCTTGAGACTACTCCCAGGTTCGGTGATTTATAGGAGGACTCATAGGACTCAGGGTATTGTTGTACTCACAGCTAATTCATTCATGATTTATTACCGTGAGAGGATGCAGAGCAAAATCAGCAAAGGGAAAGGTATATGGACTGAAGGCCTGGGTAAACCTGGTGCAGGTTTTCAAGAGTCCTTTCCCTGTCGAATCACCCAGGGCATGCTGAAGTGCTCCAGCAGCAAGTAGCACATGTGAGCTGTTGCCTTCCTAGGAAAGATCATTAGCGACTCATTGCCCAGACTTTTACTGGTCATGTAGGTATTTTCCTCCTTAACACGTGCCAAAATTCCAGAATTCCAGAAGACAGTCAAGTGTTCAGCATAAACCACATTCTTTAGTTGCAGTGAACCACTCTTAAAAATTAGAGTGTTAGGAACTCTTGCAATATCCAGCTTTTCAGATGCCAGCTAAGGGCCAATCTTTTAAGCAGACCTTTTAAGGGACAGCAGTCAGACCTGCTAAGTTAGCTATTTTTTTGCACACTAGTACTCAGGCTTAAAATTTACTAGAAGTTACATAATTCATATTGTACATGTTATTATAATTTTTTTCTATTGCCAGAGTTCAATATGAGTTTATGGTGGAAAATTTCAAAAATGTAGGTGAACAAAAACAAAAAATGTTTTAGTATTGTACTACTGAGACTTGGCCATTCTTAAACAGTCTGGTGTCTATACCCTTTTAAACATTTTTCCTGTGCATATTTACAAGTGTACTTTTTGAGAATAGGATATTACTTTATTATTTTTAACCTTTTCATAGATAATGTTTTAAATCAAGTGTTTAGAACTCTTTCTTCTATAATAAATATATTCAAAATTATATCTGTTGATATTTCTAAAGACAAAGCTTATTTTGAGGATTTGAATAATGAGAAGTAAACAATTACGTTTTTTGGTCAGTTACTGAGTTGTGTCTGACTCTTTGTGACTCCTTGGACTGCAGCATGACAAGAACTCTTTTTTCCCCGCAGAGCTTGCTTACATTCATGTCCATTGAGTTGGTGATGCTATCTGTAGCATACATCCCATCCTTTGCCACCCCCTTCTCCTTTTGCCTTCAATCTTTCTCAAAATTAGGATCTTGAAAATGAGTTGGCTTTTTGCATTAAGTAGCCGAAGTATTGAAGTTTCAGCTTCATCAGTCCTTTCAATGCATGTTCATGGTTGATTTCCTTTAGAACTGACTGGTTTGATCTCCTTGCTGTCCAGGGGCTCTAGGCTTCTTCAGCACCATAATTCAAAGGTGTCATTTCTTTGGCAGTCAGCTTTCGTCATGGTCCACCTCTCACATTCATGCCCAACTAGTGGAAAAACCATAGCTTTGGTTAGATGGACCTTTGTTGGCAAAGTGATGTCCCTGCTTTTTAATACACTGTCTAGGTTGGTCATAGCTTTTCTTCCAAGGAGTGTCTTTTTGTTTTTTAATTTATTTTTTTATTGAAGGGTAATTGCTTTACAGAATTTTTTTTTAGTATAAATTTATTTATTTTAATTGGAGGTTAATTACTTTACAATATTGTATTGGTTTTGCTATGCATCAACATGAATCCGCCACAGGTATACACGTGTTCCCCATTCTGAACCTCCCTCCCTCCTCCCTCCCTGTACCATCCCTCTGGGTCATCCCAGCGCACCAGCCGCAAGCATCCAGTATCATGCATCGAACCTGGACTGGCGATCCGTTTTATATATGATATTATACATGTTTCAATGCCATTCTCCCAAATCATCCCGCCCTCTCCCTCAGAGTCCAAAAGACTGTTCTATGCATCCTTGCCGAATTTTTTTGTTCTCATGTGTTTGTTAGCCATCTGTATGTCTTTTCTGGAGAAACGTCTGTTTAGGTCTTTTTCCCACTTTTTGATTGGATTGTTTGTTTTTCTGGTATTGAGTTGTATAATCTGCTTGTATATTTTGGAAATTAATCCTTTATCAGTTGTTTCATTTGTTATTATTTTCTCCCATTCTGAGGGATGTCTTTTCACCTTGCTTATAGTTTTCTTTGCTGTGCAAAAGTTTTTAAGTTTAATCAGGTCCCACTTGTTTACTTTTGTTTTTATTTCCATTACTGTAGGAGGTGGGCCATAGAGGATCTTGCTTTGATTTATGTCGCGTGTTCTGCCTGTGTTTTCCTCTTAAGAGTTTTATAGTTTCTGGTCTTACATTTAGGTCTTTAATCCATTTTGAGTTTATCTTTGTGTATGGTGTTAGGAAGTGTTCTAATTTCATTCTTTTACAAGTAGCTGTCCAGTTTTCCAAGGAGGGTCTTTTAATTTCATGGCTACAGTCACCATTCACAGTGATTTTGGAGCTCAAGAAAATTTGTCACTGCTTTCACTTTTTTCCCTTTTATTTGCATGAAGTGATGATACTGGATGCCATGATCTTAGTTTTTTGAATGCTGAGTTTCAAGTCAGTTTTTTCACTCATTCACCCTCATCTACAGGCTGTTTAGTTTCTCTTCATTTTCTGTTAGAGTAATATCCTCTGCTTATCTAAGGCTGATGATATTTCTCCCTGAAATCTTGACTTGACCTTATGATTCCTCTAGCCTGGCATTTCACATGATACAGTAAGTATGTAAGTTAAATAAGCAGAGTGACCATATATAGCCTTGTCGTACTCCTTTCGCAATTTTGAACCGGTTCCATTTCAGTTTTAATTGTTGCTTCTTGACTCACATACAGGTTTCTTAGGAGATACGTAGGGTGGTCTGGTACTCACATCTTTTTAAGAATTTTCCACTGTTTGTTTTGATCCACATAATCAAAGGCTTTAGTGTAAAGAGGCAGAAGTAGATATTTTTTTTGGAATCCCCTTGCTTTTTCTATGATCCAATGGATGTTGGCAATTTGATCTCCGGTTCTTCTGCCTCTTTGAAACCCAGCTTCTACATCTGGAAATTTTTGGTTTGTGTACTGCTGAAACCTAGCTTGAAGGATTTTGAGTATAACCTTGCTAGCATGTCAAATGAACTCAGTTGTTCAGTAGTTTGAATGTTCTTTGACTTTGCTCTTCTTTGGGATTGGAATGAAAAGTGACCTTTTCCAGTCCTATGGCCACTGCTGAATTTTCCAAATTTGCTGGCATGTTGAGTGCAGCACTTTCACAGCATCATCGTTTAGAACTTGAAATAGCTCAGCTGGAATTTCGTCACCTCCACTAGCTTTGTTTGTAGTGATGCTTCCTAAGGCCCACTTGACTTTGCACTCTGGGATGTCTGGCTCCAGGTGAGTGACCACACCATCGTGGTTACTGGGCCATTTAAAATGTTTTGTATAGTTCCTCTATGTATTCTTGCCACCTCTTCTTAATCTCTACTGCTTCTTTTAAGTCCTTAACTATTTCTCTTTTATCATGCCCATCCTTGCATGAAATGTTCTTTTGACACCTCCAGTTTTCTTGAAGAGAGCTCTAGTCTTTCCCATTCTATTGTTTTCCTCTATTTCTTTGCACTGTTCACTGAGGAAGGCTTTCTTACCTCTCTTTGCTATTCTCAGTAACCCTGCATTCATATGGTAACCCTGCATTCATATGGGTATGTCTTTCCCTTTCTCCCTTGCTTTCCATTTCTTTTCTTTCCATGGCTATTTGTAAAGCCTCCTAAGACAACCACTTTGCTTTCTTGAATTTTTTTTTTTCCTTTGGGGTGGTTTTGGTCACTGGCTCTTATACAGTTTTAAAAACCTTTGTCCATGGTTCTTCAGGCACTCTGTCTGCCAGATCTAGTCCCTTGAATCTGTTTGTTACCTCCACTGTATAATTATAAGGGATTTGATTGATGTTTTTGAACTGAGGTGTTGGAGAAGACTCTTGCAAGTCCCTTGGACTGCAAGGAGATCCAACCAGTCCATCCTAAAGGAGATCAGTCCTGGCTGTTCATTGGAGGGAATGATGCTGAAGCTGAAACTGCAATACTTTGGCCACCTGATGCGAAGAGCTGACTCATTTGAAAAGACTCTGATGTTGGGAAAGATTGAAGGTGGGAGGAGAAGGGGATGACAGAGGATGAGATGGTTAGATGGCATCACCAACTCAATGGACTTGAGTTTGGGTAAAGTGCAGGAGTTGGTGATGGACAGGGAGGCCTGGCGTGCTGCAGTTCATGGGGTCGCAAAGAGTTGGACACTACTGAGCAACTGAACTGAACTGAACTGAACTGATACCTGAATGGCCTAGTGGTTTCCCCTACTTTCTTCAATTTAAGCCTGAATTTTGCAATAAGGAATTCATGGTCTGAGACACAGTCAGCTCCAGGTCTTGTTTTTGCTGACTGTATAGAGCTTCTCCATCTTTGACTGTAAAGAACATAGTCAATCTGGTTTTTATATTTACCATCTGATGATGTCCATGTGTAGAGTTGTCTCTTGGGTTGTTGGCAAAGAGTGTTTGCTGTGACCATCATATTCTCTTGACACAACTCTGTTAGCCTTTGCTCTGCTTCATTTTGTATTTCAAGGCCAAACTTGCCTGTTGTTCCAGTTATCTCTTGGTGAAGGTGAAGTCGCTCAGTCGTGTCCGACTCTTTGCGACCCCATGGACTGTAACCTACTAGACTTCTCCGTCCGTGGGATCCTCCAGGCAAGAATACTGGAGTGGATTGCCATTTCCTTCTCCAGGGGATCTTCCCGACCCAGGGATCGAAACCAGGTCTCCTGCATTGGAGGCAGATGCTTTAACCTCTGAGCCACCAGGGAAGACTTCCTACTTTTGCATTCCAACCCCCTGTGATGTAAAGGACATCTTTTTTTGTTGTTGTTGTTAGTTCTACAAGGTGGTGTTCTTCACAGAACTGGTCAACTTCAGCTTCTTTGGCATCAGTGATTGGGAGATAGATTTGGATTACTGTGATGTTGAATAGTTTGCTTTGGAAATGAACTGAGATCATTCTTTTCTTCTTGAGGTTGCACCCAAATAATGCAACAGACTTTCTTGTTAACTATTGAGTGCTGCTTCATTTCTTCTAAGGCATTCTTACCCGCAGCATTAGGTATAATGTTCATCTGAATTAAATCTGCCTGTTCCTGTCCATTTTACTTCACTGATTCCTAAGATGTCAGTGTTCAGTCTTGCCATCTCCTCTTTGACCACGTCTAATTTACCTTGACTCGTGGGCCTAACATCCCAGATTCCTATTCAATATTATTCTTTATAGCATTGGACTTTATTTTTACCACCAGACACATCCTCAACTAAGTGTCATTTCTACGTTGGCCCAGCCTCTTCATTCTTTCTGGAGCTATTAGTAATTGTCCTCTACGCTTCCCCAGTAGCAGTTTGGACACCTTCCAACTTGGGGTTTCTCATCTTCTGGTGTCCTGTCTTTTTGCCGTTTCATAATATTCATGGGCTTCTCCTGGCAAGAATACTGGAGTGGTTTGCCATTTCTTCCTCAGATGGGCCACATTTTGTTAGAACTCTTCAGTATGATACATCCATCTTGAGTGGCCATGCATAGCATGGCTTATAGCTTCATGGAGTTCTGCAAGCCAGTACAAGGCTGTTTTCCATGAGGGTGAAATAATTATACTTAGCATATGTTAAATGAGACACAGAAGGGCACAAAAACTGAGATGGGAGGAAAAGGAATACTAAAGTTCCTTGTACTCCCTGTGCCACTCGCTCTAGGGATTCTAATTTATTTACTTTTATATTCTATCAGTACAACAGTAAGCAGTGCATGTAACTGCTCAGTAAATACTTTTTGAACGGATTCACTACATATTCTGTTGAATATTATAATTGCTTAGTTTCACCATTCATTAGCTATTTATTGAAGGTCACTGTATGGCAGAGACTTTCTTTGTCTTACCATTTGCCAGTTCAACTGAAGTGTAGAAACTTTGCTTGTAGCTAGGTCTCTTTACTCCGTTCACTTATTTCTTCTTAATTATTTAGTATCCTCTACACACAAAGAACACTGTATCAGATGGGGTTTGCTTCAGTCATCAAATATCAATAAGAAATTTATGAGAAGAAGGATAGTTTATTTTTTTATTTGCATTTTCTGCATCCTAACGTTCTCTTTTCCTTTCTAAAGTTCTATGCTTTTTTAAAAAATCATTTTCTTCTTATTGAGAAAACTTTCTTTATCCATACCTTGAGTAGGTTTGCTGGTGACAAATTCTCTTAGTTTTCCTTTCAGAATGTTTTTATTTTACCTCATTTTTGAAGGATGTTTTCAGCAAGTGTAAAATTCACAGCTGACAGTTGTTTTCTTTTAGCACTATATTTTGACTTTGTGTTTTTTTTTTAAATATAGATACTAGGAAGTAGTTAACATATTGAAATAAGTCAGAATCAAATACACATGAGTAATAATGGCGGACATTTGTGGAGTACATACTATGCTAAATGACTTGTATAAAATAACTCAATTATTAGGTAGTCCTTTATTTGTATGAATATACATGCATACATAGACATGCATACACATGCATTTATAGGTTTTTGGTATATGTTATAACTTCATCATATCGTCATCATTTGTTTCATACATGAAACCCGTGCCTTTAAGAGGTTCAATTACAAGCTTACTGATGTAGCTAGCAAGCAGAACACGTAGGACTTGAACTCAGAACTCAAATGTTCAAACACTACCCCCAATTGACTATTCAGATGCTACATTTCAAAAAAAACCTTTCCAGAATTGCTGTCCTAATCTATTCATGTATCCTTATAGTGTAAGCAGCAATTAGTACATTACAGTATGTTTTTCATCATTAAACTTTGAGTCATTTGTAGTGAGGCCATGGACCTACAATCCTAAGGCAGTTCCTGTTTCTGGAGGCAGGGTTTTCTTAGCACTTTTCTTTCCATATACTATCATTTATTGTTTTTTAATTAATTAATTAATTTTAATTGGAGGATAATTACTTTACAATATTGTGATTTTTGCCATACATTGACATGACTCAGCCACGGGTGCATGTGTCCCCCATTCTGACCCCCCATCCACCTCCTCCCTTCCCCACCCCTCAGGGTTTTCCCAGAGCGCTGGCTTCAAGTGTCCTGCTTCATGCATTGAACTTGGAAAGTGTCGCTCCACTTCCTCTTGTCCGTCATGGTTTCAGCTAAGAAACCTACTGCTATTTTCATTCCTTTCTCAGTGACACTTTCTCTCTGACACAGTGAGGTACAGCTGGAGGACAGGGTGAGTGTATATATTAAATTTCTGCTTGTGTCTGCAGATGCCATCCTGACAAAAGTGGAGTACTGCCTCGCACTGCTTCCTTTTTAGTTGGGTGCAGTGGAAGTCTAGTGCCCCCTTTTGCCCTACTGAAGACTTCCCACCAAAGCGGGATACCAGCTGGCGGTGTCTTATTGCCTCCACGCAGAGGATCTGCCCTGCTACCCCCTGAGCTCTGGGACCTGGTGGGAGGATGTGGAGGGTGGTGCACACGCGCTGTTGCAGGCTGGTGAAGGTGGCGCCACTGACCTAGCAGGGGATGGAAGAGAAGCGCCTCTCCTGGTCCCCTGAAACTGCAGAAATGGCTGGGTTTCTACTCTCTTGGGTTGGAGTAGGGGGTGTTCGTGTGTACTTAGTCGCTCAGTTGTGTCTGACTCTTTGCGACCCCATGGACTGTCGCCCACCAGGAGTAGGGTGTGTACCCTAAAAAGGTTTCCCATCATTCGGCCACTGTTTTCCTGGTCCTGTGACTAAAGGGAACAGGCTTCTTCCTGAGCCTTTTTCTGTCTGTCTCGGGGTGTTTCCAGGTTGTAGACTTCTCCAGCATCCTGTCTGGGATATATAAGACACACTAAGGAAATCCTGGTGTGTTGTTCCTTAATTCCCAATGTTTTTAGGCTGTCCACCTCCTTATTTCTATCTTTTAGTCTTCCTATGCTTGTTTGGTGTGTTATGCCTGGGTGTTTTAGTTATAAGAGGGACAACTTGGATGTAATGGAGCTGTTCAATCCTGCCCAGAATGCCTTATCGTTTATAAAATGGAAAAACTATTGTGTGCTTTTTTATTGCAGGTTAGTGTTATGGACAGTTGTACTAATGATGTAAAATATTGAATCTTTAAAAAAAAGAACTATATTTGAACACTGTCATTTGTTCTACCTTAGAATTCAAAAGCAGGAAGTGGGGGAAAGTCACACATTACCTGGGATAATCCTAAAGAATTAGAAGGCTACATCCAAAAACTCCAAAATGCTGCTGAACGACTTGCCACTGAAAATAGGAAACTGAGAAAATGGCACACTACATTTTGTGAAAAGGTATATATTATATATAAAATTTAATAAGTTATGAATAGTATTATTTAAAAAGTAATTTGGATATACTTTTAAATAACTTACTTGGGAATAATTTGAGACTTGCTGGTGCTGGTGCTGGTGCTAAGTTGCTTCAGTCGTGTCCGACTGTGTGACCCCATAGACGGCAGCCCACCAGGCTCCCGTGTCCCTGGGATTCTCCAGGCAAGAACACTGGAGCGGGTTGCCCTTTCCTTCTCCAATGCATGAAAGTGAAAAGTGAAAGTGAAGTCGCTCAGTCGAGTCCCACCCTTAGCGACCCCATGGACTGCAGCCCACCAGGCTCTTCCATCCATGGGATTTTCCAGGCAAGAGTACTGGAGTGGGGTGCCGGTGCCTTCTCCGAATTGAGACTTAAAGTTGAAAATAGAGAGTTCACAGTTGTCCTTCACCCAGCTTCCCCTATTGTCAACAACTTATGTAACCATAAGTGAAGTGAAAGTGAAGTTGCTTAGTCATGTCCGACTCTTTGTGACTCCATGGACTGTAGCCTACCAGGCTTCTCCGTCCATGGGATTTTCCAGGCAAGGGTACTGGAATGGGTTGCCATTTCCTTCTCCAGGGGATCTTCCTGACCCAGAAATCGAACTCAGGTCTCCTGCATTGCAGGCAGACACTTTACCCTCTGAGCCACGAGGGAAGCCCATGTAACCATAGTATATTTATCAAAACTAGGAAATAAACTGTTTTGAATTTTACAACTTTTTCATTGAAGTCCTTTTCCTTTTCAAGGGTCCAATCCCAGATCCCACCTTGTATTTACATTTGAAGGCTCTGTAGCCTCTTCTCCCTGAGTCTTACCTTGTGTTTCATGACCTTGATACTTTTGATGAGTACTGATCAATTATTTTGTCTGTTGACTTGATTTTATATGATGCCTTCTCATTTTTTAGATTGAGATTATATGGTTTTAATAGGAATACCGCAAAAGTGATATTTTGCCTTTCTCAGTACATTGATCAGATATTGATATGTGTTATTATAGGTGGAGTTAATTTTGATCACTTGGGTAAGGTGGTGCCTGTCAGGTTTTTCTATTGAAATTTTTGTGTTCTAATTTTTGACAGGTGGTAGTTCTTATGAACATTGATTTGCTTCGGCAGCAACAGCGGTGGAAAGATGGATTACAAGAATTGAGAACTGGCTTAGCAAGTGTAGAAGCGCAGGTAAAGTGTTTTACTTTATGTCTACACTCAGAAATATGAAATTTTCAGGATTTGAATATATTAATTGATGAAAAGTTCATAAAGGTTATCTGTAAATCTTTGCTAATGAATTTCTAATAAATTTAGGATTTAACTGAATTATATATAAAGACCATAAATTAGCAGCACTTTTACAAGTAAAAGTACAAGCTTTTGTTTGTCTTATGGAATGCCAAATCCCTTAATTTAGACTCTGTAAACAGGTTTTCTGACTTGGTGCTTAAATATCTATCATTCGTTAGTTTTCTTTTAAAAGGTGATACGTCTATTGTGACAAAGTTAAATGTAGGCAGAAGTCAAATTACTGAAATAACTGTTTCAGAATTTCTTTTTGTTATATTTTAGTAAATGTTATTTCCACATATATTTTGATATTAGATGATCTGTGTAAAAGTAGTTAGCACAGAATCTACCTTGAGATGTTGGTGGAATATGAGTTAGGTATTTTAAACATTTATATTTTTTGGTTCAAATGTTAAAAAATTAATAAAAATTTAAGTATTAGAATTTATATGTTTATGGTTATATGGAAGCAGAAAAAGTATGTAAAGTATTCTGAGCATTCTCATATTTTAAATTTATCATATTTTTAATGTGCAAAATATTTAGGGAGTGGGAAGGGAATAGAAGAGTATATTTGATGGGAATTTTGAAAAAGTGCTAAGAAATTTATAAGATATGGTTTCTGTTATTACTGTTGTTTTTATAGGATCATAAAATAAAGTCCACGTATAAAATTCATTTACTAGTAACTTGATTTTTAAAATTTTGCTGGTCTTTTTGTATACTTTTTATGAACACAAAGATTAGAGATTTTCATATTTGACTTTAGATATACAAGTAGCAATTAATATATGTTTAAGATATTTAAGATGAGGGATTTTTTGCTTATAATTTTACCAAATGTTACGTAAAAGCATTAAATGGAAACCCATTCTACCACCTAATTATTAAATAAAAAAATGTGACTATAACTTTAGGGATTTCAAGCAAGTGACATGCATGCGTGGAAACAGCACTGGAATCATCAACTGTACAAAGCCCTGGAGCATCAGTATCAGATGGGCTTAGAAGCGCTTAATGAGAATCTACCAGAAATAAATATAGATTTAATATACAAGTAAGATTTTTAAAACCCAATTTAGTTTTCAGTCTATAATTTTTCAATAATTTATATTTTAAGGTTATTTATTTGCTTTCAGACAAGGACGGTTGCAATTCAAGCCTCCTTTTGAAGAAATTCGAACTAAATATTATAGAGAAATGAAGAGATTCATCAGCATTCCTAATCAGTTTAAGGGAGTGGGTGAAGCAGGAGATGAATCTATTTTTTCTATTATGATTGATAGAAATGCAAGTGGATTTCTGACTATTTTCAGCAAAGCAGAAGATCTGTTTAGGAGATTGTCAGCTGTTTTACATCAGCATAAGGTATGGGACATGAATTTGTCGGTCCTATTATAATATTCATCTGATTGAATTAGTATCAAATGTACAACTCAATAGTTGATATTGTGTGGCATAAAATAAAAATATGCAAACCAGAGGGCCCAAGTTGAGGATTCTGTTAGAAATCTAGATTTATGCTACAGATGAGAAAAAAGTTACCGTTAATTTTTTCTCTTTGATTATTTGAAGATTTGAGAAACTAATTTTTCTTTCTTTTCTTCTTTTGAATGATATATCAGCTTGCAATTTGATATGACTCTCTTGTGTCATTTTTAGTTCCTTTCAGAAAAATATATAGAAAAATGTATCCTTTTCTTCATTCTTTGGACTGAGAATATGCCATAGCGGGAAGCCTTCTGCGTTAATGAAATTGACATGATTTAATTTCTTACTTTTGTGTAGATGAATGTGAAAGTGAAAGTTGCTCAATATGTTCCACTCTTTGCAGCCTATGCAGTCCATGGAGTTCTCCAGGCCAGAGTTCTGGAGTGGGTAGCCGATCCCTTCTCCAGGGGATCTTCCCAACCCAGAAATCGAACCCAGGTCTCCCGCATTGCAGGCGGATTCTTAAACTGAGCTGCTGAGGAGTCCCAAGAACACTGGAGTGGGTAGCCGATCCCTTCTCCAGATGATTTTCCCAACCCAGGAATCAAACTGGGTCTCCTGCATTGCATGCAGATTCTTTACCAACTGAGCTATGGGTGCATCATACTAACTCTTCAGAAATAAACTCTAATTGTTTTTATTGTTCATTTTATTGATCCTGAGGAGTGACTGAGAGTTCAGTAAATTTCTTAACTGCCACTGCAGTGCTGCTTCTGCATTTTATTTTTCTAGGATTAATTGAATCTGGACAGTGTCAGATTTGTAACCTATAGTAGCTCTTGGCTTGGTAGAAGTGGTTTTGTGTTTGTATACATCAAACTTGAGAATGTAAAGCAAAGTTTTTTTGCAATCTCTTCAAAAAAGTTTTATGATTACTGTACTTTTATATATATATATTTTCCCTGTTCATTTTTTAGGCTTTATGGTAATGATTATATGTACATAACTTAAGTTGAAATTTACCTAAAACTTCTCTTTTGCCTCTTTTTATTGTTCTTAATATTTGGACTCTAATCTTTTAAATGTTCATTTATTAGTTCTAATTTTTAAAATAATATGTTTTTCATTTAAATAGGAGTGGATTGTAATTGGGCAAGTTGATATGGAAGCTCTAGTGGAAAAGCATCTTTCTACAGTTCATGATTGGGAGAAAAATTTTAAAGCACTGAAAATAAAAGGGAAAGAAGTAGAACGGCTTCCAAGGTATAATACAGAAGTTAAAGAAGTTAAAGTAATGTTTAATATAGTGGCAGTTTTTACCATGGGTATAGACAGGTGCTCTTCACTTAGTGGTACTGAAGACAAGTCATTGTCTTACCTTCTCCAGAGCTCAGCTATAATGCTTGAGAGTCATCTGAGTAGAGCATTGCTGAGACTGAGAGAGCCTCTTCTAGAGGTTCCGCTGGCTGAGACCTAGTTGGATAGAATAGACTGGGGAAGAGGCTTCTCTCAGATCTAACATTTGATGTGCCTGGGCATAGTCTAAGAACTTTGAGAAGCTACTACTAGTGGGAGCATCAGTTCAGTTCAGTTTAGTCGCTCAGTCATGTCCGACTCTTTGCGACCCCGTGAATCGCAGCACGCCAGGCCTCCCTGTCCATCACCAACTCCCAGAGTTCACTCAGACTCACGTCCATCGAGTCAGTGATGCCATCCAGCCATCTCATCCTCTGTCATCCCCTTCTCCTCCTCCCCCAATCCCTCCCAGCATCAGAGTCTTTTCCAAGGAGTCAGCTCTTTGCACAAGGTGGCCAAAGTACTGGAGTTTCAGCTTTAGCATCATTCCTTCTGAAGAAATCCTAGGGCTGATCTTCAGAATGGACTGGTTGGATCTCCTTGC
The DNA here is from genome assembly GCF_016772045.2 of Ovis aries. Taxonomy (NCBI): domain Eukaryota; kingdom Metazoa; phylum Chordata; class Mammalia; order Artiodactyla; family Bovidae; genus Ovis; species Ovis aries. Next base: position 5,121,869 of record NC_056068.1, on the reverse strand, counting down.
AGTCCAAAGGACTCTCAAGAGTCTTCTCCAACACCACAGTTCAAAAGCATCAATTCTTCGGTGCTCAGCCTTCTTCACAGTCCAACTCTTACATCCATACATGACCACAGGAAAATCATAGCCTTGACTAGATGGACCTTAGTCGGCAAAGTAATGTCTCTGCTTTTGAATATGCTATCTAGGTTGGTCATAACTTTTCTTCCAAGGAGTAAGTGTCTTTTAATTTCATTGGGGGATATTTGACCTTAATTTTGTATGGCTCTGCCTTTCAGAATGCCCCGAGAAGCACACAAAGCAGTGCTGCATCTAGGTAGTGCCCTAAATGTGGAGAAAACCCTCTGAAAGGCATTTCATAACCCAGAATATCCTCTTTACTCTCTGAAATTCATATCAGTTCTGGGTTCTGAGCAGTCAAGAAAAAATATGAATTACTAAAATGTAAATAGCTCATTTACAAGCTGGTTTTAGAAAAGGCAGAGGAACCAGAGATCAAATTACCAACATCCACTGGATCATGGAAAAAGCAAGAGAGTTCCCCAAAAAACATCTATTTCTGCTTTATTGACTATGCCAAAGCCTTTGACTTTGTGGATCACAATAAACTGTGGAAAATTCTGAAAGAGATGGGAATACCAGACCATCTGACCTGCCTGTTGAGAAATCTGTATGCAGGTCAGGAAGCAACAGTTAGAACTGGACATGGAACAACAGACTGGTTCCAAATAGGAAAAGGAGTGCTCGAGGCTGTCTATTGTCACCCTGCTTATTGAACTTATATGTAGAGTACATCATGAGAAACGCTGGACTGGAAGAAACACAAGTTGGAATCAAGATTGCCGGGAGAAATATCAATAATCTCAGATATGCAGATGACACCACCCTTATGGCAGAAAGTGAAGAAGAACTAAAAGCCTCTTGATGAAAGTGAAAGTGGAGAGTGAAAAAGTTGGCTTAAAGCTCAACATTCAGAAAACGAAGATCATGGCATCTGGTCCCATCACTTCATGGGAAATAGATGGGGAAACAGTGGAAACAGTGTCAGACTTTATTTTTTTGGGCTCCAAAATCACTGCAGATGGTGACTGCAGCCGTGAAATTAAAGATGCTTACTCCTTGGAAGAAAAGTTATAACTGGTAACCTGGATAGCATATTCAAAAGCAGAGACATTACTTTGCCGACTAAGGTCCATCTAGTCAAGGCTATGGTTTTCCCAGTGGTCATGTATGAATGTGAGAGTTGGACTGTGAAGAAGGCTGAGCACCGAAGAATTGATGCTTTTGAACTGTGGTGTTGGAGAAGACTCTTGAGAGTCCTTTGGATTGCAAGGAGATCCAACCAGTCCATTCTGAAGGAGATCAACCCTGGGATTTCTTTGGAAGGAATGATGTTAAAGCTGAAACTCCAGTACTTTGGCCACCTCATGCAAAAAGTTGACTCCTTGGAAAAGACTCTGATGCTGGTCCTTGGAAAAGACTCTGATGCTGGTCCTTGGAAAAGACTCTGATGCTGGTAGGGATTGGGGGCAGGAGGAGAAGGGGACGACAGAGGATGAGATGGTTGGATGGCATCACTGACTCGATGAACGTGAGTCTGAGTGAACTCCGGGAGTTGGCATGCTGCCATTCATGGGGTCGCAAAGAGTCGGACACGACTGAGTGACTGAACTGAACTGAATCTATCTTTACTTTCTGTGTTTTATTTCTCCTATTGTTGTTTGTGCTTTGAGTCCAGGATAATAATTTATTTTATAAATCTTTAAATAAGTATGTTACATACTGTGACAAGTAAAACATTTCAAAATTTGAATATATTCATGTTGATACTTTAGTATTTTATAATGTGTTGCTGCTGCTGCTGCTGCTGCTAAGTCGCTTCAGTCATGTCCGACTCTGTGCGACCCCATAGACAGCAGCCCACCGGGCTCCCCCGTCCCTGGGATTCTCCAGGCAAGAACACTGGAGTGGGTTGCCATTTCCTTCTCCAGTGCATGAAAGGGAAAAGTGAAAGTGAAGTTGCTCAGTCGTGTCTGACTCTTAGTGACCCCATGAACTGCAGCCTATCAGGCTCCTCCATCCATGAGATTTTCTAGGCAAGAGTACTGGAATGGGTTGCCATTGCCTTCTCTGTTATAATGTGCTACTTTAAAAAAAATGATACATTGGATTAATAAAAACTGTAGTATTATAACAGAACCATTGTTTAATGAAAAGCTATTATGTATGAATGTGTGTAAGGCATTTTTATTATATAAATTCTAAATGGGCTTAAGGATCACAATGATAATTTTGGGTGTATTACACAAGATCATAATGACACTCTTTTCCTCCACTTAGTCTTTTTCATGTCATAATATGTCCTTTGGCATTTTTCAGTGCTGTCAAGGTAGATTGCTTAAATATTAATTGTAACCCTGTGAAGACTGTGATTGATGATTTCATCCAGAAGTTATTTGACTTGCTTGTTCTTTCTTTGAAGAAGTCCATCCAGGGTAAATACACTTGTTAATTGTTTTTAGTTATGAATATGAGTCTCAATGATGTTTAAAATAAAAAATAATCTGAGAAAAGTATGAAATAAAAATCAGCTTAAGATGATAATTTTAGTAAAGTAGGAAACTCCATGAGGTCTAAAAATTGAAGACTTTTTATTATTTGCAGTGTGAGCTAGTATCAGTTTGTTGCATATTTAACTGAAAAAGGGGGTAATTCTGGTATAATGTATTTGTCCTTACCTTTTCAAAGGACTTCAGGCATGCCTCAGAAATATTGCAGGTTTATTTCCAGACCACTGCAGTAAAGAGATTATTGTGATAAAGTCATGTGAATTTTTTGGTTTTCCAGTGCATATAAAAGCTTTGTTTACATATACTGTAGTCTGTTAACTGTGGAGGAAGCATTGTGTGTAAATAAACAATATACATGCCTTAGCTGAAAAATGCTTCATTGCCAAAAATTCTAGCCATCATGTGAGTTCAGTGTGTCATGATCTTTTTGCTGGTGGAGAGTCTTACCTGGATGTTGATGGCTGTTGACTGATCAGGGTAGTGTTACTGAAAGGCAAAGCGGCCGTGGCAGTTGTTTAAAATAACACAGTCAAGTGTGCTGCATTGACTGACTCTTCCTTCCATGCACAGTTTCTCTGGAGCTTTCAGTGCTGTTTGACTGCATTTTACCCACTGTAGTACTTCTTTCAGAATTGATGTCAGTCTCCTCAAACCCTCCACTGCTTTGCTGACTAAGTTTATATAATATTCCAAGTCCTTTGCTGTCATTTCTGCAATCTTCATAGCGTCTTCAGCAGGACTAAAGTCTCAAAATTATAAGTAACCACTTGTCTGCTCATCCATTAGAAGCAGCTCCTCATTTGTGAAAGTTTTATCATGAGATTCCAGCAATTCATTCACATCTTTAGGCTTCACCTCCAGTTCTAGGTCTCTTGCTGTTATTTATTTATTTATTTATTTATTTATTTTAGTTTTTTATTTTTTAAATTTTAAAATCTTTAATTCTTACATGCGTTCCCAAACATGAACCCCCCTCCCACCTCCCTCCCCACAACATCTCTCTGGGTCATCCCCGTGCACCAGCCCCAAGCATGCTGCACCCTGCGTCAGACATAGACTGGCGATTCAATTCTTACATGATAGTATACGTTAGAATGCCATTCTCCCAAATCATCCCACCCTCTCCCTCTCCCTCTGAGTCCAAAAGTCCGTTATACACATCTGTGTCTTTTTTCCTGTCTTGCATACAGGGTCGTCATTGCCATTTTCCTAAATTCCATATATATATGTGTTAGTATACTGTATTGGTGTTTTTCTTTCTGGCTTACTTCACTCTGTATAATTGGCTCCAGTTTCATCCATCTCATCAGAACTGATTCAAATGAATTCTTTTTAACGGCTGAGTAATACCCCATTGTGTATATGTACCACAGCTTTCTTATCCATTCATCTGCTGATGGACATCTAGGTTGTTTCCATGTCCTGGCTATTATAAACAGTGCTGCGATGAACATTGGGGTACACATGTCTCTTTCAATTCTGGTCTCCTCGGTGTGTATGCCCAGCAGTGGGATTGCTGGGTCATAAGGTAGTTCTATTTGCAATTTTTTAAGGAATCTCCACACTGTTCTCCATAGTGGCTGTACTAGTTTGCATTCCCACCAACAGTGTAGGAGGGTTCCCTTTTCTCCACACCCTCTCCAGCATTTATTGCTTGCAGATTTTTGGATCGCAGCCGTTCTGACTGGTGTGAAGTGGTACGTCATTGTGGTTTTGATTTGCATTTCTCTGATAATGAGTGATGTTGAGCATCTTTTCATGTGTTTGTTAGCCATCCGTATGTCTTCTTTGGAGAAATGTCTTGCTGTTTTTTAAACCACATCTTTAGTTACTTCTGCCACTGAAGGCTTGAATCTCTCAGAATCATCCAGGAAGATTGTAGTCAGCTTCTTCCAAACTCCTGGTAACATTGATGTTTTGACCTCCTCCCATGAATCATGAATGTTTTTAATGGCATCTAGAATGGTGAATCCTTTTCAGAAGATTTCCAATTTACTTTTCTCAGACCCATCAGAGGAATCAGTGTCTGTGGCAGCTGTAGCCTTATGAAGTGTATTTCTTAAATAATAAGACTCGAATGTTGAAATTACTTATTGATCCATGGGCTGCAGAATGGATGTTGTGTCAGCAGGCATGAAAACAACATGAATCTTGTACATCTCCATCAAAGCTCGTGGGTGACCAGGTGCATTGTCAGTGAGCAGGTGTATTTTGAAAAGAATCTTTTTTTTCTGAGTAGTAAGTCTTAGCAACGGGATTAAAATATTCAGTAAATTATGTTGTAAACAGATGTGCTGTTGTCAGGCTTTGTGTGTGTGTGTGTGTGTGTGTGTGTGTGTGTGTGTGTGTGTGTGTTTTCCATCAGCCTTTGTTGTTCTGTTTCAAGAGCACAGGCAGAATAGATTCAACATAATTCTGAAGGGTACTAGGAGTTTTGGGGTGGTAAATGAGCATTGGTGTCAACTTACCTGCATTAGCCTCTAACAAGAGTCAGCCTGTCGTTCGAAGCTTTGAATACAGGCATTGACTTCTCTCTCGCTGTGAAAGTCCTTGATGATATCTTCTAATCGAAGGCTGCTTCATCTGCCTTCCAAGTGTGCTGTTTAGTGAGCTGCCTGCATTAGCTGTCTCAGCTAGATCATCTGGGTGCCTCGCTGCAGCTCCCCATCAGCGCTTGCTGCTCCATCTGGCACTTTTCATGTTGCGGAGATGCTTCTTCCTTTAACCTCATGAAGCAGCCTGTGTTGGCTCAGGCTTCTCCTCTGCAGCTCCCTCGCCTCTTAGCCTTCACAGAGCTGAAGAGGGGTGGGCCGCGCTGTGAATCAGGCTTTGGCATACGGGGCTTATGGCTGGTTTCATCTTCTGCCCACATCACTGGCACTCTCTTTGGATCCGCAATAATGTTGTTTCACGTTGTTAGCATTTGTGTAGTCACTGGAGCAGTACATTTAATTTCCCTTAAGATCTTTTCCTTGGCTAAATGTTTGGTGCAAGAGGCCTAGTTTTTGGCCTATCTCATCGTTAGGTATGCCTTCCTCACTAAACTTAATCTTTTCTAGCTTTTGATTTAAAGTGAGCGATGTGTCACTCTTTAACTTGAATACTTAAGAGGCCATTAATTGACCCAATTTTAATATTTTTGTGTCTGAGGGAATTAGAGAGGTGGAACAGTCAGAATATATACAACACTTATCAATAAGTTCGCTATCTTATGTGAGTGTGGTTCATGGTACTCTAAAACAATTAATAGTAACATCAATGATCACTGATTAAAGATTACCATAGCAAATGTAACAATATGAAAAAGTTTGAAATATTGGGAGAATTACCAAGATGTGATACAGAGACATGAAGCAAGCAAATGCTGTTGGAAAAATGGCACTGATAAACTTGCTCCATGCAGGGTGGCCACAGACCTTCAATTCGTAAAAAATGCAGTAACTACAAAGCACAATAAAGTGAAGCACAATAAAACGAGGAATGCCTGTACTATTTTCCAAAATATCAGTGTTTCTTTTTTATTTAAATTGAAATATGTTCTAGCATATTATTTAAAAGACTGAAAAAGTTGCCAACTTATAGTAAAATTTACTAAGAGTGAGTAAATACATTTTCACTTTCTTCTAACAATTTTTAAATGTGATATAAAACAATTTCATGAGAAGAGTTCTTTTTGCTTATTCTATACTTTGGATTTTTCTTTATGAAAGCAAATGACAACTTAGGATTTACTGTATTTCATATAGTGATTGCTTCTAACATTACTTGGTTTAGAAATTATGTAATTGAATTTTTTTGATGATAATATTTCTTATATTTCAGTGTTTCCTTTTCAGCTCATTTACATGAAATTGACACGTTTGTTACTGAGGCTATGGAAGTCTTAACAATTATGCCCCAGTCTGTGGAAGAGATAGGTAATGCAAATTTACAATATAGTAAGCTACAAGAACGGAAGCCAGAGGTGAGAATCACAAAGTCATTTATTTGCTTTTAACTGTACTGGAATGATTAAATCACGTAATATTATGTGACTGCACATATCATATAATTATAATATTATAAGGACGTCTATAAAATTAGTCTGCTTATGACTGGACTCTTGATGTTATGTTATTGTAATGAAACTGTAACCACAATATATATTGCTTTCAGAAGTATTTGTGACCTTTTATGATGTGGCTTAATAGAATAAGGCTAAACTTAAATAGTTCATGCTGTTACTTCCAAGGTTGTACTTTTATGATGCTTAAATATGAAGTTAGTGCTGAATTAGGAGTACACACACACACATACACACACACACACACACGATGGAAGAGCTCTTAATTAGAGACAAAGATAAAAAGGTGGTTAAAGATTCATAAAAACAGGATCCAGAAGGCTAGAACCTAGAATAAACAAGCCAAAATTTATAGAACATGTTATAGGTGATCTTAGTTATGTTTGGAGGAAAGAGGAGAAATAATTCAAAACAGATACAAACTTTTATGTATTCCTCTTACGTGATAGGTTGAAAATTATAAGATAGATTAGAGGTGAGAGAAATAATATACCTTCATGGTAGAATGAATTATAAATTTTATATGGTAGGCTTAAAGGTATAAAGAGGGTTTAAAGGCAAATAAAATAGTGTACTTGTCTAGTGGAAGGAAGTAGCTAAAGAAAGAATAGCATAGTGAGCTGTGGCAGTTAGCTAAATCATGGAGGCATTTATTTGACAAATACTATAGATTGAAGGGAGGAGGAGAAGGGGACGACAGAGGATGAGATGGTTGGATGGCATCACCAGCTCGATGGACGTGAGTCTGAGCAAGCTCTGGGAGTTGGCGATGGACAGGGAGGCCTGGCGTGCTGCAGTCCATGGGGTCACCAAGAGTCGGACAGACTACAGATCACCTGATATATTGCAGGCTTTGTGCTAGGCACTGTGGTTGCAAGTATAGGTTGCTCTGTGTTACTGAAATCTGCATTCGTGTGTAAGTGTGTGTTGTGTGTGTGTGTGAGAGATGGAGACGGAGAGAAAGAAAGGAGCATGAGGAGCTAGATTAGTAAGAGGATGAGCGTGCCCAGCTGCGCGATGTTTCTCAGGGTGGTGATCCTGGAGACCGTATCAGACAGATGACGTCTGTATGCACTGGGACCTGCAGGGTAAGGAGGCAACCGCTCCGAGATTTAGAGGGCAGATGGAACAGTGGATACGAAGATCTTAAGGTAGAGGACCTTGATATACTTAAGGAAATGAGATAGGTGTAAATATTGTCAAGAAACTTAGTTATCAAGAAAGCCATATTATTCAAGGAAAAAGTGGTTTGAGTGAAATTAGAGAAGTAGGCAAGGGCCAGATTATGAAGGGACTTTCAGACAATCCTAAGGAGTTTGAGTTCTTTTCTGAGAGTAGTGGAAAAATTTTAGAGGGATTTAAGCAATGAGAAGATAAATGTGGATTGCATTTTGAAGTGATTACTCTGGCTGCTTTGTGGAGAATGGATTGAAGGGAGACAATAGTAGCAGAGAGTTAGTAGGATACTTCAGTTGGTGTACAAAGGATGATCCAGGCTTATACCATGGTCGTCTGATGTGTTAGAAGTAGACAGGGGATTAGAGGAAAAGAAATAAACATATCTCTTAGGTTTTTGGCTTAAGCAGCTAGGAAGCTAATGGTACCATTTGCTGAGATGAAGATGACTAGAGAGGAGTTGTTTGGGGATTGGAGGTAGCAGGGATTGACATGTCATGTAGAATGAGGAATTTGGAATTTAGAGTAAAGGTGAAGATTAGAGATATACATTTGGAAATCATTTTAATATTCATGATGTTTAAAGCCATGGAATTGAACTAGCTCATCTGATTGACAAACTGCAGAGTGTATAGAATAAGGTTTGAGTATTTCAAAATTTAGAGTTCAAGTATAGATGGAGGCAGCAAAGGAGATTGATAACGATGTGGGATGAAAGACATGAAGCATATCATCACAAAAACTAAGGGAAATAGATGTATGTTAGGAACTACATGTGAGGCAGGGTGTGGCATGAGACAGAATAAAGAGCTAGGCAGAATCCAGGTCATGTGAGCCACATGATTCTATGGACACTGAGGAGTCGCTGCTGAGTTTTCAGCGGCAAGATGTTACAGAAGGGTGTTTTGGTATGTATCTCTGTTGGTGTGTGGATAGGTAGCTTTGCATGCAGATAGACTTGGAAACGGGCTTACAGGTGGCACTAATGGTAAAGAACCCTCCTGCCAATGCAGGAGACAGATATGGGTTTGATCCCTGGATTGGGAACATCCCCTGGAGTATGAAGTGGCAACCCACTCCAGTATTCTTGCCTGGAGAACCCCATGGACAGAGCAATCTGTCAGGCTACAGTCCATGGGGTCGCAAAGAGCTGGACATGACTGAAGCAACTTGGCTCGCTTACATGTGAAACACAAACTTGGAAACTTGTAATGTCTTCACAGGCTTAAGTTCTTTTCACACTGGAAATGAGAATCCTACTCTTTATGGCTTCACTGATAGCTCAGTTGGTAAAGAATCTGACTGCAATGGAGGAGACTCCAGTTCAATTCCTGGGTTGGGAAGATCCCCTGGAGGAGGGAAAGGCTACCCACTCCAGTGTTCGGACCCGGAGAATTCCATGGACTGTAGAGTCCATGGGGTCCCAAAGAGTTGGATGCAACTTTTACTTTCTGTCTTCTCTCTCACTGGTGTTCCTAGTACAACATGGGTTCTTGGTTAATTGTTTCTCTGTTTCTCAGGAATTGCAAACTGGCTATTGAGATGTATTTGATTTTGTGTTGTTGTTGTCTGTTATATAAGCATAATTATTTTTAAATATCTTTCAATGGATTTTACTGCTTTGATGAGTAGCAAAAGTACAGTTATAAATTATAGGACACTATTGTTTTATGGCGCTTTAAAAGATCTAGAAGCAATTTGAGCAGTTTAGCACTTACTGACCTACACCTGGACTGTTTAATGGACTGCTAATTATATACAACTCAGGGCATTTCAGGCAGAAGCTAAATACAGAAGCTTGATTCTGATTCTTCAGTTTTTCCTTTCTTTCTTTCTTTCTTTTATTGTTTTCTTTATATATATATATATTTTGTTGAAGTATAGTACTTACAATGTTTCAGGTATACAGCAGGGTGATTCATTTATATGCATATATTATTTTTCAGATTATTTTCTATTATAGGTTATTACAAGATATTGACTGTAGGTCCCTGTGCTATACAGTAAACCTTTGTTGCTTGTTGCAACAAAAATTGGAAAACATAAACTAAATGAAATGGTAGCACTGAATATGAAATAGAAAAAGTGAAACAAACTAGATAAAAGTAAAAGATCATATAGTCCAGTTGTTTTTGAACATGACTGCTCAATAGAAACATATCTGGAACTTTGGAGGAAAAAAAGCAATACCTGAGCATTTGCATTTTTCAGAAAATTTCAAGATAATTCTGATATGCGTCTGGATCATAAAAAGTGATTACAGATTTTTCTATTAAATGGTAGTTTTGGTGATATAGAATTCTATAATTTTTCTGTTTGTTGACCAATCATGATACAATCATATTAAGTGGGTAATTGCTACATAATCACAATAGTGAAAGATGTTTCTCAGATTTCACAATCAATAGCCAGACAAAAAAGATAATTAATTGCAAACCATAAAAGTCTCCAGCATTTTCTTTGAATGGAACCTGTATAATAAGAATGTTACTTTGAACAGGTTTAGTATTGTCTTTCTATAATCACGATTTAATTTAGTTTCATATTACCACTTTCATTATCCTTTTTAACTGATGTTTGAGTGCTTTAGTTGAGTTTGCATGTAATAATATATATTAGAAACTGTATCTAGAAATTTAACAAATTATATAAAAGCAAAAATCCTGAAAAACAGCAAATCATAAAACAATTTAAAATAAGTGGAATCTTAATAAATTTGATAAAGTATGTTGTTTTTCACATATTTTTATTTTTAGATTTTGCCCTTATTTCAAGAGGCTGAACATAAAAATAGACTTTTACGGACTGTGGCAGGTGGAGGTGTAGAAACAATTAGTAATCTGAAAGCTAAGTGGGATAAATTTGAGTTGATGATGGAAAGTCACCAACTTATGATTAAAGACCAGGTAAGAAGCTTTCTTTGTTAAAATGAGAACAGTTTTTTCCCTCATTTACAATTTCTTGTCGTTATTCCATTATAGCTCACATTTTTAAGAATTTTAGATTGTTGATGGAATTGATTTCCCTCAGCACTTCTATGTAATAAGATATTTGTATAAGTAATGATCATGTCACAGAGTTTACCTTCACTTTATGCCACACCAGAATACATGTGACAGTCTTATCAGACTTGCTTATGAATGGTTTGTTACCTGCTGTGTGTGGTGTCCTGTAAGAGTGCAGTCTGGAAGATTGTGCTCATATCCTACTGACCAGAACCTAGTGTTCTGGTGGTGAGCTGCATGGGGGACTGGGAGATGCCCTTCTTTATTAAGCAGCTGTATAATCAGGTAGAACAACTGCATGTCACTGAGTAAACTTTTTTCATCATATTAATTAATTTTGTTGATAGTTATCACAGATGCTGTTAGTCACATGAATGGTTTTGTAATGTTGATGTTTGCAGTATATCTTTTGTTATTGTAAATTTAGTGTCTAATTTATTTTTGAGTTAATTTATTGTACTTGAAATAAATAATGAAGAAGAATCTTTAGAAAAGTTGATATTGATGTTTTTTGACCTTTAAATAGAAAATATTGGAAGTAAAAATGTGAATATAAAGTAGAAATTTACATTGAGTTAAATTATGTATACTCTTGACTTACAGATTGAAGTGATGAAAGGAAATGTCAAATCACGTCTTCAGATTTATTATCAAGAACTTGAAAAATTTAAAGCTCGTTGGGACCAACTAAAGCCTGGTGATGATGTTATTGAAACAGGCCAGCCGAATACTCTTGATAAAAGTGCAAAGTCAATAAAAGAGAAGAAAGTTGAATTTGATGATCTTGAAGTCATAAGAAAAAAGCTGCTGTATGTTTATTCTTTAAAACTGACAGTGCTCATTTTGGAAAAAAAGTTTTATGTTTATATATTAAGCTAATAATGTACCTGTATCTGTTATATTAATGTCTTTTTATAAGCTTCACCAGGTTTAAAAATACCAGTATTAAGTGCTCATGCTACTGTTTTCTTAGGAGTTGTTGAATAATGTTAGGAAAGAGAAAAGCAAATAAAACCAAGTTTCTGGTTGGACCTAGAAATAGAAATAATAGAAGTAATAATAGCAAATTAAATAATAATAGAAAATTAAATTTATTTGAAAGTTAAATTAAGGAGTTGGAATATACTTGCTTTATATGATCTCATTGTATTTGAAAATGGAATATATAAAATTAATGGAAAATTACTTTTAGAGCTTCTGGAAAATGAACCTAGTGAAAAGATGAAACTTAAAAACATTCATTGTTTTATGTTATAATAATATAAAATATTAAGTTTAATAATTGCGTTAAATAGTGTATATTAATGCATATTCATGGAATCTAGAAAAAGGGTATGCTGCTGCTGCTGCTGCTGCTAAGTCGCTTCAGTCGTGTCTGACTCTGTGCGACTCCATAGACGGCAGCCTACCAGGCTCCCCCGTCCCTGGGATTCTCCAGGCAAGAGAAAAAGGGTATAGATGATTTTATTTGCAAAGCAGAACTAGAGACACTGATATAGAGAACAAATGTATGGACACCAAGGAGGGAAAGGGTGGAGGCTGGGATGAATTGGAAGATTGGGATTTATATATATACACTCCTGATACCATAAAATATGAAATAGATACCTAGTGAGAACGTACTGTCAGTCAGTTCAGTTCAGTCGCTCAGTCATGTCTGACTCTTTGTGACCCCATGGACTGCAGCATGCCAGGCCTCCCTGTCCATCACCAACCAGCTCCTGGAGCTTAATCAGACTCATGTCCATCGAGTCGGTGATGCCATCCAACCATCTCATCCTCTGTCGCCCCCTTCTCCTCCCAGTTTCAATCTTTCCCAGCATTAGAGTCTTTTCAAACGAGTCATTTCTTCACATTAAGTGGCCAAAGTATTGGAGTTTCAGCTTCAGCATCAGTCTTTCCAGTGAATACTCAGGACTGATCTCCTTTAGGATGGACTGGTTGGATCTCCTTGCAGTCCAAAGGACTCTCAAGAGTCTTCTCCAGCACCACAGTTCAAAAGCATCAATGGTTCAACTCTCACATCCATGCATGACTACTGGAAAAACCATAGCTTTGACTAGATGGACCTTTGTTGGCAAAGTTGTGTCTCTGCTTTTTTTTTTTTTAATTAAAAAAAACTTATTTTATTATTATTATTATTTTTTTACTTTACAGTATTGTCTAGCTTGGTCATCCCTGGTGGCTCAGATGGTAAAGCATCTGCCTACAGTGCAGGAGCCCAGGTTCAATCCCTGGGTCGGGAAGATCTCCTGGAGAAGGACATGGCAACCCACTCCAGTACTCTTGCCTGGAAAATCCCATGGATAGAAGAGCCTGGTGGGCTGCAGTCCATGGGGTTGCAAAGAGTCCGGACACAACTGAGTGACTTCACTTTCACTTTCACTTCTAGGTTGGTCATAACTTTCCTTCCAAGGAGCAAGCGTCTTTTAATTTCATGGCTGCAATCACTATCTGTAGTGATTTTGGAGCCTCCCAAAATAAAGTCTGTCACTGTTTCCACTGTTTCTCCATCTGTGTGCCATGAAGTGATGGGACCAGATGACGTGATCTTAGTTTTCTGAATGTTGAGTTTTAAGCCAACTTTTTCACTCTCCTCTTTCACTTTCATCAAGAGGCTTTTTAGTTCCTCTTCACTTTTTGCCGTAAGGGTGGTGTCATGGAGTTATTGATATATCTCCCTGCAATCTTGATTCCAGCTTGTGCCTCATCCAGTTCAGCATTTCTCATGATGTACGATGCATGTAAGTTAAATAAGACAATATACAGCCTTGATGTACCCCTTTCACGATTTGGAACCAGTCTGTTGTTCCATGTCCAGTTCTAACTGTTGCTTCTTGACCTGCATACAGATTTCTCAGGAGGCAGGTCAGGTGGTCTAGGATTCCCATCTCTTGAAGAATTTTCCACAGTTGGTTGTGATCCACACAGTCAAAGGCTTTGGCATAGTCAAGAAAGCAGAAGTAGGGTGTTTTTCTGGAACTCTTGCTTTTTCGATGATCTGGTGGATGTTGGTGATTTGATGTCTGGTTCCTCTGCCTTTTCTAAATTCAGCTTGAACATCAGGAAGTTCACAGTTCACGTACTGTTGAAGCCTGGCTTGGAGAATTTTGAGCATTACTTTGCTAGCATGTGAGAAGAGTGCAATTGTGCGGTAGTTTGAGCATTCTTTGGCATTGCCTTTCTTTGGGATTGGAATGAAAACTGACCTTTTCCAGTCCTGTGGCCACTGCTGAGTTTTCCAACTTTGCTGGCATATTGAGTGCAGCAGTTTCACAGCATCATCTTTTAGGATTTGAAATAGCTTCATCTGGAATTCCATCACCTCCACTAGCTTTGTTCGTAGTGAACCTATAGTACAGCTCAGGAAGCTGCATCAGTGCTCTGTTGTGACTGCAATGGGAAGGAAATCCAATAAAGCAGAGATATATGTATTCATATAGCTGATTTGCTTTGTTGTACAATGAAACTAACAACATTGTAAAGCAACTATAGTCCAATAAAAAGGAATTAAAATATTAAATGTTCATAAAAATTGATATGTTTGGTCTGTTTAGGCAAATGCATCCATAAATTAATTGCTTTCATAGATGATTAGAGGCTTTAGTACCATGCTTATTAAGTGACATTACACTAATTAGGAGAGGAATATCTTTCATTCTCTGTTGGCTCAAGCAGTAAAGAATCTGCGTGTCAGTACTGGAGGTGCAGGTTCAATCTCTGGGTCAAGAAGATCACCTAGAGGAGGAAATGGCATTCTTGCCTGGGATATACCATGGAAAGAGAAGCCTGGTGGGCTTCAGTCCGTGGAGTTGCAAGAGTTGGACACAACGTAGCAACTAAACAACAACAATCTTGTGTTCTAGAAACTAATTCTTTCAACCAAGAAGAATGTTAATGGATATTCTTTAATCTATTCTCAGATTTATCCACAAATTTGTGTAATTCTCAACATGTTATATATGATCTATATTATGTATATAATATATATTGATATATTACAAATTTTACTTTGATTCCTTTGGAAAAAGTGCGTATTAATGAATTTAGAGGAGCCCATTGGTAAGTAGTTAAAGTAAAATTCTCATGTTAAGTAGCCATAGCCTCCTACTGTCTACCTCCACTGTCATATCCACACACACAAACATACACAGGGAATGCAGTTAAGTTGTTAGTTTAACTTACTGACATTTAACAAGTTTTTCTTTTGTAAAAATCTACTGATATTTCACTACTTGTTTCTGCAGTGATGATTGCCATCATTTTGGCCTAGAAGAGCCCAACTTCTCTTTGGCATATAGCATCTCTAAGGATATTGAGAGCTGTGCACAAATTTGGGCCCTTTATGAAGAGTTTCAGCAAGGATTTCAAGAAATGGCCAATGAGGACTGGATTACTTTTCGGTCTGATTCATAAATAATATTTACATTCTGATAGTTTTGTGGTATTTTGGGGGATGTAAACTTTAAGATATTTTTCTACTGTTTTACAGGACTAAGACCTATCTGTTTGAGGAATTTTTGATGAATTGGCATGACAGATTAAGAAAGGTTGAAGAACATTCAGTAATGACAGTGAAATTACAATCAGAGGTTGACAAATATAAAGTAAGATAGTTTTACTTATGCTATTGTTCAGAAATGATGTTTGCAGTGTTCATGTATGTTTTTATTATGCAGTGATGTCACCTGGGAAGCCCAAACTGTAATTTTAGTTTATCTATTTTTAATGATTCCATTACACACAAAAAATACAAAGTATAGAGTAAATCAGAAAAGTTACTAATATTTCTGCTTCAATGTGAAATAAGTTAAAAGTAAGAAATTTATGGTTAAATTTATTATAAAGTGGAGTATTTGAAACTTAGCAATTAGGATGTGGGCCATTTAGCATATTTAGGATATAGGTCATTTTCTAAATTTATAAAAATAGAAATATTTTAGGTCATGTTTTAAAATATATCAAGTTACAAAGGGAAATTTGCATGTATCCACATAAATGTTTAATAAAAAGTATTATACAATTCTTTTTAATCATTTCAAGGTTATTAACTAAGATAATATAGTTATTGAAATGTTTATATATAACTGTAATAAAATTAAATAGTAATTTGCATTTTGCTAATATATATATATACATGCATATCCTTTTTTTTTTTTTTTTAAAACAGATTGCTGTTCCTGTCTTGAAATATGTGAGAGGGGAGCATCTTTCTCCAGATCACTGGCTTGACCTTTTTCGTCTTCTTGGCCTTCCGAGGGGGACTAGTTTAGAGAAATTACTATTTGGTGATCTGCTTAGAGTAGCTGATACAGTTGTTGCCAAAGCTTCAGACCTTAAAGTAAGAATCATTTTTATAAATATCCCATAGATCTGACCTTTGTTAACAGATATTTTTGCTTTATAGTTTATTTAAAACAGCAAGTTAGATTTCTTTCTTCCCTTAAAGTGACAGTGTTCCACTATTCTTTTGTTCTTTCATTAGTATATCTGAATCTATAGATGGGGCTATGGAAACAATATAAACCCCTTCCTTGAGAAAGAGAAAAAAATCTGAAATAATATATGTCTTACTTTAAGATAGAAGTCAGCAGACACAAAGCATTTTACATGAAGTACGCTTAAGATCATAGGGTATAAACAGAAGCTCAGGGATACAAAAATCCAGAGAACTAAACAAGGAACCAATTTGCTGATCAGTTTTAGCATAAGCCTCAGGTAGAAGTAAAACTTGCACAATTATGTCGTAAGTACTAGACTCTCTGTTTTGTGTTCTGCCTGTAAAAGGACTTTTGATGTTAAGTTGTTTTATTTTTCTAATACATCTATTTTCATCTTTGCTGATTACCCTGGCACATATGAAGATAATCATAATATTATAAAGCATGACTTCTATAGGAGGTAACTCTAGATGATTGTTAATCATTTTAGATGTATTGGAACTTCCGGTTAAGTTACCAAAAATACTGCTGAATTCTGCAAAATTTAAATATTTTTGTGGTTTGGTTTGCAATGGATGTTTTAAATTTTTTTACAAGTAAAAGCATGAGGTAGAACTTTGTATATATTTTGACTATGTGAACCAGACATCCCTTCATATTTTAGCCAGTAATTCTTTGGATTGCATCTAAAATATATCTACTTACCTTTTTGTTTTTTTGCTTTACAGTGAAAAGTAAAAATATATCTTCTTATAAAATAGACATAGCTTACCTATTTTGTATGTTGAAATAATAAATATGGATATTTTGTTTTAAATAGGATTTAAATAGTCGGGCACAAGGTGAAGTTACAATCAGAGAAGCTTTACGTGAACTTGATCTGTGGGGAGTTGGAGCAGTATTTACACTGGTTGATTATGAAGACAGCCAAAGTCGAACCATCAAGCTGATTAAAGACTGGAAAGATATAGTAAATCAAGTTGGAGATAATAGATGCCTTCTTCAATCCTTAAAGGATTCCCCTTATTATAAAGGGTTTGAAGATAAAGTGTCAATTTGGGAAAGAAAACTTGCAGAGTTAGATGAGTATCTACAGAATTTAAACCACATTCAGAGGAAGTGGGTATATTTGGAACCCATTTTTGGCCATGGAGCATTGCCAAAAGAACAGACACGCTTCAACAGAGTTGATGAAGATTTTAGGTCAGTACTCTACATAAAAAAGAGGACACATGCGATGAGTTTTTATTCATATTGTGAGGTACTTAATACAAGCTAATTACTTTTTACGTTGTTAGTATTATCTGTGTCCTCAACTTTTTTTTTTTTCTTGGTTCCTTTTGAGAAACTATTTTCTCTCATTGAGTCATTTACTTCTTGAATAATTTTGATGTGGTGTCTATCTTTACCACTTTACCTATATTAATATTATATATGTGTGTGTGTATATAGTCGCTCAGTCATGTCTGTGACCCCATGGACTGTAGCTCTCTAGGCTCCTCTGTCCATGGAATTCTCTAGGCAAGAATACTAGAGTTGGTTGCTATTTCCTTCTGCAGGGGATCTTCCTGACTCAGGGATTGAACCTGGGTCTCCTGTATTGCAGGCAGATCCTTAACTGTCATCCACAAGAGAAGTCTAATTGTATAGGTAATATTATTGTATAATTGTATTGTATAATTGTATAGGTAATATTATTATCTATATAATATTAATATTGGGGATTCTGAAGTGGCTCAGTGATAAAGAATCCACCTGCCAAAGCAAGAGATGCAGGTTTGATCCCTGGGTCAGAAAGATCCCCTGGAGAAGGAAACGGCAATCCACTCCAGTATTCTTGCCTGAAAAATCCTATGGACAGAGGAGCCTGGTGGACTGTGGTCCATGGGGTCACAAAAGAGTCAGACACAACTGAGGGACTAAACAACAACAATATGAATATTATTATAATAATATTACTGTATTATTATAGCAATAGTAAAATTACTAATATACACTTCCTAAAATGGCCAGTTACTTTCCCACTGTAAATCTGATGGACATTGGTTTTTACTTTATCTCTGACTAGTATCTAATAGAGTGGAGCATTTCCTCCTTCTTAGAAAGTCTGTTCCTTTGGCTTCTGTGATCCTGTCCTGTTTGGTTGGACCATCTGGCCTGTCTGTCTGGTCCTCCTCCTGGCTCCTAGTCCTCAGCTCTCTCTAAATATTTAGATGCAGACATTCTCCAGGTTTCTGCCTGTAGGTTTTCTCTCTCCATATTCTCTGTTTAATGAGCTGAACTTCTTTCAGAGTCAATTCTCATCTAGTTGCTGAGGTCTCCTCAACTTGTTTATTAAGCCTATCTTTCTTTTCTGATCTCCAAATATATTAAATATCCTCAACATGTCAAAATTAAATTCATAACTTTATTTCAAATCCCTTTCCCACAAGTATTTTCTCTGTCATTTCTTTCCCAATAAATGGTACCACCTAACTGCTGAGAGCAGAAGCATAATGGATATCTTTGACTCCTCTCTCCATTTCCAAGTGCACTGTTACCAAATTTTGTTGATTGTAACATACTTACCTGTTGTATTACATCTTTTATATCTCTACTTCTTTGGTTTTATTCTAAAGTATTCTAAACTTTTCAGACTACTGCATAATCTTTTGACTTGTTCCCTTCTTCTCCAATAAGTTTTTCACACAGAAGCCAGAGTAATCTTAAAAAAATAGTTGCATTACTTGTTTCCTTTATTAAGTAAAACTTTAAAATGGTTTTCTGTTGCTCTAAGGATAAAACATATCTGAGGATCTACTTCTATCCCATTTCTCTAAAATACTGAGCTCTTTCTCATGATCTTTGCCAGAAACTGCTTCCCTCCTACTCATTGCCTTTTTCTTTATTACTTAAATCTCAGCTTAAATTACTTTCTCAGATAAGTCATAGGTTAAGGGTTTTCCCATTAACCACTTTAACAAGTTTTTGTAATTTTCTTTCTTAGCATTTATCATAACTTTATTTGAATATTTGGAGAAATTATTTAATCTCTTTATCTGTCACTGGGCCATTAGCTCTATGAGGTAAGGCTTAATATTTGTTTAGTGAGTTGATAAAACAAGAGAATATGCAGTAAAGGAGATTAAAAATGGTAATGGGTTATTATTAACTTTAAGGATTGTGTATTAGATTTATAATAATGTGTTACTGTTATATTGGTATTACTAGTTTGTTTTAAGCAGACAAAGAAAAGCCTCCATATCCCTTTTTCAGCCAAAGATTATTAAAACAGATGTGAAAGTAAGTGTTTTTCTTCTGCAGATCAATAATGCTTGACATCAAGAAAGATAATAGAGTCACAACATTAACTACTCATGCAGGAATCAGAAACTCTCTATTAACGATACTTGATCAGCTTCAAAGATGTCAGAAATCATTAAATGAATTTTTGGAGGTATTTTTTTTTTAATCCTTGTATAATAAATTGCAAAGTGCTTTAATATCTTAGTTATTTGAAAAGATAAGTTTTTTCTTTTTGTTTTTAATTTTTAAGGAAAAACGCTCAGCATTCCCAAGATTTTACTTTATTGGTGATGATGACTTATTAGAAATACTGGGCCAGTCTACTAATCCATCAGTGATTCAGTCTCACCTTAAGAAGCTTTTTGCTGGTAAGATTCAACATTTATTCAGCAGATATTTATTGAGTTTCAGCTATCTTCCAAGCATAATGTTAGGTTCTTAGGCAGACTGTTGAATAAAATGCAGATCATGTATTCGAAGAACTCAGTGGGTGAGGCAAACTAGTAAGTTGACAAATTTCTATGATCAACATAAGCAGTGGTGTTATAGCTGCGTCCATGAAACATCTGTGAGTCATTTAGCTCAGTTTTGCATATGTCGAGATGACATCTTGAGTGAGATCTAAAGAATATATGTCTTAGTGTTAGATACTCAATCGTGCCCGACTCTCTGTGACCCCATAGACTATAGCCTGCCGAGCTCCTCTGTCCATGGAATTCTCCAGGCTAGGATACTGGAGTCTGTTGCCATTTCCTTCTGCAAACATATAAGTCTTGAAAGTGAAAGTGGAAGTCACTCAGTCATGTCCAACTCTTTGCAACCCCATGGACTGTATACAGTACATGGAATTCTTCAGGCCAGAATACTGGAATGGGTAGCGTTTCCCTTCTCCAGGGGATGTTCCCACCCAGGGATTGAACCCAGGTCTCCTGCACTGCAGGTGGATTCTTTACCAGCTGAGCCACAAGGGAAGCCCAATATAAGGTCTGGAAGTGAGGAAGATAAGTTTAAAGGTCTCCAGAGTATCATCCCAGTAGCAGAGGTACCTGGAATGGAGATGTAAAATTGGGAGTCATCTGTGTAGAGATGATAATTGTTTACTAGCTAAGTTCTGTCTGACTCTTGTGACCCCATGGACTGTAGCTCGCTAGGCTCCTCTGTCCATGGGGTTTCCCAGGCAAGAATACTGGGATGGGTTGCTGTTTCCTTTTCCAGGGGATCTTCCCCACCGACGGATGAAACCTGAGTCTCTGGCATTGGTAGGTGGATTCATTACCACTGAGTGACCAGGAAGCCCATAAATGATGATTAGGTTATAGGAATAGGAGAGATTACCTGGTAAAGTGGAGAGTTACAGTGCCAGATGCTTTGATGTTGTTGAATCATTTAAGTTGAGTAATTGCATTTGGAGTTGGTTTGCTACACAAACAATGATTGTTATTATTTTCTTAAAATATTATTTGTTGGAAAAAGAAATTTCATCTTCACTTATATTCAGGGATTAGCGGACTATAGGCCTACAGGCCAAATCTAATTTACTATCTGTTTTTTTTTTTTTTAAAAGAAGCTTTTGTTGAAAGGAATACCACCATGCCCATTATTGTCTGTAGCTGCTTTTGTACTACAAGCATAGAGTTGAGTGATTGACAAAGAGATAGGACCGTAAAAACCTCAAATAATTACTCTTCGTTGTTTTACAGAAGTATTTACTAACCATTGTGTATCCTAAGCTTTAAAGTGCTTATATCTATAACTGATTTGGCCTATGGAGATAGTAGAAAGAGTTCTTCTAATCACAAAGTTTGCTTTCAAGTTCTACTTCTACTAAATGTTAGTTACTAGTTTACCTCTCTGAAATCTAGTTTCTTTCTTTAAATTGTAAATAGTAACCTATGGAGTTTTTCTGAAGATACAAACTAGGTCATGTCTGTTTTTTATACCATAAAGTGAGTGTAAATTTTGGGAAAAGGAAGTGTTGTTTGCTTTCCCCCTTTGCTCTTATCTTTTCATCTCACATAAGTGGAATCATCAGTATGTATTCTTATGTGCTCATTTGTGCCTGGCTTTTTTCAGTCATCATAATATTTTCAACTATATTTTATTCCTTTCTTTGCTGAAAATAGTTGTGCAAATATATCACAGTTTCTCATTCACCTTTTGGGTATTTGGTTTGTTTCTAGTTTTTGGTGATGAAAAGCTGTTCTTTTTTATTATATAACTGAACTAATATAATTCTAATATATAAATATGTTATGAAGTATCCATTTTGTAATCATATGTAATATCTAATAACTGTGTTTAAGGAAGCTTTGCATTTAAATTGTTTGTTTTGTAATATAGGCATACACAGCGTCTGTTTTGATGAGGAATTAAAACATATAACTGCAATGAAATCTTTAGAAGGAGAAGTTGTACCTTTTAAAAATAAAGTTCTTCTGTCCAGTAATGTAGAGGTAAGTAATTCTTTTCAATTCTTTTCAAATTCTTTTCAAAAGTATAAAAAATTAACAGTATGAACTTTGTATCAAAAGTAATTTGGTCAATTTGTAGAGTATGTTGGTTAATTTAGGCCTTTTAGGAACCTTTCTCATATCTTAAAAATAATTTTTTTTTGTTAGGTTCACAATGATTTAATATTAAGGAGAATATGAATTTTTAGTTTTTGGAATTGGAGCATGTAACTTTGAAAAGAACTTTTGCTTTGAAGTCAAAGAGACTTGGATATTAATTGTAGCTCCACAACTTATTAGCTAAATAACTTTGAGTCTCAGTTTTCTTAACTATTAAATGAGAAGTCCTACTAGCTATTGCAAAGCCTTTCATTGAAACTTAAACGAGATAATTGGTGTTAGGTACACTATAGTGTGACTTCCCAGTGGCACCAGTGGTTAAGAACCCACTTGCCAATACAGAAGACATAAGGGATGTAAATTTGATCCCTGGGTCGGGAAGATCCCCTGGAGGAGGGCATGGCAATCTACTCCAGTATTCTTGCCTGGAGAATCCCATGGACGAGGAGCCTGGCAGGCTACAGTCTATAGGGTCGCAGAGTCAGATACAACTGAAACAACTCAGCACGCACACACGCATGCACACTATAGTGTTTGGAATATAAGTTCTCAATAAGTCTTTGTTCTTCTTTTTTCCTTCAGGATCTGAGTTGTATAAGATGATTTAAGTGAACAAGTAAACTTGAAACTAGTGCATTTATACTACAACTATTGATTAATTTGTTCTATTGGACTAGAAGTGAACTGTCAAATGTCTATTACAGTTACACAGATAAAGCCAACAGCATTAGGATGTATGCATCAAATTATAATTTTTAAGTTCCAAAGTTATCTTCCAACTGCAAGTCAGGTCCAGGCCTTATCATATATATGTCTGTACAGTTTATAAAATGTCCATTCGTGGTTGGGCCTCTACATCTTACTGGATATGGAGTGTATCATCAATCAGGTGGCTGTAAGCATAGATTTGTTAGGTAGATATCATGTTTGGTGAAGGGTTTTATTGTTTTTGCTGTTGTTTTCCTTTATTGTAATTTTATTAGGACTGGTGGAACACACAGAGAAAAAGCTGTTAGCAGCTGAGGTAGCACAGAACTCTGGAAGCTCCTGTGATGGTTGCAGAGGAGGTGTCTGCAGCCTCGCACCGAAAGCTCTTACTCTCTGGCTGCAGTGGCTTTTGAACTGGGCAAAAGCTTGTGCTCTTTTTAATACTGGAAAACACTCTAAAAATAAACAGTAGAAAGCTAGAACTTAGAGTTAAAATAGGTAATGATGAAAAGCTGCTGAAGCTTGCAGTTTTGTCCTTATAGTTTGTTGAGAATGATGTAGTTTTTTAAAGTTAAGTACCGATTCTTAAATATTCATTGCTCTTTTGATCAGTTACCATTCTTATTTTGACCTTAGTTAACTTTTATTCTTTTATCTATAATCAAATAATTGAAAAATTGTTTTGACCTTGGAACAGAATTAATTTTGTTTGAAGAGGGAGCTTAACTCCTTAAATAATATAGTTCACCTTAATGAAGCAATCTCTTTTATAGTTACAGTTTTCTAAATATGAGATCATCAGGTTAGCATGAGCCAAGGGACTTAGCCCGTCAGTGTGGCTCTAATTTTCTGGCCCAGCTGTCTAGTTTGGTTTGTCATAATGACGAAATGAATGAGTTACTTTTTAAATGTTCATATTTTTTTGGTTTGTATGGATGATGATAGTGATCACTAACTACAAATTTTTGAGTTTCACACTTAGCATTATCCCAAGAGGTGAAAAAAAGTTATTTTCAATTTATTTAAATAATTTATTTAAAAATATATGCCATTTAGCACATTTTTGGAATGTGAGAGTCAGTAAGAAATTATAACCTTCATGAAATAAAAAATAGAGTCATTAGGTTGTATTTTTCTTTTATGACTGTGTAATAAGAAATACATTTTCTAATCTTATTTTCAGACTTGGTTAAATGATTTATCCTTGGAAATGAAGCAAACTTTGAAAGAGTTGTTGATAGAATGTGTTACTGCCGGTCGAAGTTCTCAAGGTGCAATTGACCCATCCTTTTTCCCTTCACAGGTAAGGGAATGTTTTCGTTAGAAGTAGGCATGGTATCATTGGGAGAGCCCTGATCTAGAGGTCAGGAGGCTTAAACAACTGGGATCTTTGTTGTCCCTTTATCTAGCAGTGAACATTTGACAAATTGCTTACCTTCCTCAGTCCCTCAACTGTAAAATGTGAGGTAGGAACTGCATGATAGTGAAATTCCCTTCCAGCTCCATTAGTTTGCTATAATTTGGATGCTTTCAAAGCAGAAACCTGTTGACATTGCAGCTATCAAGCCAGTGGGGGGTAGAATTGGGAGGCAGAATCAGTGATGTAGTACTTTCCTGGTTCCAGATGCTTAGTCCTTCACTGATGGAGTCACAGGCTCTATAACTTTGTCTCTCACCCTTCCCATGAACTAATATAGGAGACTGGAGCTGGCAGAAGTTTAGCAGAGTGTTATTGTAGGTCTTAAGGCAGGAATACTGAAGTGGTTTGCCATTCCCTTCTCCAGTTGACCACATTTTGTCAGAACTCTCCACCATGACCCGTCTATCTTGGGTGGCCCCACATAGCATGGCTCATAGTTTCACTGAGTTAGACAAGGCTGTGGTCCATGTGATTAGATTGGTTAGTTTTCTGTGATAGTGGTTTTCAGTCTGTCTGCCCTATGATGGAGAAGGATAAGAGGCTTATGAAAGGTTCCTGATGGGAGAGACTGACTGAGGCGGAAACTGGGTCTTGTTCTGTGGGCAGGGCCATGCTCAGTAAATCTTTAATCCAATTTTCTGTTGATGGGTGGGGCTGTGTTCCCTCCCTGCTGTTTACCTGGGGCCAAACTATGGTAGAGGTAATAAAGATAATGGTAACCTCAAAATGCTTTTGAACTGTGGTGTTGGAGAAGACTATTTTGAGTCCCTTGGACTGCAAGGAGGTCCAACCAGTCCATCTTAAAGGAAATCAGTCCCGAATGTTCATTGAAAGGACTGATGTTGAAGTTGAAACTCCAATACTTTGGCCACCTGGTATGAAGAACTGACTCATTGGAAAAGACCCTGATGCTGGGAAAGATTGAAGGCAGGAGGAGAAGGGGACGACAGAGGATGAGATGGTTGGATGGCATCACTGACTCAATGGACATGATTTTGAGTAAACTGTGGGAGCTGGTGATGGACAGGGAGGCCTGGCATGCTGTAGTCCATGGGGTCACAAAGAGTCAGACACAACTGAGCGACTGAACTGAACTGAACTGAAGTGTAGGTCTGAAACAATCACAGCCCTGAACTAGAACTTTAACAGCAGAGCTAAGTTGCAAGGTTGATATAGATATTGCTGCGGGTCAGTGTTTATAGCAACTTATTTCTGAAACACTGGATGTTGGATATGTATCACAAAACTTGTTCTCACAAAACTTGTTCTGAGACATATTAAAGTATAGCACTAGGACTTGGATTAAATATCCTGCCTTGTTCAGGATTAGTTTTATTACTGGTTGAGACTAACACTATACAGGTAGGATATCAGGAACTTTAGTTCTTAGGGACTATGAAAGGTAGGCATTGAGATAATCTGTGATTTCTCACAGGAAAATCTACCTGTTTTTTGTTTTTCAAATTAAAACATTTAGCAGCTGTTGGAACAGGTTTTTATACTGGTTCTTGTAAAGCATGAGAAGTTAGATAGGAAACTTGCAACATTTTAGACTGTTAGCTATTTTACCATTTGTATCAGTTGCAACTTTTAGCAGTTTAAGTCAAGTTAAAATATGTTTTAAAAAAATCTTAAGTTCTTAGAGAAAAATAAAAATAATCATTGATGAGTAAAATAATGCCATTGCAAAGCCAGAATTAAAGTGTTTTATTACCTCTGGAAATCTTTCCTAGTATTCTGTCAATTTCCAGGTAGGATTTAAATTGACTTAGAATAAAAGACACAATATTAAAAAATATGCAAAAGTAAGAATTGCAATTAGATTGAGGAAATGAGAGTTTTATCAGGAGATGTATTAGGGTTTACAGTCTAAAGAAGGTTGCTGAATTGAGCATGAAACAGTTCTGGGTTCTGAGCAGTCAAGAAAAAATATGAATTACTAAAATGTAAATAGCTCATTTACAAGCTGGTTTTAGAAAAGGCAGAGGAGCCAGAGATCAAATTGACAACATCCGCTGGATCATGGAAAAAGCAAGAGAGTTCCAGAAAAACATCTATTTCTGCTTTATTGACTATGCCAAAGCCTTTGACTGTGTGGATCACAATAAACTGTGGAAAATTCTGAAAGAGATGGGAATACCAGACCACCTGACCTGCCTCTTGAGAAACCTATATGCAGGTCAGGAAGCAACAGTTAGAACTGGACATGAACAACAGGAAATGGGAAAAGGAGTATGTCAAGGCTATATATTGTCACCCTGCCTATTGAACTTATATGCAGAGTACATCATGAGAAACGCTGGGCTGGAAGAAGCACGAGCTGGAATCAAGATTGCTGGGAGAAATATCAATAACCTCAGATATGCCGATGACACCACCCTTATGGCAGAAAGTGAAGAGGAACTAAAAAGCCTCTTGATAAAAGTGAGAGAGGAGAATGAAAAAGTTGGCTTAAAGCTCAACATTCAGAAAATGAAGATCATGGCATCTGGTCCCATCACTTCATGGGAAATAGATGGGGAAACAGTGGAAACAGTGCCAGACTTTATTTTGGGGGTCTCCAAAATCACTGCAGATGATGGCTGCAGCCATGAAATTAAAAGAGGCTTACTCCTTGGAAGAAAAGTTATGACCAACCTAGATAGCATATTCAAAAGCAGAGATGTTACTTTGCCATCAAAGGTCCGTCTAGTCAAGGTTATGGTTTTTCCAGTGGTCATGTATGGATGTGAGAGTTGGACTGTGAAGAAAGCTGAGCGCCGAAGAATTGATACTTTTGAAGTGTGGTGTTGGAGAAGACTCTTGAGAGTCCTTTGGACTGCAAGGAGATCCAACCCGTCCATTCTGAAGGAGATCATCCCTGAGTGTTCCTTGGAAGGAATGATGCTAAAGCTGAAACTCTGGGTGTCCTTTGGAAGGAATGATGCTAAAGCTGAAACTCCAGTACTTTGGCCACCTCATGTGAAGAGTTGACTCACTGGAAAAGACTCTGATGCTGGGAGGGATTGAGGGCAGGAGGAAAAGGGGATGACAGAGGATGAGATGGCTGGATGGCATCACTGGCTCGATGGACATGGTTCTGAGTGAACTTTGGGAGTTGGTGATGGACAGGGAGGCCTGGCGTGCTGCAATTCATGGGGTCGCAAAGAGTTGGACACGACTTAGTGACTGAACTGAACCGAACTGAAATAGCTCATTATCTTTGTAAAAATGTGAACTACTAAAAATATAAATGTAAATAGTTCATTAGCTCTGTAAAAATGTGAACTACTAAACTGTATCTAGAAAATAATTCTAGTTTACTAGCAGTTAATGTGAAGAAAAAATTATCTCAAGAGACCATATATAAATGGATTGAATAGTATGATTGTCTACATGAATGTCTGAAACAGGTTACTGTGTGCTGTTATTCAGTTCTCTAAAGACATCTTTGTGAGGACCTGAAGTAAGGTGGGGAAGGCACTTTCCCATCTGGGAAGGAGGCAGCATAATAAAGTGGAAAGATTCTGACTTACCTTGGTTCACATCCTATCTTTGGAGTGATTGTTTTAGCCACTTAGTTAAGAGGGTGTAATAACACCTCCATGGCAACTCATTTTGAAGGTTAGATTTTATTAGTGGAGCAGCACCCTTAATGACCATTATATTTTAGGCAGTTAAAATCTTAGTGTCTGTTCAGGTATCTGAATGGTAATGTGACATGAGAATTAGTCAAGACTAATGTCTTGAGTATCATTTCTGTTAGTCTCTCATAGAAAGTATAGCAGACTGTGAAAAATTGAGATATTGATGTGCACTTATTTATAACACAGAAATTCAGTAGTACCGCCTGAATGAAACTCCACATATGTACATATTAGTTTCGAAGTGGCATGTGAACATTTTCATATGAAAATTAAAGAGCAAAGTCTTTTCTTACAAAGCAAATTTGGATTTGTTGAAATACTTTCCAGTTCAGTTCAGTCACTCAGTCATGTCTGACTCTGCAACCCCTTGAAGTGCAGCACGCTAGGCTTCCCTGTCCATCACCAGCTCTCAGAGCTTACTCAAACTCCTGTCCATCGAGTTGGTGATGCCAACCAACCATCTCATCCTCTGACATCCCCTTTTCCTTCTCCTTCAATCTTTCGCAGCATCAGGGTCTTTTCCAATGAGTCAGTTCTTCACATCAGGTGGCCAAAGTAAATACATTACCATATACTTGATGAATTAAATGTTTTACCATATACTTGATTAAAGAATCTGGTGAGTTTTGTACTACAAAGTATGAGAGATGACTTTGCCTTGGACAGTTACTAATTGATTTTCTTTTCTGTTAAAGAACTTGATGTGGTACTTATATAATGTTCTGACTTAGAGCAAACAACCCCATAGCCTGCTATATTGTTTTAAAATGTCTGTATAGATAATGAGTTCATCTGAGAAATAGAGGCATTTAATGATATTTTCTGGATGCTAAAAGGTAAATATAAGAAAAAGACGATCTGTTCAGTAGTAATTGGTCAGTAGCTTTAGCGCTTTATATGATGATGGATGGTCCATCTTTATAAGATGATGGATGGTCTTTAGTTTAAAGGAGGATCCTTTTCCATCTAAGAACTGTTTCAAAGTATTTTAAAATATGTTTTAAAAATCTTGTATTTAAATGTATCATTTGCTTTATCAGTAACCTTGCTATATAGGTTATATTACAGAAATCCTCACAAACAGCATTAATATTTCATATTTTATGGGAACATGAAGATAATCTATATTTAGTCTCTATTTATGGGTATTAGATTGAACATACAAATCTTGCTTTAAGATAAAATTGGTATTTTGAAATTGTAGACTTCAGTGGTATACTGAGAGATTATTTTCGAATGCTACAAGATTACTCTTTTTATTAAATAGGATTAAATATTCTGATATCTTTGCTGGTCAACAGAAGCCATCTATGAAGCGAGTCATGGGAAGAAAGTACAAAGGCACTGAGGTTATAATAAGCTTAGTGCGTTCAAAGGCCTAAAAATAGGCCTGTAGAAGAATAGTGAGAGATGATTTCTGAGAAGTAGGCTTCAGCTGCATCACACAATGCTTTTCCTACAGATGTATTACTCTGTTACTATTTGAGGTGCCAGTAAGACATTCACGTAGGGAGACCAATATGTAATTGGAAATTTGGAAAGAGGTATCTTTCCTTACATTTATAAAATATTTCTAAATAAACTCACCTTTTAAAAATATTTTTTCTCTTTATTCATTAGATATTATGCTTGGCAGAACAGATTAAATTCACTGAAGATGTAGAAAATGCTATCAAAGATCATAGTCTTCATCAGATTGAAACACAGCTGGTAAATAAGTTAGAGCGCTATACTAACATTGATACAAGTTCTGAGGATCCAGGGAATACTGGTATGGAAAAATGTTCCATTTTTTGCTGACTTTTGTTATTTGAACATTTCTTTTAGTATTCTATCTTAATTTATCTATTGTGCTTTTGTCTGTCAATCAATCAATAATCTGTCTATTTTGGAGGTTAATTTAGAAATTATAATAGATATACTTTACTTTTATATTGTACTTGGAATCAATAATTTATTATTTTTAATGGAATGTAGAAACCTTACCATTGTATAGATTTCTTTATCCTCCCCCTTTGTTTTCAATGTGTATAGATATTTACCTTTATCTATATATTATATATTAGATATATATTTATGTGTATATATATATATAGATATTTATCTATATACATTGAAAACTCCATGAGAGTCTAACTTTTCCTTTTACCATCACCTGTATCTCAGAGGACCTGAGAATAGTTTATTGTATTTAGATGCTTACCATTTTTGTTGCCGATCCTTCATCTTGGTTTCTTCCGGTGTCATTATCTTTGTTTGAAGAATTTCGTTTAGTGTTTCTTTTAGAGCTTCCCTGGTAGCTCAGAGGTTAAACCGTCTGCTGCAGTGCGGGAGACCTGGGTTTGATCCCTGGATCGGGGAGATCCCCTGGAGAAGGAAATGGCAACCCACTCCAGTATTCTTGCCTGGAGAATCCCATGGACGGAGGAGCCTGGTGGGTACAGCCCATGGGGTTGCAAAGAGTCGGACACGACTGAGCGACTTCACTTCACTCACTTGCTGAATATGAATCTTACAGATTTCCTTCACTTGAGAATATCTGCATTTCACCTTTATTATCTTTTCTGATGTGAGGTTTTTTTTATTTTTTATTTTTTGGTTCTTTTCATGTCGAATGATTTCAGATTGTATCCTGGACATTTTGAATATTGTGTTACAATAATCTAAATCTTATTTAAATTTTCCGGATAGTGTTGATATTTTTCTGTGAGCAAGTGCTCTCGTTAGGTTCAGCCCCAAGTTCCAGTCAGCCTTCTGTGGGCTGTGGGTCCCACGTCTGTTCTGTCTGTGCTGTGTTCTTCAGATCCTCGGACCTTTCCCACATGTGTGCCGCCTAGTGGCCAGTCATTAAAGTCTGATTTAATCCGCACCTCAGGCTAGGTTCAGTTCTTTCATGAAGAAGTTTCCAGGATGTCTTCCCAGGCTCCTCCTGCTCCGTGAACTCCCCCGGGTTCTGTGGTTCCCTCGGGCTACCCTTTTGACTTCCGGTCAGAGAGCAGGGGCTCCATGTGCTCTCCCGCACACTTCCTGTGACGGGGCCCGTGTCTTAAGCCATCTGATGGAGAGAAGAGAGAAGAGCAGTAAGGGTTTGTCTCCCTTTCTTGGGGTCATGGCTCCTCTAATTTGAGAGGGCGGTTCTCTTCCTTCAGAGTTTTAGGCATTTCTGGGATTCCCCTGCCAGCGCTGTGGCTATGGGGAGACTCCTTTTTTGCTTTTCAACTCGGAGGTAGAGGCCTTGTTCTTGAACTCTCTCTGGTAACACCACTATGGTTTCTGGCAACACTGAGTCCAGGTCCATGCATATAAGAGAGAAAAAAGGAAAAAGGTAAACTTAGCACTGGTTTGGTTGTACTTCTGATTCTGTGCTTCCCCAGTTTGCCTGATACTCTTTACTTTTGCTTAAATAGCTGTTTAATGCAGGTTGTCTTGTGTTTTATACCTGCATTCAGAGGGAGAGCCAGGCTGAGTGTCCTTACTCCCTTGGAGAAGGACCTAGAACCCCTGTTTCATTGAATTTTTAGTTTTTACACTCACAGTTCTTATTGGTGCATTTGACGTTCTTTTGAGTTGCATGATGTATGTTACTGTACTGTTAAGATGGATTATGAAATTAAATGCACTAAAGAATCATATATATATAAATTTGCTAAGGAATCATTCATATATATACATATAAAATGTTAAAGTACATAAATCACAGGCTAACATTTTCTCCAATTATTTTAATTGTATACAGAATCTGGCATTCTGGAGCTTAAACTTAAAGCACTTATTCTTGATATTATTCATAATATTGATGTGGTGAAGCAGTTAAACCAAGTGCAAATTCATACAACTGAAGACTGGGCTTGGAAAAAACAAGTTAGGTTCTATATGAAAAGTGATGACACATGTTATGTTCAAATGGTGGATTCTGAACTTCAGTATACTTATGAATACCAGGTATGCCTTATGGCAGAAATGTTTAATTTTTCCAGTTAGAAATTATTTACTTTAAAGGAAATTTGCTATTGAATGAAAGAGTTATTTTAATTTTAGTTGTAACTTTTTAAGAGTTTTGTTTGTGTTATTGTCTTCTGTTTCATCATACTTAGAAAGATGCTATATTGGAAAAATTCTATTTACAAAAAAGTTAAAATAATGGCAGTGTTGTGTTGAATTCTTTAAATGTGCCATTTCTTGAAGTAGTATTTATTTATGTAGACTGAAATATGTCTCTAATCCAAAGAGAAGTGAATATTAGGCAACCTTGGTAGAAACAATTTGGTTTGTGTCTCCTTTTACAAGGCCAAAATTAGTTGATATGTTAAAGTATGTTTGTTAAATATCTTAAGTTTGCAAGGTAAAAGAATTTTAAAGCAAATAATGTAATCTATTCTCAAAAAATCCACCTGTATGCTCTTTGCCTTTTTCCATCATAGTGAATCAGTCATCAGGATATGTTTGACATTTATGTTAATAAGCATGTCAGGAGAATTGCCTGCTGGCTCTTTCAAAAAGGAAATGAATTTTGAGACCCAAATCTGTCCACTTAAATTGATGAAAAAACTCTATAAAATGCAATTTGAATCTGTTTTTTGAGAATTATTTGGTAATTTAAGATTATTAATTTCATAAGGAATTTTCCAAATTAATTATACTTTGATATTTCCAAAGTAGTTCTGATTTGTGAAGATGGTAAAATTTAAGGAATTTTAAAATACAAAATAGAATTATTGTATACAATTGTATTTAGTTGTATTGGAAAGTGTATAATTGTATACAGGTTTTGAATTTATCTGTCTTCGAGGTATATATTTGTGACATTATCAAGAACTTGATTGGGGTATATATACATATGTGTGTATGTATATATATATGTATGTGTGTATATATATATATATATGGCTGAGTCCCTTCACTGTTCACCTGAAACTGTCACAACATTGTTAATTGGCTATACCCCAATACAAAATTTTTTGATGTTAAAAAACAAAAAAGAACTTGAGGGACTATATGGAAAACCTAACAGTTTATCAACTGAGGATAGAATAAAATATATGCTTAAGAAATAACTAAGTTTAATTCTTTTGTGCTTTAGAAAGTTTCTTTACTAAAGTATGTTTTAGTAAACAATTTTAAACTTTTGTTGCCTTCTAGACTTTTTAACTAGAATCTCTCACTATATGATATTTGTAATGTTGAATAGAATAGGAATGTTTGAAATTTATATTTCTCATATAGGGTAATGCTCCCAAGCTGGTTTACACTCCTCTGACGGACAAGTGCTACCTAACTCTCACTCAAGCCATGAAGATGGGACTTGGAGGAAATCCTTATGGTCCAGCTGGAACTGGAAAAACTGAATCAGTAAAGGCTTTAGGTGGACTTCTTGGAAGACAAGTTTTAGTTTTCAATTGTGATGAGGTAGAATAAATAATTATCTAACTATGTAATAGTGTCTTAGATGTTTGAAATAGTTTTTACATATTTATATATATGAAATGCTATCGTTTAAATCACTCTACTTCTCAAAATGAAATTTGTTTTGAGAAGTAAAATGGAGAGAGGTTGCATATAGTATAGTCTAAAAGCTTTTCTAAAGATAAGTATTATAAGACATAATTTTAAGTATTGAATGAAGATTTATGTTAGAGTGTAGAAAAACACTTTTTGTAAGGAGAATAGTGAAGATAGGAGGAGAAAATCTTAAATTCATTTAAAGTACCATTTTCAGAGCATTATGTGTAGGATTTATATTTTGACTTAGAGAATAACTAAAACAAAATCTTTAGTTCTTGTGCTTTTCAGAATGCTTTCACATGAATTATTTTGTTTATTCCTTGAAACCACCCTAGTTTTTAAAAGAATAGCTATTTATTAATAAAGAACCAAAGGGCATAGATGGATGAAATGATTATCTTCTCACTAAATGATATAAAGTATTAGATTATTATTAGAGTTTTTAATTATGTTTAATGAATATAATTTTAATTGTTATTTTTAAGGGCATCGATGTGAAGTCAATGGGACGAATATTTGTTGGCTTGGTAAAGTGTGGGGCCTGGGGTTGTTTTGATGAATTCAATAGATTGGAAGAATCCGTACTGTCTGCAGTTTCTATGCAAATCCAGACAATTCAAGATGCTTTGAAGAATCATAGATCTGTGTGTGAGCTGCTTGGCAAGGAGGTATAGCTACATCGGAAATTTAAAGAATTAAAATATTTTATAAAACTTTGTGTTACT
Source organism: Ovis aries (assembly GCF_016772045.2). NCBI lineage: Eukaryota > Metazoa > Chordata > Mammalia > Artiodactyla > Bovidae > Ovis > Ovis aries. Next base: position 5,087,784 of record NC_056068.1, on the reverse strand, counting down.
CATGCTCAGGCAAATAGTCTATCTTTATTGCTTCTGGCGCCCTTGTTTCTAATTTGTGACCAGTGTGTTAAACCTTTTTACCTGTGAATTGTCTCTGAATTTCTCACCTTTTTTTGGTCCCATTTCCACTATTCGTTTTCAAACTTTCAGTATTGAATAATCCAGTTATAATGTTTGCTAACGTTTATCAAACACTCTATGCTGGCACTGTGCTTAATGCTTTTATATTTTGTTTTACTTAATACTCACCACACTCCTTTGAGTTAGGTACTGTTATATTTTTTTTCACTTTACGGATGAGGAAACTACAGCTTGGTAAGTTAGCATAAGTAGTGGTGTTGGAAATTGAACTCAGGTGTGTCTAACTCTGAAATTCATGTTTTTAATCACTATTCTATATGAATCTTCATAAACATTTAGCTATTCTACTGCTGCTTACTTCTCCACATAGGAAATATACATTCATGTCATTAGAATGTAAACTTATTTGTATATAAAATATAGATTTCTCTCTATATATGTAATGGTGAGCACACTGGAAGTAGAAAGAGCTGTGAAATTATTCTCTTCTCCATAATGACATTTCACAATACGAGTTTTTCAGGGTAGGCTAAGTAGAACCAATTCCAGATTTCTTGTAACTTCTGAGTTTACCTGAGTAAAATTTAAATGTTTAAACTCTTTCTTCACAAAGAAAAGAGAAACTATTAAGTACCATCAAAATATATTTTTTCCCCTGTTCATTTTTGTCATTTCCTCCTCTTAGAAAGAAAAATTGTCCTTTTTGCCAACCCAAGCTAAATTTTCCATCTATACTTTGGGATCAGCTTCCCAGGGACTTTCTCTTCAGAGTTATTCCTGTCCTCTTTCTTCCCATTTCTCACTGGCTTTTAAACATAATCACATAATTTTCCTTCTAAATGATGTACAATATTATATATACTAATACTGTAGTATACTATTTAGTATAATTAAAACATAAGCAAAGTGAAAGTGAAAGTGAAATTGCTCAGTCTTGTCTGACTCTCTGTGTGACCCCATTGACTGTAGCCTACCAGTCTCCTCTATGGAATTTTGCAGGCAAGAATACTGGAGTGGGTTGCCATTTCCTTCTCCAGGGGATCTTCCTGACCCAGGGATCGAACCCAGCTCTCCTGCATTGCAGGCAGATGCTTTACCATCTGAGCCACCAGGGAAGCCCAAAACATAAGCAAACCTTCCCTTAATTCATCTTTTCTTCCACCATTCTTTTTTTCTTTTCTTTCCTTTATAGCCAGAGTTTTTACTCTAGGTATTTCTGCTTCATTGTTGTTCATTCATTGTTTACACATTATAATTCTAATTTTCTATTCTTACTGCTTTGTTGAAAATACTCCCACTAGATAACTCTCAAGATATTTTGCTCTTCACTGTCATAGCGTTTATTAACTATAATTGCTTGACTGTAGTATTCAATAGACTATAAATTCCAAAAGAGCATGAACCATTACTGACTTTAATTCAGAGTTGTGTTGTCTCTGTATACTTAAGAAAGCACCTAACACAAGGAAGGCTTTTAATAAACATTAATATTGAATAAATGGACAGTCAAACTGGTTACTGTCACTGAAACTTTCAGCCTCAAAAAACTGAGCATAAAGAATCTCTATGAAGTAGTATAGTTCATAAGGAGTTGATTATATGTTGAGTAGATGCTTAGCACCCTAGTGGTTACTTTTTGCTAAGGTATAAGATCTGTGTGTAGAAATATGTCACAGTAAAACTTCTATTGGCAATATATCTTATAGTTTCAAATACTTGATGCCTGTGTTTTAAATTAATATTTCAGGTAGAAATAAATTCTAATTCTGGAATCTTTATCACTATGAATCCTGCTGGAAAAGGCTATGGTGGAAGACAGAAACTGCCTGATAATCTTAAACAACTTTTTAGGCCAGTAGCCATGTCCCGTCCAGACAATGAGCTTATTGCAGAAGTTATTCTCTATTCAGAAGGCTTTAAAGATGCTAAAGTGTTGGGCAGAAAATTGGTAGCTATCTTCAATCTATCCAGGTGAGTTTTCTTGTTTTAAATTTTGAAATACTTTGTGTCTCCAATGATTTGTCCTGGCTATTAATGACCATTTTCCACATTTGTCTAATTATATTGTACCTCAGGTATAGATAGGACAGATTTTAGTTTGAATAACGAAAATGTCTGGCTCAAAAGTACTTGTTTTTAAATACTATTGATTTAATTTCACTTTTTTTTTTTCCTGTAAAACATATTTAATGGAGTACTCTAGCTAAATGATATTTATTAGACTAAACTAAATTTCTGATTTATGAAACTAATTTTCTGATTTCTCTGTGTTAGTAGCTGGATTCTGTATCTTTTAGTATGATAATTAAATGAATTTCTTACAGCTATTTGATGCTTTATGATTTCCATGTCTTTATTTAAGGGAACTTTTGACACCTCAGCAACATTATGATTGGGGGTTGAGAGCTTTGAAAACAGTTCTAAGAGGAAGTGGAAATCTTCTTAGACAGCTGAAGAAAACTAGTGTTAAACAAAATGGTATGATTCATTATTTCAATTATAATCTCACTTTTTAAAATAAGTTTTAATTTAGTATAGTTTTAGATTTATATAAAAGGTATACATATAATATAGAGGGCTTCTGAATGTTATGCCCATCCAGTTTCTCCTGTGTTAACATATTAGTATGATACATTTATTAATTCTAATGAACCAATGTTGATTCATTATTTTTTGATAAAGTCCATAATTTATCCAGATTTTTCATAATTTTTTCTTAATGTCCAATCATAACTTTTAAACATGCATTAAATATTAAACATTTGCAGTATGTAGAGGTATATAGTGTAGTCCACTTGTTCTCAATCCTTAATGTGAATTAGAATCACCTAGAGGCTTGTTAGGACACAGATTTTTGGATCCTACCCTCAAAAGTTCCTGATTTTGGTGTCTGAAAATTTATATAGTCTTAAAACAGCAACAGAAACCTTAGAAAAACATGGAGATTTTCTCTTTCAAGGAGATAGTATACCAAACAAAATTATTCTTTTAAAGAGATATTTTAAGATTTCAAAAAAAATGCCTTTTAACCTAAGAATAATTTTAGATTTATTAAAGTTGCAAAGTTGGCATTTCCATTGTTTCATCTTATTTGTTGTTGTTTAGTCACAAAATCATGTCTGATTTTTTTTATGACCCTGTGGAGTGTAGCCACCAGGCTCCTTTGTCCGTGGAATTTTCCAGACAAGAATGCCGGAGTGGGTTGCCATTCCTTCTTCAGGGGATCTTCCCGACCCAGGGATTGGACCTGTGTCTCCTGCACTGGCAGGTGGATTACAGGCAGATCTTTACCACTGAGCTACCAGGGATGCCCCCTTTACTGTGGTACATTTGTCAAAACTGAGAAGCTAAGGCTGATACATGAGTATTAACTAAAGTCCAAACGTCATTTGAATTTCACCTGTTTTATCACTGCCGTCCTCTTTCTGTTCCGAGGTCGACTCTAGGGTGCCGTGTTGTGTTAAGTTGCCATGTCTCCTTGGTGTACTCTGCTCTGTGACAGTCTCTCAGTCAGTTTTTGTTTTTATTAATTAAAGTCTGGGTACCCTGGAATTCAGATTTTATAGAAAAGTGTTCATAACTCAGTAATACTTGTTTTTCAGCAGTTAAAAGATAGTTGAGTAAGCTTGCTAATTAACATAATAGCATATGCCATAAATGTTACTAAATTCTAGTATGTAAGTTACTTACTAATAGTGCATATCAAGGCACTTAACAACTTTACAGTCATTAGATTCATAACTAGTTTTAAAATGAAACTTTTTTTCTAGTTAATGAAAGTCATATTGTGGTACAAGCACTGAGACTTAATACAATGTCAAAGTTTACATTTGCTGATTGCACTCGGTTTGATGCACTGATTAAAGATGTGTTTCCTGGAATCGACTTTAAAGAAGTAGAATACGATGAACTGAGTGCCGCACTAAAGCAGGTCTTTGAGGAGGCCAATTATGAAATCATACCCAATCAGGTAACTGTCGAGAATACTTCATAATATGTTGATCCTTTCTCCTGGTTAATTTTTATTAACTACCTTTATCCTTTATTTTTCAGCTTATCTTTCACCTTTCAGTTTAAATCTTCCTCACTCTTTGAAGCCTTCCCTAATTTTTGAATCTAAATTAGATCCCCTAGCTGTGTGCTTTCTTTACCTTTGTAATATATACATTTTAATGTTCAATTGGATGATTAATATAGATTCTCTCCCACCAGATAGTTGTCTCCACGAAAAGTGGGATCCATGTCTATTTTACTGTTTTATTCCCAGTGCCTGTATGGAGTCTGGCACTAATATCAATAGATCTGTCATATGTATTTTTGATAGTTGATTATGTATGATTTAAACTTCGACAGTATCTTAGGAGAACTTCACTTTAGTAGGTCTTTTTATGAAGCAAAAATGAATGTTCAAAATGAATACCTTTTCCTCAGAATTTTTTTTTTTTTTTTGGAGAGAGACAGGATATAAATGAATGAATCAACTGGCAAAGTGAATAAAATATTGAATATATTTTGTTTGAATGATTAAATGAGGGAAGACAACCGTGAACATTTGATAACTTGCTTCTTTTAAAGAAATATGAAATTAAAGATCATGTTGTGTGTTCAGATTTATTTCATGATTCTTTTATTTACGACTTTATCTTCCATTGAAGAAATAAAAGGTTTAATTTATATGTTTGAAATAGAACAACTGTTACAGATTGAAAGTGAAATTGTGTATGATTGTACATGGTAAATCATATATGAATATATTTCTTTTCTACTAGATCAAGAAGGCTTTAGAATTGTATGAACAGTTACGCCAGAGGATGGGAGTTGTTATTGTTGGCCCAAGTGGTGCTGGAAAATCTACTCTTTGGAGAATGTTAAGGGCAGCACTTTGTAAAACTGGCAAAGTGGTAAAACAGTATACCATGAATCCCAAAGCTATGCCTAGACATCAGTTACTAGGCCATATTGACATGGATACAAGGGAATGGTCTGATGGTGTTTTGACAAATAGTGCTCGTCAAGTAGTTCGAGAACCTCAAGGTTGGTCTCTGTTGTGTGACTCATTGATTTATTTTAGAGGATGTTAGAACTTGTCTGTAATTCTGTCTTTTTTGAGTCTTGTACATGACCATAACCTGCTGTATTGTGATCTACATTGATATTTCACTTTGGAGTAAAAGACATGTTATTGTTTTTATCTGTACTCTATAGCAAAACTTTTATTATAATAGAAACTTCCAAGTAATCTGGGTAAATTGTAGTTCATAACTAGATCTATTGAATAAATATAACATCTTTGCTTAACTGATATTGTAATGCCTCATAAATAAGCAAATTGACAAATTTTTATTTGGGATTAAAATTTGTGTGTGTACACGAACTTACCACTTTGAATACAGCACTTTCAAGAATTTTGAAAATTTAAGTCATGTGATTGTAAGCTTCTGGTCTAAATTTTTGGCTTGGTATTTAACAGAATTTTTAGTCCTAATCTAAGAATACTCTCTACTTTTTGTTAGGTCACAATTTAACAACTTGCTCACTGCTTCTCCCCTTTGAAGTTACCCTTTTATATATAAAAGAGATTTGACAGTGGTATATTTTTTACTTCTCATGTGGAACACTGAAGTGTAGCTTTCTCATATTTCTTTAAAGCACTATTACATGGAAAGCATTCATACATTCTAATGACATGGTGGAAGACAAAATGCAAAGAATATCTCACAAGCCTGTGGAAATAGAAATACCTAGGTCTTACTTAAAGCTCAACATTCAGAAAACTAAGATCATGGCATCCAGTCCCATCACTTGATGGCAAATAGATGGGGAAACAGTGGCTGACTTTATTTTATGGGGCTCAAAATCACTGCAGATGGTGATTGCAGCCATGAAATTAAAAGATGCTTATTCCTTGCAAGGAAAGTTGTGACCAACCTAGATGGCATATTAAAAAGCAGAGACATTACTTTGCAAACAAAGGTCTGTCTAGTCAAGGCTATGGTTTTTCCAGTAGTCATATATGGATGTGAGAGTTGGAATATAAAGAGAGCTGATCGCCGAAGAATTGATGCTTTTGAGCCGTGGTGTTGGAGAAGACTCTTGAGAGTCCCTTGGACTGCAAGGAGATCCAACCAGTCTATCCTAAAGGAGATCAGTCCTGGGTGTTCATTGGGAGGACTGATGTTGAAACTGAAACTCCAATACTTTGGCCACCTGATGCCAAGAGCTGACTCCTTTGAAAAGACTCTGATGCTGGAAAAGTTTGAGAGGAGGAGGAGAAGGGGACGACAGAGAATGAGATAGCTGGATGGCATCACCGACTCAGTGGACATAGGTTTGGGTGAACTCCGGAAGTTAGTGATGGACAGGGAGGCCTGGTGTGCTGTGGTTCATGGGGTCGCAAAGAGCTGGACACAACTGAGTGACTAAACTGAACTGAAGGTCTTGCAAACCATGTTTTCTTTTATTGAGATTTCAGTTCTGTATGTTCATTAAATAAATAGAACCTTCAGTTCAGTTCAGTTCAGTCACTCAGCCTTTACCATGGAGAGTATCATTGGGTCTTTGTCCAGCTGAGCCAGGATTGCCTATGGGTTCTCCACACATTTGTAGTATAAATTCACATGAAAAACTTCAACTTGTTCAACCCTTTGTTCTTTATATTTGGCTTCAGAAATATAAAATAATATGAAAATTGCTTCTAAAGAATAATAAATTTTTTTATTCTTTAATTTTAAATATTATTATCCTTACGGTTATTTTGCTCTCTCTGATGTTTGTTTGAAAATAGATGTTAGCTCGTGGATAATCTGTGATGGTGATATTGATCCTGAATGGATAGAATCTCTGAATTCTGTTCTGGATGATAATCGACTACTCACTATGCCCAGTGGAGAAAGGATTCAGTTTGGCCAAAATGTTAACTTCGTATTTGAAACTCATGATTTAAGTTGTGCCTCACCAGCTACCATATCTAGAATGGGAATGATCTTTCTTAGGTAAGTGCACTTGTATACATTGTGTTAGAATATTTTCAATTATTATTTTGGTTTCATAGCTAAGTGACATAAGTGATACATGAGTAATATGTGAATATTTGTTTTTTTCATTGTTTATTAACTTCTTTGTTACGTTTTTATTCATTCAGAGTTCCTGTTTATTTAGTTGAATTATTTCAGCAGTATAGTGGTATCACAGGAGAAGGACATGGCAACACACTCCAGTATTCTTGCCTAGAGAATCCTATGGACAGAGGAGCTTGGTGGGCTGCTGTCCACAGGGTTGCACAGAGTTGGAGATGACTGAAGGCACTTAGCATGCATGCATTGGCGAAGGAAATGGCAACCCACTCCAGTGTTCTTGCCTGGAGAATCCCAGGGATGGAGGAGCCTTGTGGGCTGCTGTCTCTGGGTTCACACAGGGTTGGACACGACTGAAGCGACTTAGCAGCAGCAGCAATAGTGGTATCACAATTACTAAATAATTATTTTTTGTTTGCATAAATGAAACAGCAAGTATTAATATTTGTTTTTTCTTTTTTCTATAACTTTTCTTTAAATATTATGAATGAGTTCAGAGAAGTGAACATACTACTTATGAGCTGGAGGCTAGTAATTTAAAGCTGAAGGCAATGGCACACCACTCCAGTACTCTGGCCTGGAAAATCTCATGGACGGAGGAACCTGGTGGGCTACAGTCCGTGGTTTGCAAGAGTCAGACACGACTTAGCCACTAAACCACCACTGACAACAAAGACTTTATGCTGAAAAGTGTTTAACAGCTTTCCTTTGTCTGTTTTGAGTGTATCTAATGTAATTTACATATTTACCTTTGATCTTTTATTTCTTTTCCTTATTAAACTGGATAGAAATGTGGGAGGAGAAATTCAAGGACTCAGTATTTACTCGTGTTACTGTGAAGCACTGGTAGAGGACAGGAGAAATGACAGAATTGTGGGCCCTTGTAACTTCTAAAGTTATTAGTCTACAAGTTGTTTTTACTATGATTTCTATAAATGCATAACATGTAATTCAGAGAAGGCAATGGCAACCCACTTCAGTACTCTTGCCTGGAAAATCCCATGGGTGGAGGAGCCTGGTAGGCTGCAGTCCAAGAGGTTGCTAAGAGTTGGATACAACTGAGCGACTTCACTTTCACGCAGTGGAGAAGGAAATGGCAACCCACTCCAGTGTTCTTGCCTGGAGAATCCCAGGGACGGGGGAGCCTGGTGGGCTGCCGTCTGTGGGGTCGCACAGAGTCAGACACAACTGAACTGACTTAGCAGCAGCAGCAACATGTAATTTTGAATAAGATGTCAATATTATGTATAATTTCAAACATTGGATGTTACTCAAATAATTAAGTGCTTTGCTAAAAAAAATTAGATTTTACTTTAGCATGATTTTCAAGTTTCAGTAGTGGCATGGGAATTTAGGTGGTCAGCTTTTTTGGAGATAGAGAAAAAGAAAAAGTATTTTTAAAGATCTGCATTAAGATGCAGTGCAGCTTGTCTAATGTGCATCTGAATCACCTAGGGATATTGTTAAAGCAAAGATTTTGCTTCATTAGGTCCAGGATGGTACTTGGGATTCTGTAGACCCCACTTTGGGTAGAAATGGTTTAGATCACTTTGTGGCTAACTTGTAGATGTGTAATTCTTCTTTAATTTATACTTACAATGATAGAGGTGAGGTTTATTTGGTTTGTTTTATAGAAAATAACATTATATATGTACACACACTTATATATGCTTATATAAGTAGAAGTAGTGTATACACACTTACATATACAGAAGTAACTAAAAAATGAACTCTTGTATACTAGCAGATAGAGTGCATATGTAGAATCATGTTTATTGGAGCAGAAATTTATTTTGAAAGTAAATTTATGATTTACTCCTAAACAATTTTTTTTGGTCTTTTAGTTTATTATTTTTTAAAATTTTTTCACTTTACAATACTGTATTGGTTTTGCCATACATTGACATGAATCCACCACGGGTGTACATGAGTTCCCAACCCTGAAACCCCCTCCCACCATCCTCCCTATATCATCACTCTGGGTCATCCCAGTGCACCAGCCCCAAGCATCCTGTATCCTGTATCGAACCTAGACTGGCAATTCGTTTCTTACGTGATAGTATACATGTTTCAATGCCATTCCCCAAATCATCCCACCCTCTTCCCTCTCCCACAGAGTCCAAAAGTCTGTTCTTTACATCTGTGTCTCTTTTGCTGTCTCACATACAGGGTTATCATTACCATCTTTCTAAATTCCATATATATGTGTTAGTATACTGTATTGGTGTTTTTCTTTCTGGCTTACTTCACTCTGTATAATTGGCTCCAGTTTCATCCACCTCATTAGAACTGATTCAAATGTATTCTTTTTTTTTTTTTAATTTAATTTTTTTTTTTTTTTACTTTACAATACTGTATTGGTTTTGCCATACATCAACATGAATCTGCCATGGGTGTACATAAGTTCCCACTCCTGAACCCCCCTTGCCCCTTCCTCCCCATACCATCCCTCTGGGTTATCCCAGTGCACCAGCCCCAAGCATCCTGTATCCTGCATTGAACCTAGACTGGTGATTTGTTTCTTATATGATATTATACATGTTTCAATGCCATTCTCCCAAATCATCCCACCCTCACCCTCTCCCACAGAGTCAAAAAGTCTGTTCTGATTCAAATGTATTCTTTTTGATGGCTGAGTAATACTCCATTGTGTATATGTACCACAGCTTTCTTATCCATTCATCTGCTGATGGACATCTAGGTTGTTTCCATGTCCTGGCTATTATAAACAGTGCTGCGATGAACATTGGGATACATGTGTCTCTTTCAATTCTGGTTTCCTCGGTGTATGCCCAGCAGTGGGATTGCTGGGTCATAAGGCAGTTCTATTTGCAGTTTTTTAAGGAATCTCCACACTGTTCTCCATAGTGGTTGTACTAGTTTGCATTCCCACCAACAGTGTAAGGGGATTCCCTTTTCTCCACACCCTCTCCAGCATTTATTGCTTGTAGACTTTTCACCTATGGACACCTTATCTTCGACAGAGAAGGCAAGAATATACAATGGGTTAAAGACAATCTCTTTAACAAGTGGTGCTGGGAAAACTGGTCAACCACTTGTAAAAGAATGAAACTAGAACACTTTCTAACACCATTTACAAAAATAAAATGGATTAAAGATCTAAATGTAAGACCAGAAACTATAAAACTCCTAGAGGAGAACATAGGCAAAACACTCTCCGACATAAATCACAGCAGGATCCTCTATGATCCACCTCCCAGAATAGTGGAAATCAAAGCAAAAATAAACAAATGGGATCTAATTAAAATTAAAAGCTTCTGCACAACAAAGGAAACTAAACAATTTTTAATGTTTGTTAATATGTTTCAGTGATGAAGAGACAGATCTTAATTCTCTGATAAAATCTTGGTTGAGGAATCAGCCTCCTACATATAGGAATAATCTTGAAAACTGGATTGGGGATTATTTTGAAAAGGCATTACAGTGGGTTCTAAAACAGGTAAGATAATTATAATATTTCATAATTATTTAGGCAGAAAGTATAATGACTAACTGTTGGTTACATTCAACCGCCTTTTAGTGGCGTTCTGACAGAATGTGGGGGTGTAGTGAAGGGTCGATGTCTTCACTGCTCTCCCACTGTATTTCATGGTATAACTTCGATTGTGTTACATCTTAAAATACTTTAATTCTTCCATCCCTGATCCCTTGCAACTTATCTAAAAATCTTGAAAACTGGCATGCCTTTTGAAGTTCTACTAGCAAAATGATCTTTCTGCCCCATTTTACTATGTCAACAAGTACTTGCCTATATATCATGCTAAATATAATGACAGTATTAAAGTGGAGAAACATGATGAGTTATTTATAATATTATTGAAACATTTGTTTATTTAGCAAAAATTTATTGCTTTTCAAATAGATGTCCTTGATGAAACTTATCGATCTTTTCAAAGTTTGATTTCTCTCATGTCATTGTTTGTATAAAAAATAAACAAAAATAGAGAAAATAAATAGCAATGAGTTTTTGTAAAGATGATTGTTGATATGAACTTAATTTAGAGGTTAATACTTCAGGGTTGGGCAAATCATATAGAGAAATGGCAAGTTCACTTTAGTTTTCTAAATTTTTTTCTTTCCTGACTTTGTAAAGATGAATGGTGGAGGACTAGGGACTTGGGTGAAATGACACAAATGAGATAGGTTTCCCTGGAGACTTCAGGGAAGAGCCACTCCCCCCAGCCCTCAGTCTGACTGAGCTGTCTGCCTCCTTGTGCTTCTGCAGCAGTGTACTACGCCTTTCAACTATAATTGCTTTCATGCAACTGCAGGCACCTTGAGGGCAAAGATTAAGCCTGTTATACTCCTTATTGTATCCCCAGAGGCAGAGTCTGGTAATAACAGTGTGGTGAATAAGAGTGTACAAGCTTGCGGCCTCCCTGACAGTCCCGTGGTTCAGACTGCACCTTCCCGTGCAAGCGGCATACTTGTGATTCCTGGTGGGGCAGCCCACCAGGCTCCCCCGCCCCTGGGATGCTCCAGGCAAGAACACTGGAGTGGGCTGCCATTACCTTACGTGGCTTCCCAAGTAAGATCCCACGTGCCTCATGGCCGAAAAACATAAAACAGAAGCAGTATTTTAACAAATTCAATAAAGACTTTAAAAATGGTCCACATTAAAAAAAAAAAAAACTTAGAGAAATGAATATATGAGCTTAGTTAAATAACTGATGCCTATGTAGCACCTTTTCAGTAGGTGTGTTGTTATTTTGTGAGTATAAAACAAACAAACCTAACCATGCTTTCCAGGGCAGGTGCCCTGAAGTCATCAGCTTGCATGCTGTCAGGTGTTGGAATGAGAGATGTAGCACTGCATAGAATGTATTGGCTGTTTGACTCTCCCCTATTTGGGATTTGTGACACAGACACGATGACAGGATAATATTTTTAAACTATAGAGTGGATAACCAAAGATTTAGTTAGAAAATAAAGTGATTCTATTCTCAGGTCCTTGTTCTTGTTTGAGAGTTTATGTGTTGAGTGTTCCTTCTTTCTTGATTCTGTGCTTTGTTTACCATGTTGAGATTCTGAGAGAGATACCATAATGAATGCTCTAGTCAAGTGTTGATTTTATTTATAAGTACAGCTTTGCTTTCTTATATTTAGCAAATTAGACAATCTAGAGGAAGATATGTCGGTTTCCTTTTCCTTTATCTTGCCTTTAAAGCTTAGGACTCAGTATGGCCTAAGGTGCTGGATTTCTGTCCATCTCCTTCTGTTTTCCCCCCTTTTCCCATCCTATTTCTGTTCTTTGAAAATTATTTATTATGCAGGCAGAGAGATTTTTTAAAATGTAAATTTAGTCATTTTATTCTCTTGAAGTTTAAAGGCACTGAAGATATAATTTGCACTCCTTATCATGGCCTATGCAGTTCCACATACTCTGGCCCTTGCCTGCCTCTCTGTCTTGAATCACTCTGGCTTTGCTTGTTCAGGAATATGTTTCTTTTAATTCCTTAAGTGTGCCCATTGCTTACCATTGCATATGCTGAGTTCTCTGTATGCCAGATAGGTCTCACTCTTCAAATATTAACAATTGTCATCTTCCTTAAGGACACCTTGAGTCCTCAGCCTGAGTTATCCTTTCTCAAAACACTCTCTTTTTCTGCTCTATAACTTCTACCACAGTGAATTAACTATTTCCTCTACTAGACTTCTGGAGAAGGAAATGGCAACCCACTCCAGTATTCTTGCTTGGAAAATCCCATGGACAGAGGAGCCTGGAAGGTTACAGTCCATGGGGTTGTAAAGAGTTGGACATGACAGAAGCGACTTAACATAGCATAGTATGTCTGTTAGAGTTGACTTCCATTAAAACAAGCTGCTGCTGCTGCTGCTAAGTCACTTCAGTTGTGTCTGACTCTGTGCGATCCCATAGGCGGCAGCCCACCAGGCTCCCCCGTCCCTGGGATTCTCCAGGCAAGAACACTGGAGTGGGTTGCCATTTCTCTCCAATGCATGAAAGTGAAAAGTGAAAGGGAAGTCGCTCAGTCGTGTTTGACTCTTGGCGACCCCATGGACTGCAGCCCACCAGGCTCCTCCATCCATGGAAGTTTTCAGGCAAGAGTATTGGAGTGGGGTGCCATCGCCTTCTCCAGTTAAAACAACTGCTCTGTTTAATTCTCCCTTTAAAAAAAGCTACCTAGCACTACATACAGATTCTAGCCATTACTGGTTTTCCCTGTTAACTACACAGGGCCCCAGAGGCCCATGGATCTCAATAATCTATACCACCTGAGTCCAAAAGTTTCATTTGAAAATTCTGTATAGAGGAAGAGCTCCAAATTGTTTTTAAGCTGCCTTTACTAACGTTTTTTGGTCTAGAACCATTAATCTAGCCTTTGCCTCTAGCTTCTTTTTTTTAAAATTAGTTAATTTATTTTTATTTTTGGCTGTGCTGTTTCTTTGTTGCTGTGTATGGGCTTTTTCTAGTTGTGGTGAGCAGGGGCTACTCTGAAGTTGAGGTGTCTAGCTTCTTTTTTAATTATCAAGAAGAAATGAGGAAGTGTTATATTTAGACTGATATTCATTGATTTACCTTTAAAAAAATTTTTTTCAGGTTTAGGAAGTAAACAAACTGTGTATTTATTTGAGGACTCACACTTACAGCTAGAAATACACAATTGTATTTTTATTATTACTCTTTATTTTCAATGTTTATGTATAAGTTGAAATCTAAATTTTCTACAACTTGAGTAGTGGGATAAATTTAAATATGATCCTTGAAAAGATGAGTAAACAATCTGTGTATGGTGTTAATTTGCTTGTTAATATTTTCCCTTTGTCTGTAATATGGATTTTAATCAACAGAATGACTATGTGGTAGAAACAAGTTTGGTTGGAACTGTGATGAATGGATTGTCACATCTACATGGATGCAGAGATCATGATCAATTTATTATTAATCTCATAAGGGGTCTTGGTGGAAATCTGAACTTGAAGTCACGTCTGGAATTCACCAAAGAGGTAGTACACATTTAAAGCCCATGTTTAATCAACATTTTTTGTTAATTTTCATTGACTCTGGGTGTGTGCATGCATGCGTTCTAATAAGTCGCTTCAATCGTGTCTGACTCTGTGCAACCCATTGGTGGTGGTCTGCCAGGCTCCTTTGTGGGATTCTCCAGCCAGGAATACTGGAGTGAGTTGCCATGACCTCCTCCAGGGGATCATCTCAACCCAGGGATCGAACCTGCGTCTCTTACCTCTACCTGCATTGGCAGGTGGGTTCTTTACTACTAGTGCCACCTGGGAAGACCTGGATATAGCATTTGGAAGTTACACGTTTAATACAATAATAATGCATTTATATTTGGCTTCCCTGGTGACTCAGTGGTAAAGAAAGTGCCTGCCAGTGTGGGAGAAGCTAGTTGGATCCCTGGATTGAGAAGAACCTCTGGTGAAGGAAATGGAAACCCACTCCAGTATTCTTGCTGGGGATATCCTGTGGACAGAGGAACCTAGTGGGCTACAGTCCATGGAGTCTCAGAAGAGTCAGATATGACTTAGTGATTAAACAATGACAGTATTATAGTGAAATGGTTCTTCAGAGGGATGTTAAATGTTACTAAATGAGATGACCAATGTAAAGTGCACTTGGAAACAAGTAATAAACAGCAATGTTGGCTGCTGTACCTGTCTTTAAAAGTAGCCTAATTTTCAGCCTTGATTGGAGTGGAGTTTGAGAGAGAATGGGTATATCTATATATATGGCTGAATCATTTCACTGTTCACCTGAAACCATCATAGCATTGTTAATTGGCTATACCCCAATATAAAATAAAAAGTTTAAAAAAAAGTGGACCAATTTGACTTCATAGGAAGGACTCTTTTTTTTTTTTTTGAGAAAGAGAATTAAAACTTATGAAGCCAAAATACTATGTATTATTTGATTCTCTTAAACCATTGTTTAATAAGATTAAGTGGTGGGATTCTTTCTCAAAAGAAATTATTCTTAGAAGCACAATATTTAATAAAACAGAGCAAACTGACATGCTCCAGGTAGAGTAGGAAGCTCCTAAGTCTCTCTCTCTCACTGCTGCTATCACTTCTGAGAAACCTCAAACCTCAGTCGCTAGCTCTCTGACTGCATGTTTTGAAATCTGCTTCTTCCACATTTGCACTTTGGCCTGTCAAATGTGAATGAAGTTTTAGATTGAGAAGGCTCAGACTCTGTTTAGTATGGACTTCTCAGGTGGTTCAGTGATAGAGAATCTGCCTGCCAATGCAGGAGATGTGGGAGATGAGGGTTCCATACCTGAATGAGGAAGATCCCCTGGAGGAGGAAATGGCAACCCACTCCAGTATTCCTTCCTGAAAAAGCGCCCCCAGACAGAGGAGCTTGGCGGGCCACAGTACATGGGGTCGTAAAGAGTCAGACACAACAGACACTAGGCATGCATGAATACATTTATGTACAGATTTTCTTTGAATTATGATGGGATTACAGCCAGATAAACTCATCATAAGTTGAAAATATCCTAAGTTGAAAATGTATTTACCTCCTCTAACCTATCAAATATCATGACTTAATACAGTCTGTCTCAAAGTGCTCAGAATATTAGCCTACTGTTGGGCAAATCATCTAACACAAAGTCTACTTTATAATAAAGTGTTGAATAGTGTGTAATTTCTCAACTACTATGCAGAAAGTGAAAGAGTGTGGTTTTAAGTATATCAGTTATTTACCCTGGTGATTGTATGGCTGCCTATGAGCTGCAGTTTGCTTCCACTCACTGCTGCTGCCCGGCATCATAGGATGGTATCATACGTCATATCACTAGTCTGGGAAAAGATCAAAATTCAAAGTATGGTTTTTACTGAATGCATATCACTTCTTCCCTGTTGTAAACATGGAAAATCATAAGTAAAGCCATTGTAAGTTGGGGACCATCTGTATAAGTACATAAGTTCAGTTCAGTTCAGTTTAGTTGCTCAGTTGTGTCCGACTCTTTGCAACCCCATGAACCACAGCATGCCAGGTCTCCCTGTCCATCACCAACTCCTGGAGTTCACTCAGACTCACGTCCATCGAGTCGTGATGCCATCCAGCCATCTCATCCTCTGTCGTCCCCTTCTCCTCCTGCCCTCAATCCCTCCCAGCATCAGAGTCTTTCCCAGTGAGTCAGCTCTTTGCATGAGGTGGCCAAAGTACTGGAGTTACAGCTTTAGCATCATTCCTTCCAAAGAACACCCAGGACTGATCCCCTTCAGAATGGACTGGCTGGATCTCCTTGCAGTCCAAGGGACTCTCAAGAGTGTTTTCCAACACCACAGTTCAAAAGCATCAATTCTTCGGCACTCAGCTTTTTTCCCAGTCCAACCCTCACATCCATACGTGACCAGTAGAAAAACCATAACCTTAACTAGATGGACCTTAGCAAAGTAATGTCTCTGCTTTTGAATATGCTATCTAGATTGGTCATAACTTTTCTTTCAAGGAGTAAGCGTCTTTTAATTTCATGGCTGCAGTCACCATCTGCAGTGATTTTGGAGCCCCCCCAAAATAAAATCTGACACTGTTTCCACTGTTTCCCATCTATTTCCCATGGAGTGATGGGACCGGATGCCATGATCTTCATTTTCTGAATGTTGAGCTTTAAACCAAATTTTTTACTCTCCTCTTCACTTTCATCAAGAGGCTTTTTAGTTCCTTTTCACTTTCTGCCATAAGGGTGGTATCATTTGCATATCTGAGATTATTGATACCACCCCCGATTATTTTATGAAATGTTAATAACACCGTAAAATACCATAAACTAGTTCAAAGAAGAAAATAAATATATATGTACCTATGTACCTATATGTATGTACCTATGTACCTATATTATGTATGTACATATATATAGTACCTATATATGTATGTGCCTAAATAAATATATATGTACCTATATACATATATATTTATTTTCTTCTTTGAACTAGTTTATGGTATTTTATGGTGTTATTAACATTTTATAAAATAATTGGGGGTGGTGTTTGGTGAGCAGCTCTCTTGAGTATGTGGCAGTGGAAGGAGGTTGGTATCCTGGACAAAAGTGGAACTTTCATACACCCTGCCCTGTATGTCTTTTCCACTTGACCGTCTGTTCCTGGATTATGTCCTTGATCATAAACCACCAGTCTGGAGCTGAGGAATCCAAGTCTGGCTGCCAGGAGAAATCCAGAAGAGCCAAAGAGCCCAACCATGTCAGACCTTCCTGTAGCCACACACACACCTCAAACCCTGAGGAAGTGAGTGAGGATCAGTGGGAAGAAGACAGCCAGCCAGAGACCAAGCCCTGAGCCTTTAGAGTGGGAGTGCTGACTGCAAGACCTAGACTACCAGAGAACTCCTAACCCTAGGGAGTATCAAATATTAAGAACTTCCACAAAGGAAACGACTTGAATACAAGACTAACCACCAAGTAACACCCTGTGCAAACAAAAACAAGACAAAAATACAAGCCCAATCATCAGTAGACAGGATTGCCACCACACTCAGCCCTGCCCATCAGAGGGAGAAAACAAACTCAGCACAAATCTCACTGTATAATGAAGTGTACACAAACCACTGGACCAACCTAAGGAGGGCAGAAACCAAAAGGAAGAAAGAATCCAACTTTGAAGCCTGGGAAAAGGAGACCTCGAACACAATAAGTTTAAAAAAAAGAATACATTTGAATCAGTTCTAATGAGGTGGATGAAACTGGAGGCTATTATACAGAGTGAAGTAAGCCAGAAAGAAAAACACCAATACAGTATACTAACGCATTTATGTATGGAATTTAGAAAGATGGTAGCGATAACTCTATGTGAGAGAGACAGCAAAAGAGACACAGATGTATAGAACAGTCTTTTGGACTCAGTGGGAGAAGGCGAGGGTAAGATGATCTTAGAGAATAGCATTGAAACATGTAAATTATCGTATGTGAAACAGATCACCAGTCCAGGTTCAATGGATGAGACAGGGTGTTCAGGGCTGGTGCACTGGGATGAATGACTCAGAGGGATGTGATGGAGAGGGAGGTGGGAGGGGAGTTCAGGATGGGGAACACATATACACCCATGGCTGATTCATGTTAGTGTATGGCAAAAACCACTACAATATTGTAAATTAGCCTCCAATTAAAATAAATAAAACTGAAAAGGAAGAAAAATACTGCACAAATGAAGGAACAAACTGAAAGCACAGATGTTCAAGTAAATGAAGAGGAAATAGGCAAATTACCTGAAAAAGAATTCAGAGTAATGATGGTAAAGATGATCAAAAACCTTGAAAACAGAATGGAGAAAATGCAAGGATCAATTAACAAAAGACCTAGAAGGATTAAAGAGTAAACATACAGAGACAAACAGCAAAATTCTGAAATTAAAAATACTCTAGAAGGAATCAATAGCAGAATATCTGAAGCACAAGAACAAATCAGTGAGCTGGAAGATAAAATGGTAGAAATAACTTCTGAAGAGCAGAGTAAAAAGAATGAAAAGAACTGAGGATGGTCTCAGAGATGTCTGGGACAATATCAAATGTATCAACATTCGAATTACAGTGGTCCCAGGAGAAGAAGAGAAAAAGGAAGGGTGTGAGAAAATTTTTGAAGAGATTATAGTTGAAAGCTTTCCCAACATGGAGAAGGAAATAGTCAATCAAGTCCAAGAGATGCAAAGAGTCCTCTACAGTATAAACTGTATGTCCACAAGGAGAAACATGCCAAGACACAAACCAATCAAACTAACAAAGGCTAAACACAAAGAAAGAATATTAAAAGCAGCAAGGGAAAAGCAACAAGTAACATACAAGGGAAACTCTGTACATTTAACAACTGATCATTCAGGAGAAACTCTGCAGGCCAGAAGGGAATGGCAGGATATATTTAAAGTACTGAAAGGGAAAAATCTACAACCAAGATTACTGCACCTGGCAAGGATCTCATTCAAAATTGATGGAGAAATTGTAAGTTTTTCAGACAAAGGAAAGTTAAGAGAATTCGGTAACACTAAATCAGCTTTACAACAAATGTTAAAGGGACTTATATAGTCATGAAATAGAAGAAAAAGATCTACAAAAGCAAACACCAAATTAAGAAAATGACAGTAGGAACATATATATCAGTAATTACTTTAAGTGAAAATGGATTCATTGCTCCAACCTAAAGACACAGACTGGCTGAATGGATGCAAAAACAAGACCCATATATATACTGTCTACAGGAAACCCACTTTAGACCTAAAGACACATATAGACTGAAAGTGGGAGGATGGAAAAAATTATTCCATGCAAATAGGAAGCAAAAGAAAGCTGGAGAAGCAATCATATCAGACAAAGTAGAACTTAAAGAATATTTCAAGAGAGAATGAAGGACCACGAAATGATTAAGGGATTAATTCAAGAGGAAGATACAACAATGGTAAGTATCTATGGACCCAGCATAGGAGCACCTCAGTACATAGGACAAACGCTAACAGACATAAAAGGAGAAGTTGACAGTAACACAATAATGGTAGGAGACATTAACACTCCACTCACACCAATCGACAGATCATCAAAACAAAATTAATAAGGAAACATTAAGTGTTAAATGATAAATTAGATGAGATGGATCTCATTGGACATTCCATCCAAATGCAGAAGAATGCACCTTCTTCTCAAGTGCCCATGGAACATTCTCCCGGATAGACCATATCATGGGTCACAAGTCAAAACTCAGTAAATTTAAGAAAATTGAAATCGTATCAGGTGTCTTCTCCTACCACAATGCTATGAGAATAGACATAAATTACAAGAAAAAAGACTAAGAAGCACAAAGACATGGAGATTAAACAATGTGTTTCTAAATAATAAACAGGTTACTGAAGAAATTAAAAGGGAAATCAACAAATTCCTAGAAATAACAATGAAAACACGACAACTCAAAACCTATCAGTTCAGTTCCATCACTCAATCGTGTCCGTCTCTTTGTGAGCCCATGGACTGCAGCACTCGAGGCTTCCCTGTCCATCACGAACTCCTGTAGGCTGCTCAAACTCATGTCCATCGAGTTGGTGATGACATCCAAACATCTCATCCTCTATTGTCCCCTTCTCCTCCTGCCTTCAGTCTTTCCCAGCATCAGGGTCTTTTCCAAGGAGTCAGTTCTTTGCATCAGGTGGCCAAAGTAATGGAGTTTCAGCTTCAGCATTAGCCCTTCCAATGAATATTCAGGGCTGATTTCCTTTTGGATGGACTGGCTGGATCTCCTTGTTCTCCAAGTGACTCTCAAGAGTCTTTTCCAACACCACCGTTGATGTTGAAAAGCATCAATTCTTCAGCACTCAGCTTTCTTTATAGTCCAACTCTCATGTCCATAGTGACTACCGGAAAAACCATAGCTTTGACGAGACGGACTATTGTTGGCAAAGTAATGTCTCTGCTTTTGAATATGCTCTCTTGGTTGGTCATAACTTTTCTTCCAAAGAGTAAGCGTCTTTTAATTTCCTGGCTGCAGTCACCATCTGCAGTGATTTTGGAGCTTAAGAAAATAAAGTCTGTCACTGTTTCCATTGTTTCCCTATCTATTTGCCATGAAGTGATGGGACCAAATGCCATGATCTTAATTTTCTGAATGTTGAGTTTTAAGCCAGCGTTTTCACTCACCTCTTTCACTTTCATCAAGAGACTCTTTAGTTCTTCTTTGCTTTCTGCCATAAGGGTGGTGTCATCTGCATATCTGAGGTTAATGGTATTTTTCCAGGCAATCTTGATTCTAGCTTGTGCTTAATCTCAGTAGATGCAGAAAAAGCCTTTGACACAAATCAGCACCCATTTATGATTGAAACTTTTTAAAAAATGGGCATAGAATGAACCTCCATAGTAAAGACCATATATTATAAGCCCACTGCAAACATTATTCTCAATGGTGAAAAACTGAAAGCATTTCCCCTCAAATGAGGAACAAGATAAGGTTGTCCATTGTCACCACTGTTACTCAACATAATTTTGGAAGTCCTAGCTACAGCAGTCAGAGAAGATAAATAAAATGAATCCAGATCAGAAAAGAAGTAAAGCTGTCACTGTTTGCAGATGACATGATACTATACTTCTAGGGATATAATGAAGTCGTTCAGTCGTGTCCGACTCTTTGCAACCCCATGGACTGTAGCCTGCCAGGCTCCATGGACAGAGGATTTTCTAGACAATAGTCCTGAAGTGGATTGCCATCTCCTTCTCTAGGGGATTTTCCCAACCGAGGGATCGAACCTGGGTCTCCTGCATTGTAGACAGACGCTTTACCGTCTGAGCCACCAGGGAAGTCGATAGCCCTAAATATACTATCAGAAAATGCTAGATCTAATCAATGAATTTAGCAGAGTCACATGTATAAAATCTGTACACAGAGATCACTTGCATTTCTATATACTAACTGAATAATCAGAGAAATTGAGGAATCAATCCCAGTCACCATTGCAACAAAAAGAATAGAATATCTAGGAATTAACTGTACCAAGGAGACAAAAGAATATATACAGAAAATTACAAGACACTGATGAAAGAAATCAAAGATGACATAATCAGATGGAGCGATTTTGCATGTTCCTGTGTTGGAAGAATCAATATTGTGAAAATGACTATATTGCCAAATGCAATCTACAGTTTCAGTGTGATCCTTATGAAAATTACCTATGGCATTTTTCACAGAACTAGAACAAAAATTTCACATTTCATATGGAAACACAGAAGACCCTGAATAGCCAAAGCAGTCTTGAGAAAGAGGAATGTAGCTGGAGGAATCAACTATTGTGACCTCAGATTACACTACAAAGCCACAGTCATCATGACAGTATGGTAATGGCACAAAACAGAAATATAGACCAATGGAACAAGATAGAAAGCCCAGACATAAACCCATGCACCTGTGGGTACCTTATTTTTGACAAAGGAGGCAAGAATATACAATGGGGCAAAGACAGCCTCTTCAGTAATTGGTGCTAGGAATACTGGACAGCTACAGGCAAAAGAATGAAGTTAGAACACCTCTTAATACTGTACACAAAGATAAACTCAAAAGGGATTAAAGATGTAAATGTGAGACCAGAGACTGTAAAACTGTTAGAGGAAATCATAGGCAGAACACTCGACATAAATCAACACAAGATCCGCTATGACTCATCTCCTAGAGTAATGGAAATAAAAACCAAAGTAAACAAGTGTGACCTGGTTAAACTTAAAAGCTTTTGCACAGCAAAGGAAACTATAAGTAAGGTGAAAAGACAACTCTCAGAATGGGAGAAAATGATAGCAAATGAAACAACTGACAAAGGATTAATTTCCAGAATATACATGCAACTCAATACCAGAGCAACAACCCATTGAAAAAGTGGGAAAAAGACCTAAACAGACATTTCTCCCAAGAAACATACTGATGGCTACCAAACACATGAAAGGATGCTCAGCCTCCCTCATTATTAGAGAAATGCAACTCAAAACTGCCGTGAGATATCACCTCACACCAGTCAGAATGGCCATCATCAAAAAATCTGCAAATAATAAATGCTGGATAAGGTATGGAGGAAAGGGAATCCTCTTGCACTGTTGGTAGGAATATAAATTGATACAGCCACTATGGAAGATGGTATGGAGATTCCTTAAAAAAACTAGGAATGAAAGCACCATATGACCCAGCAGTCCCACTCCTAGGCAAATACTCTGAGGAAACCAAAATTGAAAAAGACACATGTATACTGTTGTTCACTGCAGCACTGTTTACAATAGCTAGAACATGGAAGCAGCCTAGATGTTCATTGACAGATGATTGGATAAAGAAGTTGTAATACATATACACAATGGAATATTAATCATAAAAAGGAACACATTTGTGTCAGTTGTAATGAGATGGATGAAGCTAGAGCCTATTATACACAGTGAAGTAAGTCAGAAAAAGATAAATTTCGTATACTAATGCATATATCCTGAAGATGGTACTGAAAGATGGCACTGAAGAACTTATTTTCAGGGGAGTAATGGAGAAACAGACATAGAGAATAGACTTAGGGACATGGGGAGAGGGGAGGAGAGGGTGAGATGTATGGACAGAATAACATAGAAACTTACAGTACCATATGTAAAGTAGGTGGCCAATGGGAATTTGCTGTATGGCTCAGGAAACTCAAAACATCGGCTCTGTATCAACTTAAAGGGGTGGGATGGGGAGGGAGG
Source organism: Ovis aries (assembly GCF_016772045.2). Classification (NCBI taxonomy): domain Eukaryota; kingdom Metazoa; phylum Chordata; class Mammalia; order Artiodactyla; family Bovidae; genus Ovis; species Ovis aries. The sequence continues at coordinate 5,064,435 of NC_056068.1, read as the reverse complement.
TTCCAAAGGGAGGGGATATATGTATACCTATGGCTGAGTCATATTGAGGTTTGACAGAAAACAAAATTCTGTAAAGCAATTATCCTTTGATTAAAAAATAAAATTATGAAAGATTTTTTAATAGGCTAAAGTCTGGACTGCTGGCGACGGAATGAAACACCAACACTGCAGAGTGGTTTGAATCTTTATGTTTTAACACTTGCTTCTTACAGCTGCTTTATTTTATATCCCTTGCACAACAACCTACAGGGCAAGTTGCCAAGCACTATGATTCAAAGACTATACAGTGCGCAGGCGCAGGGCGAGATAACTTTTACCTTGACTTATTTACTGCAGCTAAGACTTTGTTTTGGGGAACTTCCTTATCAACTTAGAAACCGTTTTGTCCTAGGGTCTGTTCCTTTTGAGGAATCAGAGAAACATCCTTGTGTGCAAGAAATGTTCTTTTCCCATGGGAACAAACAGGATTCTTAGCTGAACATCTCATTTGCAAGAATGTTCAGCCCTGGTTGAGAGTCTCGTTTGCAAGCACTTCTCAACCTTTCTTAAACCTAGTTCCCTACACTGGGCAGAACATCTCGTTTGCAAGAATGTTCAGCCCTGGTTGAGAGTCTCGTTTGCAAGCACTTCTCAACCTTTTTTATACCTTGTTCCCTACACTGGACTATGTTTTTTGTTAGATATTTTTGTACCTTTTTAGCTATATAAATGGAGAAGGCAATGGCACCCCACTCCAGTACTCTTACCTGGAAAATCCCCTGGATGGAGGAGCCTGATGGGCTATAGTCCATGGGGTCACTAAGAGTTGCACACGACTGAGCGACTTCACTTTCACTTTTCACTTTCATGCATTGAGGAAGGAAATGGCAACCCACTCCAGTGTTCCTGCCTGGAGAATCCCAGGGATGGGGGAGCCCGGTGGGCTGCCATCTATGGGATTGCACAGAGTTGGACACGACTGAAACAACGTAGCAACAGCAGCAGCTATATAAATAAATATAGTTATTTTATTCATTTTAATCTTAAAGTAGCATATTTTTAGTCATTTTTTTAACTAGAAGAGTTTTTCAGTTATAAATGCTTAGATGGAGCAATCATTATAGATCTTTTCTTTATTTAGTGCAAAAGTCATTTCAGCTACATTGTTTATAAAGCCAAATTCTATATATTAAGGAATTTCTTCCTATTGACTTCCACTGAAATAATTGAACACATATTCATTGAGGTTGGTTCCAACATTATGTTTCTGCATTTTTGTTATTTTGTTTCATTGATACTACCCTTTATTACTTTTTCTGTTGTGATTTTCTTTCCGTAGCCCATCTGTTGCCAGATGCTGCTTCTTGTTACCACTCAGTATCTTATTGACAAAGTCAATAAAGGTATTGAGTTGCATTAGGGTTAGCCCCCTGCTGTGTATCTGTATGGATGACAGTTTTTGAAAGAGGAACAGGTTGGGAGCAGTAGTGGTGACAGTGTAGTGGACAGTTATACTGGAAATGACAGGTTTAGGAGTCCTACATTGTGTTATTTGTAGTTTAGTTTTCATAAGAACTCAATTGGAAATTGAATGTGTTTATACAATATATGTGCGGACTGCTCTTAAGTCCCTTCAGTCGTGTCCAACTCTGTGCGACCCCATAGATGGCAGCCCTAGATGAATTTTATTTATTTGCTTGAATGATCATTTAGAGAATAATATGTGAGATAAAATGTTACTATAATTATTAAGGATACTTAGTAAGTTTAGTGCATGTGACGGAGAAGCAAATGGCAGCCCACTCCAGGGTTCTTGCCTGGAGAATCCCAGGGATGGAGGAGCCTGGTGGGCTGGCATCTGTGGGGTCGCACAGAGTTGGACACGACTGAAGTGACTTAGCAGCAGCAGCAGCCGTGCATGTGAACTTTTTTAAGAAGTAAGATGATTCTCTTTGGAGCATTTACTTCAAAGAATTAAAATTTCACATATCTGTCTGGAGTATATGAAAATCTCTCAAAACTTTTTCTTCTTAAGGTTTTTAACTGGGCACGACAATCTCCTCCAGACCCTCACAAACCACTGGACACGTACTATGACTCAAGTAGAGGACGATTAGCATCTTATGTGCTGAAGAAGCCAGAAAACTTGACTGCTGATGATTTCAGTAATAGCCACACTCTTCCAGTTATTCAGACTCCTGACATGCAGCGAGGTCTAGACTATTTCAAACCTTGGTTAAGTCCTGACACTAAGCAGCCATTTATTCTTGTTGGACCAGAAGGATGTGGCAAAGGGTAAGAGCAGAAAAATAATAATCAATATGCCTGTAATGGATTTATGCATCTCTCCTGTTCTAAAATGATTTAACAGATTTGTTACATGTTTTTGGTTAAAGTGGCGGGTACGTTTTCATGAAGGACTCTTTATTATCACTATTTGTAAAAATAATATTACTATAGAGAAAAATATGCCCTTTTTTCCCCACCAAGTTAAGTGTTTCCTGATGGAATCAGAGAAATCTGAGAAAATACCCTTAAAAAAATCTGTGCATAGAATCACAACAAAATGATTAGTGCATGTGAACATTTTTTGGATTGCATCACCGACTCAATGGATTATGAATAAACTCTGGGAGTTGGTGATGGACAGGGAGGCCTGGCTTGCTGCAGTCCATGGGGTCACAAAGAGTCAGGCACGACTGAGTGATTGAACTCAACTGAACTGAACTGAGCATTTTTTTTTTTTTAGAGGTAAGATGATTCTCTTTGGAGCATTTACTTTAAAGAATTAAAATTTCACATACTCTAGAGTATATGAAAATCTATCACAAATTTTTTGTATACTTTTTATGTATACATAAATGGTTTTTTCAAATGAAGTTATTTTTTGTGAACCTTGATAATTTTTTTGGCTGAGTCTCAAGAATGCCTTAAAATATGAATTTATTTTTTTTCCACTCTAAAACTTAGAAATCTTGTTTACTAGCTATTGATAGTTGTAGAAATCATATCTGTTGTTACTACTTTTTCCTTAAACAACATTGTAAATAATTTAGAAATGGAAATATTTAGAATTAGAAATCTTGGGGGCTTCCCTGGTGGCTTGCTTAGTGGTAAAGAGTCCATCTGCCAGTGCTGGAGACATAGGTTCAATCCCTGGTCCAGGAAGATTCCACATGCCGCAGAGCAGCTAAGCCTGTGTGCCACAACTATTGAACCTGGGCTCTGGGGCCTGGGATCCGCACCTACTGAGCCCCTGCGCCGCAGCTGCTGAGTCTGTGTGTCCTAGAGTCTGTGCTCAGCCTCGAGAATCCCCCACGAAGAAAAGCCTGCAAACCGCAGCTAGAGTAGTCCCTGCTTGCTGCAGCTAGAGAAAAGGACATGCAGCAGTGAGGACCCGGCACAGCCAAAAGTACTTATGTACTGAACGATAGAAATTGTATTTTGAGTATGGAGAGTATTTCTCTGGTTGCATTTATGAGGTCGAGTGTTTTGTCTTTCACAGGATGCTGCTCAGGTATGCGTTTTCCCAGCTCCGGTCTACTCACATCGCCACAGTTCACTGTAGCACACAGACTACTTCCCAGCATCTCCTGCAGAAACTGAGCCAGACTTGCATGGTCATCAGTACTAACACTGGCCGGGTGTATAGACCGAGAGACTGTGAGAGACTCGTTCTGTACTTAAAAGACATCAACCTACCCAGGCTGGACAAATGGGGCACCAGTACTTTGATAGCTTTCCTGCAGCAGGTGGGTAGTATCCCTTGAAGTGTTTTGATATAATTGGAGACAATTTAATTTCACTAACTTTTCTTATAGATAGAAAATCTGCTTCCCTCCTTAGGACCATTGTGGGAATTAAATGGAAATTAAACTTGAAGCACCTTATTCCTGTCCCAGGGCTACTTTCTTTGATCTTCCTACATTTAAAAATTAGTATTACATAGAGACGCTATTTCAAAAGAATGAAAACAGCTGTTACCCCACACTGTTTACCTGCCCTTCATTCCTGAAAACAGAAACTGAGGATGGTGTTAGAGTTGCACAAGTTTTGGCTTCATTCTTCTACGTGTGCACTCTTCCAAAAACAGTTGTATTAATATTAGTATATTTCCTCAGGCATGCCTCAGTCATTGGGGAAGGTTTTCTTTATGTGATTTATATCACACTGGGAACTCAAGCTTGATAATTAGGTTCACATTTTGCTTTTCTATGTAACTGCTGAATATATTAAAACATGTATAGAAAAAACCCAAACTGTTTTCCTTATATTTTCCCCTATTTTTCACTTTTTTTGATAATTGCAAGTAGATTTATATTAATAGTATGATCAGGACTTTAATATTTATTTTGAAAAGCATTTTAGAAGTGAGCATAGTTGAGCTAACATTAACTGAACAGAGTTTTTTAATTAAAAAAAAATTGTATTGGCTCATAGTTGACTGACGTGCTGTGTTGGTTTTTGCTATGCATTAGTGAATCTGTCATATAGAATATATTTACTCTTTTTTATATCCTTTGTCCATACAGGTCATTAAAGAGTATTGAGAAGACTTTTCTGTGCTAGGCAGTAGATCCTTACTTGTTATCTATTTTGTATGTATATAGTGTGTATATGTCAATTCCAACCTTCAGTTTATCCCACCACCTCGCCAGTAACCATAATTATGTTTTTGACATTGAACACAGAATCTTGAACAGTAGTATTTTTAATGAAATAAGTAATTGAAGTATATTTCAGCCAAATTTTTGAGTTAGAGGATGATTTCATTCAGAAACAATTGTTTTACGTAAAATATCTTATGATTATAAAATCTTAAGCATAAAACATTTAAACATATTTATTTTTAAATAGGTACTGACATATCAAGGATTTTATGATGAAAATTTAGAATGGGTTGGTTTAGAAAATATTCAAATTGTGGCTTCTATGTCAGCTGGAGGAAGACTGGGAAGACATCAGCTTACTACCAGATTTACTTCTATTGTTCGTCTTTGTGCTATAGAGTATGTATTATTGTATTAAAATTTTGTTTTTGATGTGAAGAGACATATATTGCATTTTATGAAAGTCTTAATGATATTACTTCAAAATACAGAATATAAAAATAGTCCAACTTAAGCTCTGATATTACTTTTTTCCTACCCTTCCTAAACTGTAAGAAGTTAGGGTGGCGAAGGCTTTAATCAATGCTTCTTATGTAGTAGAAATAAGGTGGGGACTTTGTATTGTCTCTAAATGTCAGTGTCAGGAATCTGAATGATGAGTTTTAGGCTTAACTGTTTTATGGGTTATATAAAGCAAAAATACAATCAAATTTTATGAGATAACTAAAAAGAGAATTTATATCTGAGCAAGGTAGAGTTAGATCATTTAGTGTCCTATAATATTAATCCTGATTTAGTAACTAAACAACAGCAACAACAGATATTAATCCTGTTATACCCATCCATTTCCATGGTCCATGATTGTTACATGAACTGGAATTTTATGATATTTTATCCTTGGTTATATTTTGCTTTACAAAACCTTTTTTTAATTAAAAAAAAAAAACTTTACTGAGGTATAACTTACATGCCATAACACTTAACCGTATATATTCTAGTAACCACAGTACTGTTTTAGGTTTTTTTTTTTGACCACAGCACATGACATATGGAATCTTATTTCCTGCCCAGGGATTGAACCTGAGCCCCTCTGCAGTCACAGTATGGAGTCTTAACCACTGGACCACCAGCGACGTCCTCCAACTCTTTTTTATGCTGTTGTGCTAAACTGCTCCCATCCATTAACATTCTTCTTTTAGAATGTTAGAGCCACCAATTAAGCTGTATTGAAATAGATTTTGGTTTGGGAGGAAAGGTTGATTTTATTTGATGTTTTCTACTTCCATAGTTCTAAGGTGGATTACTGTTCTTTGTGTAGACTATACTTGAAAATGCTTTTTTCTTAAGCAAACTTTTCCTCTGGCCCTTTCCAACAATCAGTGGTCTTTTAAACAATTATGTTTTTAAGTGATTTCATTACAATCCTCTATTAGAATCCTTAGTTTTTGACAACAGATAATTAGGAATCTAATTGAGTTGAAGTAAGAATAAGGGCCGTGAGCCTGGCTTAAGCCTTTGAGTAAACCTTGGAGGTAGCTAGGCCTCCCAGTTTGAAAACCACACAGTTTGGAAACCAATTCTATACCTTAACATTAAAATAATAATTTAGAATATTTATTTCAACTTCTTGTATGATTTTTTTTTTAGTTACCCAGAAAGAGAGCAATTACAGACAATTTATGGAGCATATTTGGAACCAGTGCTACATAAAAATCTGAAGAATCATTCTATTTGGGGTTCTTCTTCAAAAATTTATCTCTTAGCAGGATCTATGGTACAAGTGTATGAACAGGTATATATTCACTTATATTGTAGTTTTCATGTCTATTAGTATCACTTCCAGAGGGCTGCCTTTAATCCTAACCTGTATTGATGCTCAGGCTTTATTTTCCTGTCATTTATATTTTTCTCCTAGAGAGTAACTCTCAAGGGTAGATGTTTGTGTGTACCTCCTTCACTATTACATCTTCTGGTACAGTTTCTAATAGACACCCAACAAATACTGAAAAAACAAATCAGTGGGTCAGCGGTTATTCTGCTTTGAGCTCAAATTTAGCATATTTACAATGGAGTTTGTTTTCTTTCTAAAACTAGATCTTTCTCCTGACCTCTGTCAGTTTCTGTCTTCCGGGATTCAAACCTGAGAGTAATTTTTGATGTTTATTTCTTTCCTTTGGTCTGTGAAGAAATGTTTAAAATACTCTGATAAAGTAAGGATGTAGAAGATATGTATTGAGTACCTTCTGTTTCCATTGCTGGTCCTAAGGATACAGAGATAACGGTGCCACTGTTCCTCGAGAGTGCACACACTGATGAGGGACCTGATCATATAAATAAACTATTAATAAGGTGTAGTAAGTGTATCAGGGGCTTCTCAGGTGGTACATTGGTATAGAATCCACCTGCCAATGCGGGAGACACAAGAGATGTGAGTTCAATCCCTGCATCGGGAAGATTCCCTGCAGTGGGAAATGGCAACCCACTCCAGTATTCTTGCCTGAAAAATTGCATGAACAGAGGAGCCTGGCAGGCTGCAATCCATGGGGCCACAAAGAGTCAGACATAGCTGAGTGACTGAGCACACAATATGTATATCATTAGCAGTATGTACTAGTTACAGAGACAGCATGAAAGAGGAGTGAGTAACTTTGTTGTGTGTGGTATATTTTTAAGTGGAAATGTGGTCTAAGTTTTGAAAAATGAAGAGAAAATCACAAAGTGACCTAAGATGAAAGAGGGTCTTCCTGGGTAAAGGGAATAGCATGTGAAAGTTATGAAAGTGTTTGTGGAAGATGCTCTTTTATAGTATTAGAGTAGAAGTGCGTGAATGCTCCGTTGCTTCATTCATGTCTGACTCTTTGTGATCCTATGGATTGTAGCCTACCAGGCTCCTCTGTCCATGAAATTCTCCAGGCAAGAATACTGGAGTGGGTTGCCGTACCCTCCTATAGGAGTCTTCCTGACCCAGGAATTGAACCTGAGTCTCTTATATCTCCTGCATTAGCAGGCAAGTTCTTTACCACTAGCACCACACAGAAAGCCCACAGTAGGAATAAGGAAAGAAAAAACTATGTTTTTATAAATTAATTCATATGTTAGGTGATCAGGGCCAGAGCAAGAGAAGTGGCCCCGTCTGTAGGGAGGAGGGCACAGGCTGTACACTCGTTGCTGAAATATATGAGTTGTGGCACTTTGATTTGTTCAAAGTTCTGTGACCTCTTGAACATAAGATAGCTCTGTCCTGCTGTTACAAAGTGGGTTTATCTTACACCCATGAGCACCTTGGAATTATAGCTCCCATTTTACACTTAGGTTGGCTTTCCTTTGGCATCTGGTCCCATCACTTCAGGGCAAACAGGTGGGGAAACAATGGAAACAGTGACAGACTTTACTTTCTTGGGCTCCAAGATCATTGCTTATGGTGACTGTAGCCATGAAATTAGAAGACGCTGCTTGGAAGAAAAGCTATGAAAAACCTAGACGGCGAATTAAAAGGCAGAGACGTTACTTTCCTGAAAAAGGTCCGTATAGTCAAAGCTGTTGTTTTTCCAATAGTCATGTATGGATGTGAGAATTGGACTATAAAAAAGCTGAGTGCTGAAGAATTGATGCTTTTGAAGTGTGGTGTTGGAGAAGACTCTTGAGAGTCCCTTGGACTGCAAGGAGATCCAACCAGTCCATCTTAAAGGAAATCAGTCCTGAATATTCATTGGAAAGGTCTGACGCTAAAGCAGAAACTCCAATACTTTGGCCACCTGATGCAAAGAACTGACTCATTGGAAAAGACCCTGATGCTGGCAAAGATTGAAGGCCAGAAGAGAAGGGGACAACAGAAGATGAGGTGGTTGGATGGCATCATTGACTCGATGAGCTTGTGTTTGAGTAAGCTCTGGGAGTTGGTGATGGACTGGGAAGCCTGGCGTTCTGCAGTCTGTGGGGTCTCAAAGAGATGGACACGACTGAGAGACTGAACTGAACTGGCTTTCCTTGAATTCCTTTCTTTAGGAGGACTTTTTAACTTTTTATTTTGTTTTCTTGCATGGACAACCTTTTATCATCTTACTGAAGTTTATGAACAACTTATCTTAGATAATTTTTTTAGGTGCATAAAATATAGTATACAGGATAACTAAGGAAATCAGTAATGTTGAAATACGGTTCCACTCACTGGTAGAAACTGACATTCCTGTAAATTTAAAGTGACTGAAAAATTTACATCATGATTATAAATTTAAAAGAATAGGACAAATCATTTGCCTTTTTTTTCAGGTGCGGGCCAAATTTACAGTTGATGATTATAGTCATTATTTCTTTACTCCTTGCATCCTTACCCAATGGGTTCTTGGCTTATTCAGATATGATTTAGAAGGAGGTAAGTTTTGCTTTTATGATTTCAAATCACTTATCTTTCTTTAGAATGTCGTAGTGTGTCTCTCTGTGTGTATATATGCTGTATATTATATTTATAATAGATAAATGAGTATTGTAATGATAATATTTTAAAAATTATAATTGAAATAATATTGATATTAAATTTAAACATGGTATGAAAATTGTGATATTTTAGTACACTTCCTTTTCTAAACTATGATTGTCACTATTAAAACTTGATTTGAGAAAAAATGTAATCATTATTCTTTATAGCCAAAACAAGTTTAATATGCTTTTAGGGATTGATATTTTTATTAAACTAATAGAGATAATAGTGTTTAACATATCCTTTAAATAATCAAAAAAATTGACTACTCATTCATAAAATGAATTTTAACTCTTTTCTCCTTTTTTTTCTATTTATCTGATGCCAAAATTATGGTATGTAGATTCTCATTCTCTAATTCTTTCTAACATTATGTTGAAATAGCCCATTTTTAAATCATTTGAATTTTACTATAATTAAAGAAAATTTTGTCTCTTTTAGGATCCTCAAACCATCCTCTAGATTATGTATTAGAAATTGTAGCATATGAAGCACGGCGCTTATTCCGTGACAAAATTGTTGGTGCAAAGGAACTTCATTTATTTGACAGCATTTTAACATCAGTGTTTCAAGGAGATTGGGGCTCAGATGTACTAGATAACATGGCAGGTAATATAGTTACAGAGTTTTTTGTAAATATATAAATCTTATGAGAACTTTCAAGTTATTTTTCTTTCTGATAGTATGATTTCATATGTCTAAACAAATGAAAACTTTGGATAATTGAGGTATTATTGAATCACTTTACTGTGGAGTAAAAATAATACAACATTGTAGATCAACTGTGCTTCAGTAAAATAAAATGAAAAGCCCTAAAACCTTGGATAATTTTAATGTTTTAACCAGAAGAAGTTGCTTTGTCTTTTGTGCTAGATTTCAGTAGTTATTTTCCAAACAAAATAATGATGGTAATTTTTTTCTTGGAAACAGTTGTTCAGACTGCAAGTGTTTTATATTTGCAATTCAAAATTGTATTTCCTGAAGGACTTTTACTAATAAAAATAACGATATATGTGTGATACTTAAAAGGTCATAGTGAAGATCCATATTTAATTATAATGCACTTTCATTTGAGAATAATGGCAATTCTCATTCCTGTCTCTATTAGTGTCGTTAGCACAGAACGGGTACCCTATTAGCAGCTTTACCCGTTGTTATAATAAACAAAGCATAGCACCAAAGGAGCTATGTTACATTTGCAACTGTTACTGCTTAATGACCAATTTGTATTATGAAAATGCTGTGGCAGTGATGCATGTAATAGGAAAATCAACATGGTGAAAAGGACTTTGACAGAAGAAGACTATCATTTGAATCTATTCCGTAATAAAACTGCTTTTAAGCTACAAAATGAGTTTCTGTTGTATTAGAGTGTAAAGCTAGGCTTCAAAAATATTACATATAGTACATTATATTGTATCTTTCTACATTTGATATTGGTTCCAGGGTCATAATAACATAAGTGAAGGGGAGTCTTAAAGAAGAAAGGGATGTTAAGATTGATAGAAGGAATTTTCTAGGTGCTGCTTGAGTTTTAGAATCAGGAAATAAGACAATATAAAATGCTAAGAGAAGCCTGATAATAGTTCAAAGTAGACTTGATTTTGAGTGAGGTTTTATTCATTGTATACTGTAGCTTTCATGGCTTAGCATGGAGAACTTTTGTTCTCAAATACTACCACTTTTCTCAGTCAGAAAACTGAGTTAATAATGTCTCTTCCTGTGAAGAAAATGATATACCCTTTGGACATTAGATAGTATTAGTGTGTTTTTCTCTACAGTTTGTGTCTTTTAGAGTCTCATGTAGGACTCAGTACATAATGTCTTTTCTCAGTATTTTACTTTTAAATAAAGGATTGTATTTTTTAAAAAAAAAACAGACTTGATATCTGTTAGATCTTGGCAAATAGGATTTTCACATAGTAGAATATTAGTTTATTAAGAAAAAATTAATTTTAGATACTTAAAAATAAACTAGATACATTCTGAATATATTTGGGATAAATGATGGAATTTAGGGTATAGCTGTTTAGAGACTAATTCCTTATTTGAGGAAGTTACTTTGAAATTTTTTAAAATAATTTTTATTTTGAGATAATTGTAGATTCACATACAGTTGTAAGAACTAATAGAGAGAGAGAGAGAGAGAGAAAGAGAGAGAGAGAGTGAACTTTGTACTTGTTTTCCCCCAGTGGGAGCATCTGACAAAATTATAGTACAAGGTCACAACCAGGGTATCAACATCGGTACAGTTAAAATGGATCAACTCCTCTCCCCTCCTCTGGAAACGACCATCTTTTCAGTATTTAATTTTGCCATTTCAAGTATCTTACTTTTCATTCAGGATAATTCTCTGGAGATATGTGCAGATTCTCAGGTGTTTCAGTGGTTTATTCCTTTTTATTGCTGAGTAGGTATTTTGAAATGCTACCATTTCTTTCACTGTTTACTTGCTGAAGGGCATCTGAATTGTTTTTGGTGTTTGGCTCTTAGGAGGAAAGCTGGTATAGCCATTTATGTACAGGTTTTCTGTGGACTTTTTTGTTTCTCTGAGATAAATGCTCAGGAATGCAGTTGCAGTGTTGAATGGTACTTGTATGCTTAATAAACAAATAACAAAACTGCCACACTCTTTTCTAGAGTAGCTGTACTTCATTTTATATTCCCATCAGCAATATATGAGTGATCCAATTGCTCCACATCCTTGCCAGCATTGGGTGTCATCACTGTTTTTTATTTTGGTCATTCTGATAAATGTATATTGATGTGTCGTGGTGGTTTTGTTTTGTGTCTTGGAAATGAAGTCATTCAATGAGGTTGAGGTCTTCTGCATGTCCTCTTCAGTGAAATGTCTCTGTGTCTTTTGCCCACATTCTAATGGGATTTTTAAAATACTGAGTTTTTAGAGTTCATTATGTATTTTAGATACTGCTCTTTTAGTGACTAGCAAATATATTCTCTCACTCTGTAGCTTGTATTTTCATCTTCTTAATAGAGTCTTTTATAGATAACAAGTTTTAACTTGATGAAGCTCAATTTAATAATCTTTCAAAGGTTTTTTTGGTGTCAAACTTAAGAACTAGGTGTAGTCCTAGATTTTGAAGATTTTCCCCTACCGTTTTCCCCTAAATAGTTTACAGTTTCATGTTTTAAATCAGTGATCCAGTCTGAGTGAATTTCTCTGTAAGGTGTGAGACTTGGGTCAGAGTTCATTTCTTTGCCTGTGGTTATCTACTTGATCTAGCACTGTTTGTTGAGTAGTTACCTCTCTGCCTTGAATTGCTTTTGCACATTTTTCAAAACTAAGTTGTGTAAGTCTGTTCCTGGGCTCTCAGTTCTGTTCTGTGATGTATGTCAGTCTTTCTGCCAATAACATAGTTTTGATTGCTGTAGCTTCAGTTCAGTTCAGTCGCTCAGTCGTGTTTGACTCTGCGACCCCATGAGTCTCAGCACGCCAGGCTTCCCTGTCTATCACCAACTCCTGGAGTTCACTCAGACTCACGCCCATCGAGTTGTGATGCCATCCAGCCATCTCATCCTCTGTCGTCCCCTTCTCCTCCTACCCCCAATCCCTCCTAGCATCACAGTCTTTTCCAGTGAGTCAACTCTTCACATGAGGTGGCCAAAGTACTGGAGTTTCAGCTTCAGCATCATTCCTTCCAAAGAAATCCCAGGGTTGATCTCCTTCAGAATGGACAGGTTGGATCTTCTTGCAGTCCAAGGGACTCTCAAGAGTCTTCTCCAACACCACAGTTCAAAAGTATCAATTCTTCAGCAGTCAGCTTTCTTCCCAGTCCAACTCTCACATCCATACATGACCACTGGGAAAACCATAGCCTTGACTAGATGGACCTTTGTTGGCAAAGTAATGTCTCTGTTTTTCAATATGCTATCTAGGTTGGTCATAACTTTTCTTCCAGGGAGTAAGCATCTTTTAATTTCATGGCTGCAGTCACCTTCTGCAGTGATTTTGGAGCCCAAAAAAATAAAGTCTGACACTGTTTCCACTGTTTCCCATCTGTTTCCCATGAAGTGATGGGACCGGATGCCATGATCTTCATTTTCTGAATGTTGAGCTTTAAGCCAACTTTTTCACTCTCCACTTTCACTTTCATTAAGAGGCTTTTTAGTTCCTCTTCACTTTCTGCCATAAGGGTGGTGCATATCTGAGGTTATTGATATTTCTCCCAGCAATCTTGATTCCAGCTTGTGCTTCTTCCAGCCCGGCGTTTCTCATGATGTACTCTGCATAGAAGTTAAATAAGCAGGGTGACAATATACAGCCTTGACGTACTCCTTTTCCTATTGGGAACCAGTCTGTTGTTCCATGTCCAGTTCTAACTGTTGCCTTCTGACCTGCATACAGATTTCTCAAGAGTCAGGTCAGGTGGTCTGGTATTCCCATCTCTTTCAGAATTTTCCACAGTTTCTTGTGATCCACACAGTCAAAGGCTTTGGCATAGTCAAGGAAGCAGAAATAGATGTTTTTCTGGAACTCTCTTGCTTTTCCCATGATCCAGCTGATGTTGGCAATTTGATCTCTGGTTCCTCTGCCTTTTCTAAAACCAGCTTGAACATCAGGGAGTTCACGGTTCACGTATTGCTGAAGCCTGGCTTGGAGAATTTTGAGCATTACTATAATAGAGTGTGAGATGAGTGCAATTGTGTGGTAGTTTGAGCATTCTTTGGCATTGCCTTTCTTTGGAATTGGAATGAAAACTGACCTTTTCCAGTCCTGTGGCCACTGCTGAGTTTTCTAAATTTGCTGGCATATTATGTGCAGCACTTTCACAGCATCATCTTTCAGGATTTGAAATAGCTCAACTGGAATTCCATCACCTCCACTAGCTTTGTTCGTAGTGATGCTTTCTAAGGCCCACTTGACTTCACATTCCAGGATGTCTGGCTGTAGGTGAGTGATCACACCATTGTGATTCTCTGGGTCATGAAGATCTTTTTGTGCAGTTCTTCTGTGTATTCTTGCCACCTTTTCTTAATATCTTCTGCTTCTGTTAGGTCCAGACCATTTCGTCCTTTATCGAGCCCATCTTTGCATGAAATGTTCCCTTGATATCTCTAATTTTCTTGAAGAGATCTCTAATCTTTCCCATTCTGTTGTTTTCCTCTATTTCTTTGCATTGATCACTGAGGAAGGCTTTTTTAATCTCTTCTTGCTATTTTTTGCAACTCTGCATTCAGATGCTTTTATCTTTCCTTTTCTCCTTTGCTTTTTGCTTCTCTTCTTTTCACAGTTATTTGTAAGGCCTCCTCAGACAGCCATTTTGCTTTTTTGCATTTCTTTTCCAGGGGTATGGTCTTGATCCCTGTCTCCTGTACAATGTCATGAACCTCATTCCATAATTCATCAGGCACTCTATCTATCAGATCTAGTCCCATAGATCTATTTCTCATTTCTACTGTATAATCATAAGGGATTTGTTTTAGATCATACCTGAATGGTCTATTGGTTTTCCCTACTTTCTTCAATTTCAGTCTGAATTTGGCAATAAGGAGTTCATGATCTGAGCCTCATTCAGCTCCTGGTCTTGTTTTTGTTGACTGTATAGAGCTTTTCCATCTTTGGCTGCAAAGAATATAATCAGTCTGATTTCGGTGTTGACCATCTGGTGATGTCCATGTGTAGAGTCTTCTCTTGTGTTGTTGAAAGAGGGTGTTTGCTATGACCAGTGCATTTTCTTGGCAAAACTCTATTAGTCTTTGCCCTGCTTCATTCCGTATTCCAAGGCCAAATTTGCCTGTTACTCCAGGTCTTTCTTGACTTCCTACTTTTGCATTCCAGTCCCCTATTATGAAAAGGACATCTTTTTTGGGTGTTAGTTCTAAAAGGTCTTAAAGGTCTTCATAGAACCATTCAACTTCAGCTTCTTCAGCATTACTGGTTGGGGCATAGACTTGGATTACTGTGATATTGAATGGTTTGCCTTGGAAAGGAACAGAGATCATTCTGTCATTTTGAGATTGCTGTAGCTTAGTGTCTTAAAATTCAATTGACTGTTCCCTTATTTATTCTTCCTTTCTCAGAATTGTTCTAGGTATTTCAGTTCCCTTGCCTTTCCATATAAATTTTAGAATAATCTTGTCTTTATATACAGTGTTGTGGATTATGGTAAGAATTGTGTTAGTTCTGTATATTGTTTTCAGGAAATACTGATCTCTTTATTATGTTGATTTTTCTAATCCATGGGCATAATATATTTATTCATTTATTTACTCTTTGCTTTCTTTCGTTAGTGTTGTATAACTTTTAGCATATGTCCTGTAACATATTTGTTAGATTAACACCTAAGATTTTAATTTTTTTTGAGCAGATTGCAGAAAACGAAGTTTTATCATGAACTTCCCTTGTAGCTCACTCAGTAAAGAATCTGCCTGCAATTCGGGAGACCCAGGTTTGATACCTGTGTCAGGAAGATCCCCTGGAGAAGGAAATGGCAACCCACTCCAGTATTCCTGCCTGAAGAATCTGATAGACAGAGGAGCCTGGCAGGCTACGGTCCATGGGGTCACAAGAGTTGGATGTGACTTAGCGACTAAGCTGTACACAAGCTGTATCTTAAAGAATGACTCTATTAAGTGAAGAAGAGAGGAAAGGCATTCTAGACAAAGGAAAAAGAATATGCAAAGAATCAAACGTTTGAGAAAACCAGAGTATGTCGTAGGATACAGAGGAAGATAAGAGATTCAAGCAGTCGGTGAAGCCAAATTTTAGCCAGATTGCCTTGATGAGGATAATTTTTTAAGGCAGTGGCACTGCCAGATTTTGTTTGTGTGTTGTTGCGCTAGTAGCAGTGAGGATACATTTGATGGGGCAGAGGCTTGTAGCAGGGAAACGAGTTAGGAGCATGCTCTTAAAGTTGAGAAATGATGAGATATGAAGACAATGAGCTGTTTTTCACATGTGTTTGAATGTTTTTGAAGTGTCTTTTGGGAGTCTACATAAAGTTTACCCTTTCTATGAGGGGAGAAATTCGATTTGTCTTATTCATTACTTATTTCTAACAAAGTACAGTGTTTAAATACAGATCTGTGATAGATATGTGTTTAATGAATGAATCTGCAAGTTATATGTCTGTTAAGCAATTGGAAATATGGGACTAGACTAGAGCTGGGAGGCCTGCCTATAGATCATGAATCAGATTTTGGTATATATTTAGATAGTTGATAATTTAATATACAGAATAAGATTAAATTCTAAGGGAGTATTTGTTATAAAATTAAAGCACAACAGGGTGACTTTAGATCCCAATGAAACTAAAAAATATGAGTGATAAATGGACAGCTGAAAAGGAATAGTGGTAGTGACTTGATGAGCCCAGTATAGACTCAAGGAAAAGAGGTCTGTTAAGGAGATGCACACAAGTCATGTTAGGATAATGACTATAAGGAAGATTGGGGTTGGGCACTTATGGCAGTATTGTTGTTCCCAAATAAGAGTTTAGATAGTGGTTTTGCTAAGTAGAAAATGTGAGAAATGTGATGGAGAAAGATTGAAGAATATGAGTCTAGGGAAGGGAGGTCTGTTGCTGAACGCACTATATGAGAAGAAGACTGATGGAACAGTCTCCCTGAGGAATTGGGAGGGGACGTTTCAATAATGGTGAACAGATTTTCCTTATATGGTAACAGGAATACTGCTACAGATAAATTTAAGGAAAGTTGTGGTGTTTTTTTTTTTTCTAATTACAATTTGATTAATTTTTCTTTCATTTTAAAAGATAGGGCTCTTGATATTATTTATAAATCTGTGTTCTTTTTCAAGAATAATTTTGAGATTGTTTTATTTATTTGCCATTTCAAAGTAATCTTTGCCTTTTGGGGGATATTCTTATTTGGACTAATAAAGTTAAAAATGGTTTAGTATGAAATATATTTATTGATACTCCCATTAGAAATAACACATATGAAGAAAAAATATCTTTCATTTGTACAGATAATTTCTACGTTACGTGGGGAGCCCAACATAATTCAGGAACAAGGTCAGTCCCAGGACAACCTTTGCCTCCCCATGGAAAACCACTTGGAAAACTAAATTCTTCAGATCTTAAGGATGTTATTAAAAAGGTATGATATGAATCATGAATTTGAGTTGGGATTTGATTATGATTAAAGCCATTTTCAAAATATTTGTTGCAAGCTTTCTGAGGGCATGAAGTGAAAGATCTTAGAACAGGAGAAACTGGTTTGTGAAGAAACACAGAAGACAGCCCAGTGTGTCAGATCTAACCAGAAGCACACGTACTTACAGAGATAAGTCTAAAATTGCTAAGATACGTGCTGGGAAAAGGTATCTGAGGTTGGAACTATTAAAAAGACTTAATATTAATTGGGAAATACCACTGTTAATATGCTAGTAGCAGTTAATGTACTATTGACTGCTCACCCTAGAGCAGTGGTCTTAGCCTTTAGTGAACATTAGAATCACTTTGAGTACTAGAAAATATTGATGACTGGATCCCATCGTGGGAAGTCTGATTCAGTAGGTGCTAATCTGAACTTAAAAAAATCAGAAAAGAATCCAAATTTTTGATGGGCTCCTAAATGATATTGATGTTGCTGTTTCACTGAAACTCTTAACAGCGCTGTCCTACAGAGTGGTTTTTTTTGATATTAATTGTAATAAGAAGCAACCGTATTGCATATGATTGCTTCAAAGATTAATATTTGTATGGAAGTTAGTACGGATTTTATACCAAGAAAAGTTTTTCATGGTCTGGTAAACTGATTTATTTGACTGGAGTGGGTATTGCAGTTTGGGAATATGCAGATGTTGTTAAATGTGCGAAAGTTGTCCTCTCTCTCTCCCTTCCCTCTATCAGTGGCTCCTGGCAGGGCATACTACCTCTTTATAGGCTTTTGATTTATATCCAAGCAGTACATAAAAATGAGGGTTCACGAAATATTTTCACTTAGGCACTGTGTTTTGAGAGTTTGGAAATTGTCTTATACTCTGTGCACACTGACTTCATGGCTTTTGTTCTGTTGTTTAGTCACCCACTCGTGTCCAACTCTTTGCATCCCCATGGACCGCAGCACGCCAGGCTGTGCTTCACCATCTTCTGGAGCTTACTCAAACTCGCGTCCACTGAGTCAGTGATACCATCCAACCATCTCATCCTCTATTGTCCCCTTTTCCTCCTGCCTTTGATCAGCATCAGGGTCTTTTCTAATAAGTCGGCTCTTCACATTAGGTGATGAAAGTGTTGGATTTTCAGCTTCAGCATCAGTCCTTCCAGTGAACACCCAGGACTGATCTCCTTTAGGATGAACTGGTTGGATCTCCTTGCAGTGGGACTCTCAAGAGTCTTCTCCAATACCACAATTGAAAAGTATCAATTCCTCGGGCTCAGCTTTCTTTATTGCCCAACTCACACATCCATATGTGACTACTGGAAAACCCATAGCTTTGGCTACATGGGTCTTTGTTGGCAAAGTAATGTCTTTGCTTTTTAATATGCTGTTTGGGTTTGTCATAGCTTTTCTTCCAAGGAGCAAGTGTCTTTTAATTTCATGGCTACAGTCACCATCTATAGTGAATTTGGAGCCCAAGAAAATAGTCTCTCACTGTTTCCATTGTTTCCCCATCTATTTGCAATGAAATGATGGGACCAGATGCCATGATCTTAGCTTTTTAAAGGTTGAATTTTAAGCCAACTTTTTCACTCTCCTCTTTCACCTCCATCAAGAGGCTCTTCTTCTTCACTTTCTGCCATTAGGGTGGTATCATCTTCATATCTGAGGTAATTGATATTTCTCCCAGCAATCTTGATTCCAGCTTGTGCTTCATCCAGCCCTGCGTTTCACATGATGTACTCTGCATACAAGTTTAATAAGCAGGGTGACAATATACAGCCTTGATGTACTCCTTTCGCAATTTGGAACTAGTCTGTTGTTCCATGTCCAGTTCTAACTGTTGCCTCTTGACCTGCATACAGGTTTCTTAGGAGGCAGGTGAGGAGGTCGGGTATTACCAACGTCTTGAAGAAATTTCCAGTTTGTTGTGATCCACACAGTCAAAGGCTATAGTGTATTCAGTGAAGCAGAAGTAGTTGTTTTTCTGGAACTCCCTTGCTTTTTCTATGATCCAGTGGATGTTGGCAGTTTGGTCACTGGTTGCTCTGCATTTTCTAAATTCATCTTGAACATATTTAAGTTGTCAGTTCATGTACTGGTGAAGCCTGGCTTGGAGAATTTGAGCATTACTTTATTAGCGTGTGAGATGAGTACAATTGTGCGGTAGCTTGAGCATTCTTTGGCATTGCCTTTCTTTGGGATTGGAATGAAAACTGACCTTTTCCATTCCTGTGGCCACTGCTGAGTTTTCCAAATTTGCTAGCATGTTGAGTGCAACACTTTTACAGCATCATCTTTTAGTATTTGACATAGCTCAACTGGAATTCCATCACCTCCACTAGCTTTGTTCGTAGTGATGCTTCCTAAGGCCCACTTGACTTCACATTCCAGGACGTCTGGCTCTAGGTGAGTGATCACACCATCGTGTTTATCTGGGTCATGAAGATCTTTTTTGTATAGTTTCTTCTCTGTATTCTTGCTACCTCTTTTTAATGTCTTCTGTTTCTCTTAGGTCCATACTGTTTCTGTCCTTTATTGTGCCCATCTTTGCATGAAATATTCCCTCGGTAACAAGTGGCAAAAATTGGATAGTTTGAAGTCTTTATACAACCTGCTTATCTTACACTGCTTTTTACTAGTTATATTAAAGATATTCAAAAGTAACTGACTGTTGTGGACTCATGCACTTGTTTGACATCATGTAAATTTTTCCCTAGAAAGTGCCATGCAGCTGGATTATTGAATAGATAAGAGAGTGTGAGACAACACATATTTACTTAACCTCTTTTCTTGAGTGCACCAAAAATATAATATCTTAATCTAGATCATTAACAATTTGTTATATAATTGAGACTTACATTAATTATGTAATATTGTTTGGGGTTTTTTTTTTAAAGGGCCTTATTCATTATGGACGAGATAACCAGAATTTAGATATTTTGCTTTTCCAAGAAGTCCTGGAATATATGTCTAGAATTGACAGAGTGCTGAGTGTTCCTGGAGGTTCACTTCTGCTAGCAGGACGCAGCGGTGTGGGTCGTCGGACCATCACTTCTTTAGTCAGTCACATGCATGGAGCAGTGCTGTTTTCACCGAAGATTTCCAGGGGATATGAACTGAAGCATTTCAAGAACGATCTCAAACATGTAAGTGCCTCACAGTCTTTTACTTTATTTGGTTTTAAATCCTAATTATTTATTATTCTAAAAGGCTTTAATGGCCTTTAAGTCTCTGATATACAATATAGTCTTTATTTTATTTTTATGATTGTTTTCTTCATGATTTTGCAAAATTATGTTTTTAGCTCTCAGTACCTCAGATTATGGGATGTTATATGGCTTGGTAAGATAAACAGAAAGTAGAATTTAAGACATATGTGGGTGTATTTAAAAATAATCCTCTAGCTTTTAATGTTCTAGCTATAAAACAATTAAATGTTCTCCCAGTAGTATTTGCTTATGAACTGAATTTACTTTCCAAACTATATTTTGATTACTCAATAAAGTATCAGTCAATAAAAATAACTTAGTTTACCTACAGAATGAACATTTTTACCAATATTTGCCAAAAAATATTTAGCGGGTTCCAGAATGTACTTTCTCTTTGTGCAGGTGCTGCATCTTGCCGGTATTGAATCCCAGCAGGTAGTTTTACTTCTTGAGGACTACCAGTTTGTACATCCTACATTTCTGGAGATGATAAATAGCCTTTTGTCTTCAGGCAAGTGAATGGGTTTTATTTAAAGAAAAATAAATAATGTAAATATTATTCAAGTGAAGTTATCTTATATGAAATTATATTTCAGAAAATATTTGGCATAGCTTCTACTAAAGTGATAGAAGGTTAAACATTAAATATGGTCAGAGCAGGATAACTGAGAAATCCTGTTTTTATGAAACCAAGAGATTGTGGAATTATATAAAAATGATGATTAAATATTGATATCGGTAAATATACTGAATAATTTGCCTTCTTATACACTTTTGGTGGGACTATTAGATAATATATATCACATTTTAGGAAAGTTATCAACCAGTATTTATTTTAAAAATGTGCTATACCCTTTGATATAAACATTATATTAAATTATAGAAATTTAGTTTGTAGAAATAAAAGAACTGTAAAGAAATATGTAAGAAATAAGAAATATCCTAGAACCTCACTGTCCATCATTAGTGGAATAATTTAATAATTGTAATATGGCCTTAAATATGGCTATATAATAGCAGATATATTTCAGATATATTAGATCTCATATTTCTTGAATTGTGGTATACTCTTGTCTCTGGAGCCAGCTTATCTTTTTGGTGAGTCCCTGAGGAAAATACCTGCAGTTTCCTATATTTCTCCTTTCCTGCAGACTTTATGGTGGTTATTAGAGTCTGCTTGTAATGTATAATCGTTGTTAGTAGAATTAGTGTGAGATAGCTTTGTTTTGGGTCTTTCATGGTAGCTCAGTCGGTAGATAATCCGCCTGCAGTGTGGAAGACCTGGGTTCGAAGATCCCCTGAAGGAGGTTATGGCAACCCACTCCAGTATTCTTGCCTGGAATCCCCCGTGGACAGAGGAGCCTGGTAGGCTGCAGTCCATGGGGTCACAAAGAGTCAGACAGAACTGAGCAACTAAGCATGGCACAGCTTTGCTTTGAACTTGGACCAAGAGTGTTTTGGTACTTAAGTATAAAATAAACTTTGTTAAATCTAGTTTCAGCTCTCTTAGTTGCTCCACTCCAGGGACTGAGGACAAATTTACATGATGCTCTTGTGCCATTGTGGTTTTATATAATACATGTTTTTAATCCTGCTACGTAGACTCTGCATGAAGTAGTCTTTTTGTTTTCAAAATTTAATAGCTTTGGTTGAAGAAATCATTTTGTTTTTAAAGTAAGGTGTCTACACTTTAGTGCCCAAATGAGAAAGACTCTAGTTAGACAAGTAGAAGATCAACTTTTGTCAAAGTGGAGGTAATGTTATAGTGAAAGTACTAGGCCTCTCTTGTAAATAACCTATTTTTTTAGGGATTCCCAGATAACTCAGTTGGTAAAGAATCTGCCTGCAATGCAGGAGACCCTGGTTTGATTCCTGGGTCAGGAAAATCCCCTGGAGAAGGGAAAGGCTACTCACTCCAGTATTCTGGCCTGGGGAATCCCATGGGTAGTACAGGGGTCACGAAGACTGAGCGACTTTCACTTTCACTTCATGTTGATTTTTAAAGTTCTTATTTCTGCATGTTGCTTAAATTGTCACTAGATGGCGACTTTGTTCCTTTTGGCTGATGTAAAGTAGTAGGCCAGATATTCAGGGTTTTTGTTTTAATTTGTGAAAGCAAACATTCGGATAAGCATTAACCCAGTACTTATTATATGATAAATTGGTCTTTACTATCAACATACAACAGCAAAAATAATAAGCTTAAATTCTGGTTGTTAATTTTTCTAACTTTTTTTGGCAAAAATATTTATGTGAAAAATACTTTCAGAGAAAGTACTTAATCGGCCCTTTGGTCTCTTTTCTATATTTAAAATTCTTATTCTCTATAGAGTATGTAAATAGAACTAACTATCTTTATTAAATTTAAGGATACAAGGGTGTCTTGGTACGGCTCAAATTTATAGAAAGACAGAGCATATTTACATGTATGTGCTTGTGTTTGAATATGTACACGACTGATGGCTGGGTCATGATCTGGTACCTCTGAGATAAGCATAAAGAAAAGTAGTAATTTAGACTGTGTTGGACTTTTCATGAATGCAGAAAAAACTTTTCATTTAATCTTACAGTTTCTTGTGAACTACAGATATATTGATTTAATACATATTTATTAAATAACTGGATTTATGGTGGTGAGCAAGCCCTCTATCAAGTCCTTATAGTCTTACCACCTTTATTTGATTTTCATCATTCTGTTGCATAGTAGCACCCCATGACTAGTTCTCCTGATTTCCAGTAACAAGCTCATTCATTAATTTATTCATTTATTTAACAAGTATTTATGGTTTAGATTCTTTGCCAGGAATGTCCTAAGGTTAACATTGATCATAATTAAATATTTGCCTTCTGGGAATTTAGAATCTAAGTGGGCAGAAGTAATTCATTTATTATTAAATGATGTGATAAATGCCAAACAGTGATGTTTGGATATTATATTCAAGAGAAAAGAGTACTTTCCCTAACATGTTGGTATTCAGGAAAGGCTCATGGGTGTGGCAGTTGGCAAAGTAGTGTCTTGAGGGTTAAACAGTATTTTTAGTGGAAGATTTGGGGCAGAGCAAGACTGTGGTATGATGTATTCCAGGAAGAGGAAATATTTCATTAAAGTTTTAGAACACAAAAAAGTTCACTGAGGTTAGAATACAGAGTCTTGGAAGAGGGTAGAGAAGGACTTGGAAAGGCAGATAGATGAACGGTTAGTGGGAAGAGTTTGAATTTTTTTGAATGAAGGTTACAGGTTAGAGGTGATAGGGCTTTCTGGTTTTGGAAACAAAGATTGAATAACAGCAGATTATTTAATATAAAAATAGAAGAAGCATCGTGTATGTAAAATGTGTGTTGAATTTAGTGTAATGTAGCTAAATCTCAGAAGAAATATAATGTTCTGCAGGTGAAGTTCCTGGACTCTACACTCTCGAAGAATTAGAGCCCTTGCTCTTGCCTCTTAAAGATCAGGCTTCGCAGGATGGATTTTTTGGACCAGTCTTCAATTACTTCACATATAGTAAGTGCCATAGAACTTATTAATTTAACTGTGCTTCGTGTGAAATAGATGCCATTGAATCTACCTTATTTTCTCTTTAGATTGCAAAGGTATCTTAAATTTAGGGTCCATTTGGTAATTTATATTTTTTTCCTTTTTAAAGAACTTTAGAAAATAGCCACTAAGTAATTTATATTTTTTTCCTTTTTAAAGAACTTTAGAAAATAGCCACTAACCTATAATAAAAGCATGTTAAGTAAAATTTTAGGAAAAGGTAAGGACGAAAGTATGGTAATGTCTTTTGGGATATTTACTTTGCTGCTTTTGTTTCCATGTGGTAAACTTAGTACCTATCTTAGAGAGTTAGTGAATTATTTAGATTGTGCCAAATGGCAGTTCACTCCAGTACTATTGCTTGGAAAATTCCATGGACAGAGGAGCCTCGTAGGCTACCGTCCATGGGGTCACAGAGTCGGATACAACTGAGCGACTTCACATTCTGTTGATGAGATGACTTTTGTTAATGAGATGACTTGTGGCCAGCATCTAGGGGTGGAGGCTGGTTGCCAGGGAAACCAACCACATGAGTCCTTCCTCTTTCCCAGGAAGCCACATCAGAAGGCGAGTGATCAGCTAAGCCCTTATTATTGAGTCCTGGTGTGCGGGAGGGGTGGCCTTCCCCCTTCCCATCCTAGACTCACATAATACAGAACATATATTCATTCCATCAGCCCAGGCCCCTCACTGCTCTCAGCTTTCTGCTCCATGTCACCTCTTCTTAATCTTTTTTTTTTTAAAGAAAACTTCTAGATTTATAGAAAAGTTGCAAAGATGGTCGGGGGAGTCCCTGTGTAGCCTTCACCCAGCTTCCCCTCATGTTAGCATCCTACTGTAACAGCTACAGTACATTTGTCTGGCAGCGAAATTAACGTTGGTTCAGTGCTATTGGCTTCCCTTGTGTCTCAGCTGGTAAATAATCCGCCTGGAATGCGGGAGACCTGGGTTCCATCCCTGAGTTGGGAAGATCTCCTGGAGAAGGGAAAGGCTACCAGCTCCAGTGTTCTGGCCTGGAGAATTCCATGGATCTCTTTAAGGAAAATTAGAGATACCAATGGAACATTTCATGCAAAGATGGGCTCAATAAAGGACAGAAATGGTCTGGACCTAACAGAAGAAGAAGATATTAAGAAGAGGTGGCAAGAATACATGGAAGAACTGTACAAAAAAGATCTTCACGACCCAGATAATCATGATGATGTGATCACTAATCTAGAGCCAGACATCCTGGAATGTGAAGTCAAGTGGGCCTTAGAAAGCCTCACTGCGAACAAAGCTAGCGGAGGTGATGGCATTCCAGTTGAGCTATTTCAAATCCTGGAAGATGATGCTGTGAAAGTGCTGCATTCAATATGCCAGCAAATTTGGAAACCTCAGCAGTGGCCACAGGACTGGAAAAGGTCAGTTTTCATTCCAATTCCAAAGTAAATGCCAAAGAATGTTCAAACTACCGCACAATTGCACTCATCTCACACGCTAGTAAAATAATGCTCAAAATTCTCCAAGCCAGACTTCAGCAATACGCGAACCGTGAACTCCCTGATGTTCAAGCTGGTTTTAGAAAAGGCAGAGGAACCAGAGATCAAATTGCCAACATCCGCTGGATCATGGAAAAAGCAAGAGAGTTCCAGAAAAACATCTATTTCTGCTTTCTTGACTATGCCAAAGCCTTTGACTATGTGGATCACAATAAACTGTGGAAAATTCTGAAAGAGATGGGAATACCAGACCACCTAACCTGCCTCTTGAGAAATCTGTATGCAGGTCAGGAAGCAACAGTTAGAACTGGACATGGAACAACAGACTGGTTCAATATAGGAAAAGGAGGACGTCAAGGCTGTATATTGTCACTCTGCTTATTTAACTTATATGCAGAGTACATCATGAGAAATGCTGGATTGGAAGGAACACAAGCTGGAATCAAGATTGCTGGGAGAAATATCAATAACCTCAGATGTGCAGATGACACCACCCTTATGGCAGAAAGTGAAGAGGAGCTAAAAGCCTCTTGATGAAAGTGAAAGAGGAGAGTGAAGAAGTTGGCTTAAAGTTCAACATTCAGAAAATAAAGATCATGGCATCTGGTCCCATCACTTCATGGGAAATAGATGGGGAAACAATAGAAACAGTGTCAGACTTTATTTTTTTTTGGGTTCCAAAATCACTGCAGATGGTGACTGCAGCCATGAAATTAAAAGACGCTTACTCCTTGGAAGAAAGTTATGACCAACCTAGATAGTATATTCAAAAGCAGAGACATTACTTTGCCAACTAAGGTCCTTCTAGTCAAGGCTTTGGTTTTCCCAGTGGTCATATATGGATGTGAGAGTTGGACTGTGAAGAAGGCTGAGCGCAGAAGAATTGATGCTTTTTTTTTTTTTTTTCCATCTTACATATTTTTTTTTTATTTTTTAAATTTCAAAATCTTTAATTCTTACATGCATTCCCAAACATGAACCCCCTCCCACCTCCCTCCCCATAACATCTTTCTGGGTCATCCCCATGCACCAGCCCCAAGCATGCTGCATCCTGCGTCAGACATAGACTGGCGATTCAATTCACATGATAGTATACATGTTGCTTTTGAACTGTGGTGTTGGAGAAGACTCTTGAGGGTCCCTTGGAATGCAAGGAGATCCAACCAGTCCTTTCTGAAGGAGATCAGCCCTGGGATTTCTTTGGAAGGAATGATGTTAAAGCTGAAGCTCCAGTACTTTGGCCACCTCATGCGAAGTGTTGACTCCTTGGAAAAGACTGATGCTGGGAGAGATTGGGGCAGGAGGAGAAGGGGACGACCCAGGATGAGATGGCTGGATGACATCATGGACTCGATGGACGTGAATCTGAGTGAATTCCAGGAGTTGGTGATGGACAGCGAGGCCTGTCGTGCTCGATTCATGGGGTCGCAAAGAGTCATACACGACTGAGCGACTGAACTGGACTGAACTGTATAGTCCGTGGGGTTGTAAGGAGTTGGACACGACTGAGTGACTTTCACTTCACTTCACATTCTGTAGTTTGTTTGAAACTAAAGAAACATATTATAGAAGCAGTTTCGTGGACACAGTGGATATCTAAAATTGATAAGCAAAAAATAAGGCAATAGTGATACCACCCAGGCACTGCTATTACAGTGATCATCTTTATTTTTCTGCAAGAACATTTATTATTGATGGAACAAAGAAAGTTGTTAAAGAGCTACCTTCCCTTCTCTCTGTTTTAAGTTTAGAGGGGATTTCTACCACACCTTGAAGAAAGAGATCATCTCAATGCTATTCTAAAACTACTTCAGAACATAGAAAATAAAGGAGAGTTTCTAAATTCATTTTTATGAAGGGAAAATGATATTGACATTGAAACAAGGAAAAATATTTCTCCTAAAACAATCCAGGGATCAGTTTTGCTTCTGAACATTGAAACAAAAATCCTAAAAAGAAAAATATCACTTAATAGAATCTGGTATGACATGTGAGAAGGAACAGCAGTAGCGCATCTTTTTGGGACATTTTATCTCAGCTTGCACAAACAGCACATCATGTGCATTGCAGGCATGTTCGTCCATTCCGTTGTGTTCGACTTTGTGACCCTTTGGACTATAGCCCTCTGCGCTTTTCTGTCCATGGGGTTTTTCAGGTGAGAATAGTGGAATGGGTTGCTGTTTCCTTCTCTAGGGTATCTTCCCAAGAGGTGGATCAAACATGCATCTCTTGTTTCCTGCATTGCAGGCAGATTTTTCACTTAGAGTATAATTCTGTTACATAGATTGCTCTTTTGTTAAAGAGCTTCTGCCATCCAATTTCAGAAAATTTTAATTTCATAAAACCGGACCATATATGGATTTCTTCAAATACTGTTATTGTAATATTCCATGACTATATTTATCTTATTTTTTTAGGAGTGCAACAAAACTTGCATATTGTTTTGATAATGGATTCCTCAAATTTAAACTTCATAATAAACTGTGAGAGCAATCCTGCTTTGCATAAGAAGTGCCAGGTGTTGTGGATGGAGGCTTGGTCAGATAGCAGTATGAAGAAAGTAAGTTTAAATATGGAAATAAAAAATAAGCACCTTTTGTTTTTAAGACACCAAGGACTTCCCTGGTGGCTTAGATGGTAAAGCGTCTGCTACAATGCGGGAGACCTGGGTTCAGTCCCTGGGTTGGGAAGATCTCTGGAGAAGGGAATGGCAACCCACTCCAGTATTCTTGCCTGGAAAATCCCATGGATGGAGGAGCCTGGTGGCCTATAGTCCGTGGGGTCACAAAGAGTCAGACACGGTTGAGCGACTTCAGTTTCACTTTCTTTTTAAGGTTACTAATTGTCACAACTTCCCCTTGGTGTTTACTATAATCCTTAATTGTGGCACTGAGCATCTCTCATATATTTGAAAATAAATGTCTTTTCTTCATACTCTTATACTTGACAGATTAGTTGACTACAAAATGTTAGGTGTAAGATTATGTTCTTAATTAAGGACCACAGAGATATTTATTATATTTAAAAAATTTTATAAATTTCATTACTTGGTCTGTTATAGACTAGCTTATGATTAAAATATCACAGCAATAATTTTAGCAGTTGTTTCAATTAAAATTTAGGTACCTTAAGAAAAAATTCTTTCATTGTTATGGTATGTGTTTGGAAGAGTATGAATGTAAAGTGTGAACTCAGAAACCATCTCGACTGGAAGCCTTTTACATTGCTTAATTTGAATAAATAATAATTTTCAATATTGTCTCTTTGAATGATGCTCATATTTCCAATCACTGATTTATTTTTGTATAGTAGATGTGCAAACTATTGCCTATCATGATTCAGAGAAAGGAGCGCAATTTGAGATAATAGACAACATTTTACAGTTGAGATGATCCTTTAAATAGATTTCAGTAAGTAGATAGAGGAAAGTTATTCCAGTCTGAAGAGGCTACATAAACAAGAAGTATTCATTAAGAAGCAGTAATTATTGGATGCTTAATATGTGTCACTCTTTTATATACTGGGGATATAGCAGAGAAAAGAGAGACATAAGTCCCTGCCCTCATGGAGTTTACATTCTTTTGGGGGATATTTGGAGGGAAAGCTTTCTACAGGAAGAATCTGAAATGAGAGCAGGGCTGGTGATTTGAGGGCCAGTTCATTTGTAACAGAGTGATCAAGGTGGAGAGTAGTTGCAGATGAGGTTGGGGGATTAAGAGAACAGTTAGGGTGGGGCTTTGGATGCTATTATAAGGATTTCAGCTTTTCTGGAAACCAGTAAGGGACTCCTTGGAGGCTTGTGAGCAAAACTGTTCTGATGTTTTATGGGATTACACTGGCTTCTGTTTGAAAATAGACCGTAGAAGACCAGGAGGAAGCAGTTATAAAGCTATTGCAGTAATCTTGGTGAAAGACAAGGATGACTTGCTCTCAGGGTATAGTGGTAGAGGTGGTGAGAACTGGTAGATACTGGTATGTTTTGCAGTAGAAATGATAGGGTTTGCTGACAGATTGTAATAAGTTATTAGGGGAAGTGAGGAGTTGATGATACCTGCCAGTCTGTTGGCTTGAGCTCCTGGAAAGACTGGAATACCTGTCAGTTGAAGGGAGACTATGAGAGGAAGATTTTGAGAAGAGAAGATGAAGCTTTCAGCTTTAGATCTATTAAATAAGAGGTGTGTCGGACATCTGAATTGGAAGATTGAAAAGTTCAGGGGAAAAGGTCAGGCATACAGGCAAAATTATGGGAATTATCAGAGTTTAAGTGGCATATAAAGCTTTGAGAACAAATACTACTGAAGGAGTGAATGTTGGCAGAAAGGGAAGAGATCCAAAGGCTGACCCCTGGGGCACTTTCGGCATTAAAAGGCTGAGATGAACAGGAACCAGCAAAGGATACTGAGAAGGAACCGCTAGGGAAATAGGAAACAGGAGTTGTGAGTACAAGTGAAGCCTGGAAACCAAGTGAAAACAGCATTCTGAAGGAGCAAGGAAGGATGAGCTGTGACACATGGAAGCCCATGAAGGCTGGAAACTGAGCATTGGGTTTAGCAACTTGTGTCCCTTAGTGACTTTAATGAAGCAGTTTCAGTTAGTAGTGGAAAAAAATACTGTATTGAAATGTGTTTTGGGAAGAATGAGAAGAGTGGAGAGTGAATATAGTCACCTCTTTTGAAGAATTTTGTTATAAAGTGGAAGATAAAATGGATCAGTAACTGCAGGAAGTGGGAATAAAATAGTTTTTTTTTCTTTAAAAAAATTTTTGTAAGATGGGCTAAACTGGAGCATGCTCATATGCCATTGGGAATGCAAGAAAGGAAACAAAACATGTATTTTATATGAAAGGGGCGAATTGGTAGAGCAATGTCCTTGGGTCTAGACACCATATGGGTCTACTACACACATGGAAGGATTGAGGACAAGCCTTTGCTTGGGCTTCCCTGTGGCTCAGCTGGTAAAGAATTTGCCTGCAATGCAGGAGACCTGGGTTGATCCCTGGGTTGGGAAGATCTCCTGGAGAAGGGAAAGGCTACCTACTCCAGTATTCTGGCCTGGAGAATTCCACGGACTGTATAGTCCATGGGGTCGCAAAGAGTCGGACACAACGGAGCGACTCTCACTTCACTTTGCTTGGAGAACGGAAGTGTCATCTGTAGCAACAGGAAAGGAAGCAGAGTACAGGGGTCTGGGTCCACGCAGGTGGGCAGGAGTAGCATTGGGAAGTTTTAGACACTTCTGGTTGTTTCTGTTTTCCAGGTGAAATCAGAACTAAGATTAATCACTTGAGAGAAAAGTTGAGGAAAGAGATTTTGGAATCTTGAAGAGATGTAAGAGGATGTGCAAAATAGTTTTGGAAGAAGGAAGGAGTGAAAGGCTTAGGAGAGTGGAGTATGACAGTAATAGCTAGATAGCATTACGGGTTCACATGAGGCTAGTGATGGTAAAGTTCAGCTGAGGCCATTCAGTATAGTTGTGTGCTTTTTCTCCAGTCACATGTGCACTCAGGGCTACAGACCTGCAATAGTGGTGACTTGCATTTAAGCAAGATTGGGGCTTTGCTTTGCTGCTTGAGTGTGTGCCAAAGAATGTTCAAACTACCACACAATTGCACTCATCTCACGTGCTAGCAAAGAAATGCTCAAAATTCCCCAGGTGAGGCTTCAACAGTACGTGAACCGTGAACTTCCAGATGTACCAGCTGGATTTAGAAAAGGCAGAGGAACCAGAGATCAAATTGCCAACATCTGCTGTATCATCAAAAAAGCAGGAGAGTTCCAGAAAAACATCTACTTCTTTTTACTGATTATGCCAAAGCCTTTGACTGTGTAGATCACAACAAGCTGTGGAAAATTCTTCAAGAGATGGGATTACCAGACCACCTGACTTCCCTCCTGAGAAATCTGTATGCAAGTCAGGAAGCAAAAGTTACAACTGGACATGGAACAACAGACTGGTTCCAAATAGGGAAAGGAATACATCAAGGCGGTATACTGTCACCCTGCTTATTTAACTTATATGCAGAGTACATTATGCAAAATACCAGGCTGGATGAAGCACAAGCTGGAATCAAGATTGCTGGGAGAAATATTAATGACCTCAGATATGCAGATGGCACCACCCTGATGGCAGAAAGTGAAGAGGAACTAAAGAGCCTCTTGATGAAAGTGAACTGCTACTGCTGCTGCTGCTAAGTTGCTTCAGTCGTGTCTGACTCTGTGCGACCCCATAGACGGCAGCCTACCAGGCTCCCCCGGGATTCTCCAGGCAAGAACACTAGGGTGGGTTGCCATTTCCTTCTCCAATGCATGAAAGTGAAAAGTGAAAGTGAAGTCGCTCAGTTGTCTCCGACTTTGTGACCCCATGGACTGCAGCCTACCAGGCTCCCCCGTCCCCTGGGATTCTCCAGGCAAGAACACTGGGGTGGGTTGCCATTTCCTTCTCCAATGCATGAAAGTGAAAAGTGAAAGTGAAGTCGCTCAGTTGTCTCCAACTTTGTGACACCATGGACTGCAGCCTACCAGGCTCCTCCATCCATGGGATTTTCCAGGCAAGAGTACTGGAGTGGGTTGCCATTGCCTTCTCTGGATGAAGGTGAAAGGAGAGTGAAAAACCTGGCTTAAAACTCAACATTCGAAAAGCTAAGTTCATGGCAAATAGTTGGGGAAACAATGGAAACCGTGAGAGACTTTATTTTTTGGGCTTCAAAATCACTGCAGGTGGTGACTCTAGCCATGAAATTAAAAGACACTTGCTCCTTGGAAGAAAACCTATGACCAACCTAGACAGCATATTAAAAAGCCATTACTTTGCCAACAAAGGCCTGTCTAGTCAAAGCTATGATTTTTCCAGTAGTCATGTGCCGGGCTCCACCCCCGGTGGATCCAGGGTAGCTTGAAGAGGGGACAGCGTCGGCGTCCTAGGAAAGAACTATTTAATTAGAAATATAAAGAGAGATTAGGAAAGAATAGTGTAGTAGGAAAATAAGTGGAGAAAAGAGGCTGAATAACTTGGTTTACGTGGAAAACCAATAAAACTCCAAGACAAGGAGTTTGCACCACCTATGTAGGCCCCAGGCGTCTTCCCGTTCTCCTGAAGGAGAGGAGACACAAAGGCCTCCCTGGTGAGATCTTAGAAGTCCCGGCAAAATTAGTAGGCTTGGCGAGCCTCCACGCTCCAGATGGGAATTCAGCCAGAAAAGAAGAGAACGAGCAAAGACCACACGGGGGAAACAAGTCTTTCCAGGAACTGGTCCATTTCTTTATTTTCCAGGTCCACTTTTATACTTTCAGTTATACATAGAGATAAATGTAAGAAACAGAGTAAGTAGGGTCAGCTGCTCCGACCCTTATCTAAAGACAGTGTTCTCAGCATATCTTTGTTCTTACAAAGGTCTTACATTTGTTTTACAATATCTTCTGGTCTGGAAACCGATTAACATTTTATGGCCTCACCTTTCTTTCTATTGATAAAGGTTAATTGATCAGAAAACTTGTTTCCCCTTAAGATCTATTTAGTCTAAGATAGTGATAAAGTTACATTTTTACATAGCAAGGACACAGTGATTTATAACAAAGAAAGAGGAGTACAGTGATCTATAACAAAAGAGAAAATTCGTTAACTCAAAAGTCTAGTATTGCTAACATAAAAATTACTATATTTCTTTTTCTGCATTCCAATTACATTGATTAACATACAAAAGGAATGAGCTGGTTAGACGGGAATGTAATGGTAAAAGAGGAGGATGTTTACAAGTGAGATTATGAAATGATTGCAGTTATTGTTAATGACAAGGTATTAGGATGTGACCATTTGACATGGTAGGGGAGAGTGGCTGGGAAAAAGGTGATAGATAATAGAAGGAGAAGAATTCAAGGAATTGAGAGGTCAAGATATTAGTAAGAATGAATAGTGTTAATATACTCATTCAATTCCAAAGTGCTGTTTAGATCTCCTGGGAGGTAGAGTGGAAGCAAAGTGGAATGTGGTTGAAAACAGGCAAGAAAACTTTCCTAACGTGGGATATTATTTAGGGATAGATTCTTTCCCACCCCTCCCAGCTTTATTGAGGTGTAATTGACACATAAAAATTGTATGTGTTTAAGGTGTACATCATGTTGTTTTTGTTAATTTTATGTTGTGAAATGATTAGCACAATCAAGCTATCCGAAAATACTCTGTCCTAAGGGATAATGGCAAAAACCTTGCTATGACTAGACAATAGTTTTTAGCATTATCAATTATGTTGATATCAATTATGAAGTTACTTTTATTTATTTTTCCTTATTTCTCATTTAAGAAATCTAAGAATCCTTCCTGTTCCTTTATGTCATGAAGGCATTTTATTAGTTTGATACCAAATAAAACATTTGATTTTATTACTTTGTGATTTTTAAATGGTATCTGTGATTATTTTCTAATTCAATCAAATTGTTAGTTTCTTCATTTCATAAATCTAATCATTTTTCAAGTGAGATATTGAAGCTTTTCCTGTGTGCTATTAATTTCCAGTCAATGGTTGATATATGTGTCAAAGCATCAACTAGGAAATGTTTTCCGAAGACTGATATACTGTTTTTTTTCCTTAGTCTGGAAGGAATCCTAGAAGAAAAGTCCAACTGATACTTTTTATGTGTTACGTTAAGTGTTTTTTTACATCTGATACTGGATTTACTTAAACATTTTTCATACTGAATTGAAGTTTAAAGAAATGCTCTTCTTGTTTTAGATACCTGAAATGTTGCTCAGTGAAATGGGTGGTGAAGAAAGATATAGTGACAAAAAAAGAAAAGAAGAAAAGAAAAAGAAATCAGGTAGTATTTTAATGAAATTGATTTTACCAGGCTTTTATTGATGAAATAATTGCCGTTTTCTAATGTCATAAGGTAAGCAGGGTCAGTAATGAAGAGCCTTCCATGTCATGTTACGGAAGGAATTTGGATTCTGACTTCTAAGTGATTTGGGATAATTGACAGGTTTTTGTTAGAGAGGTAACGAGAGTCTTGTTTTAGAAAGAAAAGTCTCTGCATCCACCTGTTTTTTCAGATATTAGAAATAGATTGGTATACAGAGAAACAGGGATTCTATAGACCAGTATATGGGTTGCCATTTCCTTCTCCAGTGTAGAAGGCTATTGCCTTCTAATCCAAGAGGAAGGAATGGACTTGGGTGGTATCAGGAGGTAATCTAAAGAGGATTTGGTTATATAATGGCTGCTGTATGCGAGGAAGAAGAAGGATGCAAGAATATTTCTCAGGGTTCTGCTTGGAAAAATTTATTAGTTGATTTTGTTCACTGGGGTAGAGAATACAAAGGGGAATAGGTTGAGACAACAAGAGAGAGAGAATGTATTTGGTCATGTATATGTTGGCTTCCCAGGTGGCTCAAGTAATAAAGAATCTGCCAGCCGGTGTATGTGATGTGGTTTGATCCCTCAGTCAGGAAGATCCCCTGGAGAGAAAATGGCAACCCACTCCAGTATTCTTACCTGGAAAATTCCATGGACAGAGGAGCCGGCGGGCTACTACTGTGCATGGGTTTGCAAAGAGTGGAACATGACTGAGCACACATGTGTATATTGAAGCCAACGAGAGCTTGTTCTTAATTTTTTGACTTTTGAAGCCCTGTTTCTTCCCATGTACATAGGAGGGAATAGGTGTTATTTGGTTTGGTGTATCTTTTCCACTCATACAGCTTTTAGTAAGCTTACTTTTAGACTACCTGTTACATAGTCCCAGTTAATTGACATGGGAAACTGTAGATTTATCTTTGTTGCAGCAATAAAACTTGTCAGGGCAAATACAGGGAAAGGTATATACATACAGTTGAAGTGTAGAGACCACTGGAAAAAATAATGCAAATTAATAAGAAAAATGGAAGCTATACATGGATACCTAGGAATACCTGTTCACCTTTAAGCAAATATATTAGCTCATAATTTCATTGCATAGAAAAGATATAGTTAAATGTATTTTCTGTAATTCTTAATGGACCATACTTACATTGTCATCTTTTTTTCCTCTTTCTAGTTGATCCTGATTTTCTAAAATCTTTTTTATTAATCCATGAGTCTTGTAAAGCATATGGTGCTACACCAAGCCGATATATGACCTTTTTACGTGTATATTCTGCCATTAGTAGCAGCAAGAAAGAGGAATTATTAAAAAGACAAAGTCATTTGCAGGTACATTATTGGTGATCTAAAATTATTTTATTTATGTGTAAGGGACAAGGATTATGTAAATCACATGCCATAAATACTGTACTGTATTAAGTTTCCTGGAAAACTGTCTCACCTATCTATATTGCCCATTAGCTTATAGTAATGGTTTTGTATTTTTTTTGGTTGAATAATTATTTCTTTACTTCACTATGCATGTTATTTGTGTGCTTTTGATAGCAGATTGTGCT
Organism: Ovis aries; assembly: GCF_016772045.2. Classification (NCBI taxonomy): domain Eukaryota; kingdom Metazoa; phylum Chordata; class Mammalia; order Artiodactyla; family Bovidae; genus Ovis; species Ovis aries. The sequence goes on along the minus strand of NC_056068.1, from coordinate 5,028,643 downwards.
GGTTTTAAATGTCTTTTTTACATGAACTTATTTTAGAAATCAAAAGTGCCTATTATTAATTAAAACATAATATATGATATTATGTTTTATAGTAGACTATATTTATAATTATATTTTATAAACATTCTTAAAAGTATATTTTATTATATTTGTTTCATTATTATGTATAATTTATTATATTCTGATTTATGTCACTTAGTACATTTGGAACTCTTTGTATTTCTGTAATTGTAGAGCTTCAGCTTAAGTGTGCTGTTAGAATGCTAACCTCAGATTCTGTCAGAGAGCATTCTGTCTCCAGAGTTCTTGCTTCTCTTTGTAAGGGTAGGAAACCAGGAGCATTAATTGACAGAGTTATCTTTATCCTTCTTTCTACTGATTTATTTTCATTTATATTAAGCCACTAACTGCACATGCTTTGAAAAGTTAATTTCCTGATTTAGTTCTCTATTGTATTTGAGGTAAATTTACTGAGTTATAGCTTTATTGGGTCAATGTCTTGTGTACGTTAGATGAAATGCTAATGTAAAGAACCAGCATGATGCCTGTCCTCTGTACTGGGTGCTCAGTAAATACTGTTTGAAGTGAAGTGAAGTGAAGTCGCTCAGTCGTGTCCGACTCTGCGACCCCATGGAGTGTAGCCTACCAGGCTCCTTGGTCCAAGGGATTTTCCATGCAAGAGTACTGGAGTGGGTTGCCATTTCCTTCTCCAGGGGATCTTCCCGACCCAGGGATCAAACCCAGGTCTCCCACATTGTAGGCAGAAGCTTTACCATCTGAGCCACCAAGTTTACATTCCCTTTTTTTGCCATTGCTATCTTTCTTCTGATTCGTTTTGTGGCAAAAATGCAATTGTATTGAAGAACAGAGAGAATAGTTTTCATGTTCATTCCTTGGATTATTGATGGACAGTGGAATAGAGTGTTAAAATGGCCAGACCAGGGTTACCCACCCACCCCCCGCCCAAAGAATAGCCTAAGCATTTGGAGTGATTGCTAACCAGCACCCTATGTAAGGCAGTCTCTTATAAAATAGTTGGATAATGGACAAACAAAACCAAGGCATGTCCAGTATAAAAAGAGTGGTCCCTGAGGTCCTTTTGTTCAATTAATGAGACTGAAGAATTAGAAAGGTTTACTGAATATTTTTCTTTCTGTTTTCTTTCCTGTCTAATGCAGTTGAGTAAAACCCCACTGGTTAAGCTAATTAATATATGTTAATGTATTCAGCTTTACTGTGATGCTTTAAGATCCATTTTCCTCTAAAGCCTTTGTGGAGTCTTTTTCTACATCTTAATGGGTAAAAAGTTGACTAAATTGTTATAATTAGCAATAAGAAAAAACCCAAGTTCACTTGCAGATGTGGTATTTGTACACATTTATATTTTTTTCATTCATTCTTATAGACTTTGTTTACCCTATGTATGTAAAATTCCTTTTCTTTTAATATTGTCAGTCTCTTCTATTAATGTAGGCTGGTGTATCCAAACTAAATGAAGCTAAAGCTCTTGTGGCTGAATTGAACAGAACAGCTGGAGAACAAAGTGTATTACTTAAAACTAAGCAAGACGAAGCAGATGCTGCTCTTCAAGAGATCACAGTATCAATGCAGGTAACATTTAGAGGAAGCACAGAGATGCAAACAACAGGAAGGCCATTTATACCTGGTTGTGGTTCAGTGTGAAAAATAATGATTTTACTTAAATGGATTTAAAAAGTATCGCTTGTCTATATTGAGTAGATTGATAGTGTTGTGTACTTGAACTTTTGGAAAGAGTGTATTATTTTCCCATATTGTTTAAAATCACAACTGTAGTCTCCTCAGTTGTTCATACACTAATTTATCTAAATCCTATAAATATAAAAGCATAAACATTTTGATTGGTATAGATTTGTCTGTAAATGCTTTAGCTTACCCTCTGTTAGTTAATATTTTCTTTTATTTTTCTTAATATTATCTTCTTCAGGCTTCAAGCCTGTTTTTGATATTCTTAGGATTTATAAAATGTCTATTTATTCTATTTATACTTTCATGATATTTTTAATATTTTGTATCTTCTTTTTACATTGCCTTTCTTTGGTTGAACCATCCCAAGGGAGATTTCTCTGCATTCTTTATTGCCAGGGTTTTCTTTTTTTTTTTTTAATAATTTTTTTATTGAAGGATAATTGCTTTACAGAATTTTGCTCTTTTCTGTCAAACCTCAACGTGAATCAGCCATAGGTACACATATATCCCCTCCCTTTTGAACCATCCCACCCCTCTAGGTAGATACAGAGCCCTGTTTTAAGTTTCCTGAGCCATAGAGCAAATTCCCATTGGCTATTTTACATGTGGAAATGTAAGTTTCCACGTTACTCTTGCCCTACATCTCACCCTCTCCTCCCCTCTCCCTGTGTCCATAAGTCTGTTCTCTATGTCTCCTTCTCCATTGCTGCCCTGTAAGTAAATTCTTCAGTACCATTTTTCTAGATTCCATATATATGTGTTTGGACTTCCTGGTGACTCAGACGGTAAAGTATCTGTCTACAATGTGGGAGACCCGGGTTCGATCCCTGGGTTGGGAAGATCCCCTGGAGAAGGAAATGGCAATCCACTCCAGTACTATTGCCTGGAAAATCCCATGGACAGAGGAGCCTGGTAGGCTGCAGTCCATGGGGTCGCAGAGTCGGACACGACTGAGCGACTTCACTCACTCATATATGTGTTAGAACACGATATTCATCTTTCTCTTTCTGACTCACTTCACTCTGTATAATAGGTTCTAGGTTCATTCACCTCATTAGAATTGGCTAAAATTGGTTCCTTTTTATGGCTGAATATTCCATTGTGTATATGTACCACAACTTCTTTATGCATTCATCTTTCGATGGGCATCTAGGTTGCTTCCATGTTCTAGCTATTGTAAATAGTGCTGCAAAGAACAATGGGATACATGTGTCTTTTTCAATTTGGTTTCCTCAGGGTGTATGCCTAGGAGTGGGATTGCTGGGTCATATGGTGGTTTTATTTCTGACTTTTTAAGGAATCTCCATACCATCTTCCATAGTGGCTGTATTAATTTGCATTCCCACCAACAATGCAAGAGCGTTCCCTTTTCTCCGCACCTTCTCCAGCATTTATTCTTTGTAGACTTTTTGATGATGGACATTCTGACTGGTGTGAGGTGGTATCTCATTGTAATTTTGATTTGCATTTCTTGAATAATGAGTCGTGTTAAGCATCTTTCCATTTGTCTGTTAGCCATCTGTATGTCTTCTTTGGAGAAATATGTTTAGGTCTTTTTCCCACTTTTTGATTGGGTTGTTTTTCTGGTATTGAGTTGTATGAGCTGCTTGTATATTTTGGAAATTAATCTTTTGTCAGTTGTTTCATTTGCTATTATTTTCTCTCAGCCTGAGAGTTGTCTTTTCACCTTGCTTATAGTTTTCTTTGCTGTGCAAAAGCTTTTAAGTTTAATGAGGTCCCATTTGTTTACTTTTGTTTTTATTTCCATTACTCTAGGAGGTGGGTCGTAGAGGATCTTGCTTTGATTTATGTCATCACATGTTCTGCCTATGTTTTCCTCTAAGAGTTTTATAGTTTCTGGTCTTACATTTAGGTCTTTAATCCATTTTGAGTTTATTTTTGTGAATGGTGTTAGGAAGTGTTTTAATTTCATTCTTTTACATGTAGCTATTCCATAGATCTATATTTCTGTTTCTGTTATACTGTATTGATGAATGTAGCTTTTTAGTATAATCTGAAGTCAGGAAGGTTGATTTCTCCAGCTCCATTATTTCTCAAGATTTCTTTGGCTATTCAGGATCTTTTGTGTTTTCATATGAAATATACAATTTTTTGTTTTTTTGGCATTTTGTGAAAAATGCCATTGGTAATTTGATAGGTATTGCATTGAATCTGTAGATAGCATTTGGTAGTATAATCATTTTCACAATATTGATTCTTCTTACCCAGGAACATGGAATATCTCTCCATCTGTTCTTGTCATCTTTGATTTCTTTCATCAGTGTCTTATAATTGTCTGTGTACATTTCTGTTGTCTCCTTGGGTGAGCTAATTCCTAGATATTTGTTTTTTGTTGTAATGGTGAATTGGATTGAGTCCTTAATTTCTCTTTCTGAGTTTTCATTGTTGGTATATAGAAATACAAGTGATTTCTGTGTATTGATTTTGTTTCCTGAAACACTGTGAAATTCATTGATTAGCTCTAGTAATTTTCTGATAGTATCTTTAGGGTTTTCTAGGTACAGTATCATGTCATCTGCAGACAGTGAAACCTTTACTTCTTCTTTTCTGATCTGGATTCCTCTTATTTCTTTTTCTCCTCTGATTGTTGTAGCTAGGACTTCCAGAACTATGTTGAATAATAGTGGTGAAAGTGGACACCCTTGTCTTGTTCCTGATTTTAGGAGGAATGCTTTCAGTTTGTCACCATTGAGAATAATGTTTGCTATAGGCTTATCCTATATGGCCTTTACTATGTTGAGGTAGGTTCCTTCTGTGCCCTTTTTTTGAAGAGTTTTAATCATAAATGGGTGCTGAATTTTGTCAAAGGCTTTTCTGCATCTGTTGAGACTATCATATGATTTTTATCATTCAATTTAATATGGTATATCACATTGATTGATTTGCATATATTGAAGAGTCCTTGCATCCCTGGAATAAACCCAACTTGATCATGGTGTATGACCTTTTTGATGTGTTGCTGAATTCTGTTTGCTAAACTTCTGCTGAGGATCTTTTTGATTCACCAGTGATATTGTCCTGAAGTTTTCTTTTTCTGTGTTGTCATTGTCTGGTTTTGGTATCAGGGTGATGGTGGCCTCATAGAATGAGTTCGAAAAGTATTCCTTTCTCTGCAGTTCTTTCAGAGTTTTAGAAGGATCGGCATTAGCTTGTCTCTAAATGTTTGATAGAATTCACCTGTGAAGCCATCTGTTCCTGGGCTTTTGTCTTTTGAGAGATATTTGATCACAGCTTCGATTTCAGTGCTTGTAATTCTGTTGTTCATAGTTTCTATTTCTTCCTGGTTCAATCTGGGAAGATTGAATTTTTCTAAGAATCTATCCATTTCTTCCAGGTTATCCATTTTATTGCCATGTATTTGTTCTCAGATATGCAGATGACACCACCCTTATGGCAGAAAGTGAAGAGGAACTAAAAGCCTCTTGATGAAAGTGAATAGGAGAGTGAAAAAGTTGGCTGAAAGCTCAACATTCGGAAAATGAAGATCATGGCCTCCGGTCCCATCACTTCATGGGAAATAGATGGGAAACAGTAGAAACAGTGTCAGACTTTATTTTTCTGGGCTCCAAAATCACTGCAGATGGTGACTGCAGCCATGAAATTAAAAAACGCTTACTCCTTGGAAGAAAAGTTATGACCAACCTAGATAGCATATTCAAAAGCAGAGATATTTCTTTGCTGACTAAGGTCTGCCTAGTCAAGGCTGTGGTTTTTCCAGTAGTCATGTATGGATGTGAGAGTTGGACTGTGAAGAAGGCTGAGCGCCGAAGAATTGATGCGTTTGAACTGTGGTGTTGGAGAAGATTCTTGAGAATCCCTTGGACTGCAAGGAGATCCAACCAGTCCATTCTCAAGGAGATGAGCCCTGGGATTTCTTTGGAAAAATGATCCTAAAGCTGAAACTCCAGTACTGTGGCCACCTCATGCGAAGAGTTGACTCGTTGGAAAAGACTCTGATGGTGGGAGGGATTGGGGGCAGGAGGAGAAGGGGACGACAGAGGATGAGATGGCTGGATGGCATCACTGACTCGATGGACGTGAGTTTGAGTGAACTCCGGGATTTGGTGATGGACAGGGAGACCTGGCATGCTGCGGTTCATGGGGTTGCAAAGAGTCAGACATGACTGAGTGACTGAACTCAACTGAACAGTGCCAATAAAATGGATAGCGATATCAGAGGGGAGCATAAAACAAGGAATAAAAAAGAAAAAATCCAGAAGCATCTACAGAACAATGAAAAGATAAGAGTAATAAATGTTTTTTTTGAGTCACTGCTGTCAGGGTCCTTTCCCTCCCTGGGACTCACAGTCCACCTCACCTCCCTAGAATGCCCTCCAACACTCTGCTGGTCTCTCGACCTGCTGTGGGGGCAGCTCAGATTCGAATCTGGTCCTACTTCTGTGTGTTCTTGTCTCCAATGTCCAGAGCTCTCATACTAGTGTGTTTTCTTTTGTGGGAGCTCTCAATGGCCTTTATATTTTCCATAGACAGAGTCTACCTATTTGTGTGGATTTAATCTGTAGCTTGTACAGCTGATGGGAAGGTTTTAGGTCTTATTCCTTAGCCACACTGCCCCTGGGTTTCAATTGTGGTTTTATTTCCACCTCTGCATGTGGGTCGTCCACTGGGGTTTGCTCCTGAGGCTGCCCTGGAGGACTTGGGTCTGCCCCAGTGAGGGCCAGGTGCAGAGGTGGTGCAGCTGCTTGGGTCGCAGGGGTTCTGGCAGCACCAGGTACTCAGAGAGTTGGTGGCTAGGGCAGCAGGAAATACAGTGCTCTAGAAGGGTATGGCAACCAATGCTGGCCAATACACTCCAGTATTCTTGCCTGGAGAACCCCCCTGACAGAGAAGCCTGGCAGGCCACAGTCTACAGCGTTGCAGAGTTGGACAGGACCGAAGTGACCCTGCATGCATAGATGCAAGACTTTTTTGCCTATGGCAGCTCTGCCCCAGTGAGGGTTGAACGTGAAGTTGGCACAGCTGCCTGGCCTGTGGGGACCCTGGCAGCGCCAAGTGTTCAAAGACATGGGCTGCCTCAGCTGCAGGAGTTATGGCCCACCTCAGCTGCAGGAGTTATGGCCCTGTCAGAGTCTTTTTTTGAGCTTCTTGTAGCTGGCGATTAGAAGGCCTCTTTGGCCTGTCTTTCTCTGTAGCTCTGCCTGTTCAGGCACTTAGAAGTCCTCCTTGCCTGGGGACCTTCTCTGTTTTTCAGGGCATCAGACACATAGCAGAGAAGGCAATGGCAACCCACTCCAGTACTCTTGCCTGGAAAATCCCATTGACTGGGGAGCCTGGTAGGCTGCAGTCCATGGGGTCGCTAAGAGTTGGGCACGACTGAGTGACTTCACTTTCACTTTTCACTTTTATGCATTGGAGAAGGAAATGGCAACCCACTCCAGTGCTTTTGCCTGGAGAATCCCAGGGACAGAGGAGCCTAGTGGGCTGCTGTCTATGGGGTCTCACAGAGTCGGACACAACTGAAGCGACTTAGCAGCAGCAGCAGCAGTAGCCGGCACATAGAGGGGCCCCCTTGGCTAGGGTACTACTCTGTAGATTGACAGGTCAGACACTTAAAGGAGCACCCTGTGTGGGGTCCCACTGTGTAGTTCATGGTGTCAGGCGTTTGGTGGGCCAGCCTCTCTACTGTTCAGCTGCTGATACTGGCGTGTCAGGGGAGAGAGGCTAGGGTGATGGCTCCACCCCATATATGTGACTCAGCATATCTCCTTGCTTCCGTGGCTGCCTGGCTTTCCTCCACGGGCATTTCCCACCACAGTCTCCTCCCTCACATTTTCTTGATCCGTCTCTCTTTAGTCAACAGCAGCCCTCACCCTGGGATTGCTCCACAATCCCTAAGCTCCAGGTCCTAGCTGTTGCTCCTTCCAGGGGACCTGTGTCCCTGTCCAGGGATGTATGGCTGTGGTAAGGACTATCTGATTCTCATTCCATCTAGGCTGCCGCAGATCAGCTGCTTCACTCTCAGCCTTAAATGTTTCTCCTCTAACCCAGTCAGTTGCCCCGATGTGGGGATCAGACCCCAGCTTCAGTTCCTTCACTGCAGAGGGCAGGTCCAGTCCTGTTTTCCTCCCTAGTTCCTTCATCCTACTGAGTTCTGCGTGGTTCTATGTATTCTCTTCCGCTGGTTGGGTACTCTTGTCCATTCTCAGCCTGTGTTCTGCATGCACTTCTGTGTCTGAAGGTGTGTTCGTGATGTTTCCGTGGAGAGAGACATACTCCACGTCCACCTACTCCTCTGCCATCTTGTTCTCCCTTGCCAGGATATCCTTTCACATTTGCCTACCTTTTCTGTGTGCTTCGGCCCATTACCTTGCTTTTTGGTACTGATTACTTACTGCCACTAAGTCCATAATTTTTTGTCCTTTAGCCCTATTCCTCCTCTGAGCTTCAGACTTACATAATCAGTAATCTGTTAGATAGGTCTTCTTGAAAGTCCTGTAAGCCTTACAATTCAAAACAGTTCAAAACTAAACTCATTATTTCCTTTCCTGTATTCCTTTTCTTAGTTATGGCACTACAATATAGCTAATTGTTCAAAACAGAATTTATAACTTGTGTTAGACTTCTGTTCCCTTAACCCATGCATCTAAAGGATCCTTAAATTCTGTTGGTTTTACACCCATGATTGTGTCTTAAATATGTTTCACCATCTCCATGTGGGTGATCTTAACCTTACTTCAAGTCTAATGCCTCTTTTATTTAAATTAATTTCAGGGTTTTTCAGACTAGAGTATATATCTCAGTAAAAGTAAATGACACTTTTAGAAAGTCTTAATATATAAAGACTTACTATAAATCTACAGTAGTCAAGGTAGGGTAACACTGGTGTGGTAAGCATAGTGTTTATCAGAACACTATGGAATCCAGAAACAGACTCAAACATACGTGGTCAATTAATTTCATACAATGATATTATTTAAATGTGGAAAGGAATATTCTTCTAAGAAGTGGTACTGGAATATTTAGATATCTATGAAGAGAGGAAAAAAACCTCAGACATATGAAAAATAACTTGACATGAAACATAGACCTAAATGTACAGCATAAAATTATAAAACTTCAGAAGAAAATTAGGGAGAAAATGTCTATGATGTTGGGTAAAGCAGGGATTTCTTAGATATAATACCAAAGAAGAAGAGGAAAATAAATGACAAATTGGACCTCATAGAAATTAAAAAAGAAAATGAAAAGGCAGGTCACAGACTGTGAGAAAATATTGACAAATGTGTATTTGATTTAAAAAAAAACTTGTTTCCAACATGTACAGAAATGATTACAACTCAATATTAATAAAACTAACAATTCAGTTTGCAAATAGGCAAAAGATTTGCACTGGCCTTTAATGAAAAAAGACTTATATAAAGGGGTCATACATTTCACAAATACATGAAAAGATACTCAACATCATTAATTAGCAAATAAATGTGATGCCCTTGTTTTTCGTCTGAAAATCTTGTTCTCAACCTTAGCTTTGTAGTCCTTGTCCTGGTGATTCCAAATCCTGAGCTTCTTTGACTTAATTTCTTAGACGAATAACCATTTTTCCCCTGACTTCTGATAGTTGGGAAGGGAAGTGGTAATATGACTCCATAAAGTGCCTATTTAAAAATGTGTTCTAAATATTCTGTGAAGACTTCCGAAGCCTCTGCTGTTTTATGGTTTTCCTCAGCCCCCTGTAGCGTTCTCTCCTGGAGCCTTGTGGCTTGCCTCCTTCTCTGCCTGGTCTCAGTTGCTGTCCTGCAATCCTTCTTTACCATCTTGGTCTACTGCCTCATGTCTGGAGCTTGGCCCTAGAAGCTTCTGGAGAAAGGGTACATGGAAGATAAGTTTTGAGATCTCAAGTATATGAACGTTCTGCTGTGTTCTTGGTTGGTTGGTTGTGTGATAGGAATAGTATTCTAGGGTGGAATATTTATGTTTTCTTCATGAGTTTGAGGGCATTGTTCCATTTTCTCTTAGCTTCCATTGTTGGTGATTAAAGCACTGTTTTAATTTCTGATCTGTGTTTGGATAACCTGTTTGGTTTTTTTTCCCCCACTCTTGTAATCATTTAGATCTTGGTTTTCATTGTTTTAAAGTTACAGTGATTTGCTTTGGTTTAGGTTTGTTTTCATCCGCTGTGTCCAGTATGAGTTCTTACTACCTAGAAATTTGCCTCCTTCAGTTTTGGGAAATTTCCTTAAATTATTTTATTGATAATTCCTTTTCCTTTATTTCTCTGTTCTTGCGTTTTAGAATTCTTATTTGGGCTTTGGGCTTACTAGTCTGGTTCTCTAACTTTCTTATATTTTCTCACTTTATATTTGTTCTGCTTTTTTCAAAATTTCCTAGTTTGTCTTTTAACCCTCCTATTCAGTGTTTCACCTTTATCATATTGTTTCTCAGAAGATGTAAAACAATCTCTAGGTGTTTCCTTTTGGCTGTAGTGCCTGCTGTGGTATTTCATTTGTTGCAGCATCTACAACTAGCTCTCAGAGGGAATTTAATGAAGTTTTCTTTTTCTTGAACATGCTTCATTATTATTTTTTCTTACATGATTCTTTGTACTTAGTTAAAGAATAATTCTTTGCACCAAAGCTTTATGAGCATGGAAAGGAAGTTTATTGTCTGTAAATTTCACAAGAGAGTTATCTGGGCTGAACTGAGGGTGGCATAAGCAAAAGATTTCACCTGTCATGTCAAAATTAATTCATTGGCAGATGGAAAATCTTCAGAAGCAATAGTATTTTCAGATAACCGATGATTATGTTCACATTCGGTGTTTACAATATACATTTATGGACTACCTGGCCTGGAAGTAACAGATCAGAAAATCATTTTAATTTTTATACTGTGAAACTTTAGCATACTTTTTCTCAAGGAATTTTAGAAACAAAATAATATAAATACTTATCTGAAGCAGCTAGTCATTTTTATTGTAAAAATATCTATCAAATATTGTTTTTTTCTGCAGGAAGTTGAAAGCTTTGTTTCATATTCTTCTAACTTCTGTTGTTGCAGTTGGAACACTTTTGGGTTACTTACCTTTTAACTAGTAATTTGAAAAACAGTAAAAAAAAACCCATAAAAGATAATATCATTGATATCTGTATATTAACAAAGGAAAATATTCAGTACTCTGTGAGCCTGTGCACTTCCACACTAGTGAATATTATTGAGATACATAGTGTACTGTGCTACTCTTTTCTCTGGGCTGTTCTGGGAAGAGAGATTTCTAAGACTGTAGCTACCTAGATTACCTAGATTAGACCTAGAAAAATAACTCTGCATCTTGTATTATAAGTTAATAATTTTGCTCAGTGATAAATAGACGACAGTTCTGTTTGTTATTTTATACATAAGTATGTTCAAGCTGGTTTTAGAAAAGGCAGAAGAACCAGAGATCAAATTGCCAACATCTGCTGGATCATCAAGAATGCACGAGAGTTCCAGAAAAACATCTATTTCTGCTTTGTTGACTATGCCAAAGCCTTTGACTGTGTGGATCACAAAAAACTGTGGAAAACTTTGAAAGAGATGGGAATACCAGACTACCTGACCTGCCTCTTGAGAAATCTGTATGCAGGTCAGGAAGCAACAAAACTGGACATGGAACAACAGACTGGTTCCAAATAGGAAAAGGAGTGTGTCAAGGCTGTGTATTGTCACCCTGCTTATTTAACTTATATGCAGAGTCCATCATGAGAAACACTGGGCTGGAAGAAGCACAAGCTGGAATCGAGATTGCTGGGAGAAATATCAATAACCTCAAATATGCAGATGACACCACCCTTATGGCAGAAAGTGAAGGGGAACTAAGTAGCCTCTTGATGAAAGTGAAAGAGGAGAGTGAAAAAGTTGGCTTAAAGCTCAACATTCAGAAAACTAAGATTATGGCATCTGGTCCCATCACTTCATGGGAAATAGTTGGGGAAACAGTGGAAACATTGAGAGACTATTTTTTCTGGGCTCCAAGATTACTGCAGATGGTGACTGCAGCCATGAAATTAAAAGACGCTCCTTGGAAGAAAAGCTATGACCAATCTAGACAGCATATTAAAAAGCAGAGACATTCCTTTGCTAACAAAGGTCCGTCTAGACAAGGCTGTGGTTTTTCCAGTAGTCATGTATGGATGTGAGAGTTGGATTATAAAGAAAGCTGAGGGCTGAAGAATTGATGCTTTTGAATTGTGGTGTTGGAGAAGACTCTTGAGAGTCCCTTGGACTGCAAGGAGATCCAACCAATCCATTCTGAAGGAGATCAGTCCTATGTGTTCATTGGAAGGACTGATGTTGAAGCTGAAACTCTAGTACTTTGGCCACCTCATGCGAAGAGTTGACTCATTGGAAAAGACTCTGATGCTGGGAGGGATTGGGGGCAGGAGGAGAAGGGAATGACAGAGGATGAGATGGTTGGATGTCATCACCGACTCAGTGGTCATGGGTTTGGGTAGACTCCGGGAGTTGGTGATGGACAGGGAGGCTTGGTGTGCTGCGGTTCGTGGGGTTGCAAAGAGTGGGACATGAGTGAGCAACTAAACTGAACTGAACTGATGGCATAGAGAGACAAATACTGAATTGTGCAACTTCTTGTTTTTTTCTCTTGATTTTAATTTTTTTGACACCAAAAGGCCTTTTGTATTGAGATGTAGCCAGTTAACAGTGTTGTAGTTTGAGGTGAACAGCAAAGGCACTCAGCCATACATATACATGGCGTCCATTCTCCCATCCAGGCTGGCGTTGAGCAGTGTTCCATGTGCTTACACTAGGTCCTTTTGGTTTTCCAGTTTAAATATAGCAGTGTATCATGATCTTTCCAGAGTCCCTGTCTGTCCCTCTCCGCCTCATTCATAAGTTCACCAAACTGTGTGACTTTTAAAGCCTGCTGCTCCAGGTTTGCGACATAAGGAAAGAACACACATATTAAATGCTGTACATATTCAGAATAGTTGTAACTTATAGTTGGAAAAGTAAGTTAATAAAATGTGAAGCACGTGAGTAGGGCCTTTAGGGAATGTTTTGATACTGTGGAGTTTGAGAAAAGAACTTTCCCCTTTGAGGACTGGTAGCAGAGATACACAGGTAGAAACACTTGTGGAATGTAGACTATTTTAATTGAGTTCATGTGTCAGGTGCCTGAGGGATATGGTAATAGGACGCAAGGCATTAGTTTTGTTGTTGTTGCCAGCTTAAACAGCAAATTTGTTTCTTTCAGTTCAGGTAGAGAGAGAGGGAGGGGACTCTGGTCTCTTTTTGATTTAATTGAGATCTAATTGACTCACACCCCTTTATTAGTTTCAAGTGTACAAGATAATGATTCTGTTTATGTATGTAATGTGATATATTTGTCTCAATAGGTGTAGAAAGGACACCAAACATTAGTCTTAAAACTCCTTGGATGATTATAATATGGTTGAGAATTTCTGTTATTAGAACTTTGGAAGATTTCTTGACAGATTTCCTCCTTGGTTTTTTGATAGTATAAATAAATACAAACATTCATAATGTTTAAGCATGTTTATATATGTGGGACTCTTGATTTTTGAATATATGAGTAAAAACATCATGTGTTATTAATATATCATTGTGTTCTTTTAATCTTAACTAATTTTTGTTCATATATTTGCATATTATTGTATAATAATTTCAATTAGTTTTTGTCTAAAATATAGAAACAAAGTTTTAGAATACTATAGCTTGTCTCTAAGAATTATTACTATTCTACTATTAGAGTTAGAGAAGACTTCTATTTTTAGTTTTCTTGTTTATGAAATGAGCATAATAGTATTTCTCTGGGGTTGTTACAAGTGTTAAATGTATATTATTATGATCATTTTCTAAATTACGCATTTCTGACAGTTTGATTTTTATATAGTAAACATTTATTGCTTTGCTATTCAGAAAAATTAAAGCATATTTCCTAATAGAAATATAGAGTAAATTATAAATGATATAAATTACTATAAATTATAGCATCAGTTTCCTAGGCATGTTAGAAACTCTCATGTCAATTAATATTAGAAAAGCATTTAATAGTGCTGTTAAAATAACATTTTTGGTATTATGCTTTTAAATGTTGAGTGCATTAAAATCAATTGGAATACTGCTTAAATATTCCTATAGGATGCTAGTGAGCAGAAGACAGAACTTGAAAGACTGAAGCACAAAATAGCGGAAGAAGTCATTAAAATTGAAGAAAGGAAGAACAAAATTGATGATGAATTGAAAGAAGTACAGGTAAGATAAAAATAGGAAACACTGTAAGAGCCATTTATAGTTTTGATTTTCAACTTTACATTGGAGTTTAAACATTATTTTCATAAGTTATTTCCTAATAGTATTACCAGTGTGGCTTTCACTTAATACTGTTTATAAAAGAGAAATAGGAAGGAAAGTCTGCTATGAGAAGTAACCAAATTAGCTAATGGTTGCTAAAAATAATCTTTGTTTTCCATGAATCATATTGTTTACACTGTAAGAAGAAGAAATATTTTGCAGATAAATTAAGACAAACTCTTAGGCTTTTTTTCTTTTTTCCCCTTGAGGCTTGATTAAATAAGCAAGCAAGTATTAGAAAAGAAAGGACCTCTTGAAAATGGCAGATTGTCTCAAAAAAGATTAGATTTTCCAAATTAGACTGTGGAAGTTATGGTGCCAGAAACTCTAGCTTTCCCCACTTGAACATTCTGTACTTTGTGTGTTTTAGAGCATTTTTATATTGGAAGAGAAAGGGTATTAATAACTAGTTGTTTTAAATAAAATGACAATATTAGATAATTTGTAAAGAGTTAGCATATTTCCATATATATTTTTTGAATGTTTAAATACCGTTTTTGTTTTCTAGCCTCTAGTCAATGAAGCTAAACTAGCAGTCGGAAACATTAAGCCAGAATCTCTTTCAGAAATCCGTTCCCTGCGTATGCCTCCTGATGTAATCAGAGACATTCTTGAAGGCGTTTTGAGATTAATGGGTATCTTTGACACATCTTGGGTGAGCATGAAAAGGTAAGTTTTTGAATTTGTGAAAAATGTTATTTCATGAGTAAATTATACATTGTTTCATATTTTTATAATTTCTTATATTGTTTCTCAAACTGAACTTCATCTAAGTAGGGGTTACACACTTTCCCCTAATATTTCAGGATGGTCTATGTAGTCATATTTCAAGAACTATATTTTTCTTCCTCTATAAGTGATTGTTAAAAGTGTCAAAGGAGAAGACGAATGCCTTAAAGTGTTTAAGAACATCTTAATAAACATAAATATTGATTTAGTCTTTACATGGTGCAGAGTAATGTATTTACTGTGGTGTGCTGATGGAGAAAATATAGTCACTGTTCTCAAAGAGTTTTTCACTCTTGGCAGAGGCAGAGAGATACAGAGAGCAAGTGAGAGCTCCATGAAAATATAAAAGGGATGTAAACTAGAGGAGAAAAGGCTGACTGTTAACTCAGTATATAATGTGGAACATTCAGTTTCACAGTATAGCAATGGCATTATAGTTTGTGCTGGTATTCATTCTGATAGCAGAGTTCTTTTTCAATCTGAAATGGGGGAGGAGATTTAAAATTGAGAGAGCACTTAAAATATCTTTCTTATAAAGGAGTCAGAATATTTTCTTGCATATCTTATAATGTGTTAGTTACTCAGGAGTTCACATAAAGGGATGTGGATGGAGTTCAGTGTTATAATTCCTTAATTGTATTGCTTCAGTGTATTCACAGAACCTTAGTAAAGCTGTTGTGCATCTTTCTGGAGCTCCTTGTCTATAAAAAACGATGAAGAAATGTTACTTTAGAAACTTAAGTACTTTAAAAGTACTCTATTGGTTAACTAATAGATTGAAAGTATTGTATATACCACTCTGTTAAATTGATACTTTTGTTAAAAATAGCAAACTATATTTAGCCTCATTTGAATTAATATGCTTTATTTCTAGCTTCCTTGCAAAGAGAGGTGTGCGAGAAGACATAGCAACCTTTGATGCACGAAATATTCCAAAGGAAATAAGAGAGAGTGTTGAAGAACTTCTACTTAAAAATAAAGGATCTTTTGATCCAAAGGTAATTTACAGATACCTTAAATTCCCTTTCCATACTCTTGTTATATTATTCTTGTCAAAATGTGATGGTTTACATTATTTGTTTTTTTACTTTATTTAAAAAAAGTAAAAGTTTTTTATAATAAGTTGTAACTATTATAGCTGGGAGGTATTTACCAGAAGAATTGGGTAAACTGGAATCTAGGGGGTTGGAGACAGGTTTATTATCTTAGGTGGTGTTTGAGTCTTACGATCTGCTCTCATTGGTAAGTTCCTAAACAGTCATAACTTCCAATTTGCCTGTATGCTTTTATTTCTTCTTGTATATTAGTCATATAATAACACATCTCTCTGTTGGAATGCTTATATCTAATTCGGCAAACAGTTTCAATTTCACGATTCTTATCTTTCTTAGATCTTTTATTTAAAATGTCATGTACTTCTTTGATGCCAATAGCAATTGTTTCAACAGTGCTTTTATCTAATAAAGATCTATTCTTTGTATTGAAGAGAGAGAAATGATGCTTGAAGATTGTTGTGGATGGCACATGTATTCATTACAAATGTGTCTAATAATTATTTATGTTAATAGAATGATAGATTTCTATTAAAGATTGTATGTGGTTCAAAAAGATTTGTTCTTAAGGAAAATAGTTTATATATTTTTTACCTAAAACAGCAATTCACTTTATTTTTATTTTTGCTGTAAACCAAAAACTTCATTATTTGGGTTAAATTGTTAAACAAATCCTTAAAGAAAATACACTGGAATTAACCTTACCTTTATTTCAAATGGAGTTAGGATGTGGGATGATTTCCGATGTGTTTTTTCAGAATGCTAAGCGTGCCAGTACTGCAGCTGCTCCCTTAGCTGCCTGGGTTAAAGCCAATGTCCAGTACTCCCATGTCTTGGAACGAATTCAGCCTTTGGAAACTGAACAGGCAGGATTAGAATCGTAAGTTAAATATAAAATATAAACAACCCTAACCTTCATTTTTATCAATTGATGACATATTATTAGGATTTATTTATTGTCTGTATCTAAAAAGGCAGCTGACAACACTGAGTCATTTAAATACAAATTACGAATGTAGATCAAGATAATGGAGTGGAGACTGTAGAGCTCACCTCGCCTAAACCACAGACACATCAAAAACACATCTCCGTGTGGAACGATTATCATGGAAAACTAATTAGAAACTGGCAGAAGAGCTAGATAACAAAACTTGCAAGAAAGATCTGTACGTAATTGGGTTGTTGCTTTTCAGTAGCCCAGTCATGTCCGATGCTTTGTGACCGCATGGCCTGCAGCACCCCAGGCCTCCCTGTCGCTCATCTTCTCCTGAAGTCTGCCCAGGTTCGTGTCTGTTGCATCAGCGACACCATCCAATCATCTCATCCTCTGGCGCCCTCTTCTTCTTCTGCCCTCGATCTTTCCCAGCGTCAGGGACTTTTCCAGTGAGTCATCTGTTCACATCAGATGACCAAAATATTGGAGCTTCAGCTTCAGCATCAGTCCTTCCAACGAGTATTCAGGGTTGATCTCCCTTAAGATTGACTGGTTTGATCTCCTTGCTGTCCAAGGGACTTTCAGGAGTCTTCTCCAGTACCAAAGTTCAAAGGTATCAATTCTTTGGTGCTCCGCCTTTATGGTCCAGCTCTCACAGCTGTACACGACCACTGGGAAGACCATAGCCTTGACTGTGCAGACCTTTGTCGGCAGAGTGATGTCTCTGCTTTTCAACACTCTGCCTAGGTTTCTCATCACAGGAGCTGTGACGTCGTCTGATTTCATGGCTGCAGTCACCATCTGCAGTGGTTTTAGAGCCCAAGAAGAGGAAATCTGTCACCATTTCCACCTTCTCCCTTTCTATTGCCAGGCAGTAGAAACATGTAGAAACATGCCATGCCTGTCCTCCATGCACAGGATCAGATGCACGTAGGATCATGTAGGGTCATGCGTCTGGTCCTGTTAGCACTGGGGTGCAGCACTATTTACAGATGAGGAGTATATTATTAAAAGACAAACAATTATGCATAAAATAGGGAAGCAAATGGTTTTATTATATAGCACAAGACATTTTATTCAATATCATATAAACTTATAATGGAATATAATTTGCAAAAAATAACTGGATCACTGTGCTATACACCTGAAATAACACAATATTTTAGCTGTATATCATTAGAGAAAGCACTGTGCTGTACACTTGAAAGTAACGCAGTATTGTTACTGTTTATCATTAGAGAAAAAAGAAAAAAATGAATAAGTGAAGAGTTAAATAGACCAAAAATATGAAGAAAAAGCAATTAAAAGATGGATAGCAGAATGCACTCATTCTTTTCCTACTATTAAGTTGTTGGATAGATAAAGTGGGAGAAGTTCCTTTAGAAAGAGCAAAATTTTGTAAAGGAATACTGTTAAGGTACAAAAAATAAATTCTAGAAATTTCAGTTCAGTTCAGTCACTCAATAGTGTCTGACTATTTGCAACCCCATGGACTGCAGCACACCAGGCTGCCTGTCCATTACCAACTCCCGAGCTTACTCAGACTCATGTCCATTGAGGAGGTGATGCCATCCAACCATCTCATCCTCTGTTGTCCCTTTCTCCTCCCACCTTCAATCTTTCCCAGCATCAGGGTCTTTTCAAATGAGTTAGTTCTTCGCATCAGGTGGCCAAAGTATTGGAGTTTCAGCTTCAGCATCAGTCTTTCCAGTGAATATTCAGGACTGATTTTCTTTAGAATGGACTGGTTGGATCTCCTTGCAGTCCAAGGGACTCTCAAGAGTCTTCTCCAACATCACAGTTCAAAAGCATCAATTCTTCGGCCCTCAGCTTTCTTTATGGTCCAACTCTCACATCCATACATGACTACTAGAAAAACCATAATTTGACTAGATGGACTTTTGTTGGCAAAGGAATGTCTCTGCTTTTTAATATGCTGTCTAGGTTTGTCATAGCTTTTCCTCCAAGGAGCAAGCAAGGTGATTCATGGCTGCAGTCACCATCTGCAGTGATCTGGGAGCCCAAGAAGATAAAATCTCTCACTTTTTCTATTGTTTCCCCATTTATTTGCCATGAAGTGATGGGACCAGATGCCATGATCTTAGTTTTCTGAATGTTGAGGTTTAAGCCAGCTTTTTCACTCTCCTCTTTCACTTTCATCAAGAGGCTTTTTAGTTCCTTTTCACTTTCTGCCATAAGGGTGGTGTCATCTGCATTTCTGAGGTTCTTGATATTTCTCCCAGCAATCTTGATTCCAGCTTGTACTTCTTCCAGCCCAGCGTTTCTCATGATGTACTCTGCATAGAAGTTAAATAAGCAGGGTAACAGTATACAGCCTTGATGTACTCATTTCCCAATTTGGAACTAGTCTGTTGTTCCATGTCCAGTTTTAACTGTTGCTTCTTGACCTACATAGATTTTCTCAGGAGCCTGGTAAGATGATCTGGTATTCCCATCTGTTTAAGCATTTTCCACCGTTTGTTGTGATCCATGTAGTCAAAGGCTTTGGTGTACTCAATAAAGCAGAAGTAGTATGTTTTTCTGGAACTCTCTTGCTTTTTAGTGATCCAACATATGTTGGCAATTTGATCTGTTTCCTCTAACTTCCTAAATCCAGCTTGAACATCTGGAAGTTCATAGTTCACATACTATTGAAGCCTGGCTCGGAGAATTTTGAGTATCACTTTGCTAGTGTGTGAGATGAGTGCAATTGTGCAGTAGTCTGAACATTCTTTGGCATTGCCTTTCTTTGGGATTAGAATGAAAACTGACCTTTTCCAATCCTTTGGCCACTGCTGAGTTTTGCAAATTTGCTGGCATATTGAGTGCAGCACTTTCACAGCATCATCGTTCAGGATTTGAAATAGCTCAGCTGGAATTCCATCACCTCCGTTAGCTTTGTTCGTAGTGATGCTTCCTAAGACCCCCTTGACTTCACATTCCAGGATGTCTGGCTCTAGGTGAGTGACCACACCATCGTGGTTATCTGGGTCATGAAGATCTTTTTTGCATAATTCTTCTATGTATTCTTGCTACCGCTTCTTAATATCTTCTGCTTCTGTTAGGTCCATACCATTTCTATCATTTATTTGCATGAAATAAAGAGCCCTTCTTTGCATGAAATGTTCCTTTGGTATCACTAATATTCTTAAAGAGCTGTCTAGAACTTTAGTGCTAATATTTTGTTTTTCTCTAAGTTTTTGAAAATTTTTAGCATATATTTTCTAAAATATTATCTGGCAGGTGTGGGAAAATTTTAATGACTTTAGGGGCTTAAATTTCAATTTGCTACTGAGTTAGTGTTATATTTTATCTCATTTGTTCTGAATTTGAACTAAGAAGTACATCATGTTTTTCATTGTTCTACTTTTGGAATTAGCTTTTCTTTCTTACTCTAGACAAGAAGATGTTAGCTGCTTAAGTCTCTTATTTTTCTCAATATAATGCATGAAATTTTCATGTTAAATCATACTGTTTATATTATTGTGATCATTTTTATAGCTTAAATATTATTTTATGAGTATGTTTCTTGTATACCATTTTTGATTCTTAATAATTGCCTTTTTCTTCAGTTGATTTCTTTTTTCTGTTTTTGTGTCACATACTTATCCACAGTCTATCAGAAGCTAAAACGTATTTGGAATCTGTGTTCTTTTTAACATTTTCTTCAGTTCAGTCGCTCAGTTGTGTCCGACACTTTGTGACCCCATGAATCGCAGCACACCAGGCCTCCCTATCCATCACCAACTCCCGGAGTTCACCAAAACTCACGTGGATCGAGTTGGTGATACCATACAGCCATTTTTATCCAGAAATCTGTTTGCACAAGTGTTTTAAAATGTAGATTACTGGAAGTGATGTGGTTAGGTCAGAGAATACACTTTTAATTTTAGCATTGCTTTTCAAATAAAATGCTAAATGAAGGTATTAAAACTCGTGAATTATTGACAATTTTCATTGTTATTTGTTTACTGCAAGATTATATATTACAGTGCTGTTCCTGCTTTTTGTTGATAACTAGAGTGACTTCTATGAAATTGAATTATATTTTAGAAATTTGCGGAAAACTGAAGATAGAAAAAGGAAACTAGAAGAGCTTCTTAATTCTGTTGGTCAAAAAGTATCAGAACTCAAAGAAAAGTAAGTTAAGTTTTGAAATATATTTTGAGTATTTGAAAACCTACTGCAATTGATACTTAAGTTTAAAAAAACTGTTATAATTAATATATTAATTTTTTGATTTATCACTTTAAAATGGTGAATGATATAAAATCATACTGTATACCTTTTTAAAAAGTTTAATAAAACAAAAATATTATAAGTTTCCATTTGTATAGCTATCACTGTGTATATTTCCAAGCAATGGAAAACTGAGCAGGAAGAAGTGAATGTACGTGTTAATGCTGGGAGTGTTTACATTTGGTATTCCTACTTCTTTATTATTTTGACCTCAGCATCTTAGACTTCTGTATTGCTGATGATGCTACAGTACTACTTATTCCATAGTCTGGAATTGTGAATGGTATATGATCATGTTAAAAATGTTTTATCTTTTTAGTTTTGCTCTTTTTGGTATTAAAAATGTTCCTTCATGCAAATATGCTCAAATCTAAAATCTCTTTATGAAAGGAATTAATCTTAAAGCCCTCATGTACCTCTTTGTTCCTGTGATTGTTTTTAATGTAGGACAAAAAAAATACTGGTATGGAACTTACAAATATAGAAACATTTTCATTTAAGAATTGTAAAGATTGGAAAACTGGAGAACATGTCATTAAATATAGCATATGTTATCACTTGCTATTTTCTTTAAGTCATGTATTACATTTCCTTTTTTTCTTATGGAAGAAATGCACATTATTGTACCAAGAAAAAGTTCCATTAGACTAAAATCTATTAATTGTTTTTTCTATATATAGTCAGGAAACAATCATCTCTATTTACATTTTTATATATTTACTTAATATACATAAATTAAAGGTATAGTGAAAGCTAGAGATTCAATGTTTTTAATATTCTTGAATTTTTTTATATTAGACATATAGATATGAAATCACATCATTTCCCTCCTGGTATTTAATTAAAGTAGTATAAGGAAAATGATATATTCTTTTCAATATTACATGCTCAGAATCAGTACTTACTCATACTGAAGTAATTATCAAATATTTATTGAGTAGTTAGCTTATAGTGCCAGTGTTTTAACTCCATTTATTAGCTGTTTGCAAGTGTCAGATGTTGTCCTAGGCACTTTACATAATACATGTTTTTAGCATCTAGAACAATATTGAGAGGCGGATATTCTTCCATTATTTGCAATTAGAACGCTAAGGATTAGAAAGGTTTGCTTAAGTTGAACAAGTAGTAAACGAGTAAGCAAGCATTAGATCCTATATTTGTCTGGCTCGTTTAAGTTCCTTTTCTTAGTCACTGCATCATATTACTAGTATTTTGGGAGGATTATTATGAAAACCTTCTGAATAATATGATTGAGGACTTGTGGAGAATGTGACTGAGGAATTGGATTTTTAATTTTAATTAATTTAAATTTAGATAGCCACATGTGGCTGCCATATTGGACAAGTGACTCCTAGAGTCTTATGTCTCGGGGAGGGAAGAACAGGGCAGTTAGAGAGGCAATAAAGAATAGAGGGCCTGCAACTTAATAGCACACCCGTATATGAATTTCAGGTCCTCTACTTACTATTGGCAAGATCTGTTTGGACCCAAGTCTCCATATTTATAAAATGAGAATTATAGCACTAATTTTGAACTGTTCCTAGAATCAGCACGATCCTATGTGTTCTCTTTTATGTATTTATTTATCTATGGCCGGGCTGGGTCTCTGTAGCTATCCGTGGGTATTCTCCAGTTGCAGCTAGCAAGGGCTGCTCTCTAGTTGTAATGTGGTTGCGGCTTGTGGGCTCTAGAGTGTGTGGACCTCAGCAGTTGTGGTGCACAGGTTGCCTCGCAGCATGTGGGATCTTCCTGGGCCAGGGATTGAACCTGTGTCCCCTGCATTGGCAGGCAGATTCTCAACCACTGGACCACCAGGGAAGCCCAGTCCTCGGCATTTTGAAGGCACTTACATATTTGTTGAAGGACTAAGTAATCATATGGAATCTGCTATTATATTTAGTAAAATAATAAATTTGTACAAGCATTTTTAAGGAAAATAATTTAAAAAGAAGTTTGAAACTTTGGCAGTTGGGCACATAGGGAGAGAATATATCTAGTGGGATGACTATTTGATGTGAGTTGAAAAATTTTATTTGTAATTTTCATAGGTGTGTATTTGTGGGAGTTAGAATGAGGGGTGAGGTGGGTGTAAGGAAGAAGCTGGATAATGGAGCAGCCCATTGACAGTCATGGCAGGTGAAAGACAGTGCATTGTTTGAAAATATACAGTTCTGCTGATGTTGACATCTAGTTTTACTGGACTAAATAAAATCAAATAAAACTGAAAAGACAAATTAGATCAATCTTATGACAGGAACTTTGAATGTCATGTTGATGTTTATACATAATGTAGTAGGATATCACAGCCCTGTGAGAATATTCCCCTTTAAATGTAAGCATTGGGATCGTGTCTATTATAATAATGATATTTTATATGTAAATATTATCAATATTATAATTAAAATTCTAGTATAAAAGTTTACTACCTAAGCATAATGTATTAAATCTATCTTAAATCTGATTGTCTTTAATTAAATTTTAATGTTTTCATAGATTTCAGAGCAGGACTTCAGAAGCTGCCAAACTTGAAGCTGAAGTAAGCAAAGCACAAGAAACAATTAAAGCTGCAGAAGTCTTAATTAATCAGCTCGATAGAGAACACAGGAGATGGAATGCACAGGTTTGTCTGAGATCACACAGTGAAGTGAAAGTCGCTCAGTCCTGTTGCACTGTTTGCAACCCCATGGACTATACAGTCCATGGCCATAAAGAGGCATTGTTTAAGACAGGAAATCTATGATGTATTTGTTAACAAAAATGAAAAGGCAAAATATCCATTAACTGTCAGCCGGCTTAGGATAAATGATCTAGATATTAATGGCCCTGTTGTGAATTAATCTTTAAGCACAATATCTTTATATGAATGGATTTTAGACAAAGCAACCTATTTCTCTTTTAGTTAGGGGAGATCAGTTCAGTTCAATTCAGTCGCTCAGTTCTGTCTAACTCTGCGACACCATGGACTGCAGCACACCAGGCCTCCCTGTCCATTACCAACTCCTGGAGCTTACTCAAACTCATGTCCATCAAGTCGGTGATGCCATCCAACCATCTCATCCTCTGTCGTCCCCTTCTCCCACCTTTAATCTTTCCCAGCATCAGGGTCTTTTCAAATGAGTCAGATCTTCGCATCAGGGGGCCAAAGTTAGAGTTTCAGTTTTAGCATCAGTCCTTCCAGTGAATATTCAGGACTGATTTCCTTTAGGATGGACTGGTTGAATCTCCTTGCAGTCCAAGGGACTCTCAAGAGTCTTCTCCAACACCATAGTTCAAAGCATCAATTCTTCAGCACTCAGCTTTCTTTATAGTCCAGCTCTCACATCCAGACATGACTACTAGAAAAAACCATAGCCTCAACTAGACGGACCTTTGTTGGCAAAATAATGTCTCTGCTTTTTAATATGCTGTCTAGGTTGGTCATAGCTTTTCTTCCAAGGAGCTTGTCTTTTAATTTCATGGCTGCAGTCACCATCTGCAGTGATTTTGGAGCCCCTCCAAATAAAGTCTGTCACTGTTTCTGTTGTTTCCCCATCTTTTTTGCCATGAAGTGATGGGACCAGATGCCATGATCTTAGTTTTCTGAATGTTGAGTTTTAAGCCAATTTTTTCATTCTCCACATTCATCAAGGATAGGAATGAAAATGAGTAGATGGAAAGTTTAGTACTCTTTAGAGCCTGTTTTGGATTTCCTTTACCAAGACAGTCCTCTTAGGATCTGACACTTTTGGGCATTTATTTGTTTTTGAAATCCTCTATTTCAGCTTGGCTCATTTGTTTTGATTTTGCTTTTCTTTAACCAGTTAGATTCCTTCCCTCACGGGGTGATCCTCATCTGCTCATCCAGTAATGTTGATTGCCTCTTAGTATTCTCCTTGTCAGATCCCTTCTCAGCAAATAGAGAGAAACTCTGGGGTTTCTCATATAGTCTTTAAAATATTAACCCATATGATGATATTTGATCAGATGTATATTTCTAGAATGCTGACTTTTAAATTCCTATTTCTAACTATGCTTAGATATTGGCCTTCAACTGTTTCAGGAGCTCAGACACCTCTGAATTTTTTTCTTGTCTCATATCAAATCTCTTTTCTTTTCCAGTGTCGTAAGGCATCCTTCTTCTATGTATCAAAATGAAAAATATGTGATTTTCTTAGACTCTTTTTATTAATTTGTATCCCTTTGCATATATTCCTCATATTTGTCTTCCATCCTTAATGCTCTTGTTTTTTTTTTTTTTTTCACCTGAATTCTCCTTGTCTTTCTTCTCTCTGACCCTGAAACTAGTTGATACTTTGGCAGCTGAAATCTTTCGGAAACCTAGGCTCGTTATTACCACTCATTGCTCTGTTTAAACACTTTCAGTGGCTCACTATTAACCACAGGTTAAAACTGAAGCAACTTTGCATGGCATGGGAAAATGTTAAAATCCCCCTTCTTCTAGCCAACTGTTTCTCTTTTTATTATTCCTCTATTGGTAATCTTTCTGTGCAGGCTTATGCTTTAGGCCCCCTATGCTTCTAAAAAAGTCTCCTTGCTTACTGTTTGTTTTTTGGCTTTGTTCTTACTCTTTGTGCCTTAATCATATTTTAGAAAGTGATGGTATTTTCACAATGTTTATTATAATCATTAGGAAATTTCAATGAAAGAATATATTCTTCTTTATAGATATGTTGGGATATCATATATTGTTTTAATATCACAGCAAGATCTAAGGTCTTGCTAGTATTTCTACATTTTGAAAATTGTATTCAAGATAGGTAATTACTTTAAACCAATGAATGATTTTTTCCTAGAAACAAAGCTTGAATTTGTGAAGCTTTTTTTTTTTTTTTCCTCTTAGGACATATCCATCTCTCTCTCTCTCTCTCTCTCTCTTTTTCAGGTTGCAGAGATGACAGAGGAATTAGCTACTCTTCCTAAAAGAGCTCAACTAGCTGCTGCATTTATTACATATCTTTCTGCTGCTCCTGAGGGTCTGAGAAAAACCTGTTTGGAAGCATGGACCAAGTTCGCTGGTCTTGAAAGTTTGTATTTAGTTAATTCATAAATTTGAAGTTTTAGTATATGAAAAGCATATCTTTTGATTTTTGTTATTTTATTTTTTTAGGATTAGGAAAACTTTCTGTAAGTTAATGGATACCATAAGTGCTTAGATTTGCTAAATTCTACAAATGTTCTGAGAATCAATCTATTATGTTGACTCTTGTCCCCCTAAAACCACTTTTGAAACTGAGACCACTGAATTATTTTGATATTGTATGAATGCAGTTAAACATTTTATTAATTTTTACACTGATTTCATATGGTAAAATGTGATGTAGGAATCCCAAAATTCTTTGTGAATTTTGTGTTTTTTAATGAATTATTATAGTTGTGAAACATTTATTTAATAGAAGAAAACTAATTCAGTTGTTTCATTTCTTTGCATCGTTAATTTTTTTTTTCTCTTTAACTTCTGGTACTAAATGCAGAAGGATGGATTGAATATTAAGAATGATCATTGGACTTTTGTTGGAGTATATTTTAAATAGTTTTATTCTCTTTTCTTCATCAATCATAAGATTATTATTATCATTGATATCTTTAATTTTTCAGAATTTGATCTGAGGAGATTTCTTTGTACTGAAAGTGAACAGTTAATTTGGAAAAGTGAGGGCCTACCATCAGATGACCTTTCCATAGAAAATGCTCTTGTTATCTTACAGGTAATTAATCTACTTAACTTTTCTCATTAGAAATGTTTCTTTTGAAGCTTGCTGCAGGAAGTACCTTCTTAAAATCCTTAGGCTTTCACAGTTAGTCTTTAGTTATCTAAAAGTAAAAATATTTTCCTAACAAAAACCCATTTAAGATTCAGTTAGCAACTCTACAATTTTAGTGTAATTTATTTTTACCTTCATATAAAATTATAAATTAAAATGGTATTATTTTGATGGCCAGATATTATTATTTGAACTTCCTGATATGAATAGAAACATTTTAGGGATACTTGATTTATTTGGCTATATAGCTCTTCCATCTAAAGTATATTTTAAAAAAATTTTATACTTTTATTTCATTTTGCTTTATAAACAATGTTATGCAGAATGAAGATAGGTAAGTTTGGGTTATAAATTGAAGATGACCATGTGTGTATTTTGGAAAATTTTCCTTTTCCATAGTATGCGTTTCCCAGAAGTCATTATTTAGAATTGAAACTATTATGCCTTAATTAGCAGTGAATGTGAAAACTAAACTCAAAACCTTGTGTACAAGCAAATCATTTCTTTGTATGAAGTTGAATTTTTACCATTAATTTAATTTACCTTTCTGATATAGAATTTGAAAGATAACTTGTACCTCTTGAAAATATGTTTCATTTTTTTCTCTTCGTTTTATCTGAATAGTTTATATTACTAGTATTTTCTTTTATCTCTACAACTCTTTTCTCTGTCCACACACCATTTCTTTATTCTAAATGCTTCTCCTTAGGGAGTGTAAGTCATATTATTATAAGATTCATATTGGGGTCCCTGTTTATTCCCATGTAATTTATTGTTTTATTCAACTATCAATTGACTCTACTTTGACTCATTACATTAGAGTTACTAGTATAAGAGTCACTGAACAAAGATTAAACAATTTTACCTTCTTTTAATTTGATTTGGCCTAAGCTTTACTTTTTAAACATTTTTATCATTTTTCACACTAGAATTACAAATCTGGAACTCTAAATGTGTATATACTCAGTACAGCCTAGTACTTTTTCTCATGTTTGCTATTCTTTTCCTAAGGTTTCATAGTTGCTTCTTCATTTTCAGTATTCCAAGAAAGCAGTTGTTTGAAGATTTAAAAAGATTAGTTTAAGATTTTTCTTTCTTATTCCATAAGAAATCAGAGACCTTTAGAAAAAAATTTATCACAATTGTTTTTGTTTTTCTAATAATAGTAAGTGAAATATTTACTTTTCTATTCTGAATTTGTCTTTCATGATGAATTTGGGAAATACTGTCTTTGAAATTCATTTTCATAACAAGCTTAGTACACTTTGTATTTAATGTTGCCAGCTTTCTTATAGACACATACGCATTTATATGACAAAACAAAGGGCTTCCCTGGTAGCTCAGCTGGTAAAGAATCTGTCTGAAATGCAGGAGACCCTAGTTTGATTATTGAGTCAGAAGGATCCTCTGGAGAAGGGATAGGCTACCCACTCCAGTATTCTTGGTCTTCCCTGGTGGCTCAGCTGGTGAAGAATCCACCTGCAATGCAGGAGACCTGGGTTCAGTCCCTAGGTTGGCTAGACACCTTGGAGGGGGGCATGGACAGAAGAGCCTGGGGGGCTACAGTCCATGGAGTCACAAAGAATCGGACACGACTGAGCAACTAAAACAGCATGACAAAACGAAACCATCTGGAAAATTTTGTTAGAGTAATTAATTAAATATTTTGTTGAAATGGGTTTACCATTGTGTTCAACATTCTGTCTGAATTCTAAAATAAACTTTGTAGTTGAGGGTGTGGTTGGATAGCGCAATTCTATAACATCTACTCATTAACATTACCACGTGATATGAAATTAGATGTCTATATGTTTACAATATGTGGTTCTGGGATTATTTTCTGAGAAAAAATGACAAGGTGTGATGAATTATGTATCATTTAACTATAATAAAGCATTTCAGAGATTCTTTCTCATAGTGCAGTCTTTCCCAGTTTCAAGGCCTATAGCCACTCCGTCACTTATAAGCTAACTACTTATTTGTGCCTTGTATATTCAAAATTATTCCTTTGTATTATCACAAAGGGTGCTTTGGAGTTCTCATATTTGTGTTCAGTTAACTATTGAAGTATATGTGTTGTTCGGGTGAGGAAATAGTCAAATAATTATCTACCACTGGCCTTGTAACACAAGCCATTAGTTCTGTTACATAAGCAGAAAGCTTCTATGACTGTGTCCTTGAGGAGGGGGAAGAATTTGGCCACAGTGACCATATGTCTTGGATTGCTTGGACTATGATTTACACCTGTTGTTGCTGCTGCTAAGTGGCTTCAGTTGTGTCCAACTCTGTGCAACCCCATAGATGGCAGCCCACCAGGCTCCCCCAACCCTGGGATTCTCCAGGCAAGAATACTGGAGTGGGTTGCCATTTCCTTCTCCAATGCATGAAAGTGAAAAGTGAAAGTGAAGTCGCTCAGTCATGTCCGACTCTTAGCGACCCCATGGACTGCAGCCTACCAGGCTCCTCCATTCACAGGATCCTCCAGGCAAGAGTATTGGAGTGGGGTGCCATTGCCTTCTCCGTTACACTTGTTATCCCGATGTAATTATTAAAAATTTTGTTTTGGGTGATTTTATGATCTTCCTGCTTTTGTGAAACTCAGGGGATAAATGGAGAGTATGAGACCCAGGTGGCACAGTGGTAAAGAATCCGCCTGCCAGTTCAGGAGATGTAGGAGATGCAGGTTCAGTCCCTGGGTTGGGAAGATCCCCTGGAGAAGGAAATGGCAACCCACTCCCGTGTTCTTGCCTAGAGAATCCCATGGACAGAGGAGCCTGGTGCGCTAGTCTGTGGGGTTGCAAAGAGTTGGACATGCCTGAGCGATTGAGCATGCGTGCACATGTCTGTTAGACACTATGGAGAGGTGTGAGTAAAGAGCATCCAGAAAGAAGATGGAAACTATGATTCGTTTAAATTTCACAGTTTATAAGTTTTTCTTGGTTTAATCTTCACAGTATTGTAAATTTTTCTTGTAAAGACATGTACTAGCTATTTGTTTTTTGTTGTTTATGGACAGTTCAGTGTCAAATTAGTTTTCTTTAAACCACCCACACGTATCTGAGAATGTTTTTCCCTCCTGCCATTTACTGTGTGTTGAGGCAATGCAAGCTAATTTGGTATTAGTCTAAAGAATATAGACTTGTGAAGGTAAATTACATTGAGACATATCTTTGTCATTAAATCCCCAATACATAATAATAATAAACACTTTTGTATACTTACTATGTTGTTTGTGCATGCTCAGTTGATCAGTTGTTTCCATCTCGTTGCCACTCTATAAACTATAGCCTGCCAGGCTTCTCTGTTCATGGGATTTTCCAGGCAAGAATACTGCAGTGAGTTGCTATTTCCTTCTCCAAGAGATATTCCAAATCCAGGGATCCAACTGGCGTCTCCTCTGCCTCCTGCATTGGCAGGAGGGTTCTTTATCTTTGAGCCACCTGGGAAGTCCATTTTGTTCATATATTATTATTTAAAAATTAATAGAAGTAAAGCACTTAAATACTTAACTCATTTACTTTTCAAATCAACCCTATTTAGTCAGTCAGTCATTTCAGTCGCTCAGTCGCATCTTGACTCTTTGCGATCCCATGTACTGCAGCACACCAGGCCTCCCTGTCATCACCAACTCCCGGAGTTTACGCAAACTCATGTCATTGAGTTGGTGATGCCATCCAACCATCTCATCCTCTGTCGTCCCCTTCTCCCGCTTTCAGTTTTTCCCAGCATCAGGGTCTTTTCCCGTGATACAGTTCTTTGCATCAGGTGGCTAAAGTATTGGAGTTTCAGCTTCAGCATCAGTCCTTCCAATGAATATTCAAGACTGATTTCCTTGATGGACTGGTTGGATCTCCTGCAGTCCAAGGGACTCTGAGGAGTCTTCTCCAATACCATAGTTCAAAAGCATCAATTCTTTGGTGCTCAGCTTTCTTTATAGTCCAAATATCACATCTATACATGACTACTGGAAAAACCATAGCTTTGACTAGATGAATCTTTGTTGGCAAAGTGATGTCTCTGCTTTTTAATATGCTATCTAGGTTGGCCATAACTTTTCTTCCAAGGAGCAAGCGTCTTTTAATTTGATGACTGCAGTGACCATCTGCAGTAATTTTGGAGTCCCCAAAAGTAAAGTCTGTCACTGTTTCCACTATTTCCCCATCTATTTCCAGTGAAGTGATGGGACCAGATGCCTGACCTTAGTTTTCAGAATGTTGAGTTTTAAGACAACTTTTTCACTCTCCTCTTTCACTTTTTCTTTCTTCCATAAGGGTGGTGTTATCTGCATGTCTGAGGTTATTGATATTTCTCCAGGCAGTCTTGATTCTAGCTTGTGCGTTTCTCATGATGTACTCTGCGTATAAGTTAAATAAGTAGGGTGACAATATACATCCTTGACATACTCCTTTCCCTATTTGAAAACAGTTGTTTGTTCCATGACCAGTTGTAACTGTTGCTTCTTAACCTGCATACAGATTTCTCAGGAGGCAGGTCAGGTGTTCTGGTATTCCCTCTCTTTAAGAATTTTCCACAGTTTATTGTGATCCACACAGTCAAAGGCTTTGGCATAGTCAATAAAGCAGAAGTGGGTGTTTTTCTGAAACTCTCTTGTTTTTTTGATAATTCAGCAGATGTTGGCAATTTGATCTCTGGTTCCTCTGCCTTTTCTGAATCCAGCTTGAACATCTGGAAGTTCACAGTTCACGTACTGTTGAAGCCTGGCTTGTAGAATTTTGAGCATTACTTTGCTAGTGTGTGAGATGAGTGCAGTTGTGCGGTACTTTGAACATTCTTTGGCATTGCCTTTCTTTGGGATTGGAATGAAAACTGACCTTTTCCCGTCCTGTGGCCACTGCTGAGTTTTTCAAATTTGCCGGTATATTGAGTGCAGCATCATCTTTTAGGAGTTGAAATAGCTCAACTGGAATTCCATCACCTCCACTAGCTTTGTTCATAGTGATGCTTCCTAAGGCCCACTTGACTTCACATTCCATGATGTCTAGCTCTGGGTGAGTGATCACACAATCGTGATTATCTGGATTGTGAATATCTTTTCTGTACAGTTGCTCCATGTATTCTTGCCACCTCTTCTTAATATCTTTTGCTTCTGTTAGGTCCATACCATTTCTGTCCTTTAGGTACACGTATTATCCTTTTGTAGATAAGGAAGTTGAGATGCAGAAGGGTTAAGTTTCTTGTTGAAGGTCACAGAGCTGTCTAAAGGTAAAGCCAAGATTCAGACATTGCCGCCTAGCCAGTCTATGCTGTAAGACTGCCTTTGAGAGACATGTGTTTATGGTTCTGTATATGTTTTAACTTTTTTGTTTTGTGTTATTTCCATCAATGTAATTCTCCTTATGTTATCAAAAGATGACTTTTAGTTGTATTTACAAAATATTTCTACCCTTACCCCACTTGTGGTTATTAAAAATAAAAATAAAGTTGTAGTTTTATAAATGTTTTAAACAGTAGTTTCTTTCTTATTGGATGAAAGTCAGAAGGGACAAACTTTCAAGTATAAAATAAATAAGCACTAGGGACATTATGTACAACATGATAAATATTATTAGCACTGCTCTATGTTATATATGAAAGTTGCTTAGAGATGAAATCCTAAGAGTTCTCATTGCAAGAAAAAAAAAACTATTTCTTTAATTTTGCATCTGTATGATATTATGGATATTCACTAAATTTACTATGACAATCATTTCATGATACATGTAAGTGAAATCACTGTTTTGTACATCTTAACTTACACATGATTGTCAATTATATCTCAGTAAAAGTGGAAGAAAAAAATCGCTTTCAAAAATGTCCCCTAACTAATCTTTTTTTTCCCCCCAAGGAGAGAAGAATTACAATTGATATCATGTTTGACTCTAACGTTTGACGTCTGTTCTGAGCCCCTGATCTGTAGTTCTAATTTCCTATTAGATATTATTTTCTGGAGCTTTGTATGCAGTTCAAACTTTGTCTTTAATCATTAAAAAAAAATTTTTTTTTAAGTTTAGAATCAGTGGCCAAGTACATATAATACATTTTCTTTTTAAAAAGTAATTTATGCTTTAAAGTAACTGAGATGTTCAAATGGTTTAAACTAGCTTCAGGATTCAAATGATATTACCAGGACATCTCTCTCTCTCTTTCCTCCATCTTAATAGATGGATTTATTCTTCGATATTCTTAGATGGATTTATTCTTAGATAGGTTCTGCCATGTGTTATTGATAGACATTGGTGACTCGTGAGTTTTACCAGTATCACAGTTTCTGTTCTCGGACTAATGATATCGCTTCTCATCCTTTCCATCATTTATGCCAGTCCTCAACAAAAGTTTCTTATTGGTTAGTTTGGGTCACTTGCTCACCCCTTGTATGCAGTTCTGGAGGATTGATAATCCCATGAGAAATGTATGATTGGGGCATGCATGTTAGGCAAAGGTAGCTGTGTTCTCTAGTAATTGTTTCTCTTCCCTCTGACTTATTATAACCTGCTTCTCTTCTGTTTCCTAATGCTGGAGATGTCACTGTTTTGGTCTAGTAATGCAGATTGCAACTCATTCTTGGCTATGTCTCTTTAATTGTTCTCTCAGTTAATTATTCAGCCAGTCTTCCCAAATCTATTTCTCAAATGTGTCCTCAATTCATTCTGTTCCAACCGTGCCTGCTGCCAGTGGCTTCACTGAGGCCTACCTCATGTTGTGGTAGATACATCATCACAGCAGCTGGTCACTTGCCCCCAGTATCAGTTCCTTTATTGTTTTTGGACTGATTCTCCTAAAATGTTAATCTGATCATGACAATTCCTTGAATAATGTATTTCAGTGACTGCTCATTACCTGAAAAGAAAAGTTTCATTATCCTTAAACATGGCATGAAAGCTTCTTTATGATCAGAAAGACCTCTGATTACTCCTACCATTTTATATGCATCATCTTTGCCTAAACTTTTTTTTGGCCATCACTATTTATATTGATAATTTATTGCAAAGAGCCAAAAGAACCAATGTATAAAATTTCAAAAATAACAAAACTGCCTGTACTTTTACTCCAACTATACTAAGTCACTGGTGGTTTTCCAAATACTCCCAGGCCTTTCACTCTTCTCTCAATCATGCTGTTGTCTGGACCAAATTTGCTTTTTATTTTTTAACTTCTTTCCCTGGCAAAGTCCTATCTTTTTTTTTTTTTTTTTTTAACCCCATGGACTGCAGTCTGCCAGGCTGCTCTGTCCATGGAATTTCCCAGGCAAGAATACTGGAGTGGGTTGCCACCTCCTTCTCCAGGGAAAGTCCTATCTTTTTAAATCTATTTATACTTGAATTGCTTCCCAGCGGCTTCCCCTAACTCCACTTATGATCCACTTATAATTTTGAGTTATCTTTGATTTAAAAAAATTTTTCAGTTTTTGCTTCTTTATTGGATGGTGGCCAGTAAGGGTGAGGGAATGTATTTTGTTAGTTTTTGTATCCCTTGCATTGTATGGTAGATGAATGAATGAAAGCTCAACGTTTTTGGATCTATAATTTGTTAAATGTAGAATTTGACCACATTTAATCATGGAACACACACCTAAAGTATGCCTTAGCGGTCTTCTCTGTGTCTCTGGAAAAGTATAAATAAGATGAACACAAACTTGTAAGTATTCTTTGAGGTTCTTAGGCATATTTTCTGTGCTAAATACATGATTTTTTGAAACATTATCTTATTCTCTTTTTAACTGCTTCAGATCATTGGCTTGAAATCATGGGTAAGAACTTTGTAAAATTTAAAATAATTGTTTTTGTAGTTAAGCAGAATCTGGTTTACTTGTGGAATGTTGGCTATTGAATGCTGGCATAAAACAAGATCTAAAACCTAGGGTGTAATACTTTGATAATACTTAGGAGGTTTGCTAGCCATGTTATTTTGCTTGCAATAGCACATATATGTGGTGGAGCAATAAGTGAAGCCTCCAGAAGTAGATGCTGGGTGAAGATCATACAGTGGGGTAACACTGGGGGATTCATGGTGTTAGTGGTCTCCTCTAGATACAGGTAAAAAGAGGCTGCAATATTTAGAGAGAATTTTAAAACAGTAATAAAGCTGTTTTAGAGTCAGTCAGCTCTTTATTATAACCGGGTGTTGGCAGTTTTCAGCATCCTTGCAGATAAATGCTGTTGATCCCCAGGACATGTTATCCCACCATCCCCCTCCTTTTGAGATGCCAGTACGGTAACATCCGTGGCCTTATTAGATCTACCCTAGTTCTAAGTCTTCACTTCACTGTTGCCCTCACGTGTTATCTTATCCTTATATCCTGTAACTGCATGTTTTTCAAATAAATGTGAAAATTTAAGAAAAATTGGGTCAGTTGTTATTTAAATCTGATTTTCTAGGTAACAATGACTATTAGATGGTTTAAAATTTATCATATATTTATGACATATGGTCAACTTAAATATATGTAAATATACATAAATATATAATTGGCTTTATATAGGTACGTATATATGTAAAGATATATAAATATATAATTGGCTTCCTTTCGTTTTCTGAATGGCATGTGTATGTAGTTTTCTAATTTTATGTTTGTTTCAGAGTTTAATTAGTGCAAGGTAATTAGTGAAGTAATGAATTTGGTTCATAGTTTGTTAGATCTTAACCAATCATCTTATGTAATTTTCTCTTCTAGGATAATCCTTTTTTAATAGTAATTATGTACACTCCTTTAGAAAAATTAGTCTTAAAATATAAATAATTATATCACTGATTATTTCAGCAATACTTTTATGATTAGCTCTTACTTCGTTTATTCAACCAAAGAATACCTACAGTTTAGGGACTGACTTGTATATTTTAAAACCAAAAAGAGAAGTGCAAATGGCATCTACTTAGGACTAGAATGCTTGCTTACTGTGTTGTTAATGTACATTTTCTGTGTTATTGAGTAGTAAATAAGACTATGTTCTAACTTTACTGTGGTTAAATTTGATAACCTAATATTAATTTCTGGTAAAATTTATTAATTTAGCCTCAAGTGGAGCTAAAAACTACCTTCATTTCCTCATTATAGTTGTATATTCGTGTTCTTCAAAACCTGAGAGAAAAACTCACTCATTAATTCTTTAATAATTTTTAGGCAATTACTTTCATTTAATGAAAGCTTATAATTTTTTTCTTTCAATTAGAGTCGAGTATGCCCATTTCTTATCGACCCTTCTTCCCAAGCTACAGAATGGTTAAAGACGCATTTGAAAGACTCACACTTGGAAGTTATTAACCAGCAGGTATGTGTTACTTATAATGTAGATACCAGGTACAGGTATGTGTTACTTATAATGTAGGTACCAAGTAGTAATGGAGTAACGACATCTTATGGTAGCAAGAGCTCTGGGTCTGCAATCAGAAAACATAGGTTCAAACCGAGTTCTTATAAGGTAACCTGGCATGGGTCCTGGGGAAAGAAATGTAGCTTTCTTAGCTTTAGTTTTATAATTTGTAGAAAGGAATAAGAATCTTTGTTTGATTCCTTCTATATGCAAAGTATTGATCTAAGCCCCAGGAATTTATGTTAGTAGTCACAGTTCATGCCCTTATGGAGATAATAATTTGTTTAGTTCCACTAAACAAATAAGCATTTATACTAAATACTGATTAAAGTTAAGTGCTATAGAAGGATGCTATAGAAGGAAGTTACCTAGGGATAGGAAAATCCCCTGGACTTTTAAATTTCCTCTCCGTGTAACGCAGCAGTGGTCGTCTGTGTTGTGTCTCGAGATCTGACAATTGGTCAGTGAAGTGTAATAGTGTTTTGTGTAGCGACTTCTCGCTGTCATGTTTGTCTTGCCAGAGAAATTATTTTTCATGGTTTTTGAGAAAATCTTAATGCATGATTAGTTTTTTAATCAATTTTTGAATTTAATCAAGTTTTTAATCATTTTAATTCAGATGCTTGAAAAATTACCTCTTTAAAATGTTCTTCACTTATGAAATTGGGATATCTAACTCATTTGTGTTTAAGAATAATTGTAATATGTAATTATTTATATAGTATATTAAATATTTAATGTCACTTATGGGGGTTGTAGTGAAAGTGAAGTTGCTCGGTCGTGTCCGACTCTTTGCGACCTCTGGACTGTACCCCGCCAAGCTCCTCTGTCCATGGGAGTCTCCAGGCAAGAGTACTGGAGTGGGTTGCCATTTCCTTCTCCAGGGGATCTTCCCAACCCAGGGATCAAACCCACGTCTCCCGCATTGCAGGCAGATGCTTTAACCTCTGAGAGTAGGATATTTAGATAATGATTATTATAATAAATCCAAATATTTAACTTTTTTAAACAAAGTTGGAGAATTGGAGTGGTATTTAAAGTGACTTTTTGCCTACTCAGAAGGACTAAAAATTCTTGCCTGGTTATAAAATTTTGTCTAAACATTTCTTTTCAAAATAATTAGAACTATCACAGCAAGATAAGTTTACTAGAATTCATCAGCTTGTCTTTGTTACTCCATTCAATGTTTGATATTTAATATAAATAGTTTTTATTAATAGCTAGATGAGTAAATTATTGCATATAGAATTTGAAAATTTTTTTCTGCATCAATTTGAAATTCTAGAAAATTTTAAAGGCTGTTTTTATTATTAATTTAAAATTCTTATTTTTCTAATATATATATTTAAATTATTTATGAATTTATTTGATAATTTATCCAGTAAACTTGGTTCATCATCAAATACTTATAAGTTGATGAAGACAATTATGAATAATTTATGTTATTAACATATTGATTTTAAAATGTTTGTATTATTCCTGTTAATATTTTCAATATATATATGACCTTTATAAATCTAAGGTAATAAAGGAATTCATATGTATTCTTATTTATTCTCTTAGGATAGTAACTTTATCACAGCTCTTGAGTTGGCAGTACGTTTTGGGAAAACCCTTATTATACAAGAAATGGATGGTGTAGAACCTGTACTTTATCCACTATTGAGACGAGATCTGGTTGCTCAAGGTAAATGAATATTTGACAGTTTCCAAAGAGTAACTATTTTTTAAATATAAAATATTCAACTTTACAACTACCTTTGACTTTTTTTTGTCTTTCCACTGAATCTGAGGATATGAAAACTTTTTGGAGGTGGATGATAGTAATGTCAGAATCTAATAGTAATAGCAGTTAAAAAACTTTTAATTAACGTGTATTTATACAAGAAGGGCCATATCAGGGTCTCCCACACCATTCCCAGGTACAGTGTCTTATGAGGAAGGCTCAAGGGACTCAGCACATGGGTGTACTCATGGCTTATGTTAATTGCAGGAAAGGCTACAAAGCAAAGTCAGCAAAGAGAAAAGGCACGTAGGGTGAAGTCAGGAGTCAGGAAACTAGGTGCAAATTCCGAGTCTTCTTTCATTGGAGTCACTCAGGCCCTGTTTATTTTATTTTATTTTTATTTTTCTCTTGAGCTTAATTTTTTTTTTTTGTTTTTTTTATTTTTTTAATTTTAAAATCTTCAATTCTTACAGGCGTTCCCAAACATGAACCCCCCTCCCACCTCCCTCCCCATAACATCTCTGTGGGTCATCCCCATGCACCAGCCACAAGCATGCTGTATCCTGCGTCAGACGTAGACTGGCGATTCAATTCTTATATGATACTATACATGTTAGAATGCCATTCTCCCAAATCATCCCACCCTCTCTCTCTGAGGCCAAAAGTCCGTTATACACATCTGTGTCTCCTTCCCTGTCTTGCATACAGGGTCGTCATTGCCATCTTCTAAATTCCATATATATGTGTTAGTATACTGTATTGGTGTTTTTCTTTCTGGCTTACTTCACTCTGTATAATCAGCTCCAGTTTCATCCATCTCATCAGAACTGATTCAAATGAATTCTTTTTGATGGCTGAGTAATACTCCATTGTGTATATGTTCCACAGCTTTCTTATCCATTCATCTGCTGATGGACATCTAGGTTGTTTCCATGTCCTGGCTATTATAAACAGTGCTGTGGTGAACATTGGGGTACATGTGTCTCTTTCAATTCTGGTTTCCTCGGTGTGTATGCCCAGCAGTGGGATTGCTGGGTCATACGGTAGTTTTATTTGCAATTTTTTAAGGAATCTCCACACTGTTCTCCATAGTGGCTGTACTAGTTTGCATTCCCACCAACAGTGTAGGAGGGTTCCCTTTTCTCCACACCCTCTCCAGCATTTATTGCTTGCAGATTTTTGGATCGCAGTCAGGCTCTGTTTAAATCCCCCAGGACAAGTTGTGATAACACATGTGTAAGTTGTCTACACACCAAGGAAGACTCAGTGTCCAGAGATTTCAAGGGGGCTGATTATGTAAGCATAGTCTGCCCAGCAGGGAGCAAAATTCCAGACTTCCCAAAGGAAAGCAGA
Organism: Ovis aries; assembly: GCF_016772045.2. Classification (NCBI taxonomy): domain Eukaryota; kingdom Metazoa; phylum Chordata; class Mammalia; order Artiodactyla; family Bovidae; genus Ovis; species Ovis aries. The sequence goes on along the minus strand of NC_056068.1, from coordinate 4,989,458 downwards.
TGTTCAGCATACACCATTTTGTTTGTACAACAGTTTAAGCACAGTGAGCTACTCTTTCCTGTTCTGGTAAACATACGAACCTTAACAAAATCCCCAATTCCCAGACAGTGGTTAAGGGCCTTGCAAGCTGGTCACCCTGAGAATATTGGTCTTAGAATGTTACATCACCTCTTTGTGCAGGTACCTAACCCAGACTTTGATATTAGGAAATAATGCCCTTAAGCTTTGCATGTTGTGCAAAGTGTATATGTGGACATACATAGACGTGTACTTATATATAAATACATAGTTACTTGCACGACACACTTTGCTAGCACCACGGAGTTTAGAAAATTGGAGTTTTGGGGGGCAAGGTGATGAAATCGCAAAGCCTGCACTATCTACTGATCGCCTTTCATCCCACTAATAGTTATGCTTGGCAAGCAGCGGTTGATGAGTTATGGAAAGAACTCTAGGAGTGGGACGGTTTCTGATGTAGCCTGGAGTTACCGCCCAGAGTTCAGTCTCTGGTCTCAGTCTGTTCTTTACTAGAGCTAATTCAGATCTGTTGAACCACCTCTTGCTATACTATCTTCAAGGAAGTGGAAAGGAATCTTTTGATCATCTGAATTTGACTCTCTTTATAGTTTATATGTTGTCCCTTGGGGTCATTAAATTTGTCTTAATGAGCTCTGACTGGTGTTAGGTCTTAACTGTATCTGCTTCACTGTCTGAGAATGGAGTTTGACAAGGTCCCCTAAAATTGAATGTGCTGAAAAATGATAATATTCTATGTCATGATTGGTTCGCGTGATGAACCACTATTCCAGATAGTTGTTCAGGGCTGATTGGGTGAATTTGTTAATTTCTATTCATTTCATTGAGAAAAAGGCAGTTAAAAGTCTTGACCCTACCTTACTTTTTCCACCTTCAGTCCAGAGTTGGATGTGTTCATATAACTTCAGCTGAAGTCTGTTATCCCCTTTAATTATACTTCACATTGTCGTTTTCCACAGTTTTGAGTTCCTCGTGAATAGTCATTTGTTATTGTACATTTCCGCTGAGGACAGAGGATGGTTGTCCTAAAATGACATAAAGCAAAGCTTTAATCTAAGCAATAACTGCATTTCTGCATAGTGATGTTGAAACAGGTACAAATAATAGGAATAGAATGTACTTCTCCTCAAATTTATGCAGTTCAAAAATCGCTTCAAATATGTATTGATCCAAAAGAAGAATAAGGTATAGTTCCTCCTCAAAGTCTCTACTGACTTTGGGCTTTATTTGTTTTTTATTTTCTAAGTGCTCCAGATGGTCGGTTAGGTTGCTTATTTGAGATTTTTCTTGTTTCTGGAGGTGGGCTTGCATTGCTTCTGTTGCAGTCTCTAGTGGCTGCCTTTGTGCAGGAGTGTCCCTCTGCAGTCTGCTTGTGCCTAGAGGCTTCCGTGGGAGCGCTGAAACTGATGTAAACCCCAAACCTGCCTTTCCTCTGGTTTGCTGGCAGCTGTCGCCTTGTAGGTTAGGCTGGAGATGGAGTTGTTCGTTCACAGCCAGGTGTTTCTGGGGCTTGTCCTCTGCTCCGTGGCCATCACTGGCTCTGGAGGGGAAAGGGCCTGTTCCCAAGTGGTTGGAGCAGAAGTTTTGAAGGTTGGGTCTGAGCTGGTTCCATCCCCTTTAAGTGTGTTCCCTCCCTGATCGGCACCAGCCTCGTTTCCCAGGAAGGGAGCCATGCCTGGATAAGAGGGGCTGGATGGGCCCTTGGTATTGGCCTGGGTACAAATTGTGGATGTCTTACCAGAGACAGAAGTTGTGGCTGCTCTGAGGTGCTGCCTGTGTAAGTACCTGTAATAGCTGGAAGGCAATGGCACCCCACTCCAGTACTCTTGCCTGGAAAATCCCATGGATGGAGGAGCCTGGTAGGCTGCAGTCCAGGAGGTCGCTAAGAGTCGGATACGACTGAGTGACTTCACTTTCACTTTTCACGTTTTCATGCATTGGAGAAGGAAATGGCAACCCACTCCAGTGTTCTTGCCTGGAGAATCCCAGGGACGGGAGAGCCTGGTGGGCTGCTGTCTGTGGGGTCGCACAGAATTGGACACGACTGAAGAGACTTAGCAGCAATAGCACCCTGCTCAGACATTTCTTTAGGTCTGAGTTTTCTTTTTCCCAGCTGAGCTTTCTGCTCATCTGTAGCAGCCCTTACCCCAGTTGAGCGGTTGTAGGCTTGGATTGGGGTATGTGCTAAAGCCTTCATAGGAACAGAGTCAGCTACCCGTGCAGCTTTAATCCCTTCTCTCCCCCTGGTTTAGCGGTAAGCAGGCATGTATTGTGGCTCCTTGTGAACAGCATCCAGGCTGCTCACAGTCCTCCTGTTAGTCCCAGCAGGTAGCACGGAGACTCATTTCTCAGTGTCAGACCTTTGGACAAGACCTTTGCATGGTTTGTAACTCAGACCACCTACTCCCTTGGGAGGAGCTCTGCCTGTATGATCCCTCTTCTTCTGAGTCATCTCTTAGGGGCACAGCTATAGACCTGATCACTTCCCATGCCTTTTTACACAAACCTGTGTTTTTACATCTTCTAGTGCTGCTGCATTTGGTTTTCAGTGAGGATTGTTTCACATGTAGACATATTTTTGATGTTTTCTGCATCCTCCTCCTTTACCATTTGGATTTCTTATCCCTGGGTTAATGTTGTTTTGTTTGTATTATGTTTATGTCAACTTAGGTTAATTTTTTTTAGGTATTTGTCTGTTGCATCTAATTTGTCAAATGTATTGCTATATCTGTATATAATATTCTTGTAACTTTAAAACTTCAGTGAGGTTTTCAATAATGTGTCATTTATCAAAAATGATATTTTGTTTCTCTTTTTCTTTGGTTAGTCTTGATAACAGTATATCAGTTTTATTGACTTTTCAGATATCAATTTTTAACTTTGTTAATTTTCTCTATTGTATTTTCAATTTTTGTTTTTATTGATTTTATTCCTAATATTTTCCTTAGATTTTGTTTGGTTGTCTTTTTTCCTAGATTGTTGAAATAGAAATAAAAAGCATTGATAATTCAATATTTTCTTTTTTCTAACATAGTCATTTCTATCTATAAAATTTCTGCTAAGTCCTTCTTCAGCTTTATACCACAAGTTTGGATATGTGTTTTTTTAAAAATCATAAGTTACATAATGCTTTTTTATTTAATGTCCAGGGAGTTGGATATTTGCTAGGTATTCTTTTGTGATCAGTTTCTAGCGTAACTCCATTGTGGTCAGAAAACTTATTCTGAAGTGTTCAGTTTTTTAAGTCCTATTGAAGTTTTCTTTATGATCTGGCATTGGCTCATATTCATAAATGTTTGTTAATTGTAATGCTTACACTTTCTCTATCTTTACTTTTTACTTCTATTAGCCCTATTATGTATTGAGAAAAAAAGTCTCTTATGATTTTGGATTTGCTTTTCAGTTCTGTCAATTTTTATTTTAAATATTTTGAAGCTACGTGTTTGTATACATACATATTTTGATATGTGCTGTCTTTCTGTTTGGTTATTTTCTTTATCATTATCAACTGTCCTTTGACTTTAGAAATATCTCAAGTTTTAGAATTTGGTGTTAGAATAATTACACTAATTTTGAAGATTGGTATTAGAATATTTTTGAATTCTTTTATTTTAGCTTTCTATTGGTTTTCTTTATAAAATGTGTTTCTCATAAATAGCGTATCATTTGGTTTTTTATTTCTATTCATGAGACAATCTTACTTTTTTGTATGTATAATTTAGCTAACCAATTCTTGCAATAACTAATATTGTTTTTTAAGGAGCCTGATTGATTTTTAATCAGATGTTTGTTTTTCATGGCTACTCTGTGTATAAAAATATGCACCTGTGGCTTAACTTTAATAGATAAATGATGGCCACTTTTCTGTGATCTTTAATTCCATACACCCCATACTTGCTTTTGCATCATTATTGCGCTGCATTATCATGCTCCATATGATGTTATAAGTACTGATTTTAAGATCTGTATTTATACATGTTTAACCTTTAGGGTGTTCTCCCAGTGTTTCCATTGTCTCATTTCCGCTGGGATTATTATTTTCTGTCTGAAGAATTTCCTTTATCATTTCATTTAGTGCAGATCTATTGAAACAAGCATTTTTTTCATTTTTAAGTGATATTTTTTTCTCTGTATCTAACAGAATTCTAGGTTGACAGCTATTTTCTGTAGCACTTTAAGGTTTTTATTGCATCTTATTCTAGCTTATGCCTATTGAGAAATTGCCTGCTGGTTTATTGTTGCTTTTTTGTAAGTGATACATCATTTTTCTCTGGATAATGTATAACTTTTCTTTGTAATTGGTTTTCATTGATTTTACTCTGATGTCCTTAGATTAGTTTTCTTTGCATTCTGCTTGTATTGTTTTGAATCATTCTATTTGGTATATAGTTATTACATTGACTCTTTAAATTTGTATATTTCTTTCAATATTATTTTGATTTTTTTGATCCTTTGAGTATCCTCTTTCATAAAGTATGTTTGAATTCTTTTCATGTTAAGTTTAGAAAGGTAAGTAAAATTTAAAAATCTATTCTACGATTCTCAAAAATTCTTTACATTGGTTTTTGTAACATTAGAAAATAATCTTTGCTAATGTGTGTTTTTTTACCTAAAAAATTACTTTCATCAGTTGAAATCATAAATAATGGGTGTAATATTTGATTGATTTTTCTGTATATGATATATAATTAAAATAATTATTTATATTAGAATATAAAAAGCTTCTTTATGAGGCAGAAGTTTACTTTTTCTCAGTTTCACTTGTTGCAAAGCTCCTGTGCATGATAGTCTGAATAAATTCTTTTTGACATTAATAATGGATTCTTTGCAATTACTGATATGTTGTTTTTTCCAGGTTTTACCAGTCATTCTGTTTTTAAGTGTTACATCTTAAATACTAGCACAATAAATACTTTGAAACTGATAAATTTTGAAGTAGACAATAATTAAGCATTTCCATTTTTGTCATTTATAATCAAACATTTCAGAAAATTTGATAATATGAAACATATAATTAATGTTAAAACTGTGTCCCTGGAGAAGGGAATGGCAACCCACTTCAGTAAGTATTCTTGCCTGGAAAATCCCATGGACGGAGGGTTCATGGGGGTCGCAAAGAGTTGCACATAACTGAGCACATATTAGATATAAGTAGATAGTTTTTCGATGCTTCAGTATCCTAGGATTGTCTTAATAAGTATTATTTATCCTTGTTTGCCTAAGTGCTGACTGATTAGTAGAGCATTCTTGTTAACGGTCTTTTGGGTGGCCTCACTGTTGCTGTCTTTTGGACTGTATTGAAAAGCCTGTAGTAAAAACTATTTAGAAGTACTAAAAAATTGTCTTTTTTAATGTCATGTAGCAAAATACTGCATATTCAGACCAGCTAATTATGTCATTTTAAAAAATAGGACCACGTTATGTGGTACAAATAGGTGACAAAATTATCGACTATAATGAAGAGTTTCGCCTGTTTTTGTCAACAAGAAGCCCAAATCCCTTTATTCCACCGGATGCGGCTTCCATTGTTACTGAGGTTAACTTTACTACAACAAGAAGTGGATTACGAGGACAGGTATATGTGGACAGTCATAATTTGCCTCAGAAATCGTAGAAATCTTCTTTGTATACTTGTGAAATACTTTGAGTGAGAAGCTATTTTGTTAAACTGATTGGCATTTAAACTCATGATTTTGAAAATATACTTGGAAATGTATGTCCATTAGTGTTAGAATTATGTATTTGTTGCTAATGTCAAATTGCTACTTCTTCCAGTAAAACTTTAATTTTACAGTCTACTTATATTTGTTAGAATTTGAGAAATGGAGGAATCATACATGTTAAGATTAGTAACTTTATTTTTTTTAATTGTGAAAACTGAAGTTTTAGTGTTAAAATTTCATTTAGTTGACTTATTCAGCTAGTTGAGTATCTTTGATTCCAAATCCAGCATTGTTTTTTTTTTTTCTTATTGCTTTCTTTAATGAAAATTTGTTTTGTTCCTTTACCTCTGCATTAACTATTTTTTTTTTTTTGCTGTTCACATTTTTGTTTTTGTTTTTTTTTTTTTTAGTTTTTTATTTTTTAAATTTTAAAATCTTTAATTCTTACATGCGTTCCCACACATGAACCCCCCTCCCACCTCCCTCCCCATAACATCTCTCTGGGTCATCCCCATGCACCAGCCCCAAGCATGCTGCATCCTGCCTCAGACATAGACTGGTGATTCAATTCTTACATGATAGTATACATGTTAGAATGTCATTGTTTTTGACTGGAAAATGTTTGAATGCTCTTTTTCTGCATACAGCTTATTACATTTTATCATTATTGCATAAACTGCAAAATAATTTTCATGTACAGACTTCTGCTTACACACTCAGTTACTCATTTTATTTCCTTTTTAAAAATATCCTGTTGATTTTTTAGTGCCATCTTGTTTTTTTACTCACTTAACAATAGTATATATTTTTTCTTTTGATTGAAATGGTAGCATATATATTTGCTGTGATTTTTTATTTTATTGTATTTTTTAAAGCTCTCCTTTTGAATATTATTCTTACCATATTAGATGACTCACTGCATATTTTCATCAACAGTGTCTTTTGATAGCCTTGATGATTCTTGTCATAAATAAAACAAAGTCCAAATTACTCAAAGGTTGGCAGAATTTGACAGAATGGCTTCCTCTATATAAAAGATCTCCACCATAATTGCTAAAAAGTGCTATTTAGGTATTCAATGAGAACTATTTGAACATGTTTATACAATAGATTTTAAATTAGCATATTTTATGACATGCAAATGTCATTCCCTATTTTAAAGTTTTAAATTTAAGACTTTGACATAGCAGTCTTCAACAACTTTATTAAGATTCAGCTCATGTAGCATATGATTGACCCTTGAAAGTTTACATTTCAGTGTTTTTTTTAAGTGGAATTTCTGGGTCTTATGGTATCAGTGTCTCATGGTAACAGTGCTTGCCTGGTAGTTTGGCTCATAAAGAATCTGCCTGTAATGCAGGAGACCCCAGTTCAGTTCCTAGGTTGGGAAGGAATCCCCTGGAGAAGGGATAGGCTACCCACTGCAGTGTTCTTGGGGTTTCCTAGTGGCTTAGCTGGTAAAGAATCTGCCTGCAAGGTGGGAGGCCTGGGTTCAATCCCTGGATTGAGAAGATCCCCTGAAGGAGGGAACAGCTACCCACTCCAGTATTCTGGCCTGGAGAATTCCATGGGCCGTATAGTCTGTGGGGTTGCAAAGAGTCGGATACGACTGAGTGATTTTCACTATGGTACCAATATGTTTAAATTTTTGAGGAATAGAAAAAAATTTCCAAAGTAGCTGCACAATTTTAGTTTCTTGTTAGTAGTATATAATGGTTTTTCTTTTTACACATAGTTACAACATTTATTATTATTCATCTTTTTAATTGTAGCCATCTTAATAGGTATGATATGGTATCTCATTGTGATTTTGATTTTAAGTAAGATATCTCTTTATCTGTTTTTGTGACCAATTGCCAGGAAAAAGCTGGCTTTTATAGTTTTTTATATATAATCTAAGAACTGAATATTAGATGTTGATACGTTAAGTGATGTAATTTCTTAACAGTTGTTTTTATAATATGTAACATTTTATCAGTTAGCTTCACTATTCCTTTTGCCTTTTTTGTCAGAAATAATTGTGGTAGTGTCTCATATGTTTAACCAGAAAGAATGAAGTGTACAGAGTAGTATATTTGTAATATCCAATCAAACATAAAGTCTGTTTATGGGAAGTTTTCACTTTGGTTTGTCTTGCTTAATCTTTATTGTTAAAATAACCTTGGCCCTTTTAATTTTTTTATATAGCTTTTGGCATTAACTATTCAACATGAGAAACCTGATTTAGAGGAACAGAAAACAAAACTATTACAACAAGAAGAAGATAAGAAAATACAGTTAGCTAAGCTTGAAGAATCTCTTTTAGAGGTAAAATTCAGGATGTTGATCATATTACATTATTTTGATTATAATCAAATGCTGTTTTTTTAAAGGTTATAATACCTTCAGCATGTTTTTGATTATAGCAGAAGAATATCTATATATATATTAAAATCAAAATTCAAACAGAAAAAGGGTAGCTATCTTGGAATATGAGACTTGGAAGTAATGTTTAAGACAAATGATTTTTAACTAATACTGTCTTTATACTGTATTTCATGAATGTTTAATTATATGCTCAGAACAACATTCTGAGTAGCATGAGATTATGATTTGATCTGTAACTTTAAGTGGTTTTTATTTTTATTAACTTGATAAAGTTAATATATATATAAAGCTTTAATGATATAGTATCATCTAGTGATTTGCAATATCTTTTCATATACAAGCCTGTAAAATATTGAAATTCTTTTAAAAGTACATAAGTTCCCATAAACATCATCAAATTAATAGTAGTTAACTTGGACTTCCTTTAAATGATCATTTTAGTATATATAATAATGTTCATATTATTTTATTAATTTTTCTACAGACACTTGCCACGTCTCAAGGTAATATTTTGGAAAATAAAGATTTGATTGAATCTTTGAATCAGACAAAAGCAAGCAGTGCACTTATTCAGGAGTCACTTAAAGAATCTTACAAACTCCAAATTTCTCTTGATCAAGTAAATATTTTCTTTATGATCTTATATTGTTTTCTTAAATGTTCATGTTAATATAATAAAAATCATAGTATCAAGACTTCAGTGGAATGATGACTGCAAAAAAGAAAGCTATTCAAAAATGCCAGGTCCTTGGGTCTAATTCTTGTTATTATGGAGAGGGTGATAGATGTTGAGCGTATCAAGGATAAAGAGTGCTGGTCATTTTTGTCCCCTGCTGAATGTCACTGATTTCTGGCACGTTATCTAGAGTCGTAGGGAAGCCCAGGTGGTGCAGTGGTAAATAATTAGCCTGCCAGTGCAGGAGATGCAGGAGACACAAGTTCAGTCCGTGGGTCAGGAAAATCCTCTGAAGGAGGAAATGGCACCCAACTCCAGTATTCTTGCCTGGAGGATTTCTTGGATAGAGGAGCCTGGTGAGTTGCAGTCCATGGGATTGCAAAGAGTCGGACATGACTGAGCACTCATGCACACTAGGGTTCTCAGTTCAGTTCAGTTCAGTTGCTCAGTCATGTCTAACTCTTTGCGACCCCATGGACTGCAGCACTCCAGGTCTCCCTGTCCATCACCAACTCCCGGTCTCCTCAAACCCATGTCCATTGAGTCAGTGATGCCATCCAACCATCTCATCCTCTGTCGTCCCCTTCTCCTCCCACCTTCAATCTTTCCCAGCATCAGTGTCTTTTCAAATGAGTCAGCTGTTCGTATCAGGTGGCCAAAGTGTTGGAGTTTCAACTTCAACATCAGTCCTTCCAATGAACACCCAGGACTGATCTTTAGGATGGACTGGTTGGATCTCCTTGCAGTCCAAGGGACTCTCAAGAGTCTTCTCCAACACCACAGCTCAAAAGCATCAATTCTTCAGTGCTCAGCTTTCTTTTAGTCCAACTCTCACATCTAAACATGACTACTGGAAAAAATATAGCCTTGACTAGACGGACCTTTGCTATAAATTTGTACTGAAATTGAAACTGAATGTGTTTTTGTGTTTAGTGACTATTTTTTTTTAATTTTTATTTTTACTTTATTTTACTTTACAATACTGTATTGGTTTTGCCATACATTGACATGAATCCACCATGGGTGTACATGAGTTCCCAAACATGAACCCCCCTCCCACCTCCCACCCCATATCATCTCTCTGGATCATCCCCATGCACCAGCCCCAAGCATCCTGTATCCTGCATCAAACATAGACTGGCAATTCGTTTCTTACATGATAATATACATGTTTCAATGCCATTCTCCCAAATCATCCCACCCTCTCCCTCTCCCTCAGAGTCCAAAAGTCAGCTCTACACATCTGTGTCTCTTTTGCTGTCTCGCATACAGGGTCATCATTACCATCTTTCTAAATTCCATATATATGCATTAGTATACTGTATTGGTGTTTTTCTTTCTGGCTTACTTCACTCTGTATAATCGGCTCCAGTTTCATCCATCTCATCAGAACTGATTCAAATGTATTCTTTTTAATGGCTGAGTAATACTCCATTGTGTATATGTACCACAGCTTTCTTATCCATTCATCTGCTGATGGACATCTAGGTTGTTTCCATGTCCTGGCTATTATAAACAGTGCTGCGATGAACACTGGGGTACACGTGTCTCTTTCAGTTCTGGTTTCCTCGGTGTATATGCCCAGAAGTGGCATTGCTGGGTCATAAGGCAGTTCTATTTGCAATTTTTAAGGAATCTCCACACTGTTCTCCATAGTGGCTGTACTAGTTTGCATTCCCACCAACAGTGTAAGAGGGTTCCCTTTTCTCCACACCCTCTCCAGCGTTTATTGCTTGCAGATTTTTGGATCGCAGCCATTCTGACTGGTGTGAAGTGGTACCTCATTGTGGTTTTGATTTGCATTTCTCTGATAATGAGTGATGTTGAGTATCTTTTCATGTGTTTGTTAGCCATCCGTATGTCTTCTTTGGAGAAATGTCTATTTAGTTCTTTGGCTGTTAAAGAGCATCTTTGCCATTCCTGAAACTTTTCTTAAGGCAAATTAAGTATATAAATAAAAGAGTTAAAAGTTATTGTTACATTAAAACATCTTTCTTCCCTTTTCATCCTCTACCCTATGAATGTGATGACTGAACTCTTTTCTTATAAATAATTAAAATCCTTTTTACTTCATTATTTTAACATTTCCTAGAGTAAAATTTCAACCCTGTATCAGTACAATGTATCTTTTTTTCTCCTATATTTGGCGACAGATCTGCTGAGGAAAAGCAATAAAGGTGAATGATAATGTGAATTCTCAAGTCTCCAACCTGACGTGGTCCCTTGCTGACATCCTTTAATTCTTTCCTATTTCCTTGAACGACTTTTCCAAATTTTATTTTAGGTGTTTTTCAGTTCTTGCTCAAATTGTGCACATTCATAGATTTCTTTCTTCCCTTGAGAAAGCGCTCTGTTGAAACCAGAATTAGAACAGGCTTAGAGCCTCTTTTCAGACTAATCATCCCACCTTCTCTACCACTACTAAAATGGCAGATGTCATAACTGTCACTCTCTACCAGAAGGATTTTGACCTTTCTGTGCATTCTCTTTCTGAACAGGCATCCGTGAGTCACGCACATAATTTTGCCAATATAATATTTGTAATACTGTTTCTTTGATCAGAGTGACATAGATAACTTTCTCAGAGTTCCATTCATAACCTCAAGGCCATTTAATCCTATGATTCTTTCATCTTTATCATCCTTTACCTTCAGTCAGAACGAAAGCCCAATAAGAACATATTGGTTCGTTTTATGCTTATGTTGGACAATGCTAGGTGCTCTATTATCTTAATGTGGGCCCTCAGTTGCAGTCTTCTTCTCTACCTCTGTGTCCATCAGTATTCTTTTGGTACCAGTCCCACATGCTACGTTCATTGTTCTGACTTTTCTCCACTTCAGGGATAGCCGTAGTGCCATGCTGTCTCACATGACCGACGTGGCCTCTAATCACAGCTGTTTACCATTTCATCTTACCCCAATACAAGTGTTTACCTCTTTCTCCTAATGCAAGTGTGCTTGGTCTTCAGTAAAACCATCCCTTGTACTGCTCTGTAATCAGAGTAGAGATGTATTTAGAATACATTGATGTAGTTTCATAAAAGTACAGAAGTGTGAAAATATAAAAGCTGGATTAGATGTCTGAGTTGTGGGCTTCTGTGGTTCATCTGTGTTCGTTGTCTGTGTGTTGGCAGAGTAAGGATGTGCACAGGAGCCTGCAGGTGGCCGTGAACACTGGTACTAAGGTGTTATCCCCCCCTCCACCCCGCCTTGTTTCACAGGAGCGGGATGCCTATCTCCCTCTGGCTGAGAGTGCCAGCAAGATGTACTTCATTATCTCTGACTTGTCCAAAATTAACAACATGTATCGCTTTAGCTTGGCTTCATTTCTCCGACTTTTCCAGCGAGCTCTGCAAAACAAACAGGTATGCTGGTGGTTACCCTATAGCTGAGACTGAATAAGAGAGATCGCTTTATTAGGTGCTAAATTTATAATAATTTCTTGAGTGAAGTTGCTTAGAATTACATTTCACAAGACCAAATATAACACCTTTAAACTATATTTAAAAGAAGTTGGTTCCTTAGTTGCATTTTGTGTTTTTAACAAACTGTCCCAATGTGACAGCCCTCTTAATGGAAATGATTTATGATTATAAATTAACAAATGATTATGTTCTAAGATGATCATAAAAAAACCTGGAAGATCAGAAATTAACCACATAATCTCATTACCTGGGGAAAACAACATTTAAAATTTCATAATATACCCTTGTTGTTTGGGGGCTTCCCATTTGGCTCAGCAGTAAAGAACCTGCCTGCCAATTCAGGAGACCTGGGTTTGATCCTGGGGTTGGAATGATCCTCTGGAGGAGGGCATGGCAAAGCGATTCTTCCTGGAGAATTCCATGGACAGAGGAGCCTAATGGGCTACTGTCCATGGGGTTGCAAAGAGTCGGACACGACTGAGCAACTGAGCACACACTTGTTGTTTGAGACTGAGGTGTGTTACAGGTATTCTAGAAAATGGAAATACAGGAATATACACTCTTTTATCAAGTTTGTATTCTAATGGAGGGAATATGTTAAAAAATACACATAAGTTTACCCAAAAGGGATAATACTGTGCTTTAAAAATATATTGTACACAATTTTCATGTCCATAAATATAAACCTACACGATGTTTTTGAGAACTTTTGAGGCCGTATGTGTGTGCGTTAGTTGCTTAGTCGTGTCCGACTCTGTGTGACCCCATAGACTGTAGCCCACTAGGCTCCTCTGTCCATGGGATTCTCCAGGCAAGAACACTGGAGTGGGTTGCCATTTCCTTCTCCAAAGCAAGTAGAAAGAAAGAAAGTGAAGTCGCTCAATTGTGTCTGACTCTGTGCGACCCCATGGACTGTAGCCTACCAGGCTCCTCCATCCATGGAATTTTCCAGGCAAGAGTACTGGAATGGTTGCCATTTCCATCTCCTTTGAAGTTGTATCCTTTATTTAACTACCTCCTGTGGAGTGTTCTGGTTATCTCTGCTGAATATGTGTTTACATCTAAAGTTGGCAGATTAAACAGTGTTCCTTTTATGCTAATCGATTCTGTGGGGAATTTGGTCAGGGCCTGGCAGGGCTGGCTTATGGCTGCCTCACAGGGCCTGGGGCTCGGCTGGGAGGAACTGAGAGGGAGTGGGTTCAGAGAGGCCCCTGGGGCGGGGGCGGGTGGACCTGATGGCGGGCTGCAGACTGCGGCACCTCTGTGTGAGGCTTGGTTTCCTCACAGTGCAGAGTAGGTGAGTTTCTCATAGTGCACACTGAGATACCAAACATTAATTCCAGTGGAAAAGGCAGAAACTGAATTGTGGGTTTTTTTTTTTTTTTAAACTTTATTTTACTTTACAGTACTGTATTGATTTTGCTATACATCAACATGAATCCGCCACGGGTGTACACGTGTTCCCAATCCTGAACCCCTCCTCCCACCTCCCACTTTATAACCCAACCTTGGGTCATTTCTGCTGTATTCTTTTGGTTGAAGCAGTCAGAGCCTGCCCAGATTTAAGAAGGGGAAAGGGAGGGACTTCACCTCCTGACAGACGTCAAAGAATTTGTGGGTTATGTTTAAAATAGCTAGACACTTATAGGATTGTTTTTCCCTAGTGTTTTGTTTCTCTATTTTCCTAGTTAACTTCCTGGACTTGGATAGTTGGGACAAAAATGCATATACGTAAGTCTTTAGACAAATAGTGTCTAATCATCCTTTGGAAATATATGCTGTTGGTGTATTAAAATAATACAACAACAGGGACCTTTTTCCATCATTCCTTATTCAGATGGTTAAGAATCTGCCTGCAATAAGGAGAACCAGAATACAGGTCAATTCCTGGGTTGGGAAGATCCCCTGGAGAAGGGCATGGAAACCCACTCCAGTATTCAGGCTTGGAGAATCCCATGGACAGAGGAGCCTGGCAGGCTGCAGTTCATAGGGTTGCACAGAGTTGGACACGACTGAATGACTAACACTTTCACTAAGCAAAAATGGATATTATATATCTTTTAGTAATTAGCCTATTAGGTAATTGAAAAATATTTCACTATATTTGAAAGTCTTTAGCCATTTGTAAGGTAAAATCACTTGTAGAAACCAGATTATTTGTGTTTTTTCTTTGGTGAATTATGATTTTTTATATTCTGTTAGTATTTTGAAATTTGATTTATAAGAGATTCTTATATATTAAGGACATTAAATCTTTGTCATATGTTACTAATATTTAGGCTTATTGTTTGCTTTTAATTTATTTCAATAATATTTTTTATGAAACCAAATTCAAAAATTGTTTTTTATAGTTTTTATGTTTGATATAATACTAATATAATATTTTTAGGATTATATTTTGGGTGCAAATAGTTTATTCTTTTAGATAAATTAGGGAGCAGATTTTCATATCCAAGTAGGTTTACTTAAGTCTGTCTTTCTGAGGAAAGACATTCAATTAATATTTACTGCAAACTTAGCATATGGCAGGCATTTTCTAGTTGCACGGGTGATATACTGGAGCATAAATCAAGAAAAAGTATTGTCTTCATTGGCGGGACTATTAATATTTTCATTAATAAATTATTTCAGAAAATCTTTGAGTACGTGATTAAGGTTTACTAATGTCTTTTCCACTAAAATAAATCATCTAAAGTTCTTACATTCAGATTTGAAATAAAATGACAGCTGACAAAGAACTTATATTTTGGAGGTAGGCGTTTTTAGTAAAATCTATTGTATCACTCCTGGAAAATAAGATAAGCATTTCTCCCACATATATTCATAATGTCCTTTGGACAAAGACTAGGTTTCAGGTTGCAGGGTTGTGCTGCAGAATACTTAAATGTGTTAAAGAATTTTGAGTTTTAATTGTTAACTTTAGTTATACCGTTTATAATATTGTGTTGGTAGAAGAGTTTTACAAAAACAATAGTGTGAAGTTTGTGAGAGCTCATTCACGACATATTGACCTTATTTCTAATTTACTGTGTCAACAAGTAAAACTAAAGAGTCATTTATATTATACTTCTTTTCCATTAATAATTTTTTATAAAACTTGAGAGTGTATAGTAGAAAGTTCATTTAAAATTGATTTTTATCTTTTAGTAAAAAGGTATTTATGTTAAAATTCAGTGATCACATGAAATATAAGAACTGGAAAACACATTGCAAGGTCTAAATTTAATAAAAATACTGATTATTTTATACTGTTTAGAAAAGCTTATAGCTTGGTATTTTGTCAGTGACAATAGTTCTGTGATAATATGGCTGTTGAATAACATTTACCTTTGAATATGTATGTATGTGTATTTGCACCTGTGTGTTTAGGTGGGCATTTGAGTTTATTTAAAAAAGTAATATAATCTTAAATTTTGTTTTCCATTGATTTGAAAATCTACTCTGTCTTGTAGGTACTGTATTCTGTCTCACATTAGCTTGTTTTTTAGTGGATCCCAGTTTTAATTTCACATATGATCTTTGTTATTAAATAGTAGAATTAACAAGAGTGTTTGTGATGTGAACTGTGAGTAATGAGCTCTCTTGGTTAGAACATGCTACTAACCAGAAGCTTGAAACCAAGGTCAGAAACCTATGTTTGCTATATCTGTGTCCCAGGTCACAATATTTTCTGCTAATTTCACACATTTTATTTCTCATTCTGGGTGTACTTCTCTAAATATTTTGCTTGGTTATTTTTCTTGTCTGTTATCATCATAAGGAAGTAAGCAAATTTTGTCTAAATGTTATACCAGGATTGAATTTTACAAGGCATGTAGTCTCCAAATGTACCCTGAATAAAGTGAGATGTAATGCTCGTATTACAGTTAGGGAAAAGGCCAGCTTTTATACCATCCTTGTCCACTATTCCTAACCCAAGCCATTTTTCATTAATCAAATAAAATAGCCATTAGTGATATTTTTCAAATTATGGCAATCATATATAGTGAAAGTACAGAAATAGGTAAAAAACTAAAACTTATATGAATTTTGACACCTTAAATTTCAAATTCATGAAAGATGAGCAAGATTTAAGATTATTTAGGTTCTTATGCTGGGGATAAGAAAATTCTTTATAGTATGGTTCTGGTCATACTATTTTGAGACTGGATTGGTAATTATAATACAGGTCATTAAATGAGTTTAACCCAGGTTGATGCAGTATTTTTAATGCCAGTAGAAATTAAAAATGGTAGGCCAAATTCAATTCATATTATAATTGATTATAATTTTCATTTATTGAAAGCTTCAACTCTATACATTAAAAAATATCAGTTTTTTATTGTGTTAATGTAGAAATTTAGTATATTTATTTGTTTAGTCCCTTGAGTCTGACTGATGAAGATAATTGCTCCAGAATCAGTTTTGAGTGTGGAACAGCAGTTTATAAGCATAATTAAACTGTAAGGTACTTTTTAAATGTTCATGAGTTTCCTAATGGTTTCTCAATTTTCAAATTGTCATCTGCAGGATTCTGAAAATACAGAACAGAGGATTAAGTCTCTTATCAACTCATTAAAACATATGGTTTATGAATATATATGTCGTTGTCTATTTAAGGTAAGAAATATTGTCTTTCATTTATAAAATATTACCTGAACCTTTATTTAATACAGTATTAGGTTAAATTATATTAAATTATACATCCTTTTACCTACTGGAAAGGTATTAGAATTGACATTTCTGATATTTTTCCAGAATGTCTTCGAGTACTCAGGATGTAGTGGAGAGAAGAGTGACAGCTTCACTAGCTGGCTTAGCCCTGCACTTGTCAGTGACCAGAGGGGAGGGAACGAGGGTGGGCTAGGTAGATCATCTTCTAGCAGATGTTTCTCAGTCTTAGTACTCAGGACATTTTGGGCCACATAGTTATTTGTTGTGGGGGGTCATTTTGTGCATGTTATGGTATTAATGTCACCTCTGGCCTCTACCTTCTGGTACCATTAGCATTCCCTTTCCCCATTATGACAATCAAAAATACCTCAACACTGCCAGATGTCGCCTGGGCTGGGGAACAAAACTTTCCCTGCGTTACAAGGTAAACTAATGCATGATTCTGTGTTTTGAAGGAAATCTGTCATAGACGTCTTCAAATTGCAAGGCAACCAGAGGAATAAACAATGAATCATTTTTAGAAATTTTAGAATATTATAGAAAATACAGAAGGTTTGCACATAGGATTATTTTATCAAAAAAAATCAGTTCTTGGGAATAGCTTGAGACATGATTTTTAAAAAAGCACTTTGTAAAGGCAGTTAACTATGAGAGAGAAATAGAGTTACTATGGTCCAATTATACAGACTTCTTAGAAGATCTTGAAAAAGATACACTTTTTATATTTTTCAGCACGAGATAGTAGTTTTTATGATTAGAGTGAGTTTATTGAAGATGTTTACTTTAGACAGAGAATAAACCCTTCAAAGAGTTTATTGACAAGGAATGTTATTGGAAATTCGAAGAATTATAGTTGAGCATTTCTGCAGAATTCCTTCTCTAATGAAAATTGGGGATATATATATATTTTTGAAAGGACTCATAGCTTACTGTCATTCTAAAAATCAACCATTCAGCCTTCAATTTTAGTTTGTATAAAAGGAGGAATTGTAAGAGAATAATCTCAAAGCCCATTTTGTCACCGGTTATGATCCTAGATATAAGGATGATATGTCAGTAGCTTCATTGGTTATAGGTTCACGAGATATTTAAACATTTTCTATAATCCACTGCCTCATATAAAACTTTGTAAAATTTAATTACACAAAATTTAAAAATATTTTCATAAAATGTTTCAAATTTAATGAGCCATATAGAAAAATCTGTAAACACTTATTTTCAGTTCAGTTCAGCTGCTCAGTCATGTCCGACTTTGCGATCCCATGAATCGCAGCACACCAGGCACTCTCCTCCAATTCAGTCCTTCATTAGAGTAAATCACTTTAACGTTCGATATGTCCTTATAGTCTGTTTCTTCTCTCTTCATATTCATATATGCAAATATGTATACATACATACACATATATACCAAATGGTGGCTCAGCTGGTAAAGAATCTGTTTGCCAATGCAGGAGATGCAACAGACACACAAGTTCAATCCCTGGGTCAGGAAGCTCCTCTGGTGAAGAAAGTGGCAAGCTGGTCCAGTATTCTTGGCTGGGAAATTTCCATGGACAGAAGAGCCTGATGGGCTACAGTCCATGGAGTTGCAAAGAGCTGGACATAACTGAGAATGTTCCCCCCACCCCATATATACAACACCTCTTTATCCATTCATCTTTGGATGGACACTTAGGATGCTTCAGGATGCTTCTATGTCTTGGCTTTTGTAAATAATAATGCACTGAGCGTAGAGAAGCATGCATCTTTTCAAATTAGTGTTTTTATTTTTTTTGGAAAAATATCCCCAAAGTGCAATTGCACTATCCTATGACAGTTCTATTTTTAGCATTTGAAGAACCTCCATACTGTTTTCCATAGTGGCTGTACTAATTTACAATCCTTCCAACAGTGTGGGTTCTGTTTCCTCCACATCCTTGTGAACCCTCGTTATTTGTTGTCTTTTTGATCATAGTCACTCTGGACAGATGTCAGGTAGTACCTCTTCGTGGTTTTAATTGGTCTTTCCTCAGTGGTTAGTGATGTTGAACATCATTTCATGTGTCTGTTGAAATCGTTTGTCTTCTTTGGAAAAATGTCTATTTAAATCATCTGTCCATTTTTTAAATAACAATTTAAAGTTGTTATGTCTGCTCATTGGATTGATCCCTTTATCATTATGGTGGTGCTAGTGGTATAGACTCATCTGCTATGCAGGAGACATAAGAGATGTGGGTTCGATCCCTGGAGGAGAACATGGTAACCTACTCCAGTATTCTTGCCTGGAGAATCCTATGGACAGAGGAGCCTGGCAGGCTACATACAGTCCATAGCATCGTGAAGAGCTGGACCTGACTGAAGAGACTTAGCATGCACATACAATGTCTCTTTATGTCCCTTGTTACAGTCTTTGTTTTAAAGTCTGTAAAATTATGTTTTAAAGATAGTTCAGCTTTATTTTCATGGAGTAGATTTTCTGTCTCTTCAATGTAGTCTATTTGTCTTTAGTTCTTAAGTGAGTCTCTTGTAGGCAGCATATACATGGCCCTTGTTTTTTCATTCATTCAGCCACTCTACAGCCTTTAAGTGGAGCATTTAGTCTACTTACATTTAAAGTAATTATAGTTTTGCCAAGAGAATGCGCCAGTCATAGCAAGCACCCTCTTCCAACAACACAAGAGAAGACTCTACACATGGACATCACCAGATGCTCAGTACCAAAATCAGATTGATTATATTCTTTGAAGCCAAAGATGGAAAAGCTCTATACAGTAGCAAAAACAAGACTGGGAGCTGACCGTGGCTCACATCATCAGCTTCTTATTGCAAAATTCAGGCTCAAATTGAAGAAAGTAGGGAAAACCATTAGGCCATTCAGGTATGACCTAAATCAAATCCCTTTTGATTCTACAGTGGAAGTGACAAATAGATTCAAGGGATTAGATCTGGTAGACAGAGTGCCTGTCCAGTGTCATGGACAGAGGTTCATAACATTGTACAGGAGGCGGTGACCAAAACCGTCCCCAAGTAATAGAAAGGCAAGAAGGCAAAGTGGTTGTTTTAGGAGGCCTCACAAATAGCAGAGAAAAGAGAACTGAAAGGCAAAGGAGAAAAACAAAGATATACTAAACTGAATGCAGAGTTCCAGAGAATAATAGAGAGACAAGAAAGCTTTCTTAAGTGAACAACGCAAAGAAATAGAGGAAAACAATAGAATAGGGTAGACTAGAGATCTCTTTACGAAAATTGGAGATACTAAGGAAGCATTTCATGCAAAGGACGAAAATGGCAAGGACTTAACAGAAGCAGAAGAGATTAAGAAGAGGTGGCAAGAATATACAGAAGACCTAAACAAAAAAGCTCTTAATAACCCAGATAACCATGATCTGGTCACTCACCTAGAGCCAGGCATACTGGAGTATGAAGTCAGGTGGGCCTTAGGAAGCACCACTATGAGCAAAGCTAGTGCAGGTGATGGATTACCAGCTGTGATGTTTCAGATCCTAAAAGATGATGCTGTGAAAGTGCTGCACTCATGATGCCAGCAAATTTGAAAAACTCAGCAGTGGCCACAGGATGGAAAAGGTCAATTTTCATTTCAATTCCAAAGGAAGGCAATGCCAAAGAATGTTCAAATTACCATGCAATTGCACTCATCTCACATGCTAGCAAGATTATGCTCAAAATCCTTCAAGCTAGGTTTCAGGATTACATGAACTGAAAACTTCCAGATGTTCAAGCTGGATTTAGAAAAGGCAGAGGAACCAGAGATCAAATTGCCAACATTTGCTGGATCATAGAAAAAGCTAGAAAATTCACTTTAATGGCAGAAGGTGAGGAGGAACTAAACAGCATCTTGATTAAGGTGAAAGAGGAGAGTGAAAAAGCTGGCTTAGAACTAACTCAACATTAAAAAAATGAAGATGATAGCATCTGCTTCTATCACGTCATGGCAAATAGATGGGGAAAAAGTGGAAACGTGTCACATTTCATTTTCTTGGGCCCCAAAATCAATTTGGGTGGTGACTGCAGCCACCAAATTAAAGGATGCTTGCTCTTTGGAAGAAAAGCTACGACAACCTAGACAGTGTATTAAAAAAGAGAGACATCATTTTGCCGACAAATCTCCTATAGTCAAAGCTATGGTTTTTCCAGTAGTCATGTATCGATGTGAGAGTTGGACTGTAAAGAAAGCTGAGCACCGAAGAATTGATGCTTTTGAACTGTGGTGTTGGAGAAGACTCTTGAGAGTCCTTTTATTTTTAAAGTTGTTTATTTTTTACCTTTCTTACTTGCCATATTTGCCTATTTGTGTTTTAAAGAATAAGTTTTGCTTTATAGAATGTCTACTTTAATTACTTTTAATATTTTATTTTTAATCATTGACTTATTTTTGATCTCTGTATTATATAATTTATATAATTAGTTTTTGTCTTAAACTGGAATGCTCTACCCAATAAACAATTGCCCATCCCCCAGCCCCTGGCAACCACTGCCTGCTTTCTCTTTCTATGACTCTGACTGCTCTTAGTATCTCATGTAAGTTGAGTCAGGTGCGTATTTGTCTTTCGTAACTGCCTTATTCACTTAGCATAATGTTTTCAAGGTTTCTGCATGTTGTCAGTGTGTGTTTTAAAATGCCTCTTCTGTCCCCCTTCCTCCCTTGGCCCTCTCCCCTCCCTTTCCCCTGACCAAGTTTAGGAATACCCTGAACTTGTGTTCTCTCCTCTTACCTCTCTTCCTCCCTAAGCAGAAGGACTTTTCCCAGAGACTCTGCCATCCTCATTCACTTAATGATTCATCTCAGAACCAGAGCCAAATGCAATGCAGTTTCATGTCTAGCAGGGCTGGTCTGAATGTCTGTGCTCACACACTTGCTCTTCAGCAGTCGATGTGCATTGAGGTTTCCTGCTCTGGCCGCTCTTGTTTCTCTTGACTCCGCCAGAGGCCTTGCTGCAGTGCACCCGGGAGCCCCAAGCTGTGGGTGGCCCCGGGATGGCCTGGGGTGGTTAGAGTGGTGACTGATCGGGGATAGTGAAACGTGGAGTTACTTCATTGCTGCTGATGCTGTCACCAAGAGGGTAGGGGCTCCTGGTACAGCACTTCATGCTATAGTGTCTGACCCTAGGAGGGAGTGTGAAAAAGCTAAAGGGCACTTGAGGGATAGAGAGGGCCAGCGCCCGCAGCAGCCCTGGGCTCTGGGCCCAGCAAGTCCTCCTGAGTGTAGCTGTAATCGTTTGTATTTTCCAGGGAATATATGTTCTTATTTTACTTTTAGTGATGCATTATATTTACTGATGAGATCTGAACCTTTTTGTCCTATTTTAATAATGTAATTAGAGAGTGATGCAGTAAGCTTTTCAGTGCCAACTGATTTAAAGCCAGCATTTTGTTGCACTACGAGAGGGGTTATAGGCTTACTATCCTCAACATTTAGTACCCAACTGGAATTTTTCATTAGCTGTCTTGATAATACTTTTTGTTGTAAGCAGTTGAAATTATTTTAAAAAGGGCTGTAGTTTGTAATTCTTAAGACAGGTTTTTAATTGATGATGGAATATCTGTTTTATAAAATCCTTATTTTTGTATGAATAATATTAAATCTATTCATAGTGAATTCAGCATTCCATAGTTTCAGTGGTGAATAAAAATGCAGAAAGCACAGCAATTACAAAAATGAGGTGGTAAAACATTCTCAAGATTTAGCACTCTAAGCTTACATAGGATGGAAACAGTTTCATATTTGAGTGAAAGTTTGGGGGTTTTTAGCAGTCAGCGTCACATTAAACTGAGCGCCAGAGCTTCTCTCATGCTCATTTGCTGTTGTGTTAGTGGTGGTAATGTGACAACAATATACTCTTGAAATAGAGGATTGTTAGTATTCACATCACAGTGAAGTGAAAGCATTTTGACCTGGAACAGAAAAATGATTGACTTGTAGTAGAAAATTTAGAATTTTAATAAACTATAAGCCAAATGGAGAAAATTGTCTGGTACTTTCAGTTTTGATTATTTGCTGTATCTTTCTTTTTTTTTCTTCATGAGGTCAAAAGTGTTTATTTTAGTAACCTAAGTACTTTAGACAATTCTAGGATAAGCAACACATTTGACTCCCCCAAATGTGTTTATGATGATTATAGCAAAACTGTGTCCAAGTTAATACCTTTACACATCATTTCTTCGTCTCAGTTTATTGCTTGGAATAGATACAAAATAATGGAATTTGTAGGAAAGTTAAATAATATCCAACTCTACTGGGCAAGAGTAGGGAAAAGAGTTTAAGGAAATTTGTGGGGAGTATATGAATTTTGGTGTTCCCTGTCCTCGTGGAAGTATGTCTATAAGATCTGAAGTGGTAGAGGAAGACTGTCTGGTGATGAATGAATGGAAATTTTTTCAAGGAAAGTGCTTCTAAGCTTGTGCTTATACAGCTTACCTCGTCTCTTTCTTCAAATGAATTTGCTAGTTCATTGATTTTGAATATTGATAGCATGTCATGATTGTATATCTTACATATCATTTAATTCGAATTGCATTTTTCCTATTAAAAAGGGTTTTCTTAAAATGTGGAAATTCTCTGGTTGCATGTTTAGAAACTATATAACCTGTGACTATTAAATGACTCTCGATAATCTAGATACTTCTGTGTTGATAAACTAAAAACTTTTAGTATTATGTATAACACTTTAGAATTTCTGGAAGTGTAGGTGAATGTGCATGGACTGCTTTATAAAAATGTATGATTTAGGTTCAGGCACAAACTTAGGCACTTGTGAGTGCCTAAGATCTATCCTGTATCAACTTCTTTGAGATTAAAACAAGACTTTTCTTCATATGGTAACATCTATTCATTAAACATATTTGAAAGAAACGAATATTGTAAAATATAAGTCAAATGAATGAATAATACTGTTCACTACTAGTCTCTGAGATTTATGGGATTTATGAAATATTTTTGAAATAAATTTCCTTTCCAGTATTATGTAGTATATCTTATTACTGTAAAGCAGGTAGTTTTTACCTGTCGCCTTTTAAAATTTACAGTGTTCCGGGAACTAAGTGCCTTTAACATATTGTTAATTGATTCCTTTAGCAGTTCTGTTTTATAAGGGAGGAAACCAAGATACAGAGATCTAACCTTTCTCTAGGGTGCTCAGATATAGTAGGTGTTGTAGCTATAATTCAAACCCATTTTTCATGATGTCAAAGATGTCTTGGTAATAGGATGTCATTAAAACAAACCATTATATCTGGAAATGTGATTTTTCTTTTATCAGCTGCAAAGTAAACTTTGAGATTCCCTCGTATTTATCCTGTTCTAACAGGCTCTTTTGGAATTTTGACTAGAGTGTGTGCTGGCATGGTGGTATCATCCAGTTGGCCTACTTTTCTTACTGTTTTTCTTTCAGCTAGTTAATTATGTAGATGATCAGTTGAAATTTTCCTTATTACGTATTCTCTTGATATTTAATTATTTTGTAACAGATCCCAAGCAGACTGATATAAATTTAACTTAAAGTAAAATACCCACATTTTCTGACTCATAAGCTGTGTAGATCCAAGGATATTGTAGGTACAAACTATTTTTAAACCCTGGTTATTGACAGGTTTTTTTTTTTTAAACAAATATTCAGAAAATTCTTAAGCTTGATTAAATTCATTCTTGATTTTGCTTCTGTATAATTGGAAATAATGTGTTCTCTCTCTGTCAGTAAACTATATTTTTAAGTTTATTCTTGAATTATTGTTTTCCTCTTTATAAAATCATTGTTAAGTCTCTGCTTCTGAATATGCTATCTAGGTTGGTCATAACTTTTCTTCCAAGGAGTAAGCGTCTTTTAATTTCATGGCTGCAGTCACCATCTGCAGTGATTTTGGAGCCCAAAAAAAAAAAATCTGACACTGTTTCCACTGTTTCCCATCTATTTCCCATGAAGTGATGGGACCAGATGCCGTGATCTTCATTTTCTGAATGTTGAGCTTTAAACCAAATTTTTCACTCTCCTTTTTCACTTTCATCAAGAGGCTTTTTAGTGCCTCTTCGCTTTCTGCCATAAGGGTGGTGTCATCTGCATATCTGAGGTTATTGATATTTCTCCCAGCAATCTTGATTCCAGCTTGTGTTTCTTCCAGTCCAGCGTTTCTCATGATGTACTCTGCATAGAAGTTAAATAAGCAGGGTGACAATATGCAGCCTTGACGTACTCCTTTTCCTATTTGGAACCAGTCTGTTATTCCGTGTCCAGTTCTAACTGTTGCTTCCTGACCTGCATACAGATTTCTCAAGAGGCAGGTTAGGTTCTCTGGTATTCCCATCTCTTTCAGAATTTTCCAAGTTTGTTGTGATCCACACAGTCAAAGACCTTGGCATAGTCAATAAAGCAGAAGTAGATGTTTTTCTGGAACTCTCTTGCTTTTTCCATGATCCAGCGGATGTTGACAATTTGATCTCTGGTTCCTCTGCCTTTTCTAAAACCAGCTTGAACATCAGGAGGTTCATGGTATGTATTGCTGAAGCCTGGCTTGGAGAATTTTGAGCATTGCTTTACTAGCATGTGAGATGAGTGCAATTGTGTGGTAGTTTGAGCATTCTTTGGCATTGGCTTTCTTTGGGATTGGAATGAAAACTGACCTTTTCCAGTCCTGTGGCCACTGCTGAGTTTTCCAAATTTGCTGGCATATTGAGTGCAGCACTTTCACAGCATCATCTTTCAGGATTTAAAATAGCTCAACTGGAATTCCATCAGCTCCACTAGCTTTGTTTGTAGTGATGCTTTCTAAGGCCCACTTGAATTCACATTCCAGGATGTCTGGTTCTAGATGAGTGATCACACCATCGTGATTATCTTGGTCATGAAGATCTTTTTGGTACAGTTCTTTCATGTATTCTTGCCACCTCTTCTTAATATCTTCTGCTTCTGTTAGGTCCATACCATTTCTGTCCTTTATCGAGCCCATCTTTGCATGAAATGTTCCCTTGGTATCTCTAATTTTCTTGAAGAGATCTCTAGTCTTTTCCATTCTATTGTTTTCCTCTATTTCTTTGCATTGATCTCTGAAAAGGCCTTCTTATCTTTTCTTGCTATTCTTTGGAACTCTGCATTCAGATGCTTATATCTTTCCTTTTCTCCTTTGCATTTCACTTCTCTTCTTTTCACAGCTATTTGTAAGGCCTCCCCAGACAGCCATTTTGCATTTTGTATTTCTTTTCCATGGGGATGGTCTTGATCCCTGTCTCATGTACAATGTCACGAACCTCATTCCATAGTTCATCAGGCACTCTATCTATCAGATCTAGGTCCTTAAATCTGTTTCTCACTTCCATTGTATAATCATAAGGGATTTGATTTAGGTCATATCTGAATGTGTGAATTTGGTAATAAGGTGTTGATGATCTGAGTCACAGTCAGCTCCTGGTCTTGTTTTTGTCGACTGTATAGAGCTTCTCCATCTTTGGCTACGAGGAATATAATCAGTCTGATTTCAGTGCTGACCATCTGGTGATGTCCATGTGTAGAGTCTTCCTATTACTTGCTGGTAATGATTACAGGAGAGTGTTGTTTTTGTTGTTGTTGTTGAATGTATCATATATATATATTGTATCATAATATCCTTCTATTTGTAGGTTTATAATCATATATACCTGTAATACTAGATATAAAGTATGATTTACAGTATGGAAAAAGCTAAATAAAATTTATATTAGAATTCAGTAGGAAACATGGTGCTTTAGCAGATGGTTTTGTTTATATTGGTAAACTCATTACTTTCTTTGACAGAAATGACCGAAGCTTATTTTATAAAATTTGCAAAATACATCAAATAAGGAAACAAAACTAAACTGTAATCTCAAATCACTGATAAAAACTTTATTATCTGTTTCTAATTTCTTTTGCAGATATATATGCATGTCTGTTTATATAAGAATATTTGTTTAAATAAACTATGAACCATGCTGTGTACTTCAGTTTGACTTTTTTCATGATAGACTTTTGAACATTCATGTTGTTTCAGTTCGCCCCTCCACTGTAAAAAGCCTTGCGATGAGCACCCTCATCTCTTATTTAGAGTACATTTGTAATCTCTTTGCACAAATTTCTAGAAATGCAATTTCTTGCATTCTATGGGGATATAGGATGTTCATGAGCATATAACGTACACAGTGACAAATTGGAGATTACTAATGCAAGAGGTTGATGTGGTTAATAATGTCTAATCTAAACCTCATAGTTAAACCTGTTCTGTTGTTGTTGTTGTTGTTTTTGTCTTTTTTAATGAGATATATACACTGATTATGCCTTAGCACTGCTTCTAAATATTAGGTCTCTCTCTATACTTCCACTGCCAACTTAGAAGAATTGTCCTATGTAGATGCCATCTGAATAGTCATTTTTATATTGATCAAAGTAGATTATTAGATGATAGAGCACAGAATTTATGAACCAGAATTTAAGGACTATGCTTTTCCAAAAACAGACATTTAGAAAAAGCAAAATAATATCTGTTATTCTTCTCAGGCTGATCAGTTGATGTTCGCTTTGCATTTCATTCGAGGCATGCATCCTGAACTTTTTCAAGAAAATGTAAGTAGAGGAAAAGGAGGAAAATAGTATGAGTTGCATAGAAATTTGGTAACGGGTGGACTTTTAGTTAGATTAGAAATTGCTTAAGGCTGGAAATTCCATATCGGCCTATTCATTGTTTACTTAGTTAGAAATTTAGTGTATGATGCTGATTTCCAGTTCTACTCTCCTGTGGTTGAGCCACATATTCTGAAGGAATGATAAGGCAGGGAAAGAACTCTAACTTGCCATGCAAGGTCACTTGAGTTGTGTCCAATTCTGTGCGACCCCATAGATGGCAGCCCACCAGGCTCCTCCGTCCCTGGGATTCTCCAGGCAAGAACACTGGAGTGGGTTGCCATTTCCCCCTCTAATGCATGAAAGTGAAAAGTGAAAGGGAAGTCGTTCAGTTGTGTCTGACTCTTAGTGACCCCATGGACTGTAGCCCACCAGGCTCCTCCATCCATGGGATTTTCCAGGCAAGAGTGCTGGAGTAGA
This sequence comes from Ovis aries, assembly GCF_016772045.2. Classification (NCBI taxonomy): domain Eukaryota; kingdom Metazoa; phylum Chordata; class Mammalia; order Artiodactyla; family Bovidae; genus Ovis; species Ovis aries. Next base: position 4,961,600 of record NC_056068.1, on the reverse strand, counting down.
GTGCCATTGCCTTCTCCCTAACTTGCCGTACTACCAAGATTTTTCTGAGCACAAGTGTACTTTTCCAGGATACCAGAAGAATCAGCCTTATTATTTTCCTTATCTAAGCAGGGGGCTGATATATAAAAATACGAAGCTATATGAGTAAAGCAGTACATTGTTTATCATTTACATTGGCATGCTTAGAATCAGCATGTGAAACAAGAGTGAGTCATTCTCAGAAACCTCCTTCTTGAGTCTGAAGATTTATATTAATCTTTTAATGTATAATTTATCTTATTTTGTTTATGTCTTCATTTCTGCTCTGCCATATAACCCCCTCTCAGACTTGAAAGAAATGTCCTTTAAGATAGGGCTAAGTAATCCATCTCTAATTTACTTCTAATGTTAAAAAAATTCTTTGTAAGTGATTTTCCTCATTATTCTGCCATTTTCATTAAAGTGGGCTTGCAGTAGCCAGAGTGGCAGGGAATGGTATATGGACAGTGCACTTTGACCTAGTGACCTGGTAACCTTTAACAGTCTATGATCAGATTTTAACTACGCTCTGGGTTCTTCTCATCTGAATACATGCCATTCCATATGACTGCTCTCTCTCTATTTCTTTCTAACTCCACATACTCTGGTTGACTTGTATAAATTTCTCCTGATTTTGATTTGGCTACTTTTATTTATACCATTTACTTTGATGCATTTCCCTCTTCCTGTATACTTTTCATCATGATCAATAAGCTCTGTTGTATGAGACTTAGTTTTCTCTTTGGAAGTATAAATAAATTATCATTGGGAAAAGAGAACACTTTTCCTTGACTCACATAAAATAGTAATAATAACTTGCATTTTATTTATTTGTGACTGTATAACTCCAGTAGGAAGAGTGAGTAGAGGCAGTATGTTGCTTTGGTAGTTTTTTCATATTGCACTCAAATACTATTATTCTTATGCTGGCCAATGTATAACAGATAATATGGTAGTGCCCATAATTATCTGATCGGGTAACCCAGAGTGAAGACATAGATTTTCAAAGAGCTCTAGATTCTGTAACACTTGATCAATTTTGGTTCCATGAGTTAATTAGGAAAAAAAAGTAGCAATGGCCATCTTCTCCCTATACGTTGGAAAAGATAAGTTAATGGTGGGACTTTTCTCTATTTTTCCCAGTATACACAATTTTTAAGCTTCTGATGCATCTTACTGCTTATATATTAGTGAAGAATAGCATGTAATAGGACAAATTAAAGATAATGACTGCTAACTGTATAGACATTTTGATTTTCAGATGTTGAGACTCACATGTGTTTAATGTGGTTATATTTTTTTCTTGTAATTATTCTAATAGATTTCATTTTCATGTTGGTATGTTACCAACATAATGTTTTATATTGGCAAGGTACATAAACTCATAATATATTAAGAGTTGGGAAGATATGAAAGGAGTTTTTTCCTCCATGTTTTTTAGAAAGCTAAATTGTAAGCTATCTTATGGGGAAATTTAAAAAGATTTGTTAAATGGTTAGAATATTTATCTTTTTGTCTTTCTCATATTTTTGTTAAATAGGAATGGGATACATTTACAGGTGTGGTGGTTGGAGACATGTTGCGGAAAGTTGTAAGTTAGAATAATTAAAATTATTATTTCATTCTTAGGGAAAGTAATTCTGATTTTGACTTCATGAAATATAATTTGCTTCAAAGTAGTTTTAAGTTACTGTTGAAATTATATTTTAATTAGAGGAATATGTCCTTCCCTCTATTGCCCTAATATAAAATGGACTGATATATATTTTTTGTCCTTGAGGACATATTTTTTTTGAGAATATTTAATTAAACATACGAAATTAATATGGTTTCTTTTTTCAGTATATGTATTTTGAAACTCTAAGAAAATTAAATCTTGTAGGATAGCTAGGAAAGTTTTCTTAACTAAGTGAAATTAAAAATTACTTCACTTATCTTTTGAAACTTTATTCAAATTAGCTTTTTTTTCCAGTAATTTTCTACCTCGATAGGTAATGGATAAAATTATTCTTCAAAGCAGTCTATCCAGACTATAATGCAAAACCTAGATTATGTTGGAAATGCAAGATATAATAAAAAATAATGCAGTCTTATGGTAATTTCATATTACATTTGAGTTTTCCTGAAGTTTTACAAAGGAATAAACATTATGAAAATAAATGTTACATTTTTCTAAATTGTTATCTATACCTTATGTAGAATTTTACCATATTGATTTGTAAAATAGATATAAATGAAAAATACATAGAATGAAGTTCTTCTTAAAAACCAAAGTAGTGTTCATAAAATTAGTTGGTCAGTTTAACAAAAATTTTTTAAAGTCTGAATTTTACCAAATGTACTAAGGGAAATAATTGCTCTAATTAAAAAGGACTCTCAACAAAGAATACGTGATCAACTTCCATCTTGGATAGATCAGGAAAGAAGCTGGGCAGTGGCAACATTAAAGGTATTCCTTTCTTACTTTGAAGGATATTTAATTTTTTAGTAGTTACATTAATTCTGTTTATATTTTTATGTTCTACCACTTCATACTCGGTGTTGATATTTCTGTGAAAATGACATAAAATCCGTGGGTAAAAGAATATCCAAGAATTATTCTGATTGGCTCTGTAATGAATAATTAATGAATTGAATCTTTCATTCATTGTATAACATATTGAATCTCCACATGGTCAAGATTCTGTGCTTTATACCTATAGAGAATAGAAAGATAAGTAAATGAAATGTCCTCTAATATGGTATGTGAATGCTTTATTAATAGAGTAATTTAGGATCAGTAATAAAATACAGTATGATACTTATGTTGAAAAGGTTTCAAAATCAAATTATTTCTCTCACTTCTATTCACCTTTTAATATCTTTCACACTCAACTATTCACTTAGGGTAAGAAACATTTTTTTTATACAACTTTACTAAAATGCAAAAAATCAATAATTATAAAAAATAGTGAGAATTTGAAGGTATTTCTGGATTATTGGGCAGGACCTGTGAACTATTTCATGAGCTCCTAATGAAAAATTAATATTAATCATTATGGTACAGTTCAAATTGTTTGAACAATTGATCTACTGAGAGGTTATTCTTGGCAAAAAATCTTAACTGTATTAACGTATAAAAGTATAGTTATTTTTTTTCACATACTAATTTCTTGTTAAGTAAAGAAATGCAAAACATTGAGGAAAGGCAGTTTTCCTCTTCAGAGAATGTTTATAATATATATTAATGTTTTATTATCATTTTAGTTTATAAAACATTTTCAAATGAACTATTTAATTATCACACAAATCTTAAAAGGGAGATATTATTAACTTTCTTTTTATGGATAAGAAATGAGAATCTGTGCAGTGAATTGCTAAATGTTTGAACCTGAATTTCCACTTAAATTTCACACATATTTTTCAGGACTTGTTATGTGCCAGGCATCACATTAAATACTTCAGATGTATTATCTTACTTAATATCACAATAACATACTCAAAAGGTCATAGTTATGCTTGTTTTTGAGAAGGGCAGGCTGAGGTATAGACAAGTTAAATAATTTACCCAAGATCAAATAGCTGGGAAGTTTTGAAACTGTGATTTTAATTTGAGCATTTTGATACCACAGTCCATGCCTTTGATATATGTTTTCCAAATTTAGTGGGGTTTTTCCCGCTCTTTTATCCTTCTCTTCTTTCCCCTTCCCACCTTCTTATGTTCGAGGTATTATGCAGAATTTAAAAATGGATGTTCTCATTAGATATTTGCAACATTGCTACCCATTTCACAGATGAAGTAGCTAAGGCATGAAATGATAATAGTCACTTATGGTTACTTAGAAAATAAAGAGTTGAAGTTGTAACTAGGCATATTTTTACACTCTAACATGGAACTCTTATTGTGGCAGTGTTTAAAATTTGCTACTTGGTTTTAGTGAAAGTATTCTTTTCTCCACAAGGGGGAGATAGGTACACATGTTTTTACATAGAGAAAAGATTTGTTAATGTACAGAAGTTGATGTCGTATTGCTTTAGAAATACTTGCTTTTAATTCTGGATTAGGTACATGCACCATACTGTTTCTGACTTAGACGTGATTGAATAAGCCAAATGAGTTAGAAAACATAGTGTCTATCAGGAATTCCGCTTACTGTTTTCTAGTATGCGTGTGTGTGTATGTATTTAGTATGTATGTTTGTATGTCTGTATTTATATTTGTTTGTTGCTCATTATATATGTTTATTTTTATTTTTTAGATTGCTCTTCCCAGTCTTTATCAGACCCTGTGCTTTGAAGATGTAGCTTTGTGGCGTACCTATTATCATAATTCAATGTGTGAGCAAGAGTTTCCATCTATTCTTATAAAGAAAGTTTCTTTATTTCAGCAGGTAAATTATCTAAATGCATAAAAGTTTTAAATGTTTCTCTTGTTGTTCAGAAGCCGTTTAAATGAAAGCTTTGTCCATAGGGTGTCCCTTAACCTTGGGGCATATGTGGGAAAGGGCTCTCTGGTCTTGCCACCCTATCCAGACAGGGAAATCCCAGACAGTGTTTCTGGGCAGCGTGTTTCCCACCAAGCTTTTATTACTCCCCCTGCCTCTGACCCAACGGGGATCTTGGAATAGAGTATCCGTATAGAAAGCGATTAAGGTATTTATTGTTCAGGTTCTTCACACATTTCCCAGGGTTCTGTCTAAGGAAAAGAAAGACCTTATGCTAAGGAATGGGGAGCTTGTGTCCCTGTTGGCTAGACCAAACCTTAGCGTTGGAGAGGATGGAGGAGTTGATGCTCCAGGAGATGACCGTTCCGTTTATGTGTGCGCGCATCCTCAGTGCTGAGTCGTGGCCAACTCTGCGGCTCCATGGATGGCAGCCCGCCAGTCTCTTCTGTTTACTGGTTTCTCCAGGCAAGAATACCGGAGTGGGTTGCAGTTTCCTTCTCCAGGGGATCTTCCGGACCTGGGATCAAACCCTCGTCTCCTGCATTTCCTGCATCGGCAGGCGGCTTCTTTATCACTCTGCCCTTTCTCTCCACTGTGCTGCTGGTTGTTGTTCTGTCCTCTTTGTTTTCTCCTTTTGAAGTTCTGTTTCATCAGGTGTGTTTAAGAAAAAGGAAAAAAAAAAAAAAGAAAGACTTCATTTGAAAACTTAAACATCTAAAACTAGATAGACGTGATTCAGCATAAAATCGGTGATTTGAAAAATTTAGGAGTTTTATGTCTCTGCACTGCTGTCACCGGGAATGCCTCAGCTACAGACTCTTATTTTCATTGTCACTAGGCCCTTTGTTAGCTTCTGAAGACAGCTAGCACTGCGACCGGTATATGCTGATGTTTACCTTTGACGATAGATCTGAGGGCTTCCCAGGTGGCTGAGCGATAAAGCACCTGCCTGCCAAGCAGAAGATGCAGTTTTGATTCCTGGATTGGGAAGATCCCCTGGAGAAGGAAATGGCACTCTGGTGTCCTTGCCTGGGAAATCCCATGGACAGGAGCCTGGCGGGCTACAATCCAAGAGGCAGCGAGAGTTGGACACGACTTAGAGACTAAATAACAGCAATAGATCTGATGGATTTTAGTAATATTTTGGCTGTTAAAGAAATGTATTTTTATGTACCTATTATGACAGTTTTAGGCATAGGAAATATTGTGGTAAGCATTTTTTAAATTAATTGGCATCATTGCTCAATTACAGTGGTTGTGGGAACTTTATTATGTAAAAATTCTCTGCGCTTACGTTTTAAGGTTCTTGTGGTACAGGCGCTCAGACCAGACAGACTGCAAAGTGCCATGGCCCTATTTGCATGTAAAACTCTGGGTAAGTACACTTCTTTTCTAGACCTAGACCACTGACCTGAATTATTTGTTTTTATTTTTTAATTAATTTTTTTACAGTATAGTTGATATACTGTGTTGTGTTACTTTCTGCTGTATAATAAAGTGAACCAGTTAAACATATATCCACTTTTTAAAAACTGTTTTCCTGTATAGGCCATTGCAGAGTGCTGAGTAGTTCTCAGTTCTCTACGGTAGGTTCTTATTAGTTGTATATCTCATACGTGTAGTGTGTATATGGGCTTCCCAGGTGACACTAGTGGCAAATGATCCACCTGCCAACGCAGGAGATGCAAGAGACGCTGATCTGACCCCTTGGTTGGGAAGACCCACTGTAGTAGAAAGTGGCAAGCTACTCCGGTATCCTTGCCTGGAAAACCCCATGGACAGGCGAGCCTGGTGGACTACAGTCCATGGGGCTGTGAAGAGTCAGACATGATGGGAACACGTGCGCAGCGTGTATGTCAGCCCCGGTCTCCCAGTTCACCCCCCCTTTCCCCCTTTGCAACCACAATTTTCTGTTTCTACACCTGTAGCTCTATTTCTGCTCTGTAAATAAGTAGATTTAAGCCATTTTTTTCTCTTTAGATTCCTCATGTAAGTGATATCATATAGTATTTGTCTTTCTCTGTCTGACTTCACTCAGTATGATAATCTCTAGGTTCATCCATGTTGCTGCAAATTGCATTATTTCATCTTTTTATGACTAAGTAATTATATATATATATATTACCTCTTCTTTATCCATTCTTCTGTTGATCCACATTTAGCTTGCTTTCATGTCCTGGCTGTTGTAAATAGTGCTGCATTGAACACTGGGGTGCATATATCTTTGTGAATTTTTTTTTCTGGACATATGCTCAGCAGTAGGGTAATTGGATCATATTGTGGCCCTGTTTCAGTTTTTTAAGGTCTCTCCATACTGTTCTCCATAGTGGCTGTATCAATTTACACTCCCACCAGAAGTGTGGGAGGATTCCCTGTTCTCCACACTCTCTCCAGCACTGATGGTTTGTAGACTTTTTGATAATGGCCATTCCGGCTGGTGTGAGGTGATACCTTATGTAGTTCTGATTTGCATTTCTCTGATAATTAGTGATGCTGAGCATCTTCCATATGATTCTTGGCCATCTGTATGTTTTCTTTGGGGCAGAAGATCTAAATTATTTGTTTTTAATTTACATTTTATTTTATGCTGACCTTAGTTTAGAAAGATTATACACTTTCCTCCTGTATCCTATTTGTCTTACAACTCTACTTGGTTTAAAGAAATATTTGTTTGTGTTGGATATGACCATAATTAATTCTGTGTTAAATTTGATGCATAATTGACATCCTATACCTAGCTAGAATGTTTGAACTTTTAAAAATTCTTTTCTTATGAAAACACTTTAGGTTTTTAGATATTCATCTATGATCAGAATTTCAAAGTAGGGCATCAGATGTATGATTTAGATAAAATTAAATATACAGATTCCATGCGTATGTGCTAAGTCGCTTCAGTAGTATCTGACTCTGTGACCATATGAACTGTATCCCGCCAGACTCCTCTATCCATGGGATTTCCCAGGCAAGAATACTGGAGAGGGTTGTCGTTTCCTTCTCCAGAGGATCTTCCTGACCCAGAGATCAAACCAACGTCTCCTGCAGCTCCTGCGTTGGCAAGAGGGTTCTTTAACACTAGCACCACCTTAGAAGTCCCAGAGTCCTAGATAATAAAGCCTTCAAAATGAGTTATTTTTGCTGTGAAACAAAAATAATTTGTATATCTTTAGTTTGTAAACATCTGTGCAATATTGTTAAGCCTTTTAATTAGTCTTAAAGGAAGCATTTAAAGTTATCACTCATTTGAACATTTGTATTAACATTTGTGCTAGAAAAGTTTGGAAAAACTATGTCAAAGAGAATATAAAAAGAATTTTACTTGAAGCTCAGTCATCCAAGAATAATAGATTTTTGTTATTCTAAACCACAGGAGGTTATAGAATTATGTTGGAAATATGTTGGCACAATTAAAATAGTATACTGACAATTTATATTTAATATTTCCACATAATATATATGAAATATTTTATATAAACTGTGTTTAATCAAAGCTTACATATATTTCAATCAAGTAAACCTAACATATGCATGTTTTTCTCTATATTTGAATTTCTCATATAAATGAGGTAGCACAATGTTTGATGAAATTGAAAAATATACTGGGCCTTCCATGCTTATCATAGAAAAACTTCACAGTACCAAATAGTCATTCTGTTTTTAATATGCAAAACTATTATATTCACATGTATCAGGGTATTATTTGCGAAATTATCTCTTAACTCAAAGGATTAATTTTGCCCTAGTGAACTCATTCTTCCCTTAAACGTGAATGTTTATCACAATAATAATCACTGCTAATATTTTAATAGCTTTTACTATATGCCAGGTACTAGTTACAAGTGGTGTATAATTTAATCCTCACAGCAACCATATGAGAGGCTATTTTTACACCCATTTAAAAAAGAGGAAACAAGGTCACACAACTAAATGATAGAATTCAAACCCAGCTCCAAAGTCTGTGCTCTTTAAATACTGAAGGACTCAAGATTTATTCTCAGTTTAGAGAGATGTTCTTGGCAGATGCTAACATAAAAAAATCTGCCTTCAACCTTCGATGAACCTTTTCCATATGCACCTCCATTTCCACTCTTACCAGTATCAGTGTTCCAAGGCTGCCCTCAGGACCACAAGCTGGGTGGATTAGAACAACAGACGTGTATGGTGTCATAATTCTGGAAGTTCGAAGTCTGAATCAAGATTTTGGCGAGGCCATGTTCCCTTTGAAACCTGTAGAGGAATCCTTCCTTGCCTTTTCACAGACCCTGGTGGCTTGCTTGCAGTCTCCCATGTTTTTTGGCGTGTAAGGGTGTATAATTTGAATATTTGTCTTTATTATCACTTGACATTTGCCCTGTGTGTTTCAGAATTCACACAGCTGTCTTCCTATAAGGAAAGCAGTCGTATTTAATTGGGAGTTCACCTTAGTCGCTGTGAACTCATCTGAAGTTAACTAATTATATCTGCAATGACCCTGTTTCCAGTAAGGTCATCTTCTGAGGTCCTGAGGTTAGGCCTTCAGCGTGTCTTTTTTGGGGGCTGCATTTCAGCCCATTATGCTCACTAATCCAGTGTTTCACGTAATAGCTATTTTCTGTTTTGACAAGATGTCCTTTTTCCCTGTGGGCGTACTTGCACACATGTTCACACATATGCCCGCACATATTTTTGAGGCTCCATTTAGAATGGTCACTTGTCTGGTTAGTGAAGAGTATGTCAAAGTATGTCTATGGATATATTCTTTGCTTTCCTTTTGTTTAGCATGGAGAGAAAATATCGCTATGTATGCATCCCTGTTGAATGTTTATTTGCTAGGTACTTTTTACTCATATCTGATAGAGTATTTATCCACCTAACTCTTGGGTAGAAAAAGTAGGGGTGGCGTCTGGGCCAGTTGGTTTTTTGGACTCCGATAACAGCAGGAGGTTTCCTTCCTTTGTCCCAGCCTTGTAGTTTCTCTCTGCACATCTCTGCCCCTTTATCTCTCCCTATCTTTGTCTTTTCCTTTTTCTTTTTTTTCTGTCTCTCTGATTCCTGCTTATGTGTTGCCCTTAATCTCATGGTTCATATATATGCTGAAGGATAAGGCTACTGATATCATATCATGTAGTTTAAAGCTTGTAGTGAAAGAAACTTTCCGAATTTTACTATAAAAAACTCTATAGAAGGACTCTGATTTTCTTGCTTGGGTAACATATCCACCTCTGCAGCTAATTCCAACAGTAATATCTGAAACAAGATTTTTCCCCCCAAAGAAGTCACAGGTAGAGTGGGGCTGTACTCAGAAATGAGGGGAAGGGGTGAAGGTACAAAACAGTAGGTACCCATCGTAGTCAAACTGCATATGATCTGTTTTAGCTGATTTTCATATTTAAGTAATTTGATAGTGAGCCATTAATTTGTAAAGTACATTTTGAGAATATGGCTTCTTTAAGAGTTATAAATCAGTTCTGCTGCTGCTCCTAAGTGGCTTCAGTCGTGTCCGACTGTTTGCGACCCCACGGACTGCAGGACGCCAGGCTTCCCTGTCCATCACCAACTCCCGAGTCCACCCAAACCCGTGTCCATTGAGTCGGTGATGCCATCCAACCATTTCATCCTCTGTCGTCCCCTTCTCCTCCTGCCCTCAATCTTTCGAAGCATCAGTTCACTTCAGTCACTTGGTCGTGTCCGACTCTTTGTGACCCCATGAATCACAGCATGCAGGGCTTCCCTGTCCATCACCATCTCCTGGAGTTCACTCAAACTCACATCCATCGAGTCGGTGATGCCATCTAGCCATCTCGTCCTGTGTTGTCCCCTTTTCCTCCTGCCCCCAATCCCTCCGAGCATCAGAGTCTTTTCCAATGAGTCAACTCTTCGTATGAGGTGGCCAAAGGACTGGAGTTTCAGCTTTAGTATCATTCCTTCTGAAGAACACCCAGAGCTGATCTCCTTCAGAATGGACTGGTTGGATCTCCTTGCAGTCCAAAGGACTCTCAATCAAGAGTCTTCTCCAACACCACAATTCAAAAGCATCAATTCTTTGGTGCTCAGCTTTCTGCACAGTCCAACTCTCGCATCCATACATGACCACAGGAAAAACCATAGCCTTGACTAGACAGACCTTTGTTGGCAAAGTAATGTCTCTGCTTTTCAATATACTATCTAGGTTGGTCATAACTTTTCTTCCAAGGAGTAAGCGTCTTTTAATTTCATGGCTGCAGTCACCATCTGCAGTGATTTTGGAGCCCCCAAAAATAAAGTCTGACACTGTTTCCATTGTTTCCCCATCTATTTCCCATGAAATGATGGGACAAGATGCCATGATCTTCGTTTTCTGAATGTTGAGCTTTAAGCCAACTTTTTCACTCTCCTCTTTCACTTTCATCAAGAGGCTGTTTAGTTACTCTTCACTTTCTGCCATAAGGGTGGTATCATCTGCATATCTGAGGTTATTGATATTTCTCCCAGCAATCGTGATTTCAGCTTGTGCTTCTTCCAGCCCAGCATTTCTTATGATGTACTCTGCATAGAAGTTAAATAAGCAGGCTGACAATATACAGCCTTGACGTACTCCTTTTCCTATTTGGAACCAGTCTGTTGTTCCATGTCCAGTTCTAACTGTTGCTTTCTGACCTGCATATAGGTTTCTCAAGAGGCAGGTCAGGGGGCCTGATACTCCCATCTCTTTCAGAATCTTCCACAGTTTCTTGTAATCTACACAGTCAAAGGCTTTGGCATAGTCAATACAGCAGAAATAGATGTGTTTTTTTTTTTTTTTCTGGAACTCTTGCTTTTCTGATGATCCAGCGGATGTTGGCCATTTGATCTCTGATTCCTCTGCCTCTTCTAAACCAGCTTGAACATCAGGAAGTTCACTGTTCACATATTGCTGAAGCCTGGCTTGGAGAATTTTGAGCGGTACTTTACTAGATGTGAAATGAGTACAATTGTGTGGTAGTTTGAGCATTCTTTGGCATTGCCTTTCTTTGGAATTGGAATGAAAACTGACGTTTTCCAGTCCTATGGCCACTGCTGAGTTTTCCAAATGTGCTGGCAAATTGAGTGGAGCACTTTCACAGCATCGTCTTTCAGGATTTGAAAGAAGTCAACTGGAATTCCATCACCTCCATTAGCTTTGTTCGTAGTCATGCTTTCTAAGGCCCACTTGACTTCACATTCCAGGATGTCTGGCTCTAGGTGAGTGATCACACCATCGTGATTATCCCAGCATCAGGGTCTTTTCAAATGAGACAGTTCTTCACATCAGGTGGCCAAAGTATTTGGAGCTTCAATTTCAGCATCAGTCCTTCCAATGAATATTCAGGACTGATTTCCTTTAGGATGGATTGGTTGGATCTCCTTGCAGTCCAAGGGACTCTCAAGAGTCTTCTCCAACACCACAGTTCAAAAGCATCAATTCTTCGGCACTCAGCTTTTTTTACAGTCCAACTCTCACATCCATACATGACTACTGGAAAAACCATAGCTTTGACTAGATGGACCTTTGTTGGCAAAGTAATGTCTCTGCTTTTGAATATGCTGTCTAGGTTGGTCATAGCTTTTCTTCCAAGGAGCAAGCATGTTCTAATTTCATGGCTGCAGTCACCATCGGCAGTGATTTCTGAGCCCAGAAAAATAGCCTCACTGTTTCCATTGTGTCCCCATTTGCCATGTTTCCCATGTTTTCCCTATTTGCCATGAAGTGCTGCCTTGATCTTAGTTGTCCTACCTACTTGCTGCTTTTTTTCTTTCTTTTTAAATGGTTGTCTCCTCTGTATCATTCAAATGTTAACATTTCCAGAGAGGCTTTTCTAGGTCATCTAATCAGTACCAACATATCTACCTGCTTTAATTCTTTACCCACTTCTTAACACTAACTGACATATTTCTTGCTCATTTATATACTTCTGTCTATTCGTATAAGTGAAGTGGAGGTTTAAGTAAAATGAGGCAATTGCAGAAAGGTTCTCAGTAGACTCTTCTTCCCTCGCCCATTTAGTCATTGAAAGTATTCTCTCTGTGCCCCACTGCACGTGACCTTTCTCACTGAATCTGTTGTTTGACCCTCTGTCTGTCCTCTGGAGTACTTCTGTATTGTACTATGTCATCTTAGGTTAAATGATATTTAAGTTTTAATGTCATGAACTGAAAAACCTCATAATATTCACATATTCAAATTGTTTGAAAGTTTAATATACTTTTAAAGTTATACTCTATTTCTAAGCAGAAGTTATATATACTGGTGTATGGCTGGGTGACTATTTGGTCAAGTGGTTTTATTAATGCAGTTTTTATGTAAAATGGGGCACTTTATTTCATGAATAAGTTTTAAAAGTTCATACTGCTGCAAAATGACAAGCACTTATCTTTTAAATCAAATTTTAGAGATTTGATTTCAAGTATAATCTCTTGAGCATCATTCATATGGAACAACAAATTTAAGTTAGTTCAGTTAATAACACTAAAATGGCCTCAAGGCAAAGGGTCACAGGTCTCTCCTTAAGCTTAGCGAGGAAGTCATGTCCAAAGCTGAGACAGACTAAAAGCTAGGTTTCTTGTGCCAAATTGTTAGCCAAGTTGTGATTAGAGAGGAACAAGCCTTGAAGGACGTTGAAAGTGCTCCTCCAACTCACAGGCTTGGAGAATGAACTCATGGTTGCCAGAGGAATGGCTAGTTAGGGACTTCGGTGTTGCCATGTGCAGAGTGCCGTGTATAAGATGAGTAACCAGCAGGGACATACTGTGCAGCACGTGCAGCTCTGCCTGGTGTCATGTGCAGACTGGGTGGCGTGGGGGTTTGGGGGCGAATGATGCACGTGTGTGTGACTGAGTCCCTTCACTGTTCACCGGAAACTGTCACAGTACTGTCACAGTACGGCTAGTCAGCGATACCCCAATACCAAGGAAGAGGTTTTTAAAAAAGTGCTACTCCAGTGAACACGTGGTTGATAAGAAAGTGAGACAGTCTTATTACTGATATGGAGGGAGTTTTAAAGGTCTGTATAGACCAGATCAGCCACGACATTCTCTTAAGCTGAAACCTAAACAGGAGAGGGCTTCTCTGGTGGCTCACGAGTCAAGTAACCTTCTGCCAGTGCAGGAGGCTTGAGTTCAGTCTCTGGGTTGGGAAGACCCCTGGAGAAGGAAATGCAGCTCACTCCAGTGCTCCTGTCTGGGAAATCCCAGGGACAGCCTGGCCGACTGTAGTCCGTGGGGTCACAGTGAGTCCCACACAACTTGGTGACTAAACAGCGACAGTCTGAAGAGACACCCTAACTCTCTTCAGTTCCGTGAAGGCTGAGAGATGAGGATGCTGCCGGAGAACAGTGTGAAGCTAGCAGAGAACGGTTAATGAACTTTAAGGACAGAGGCTAACCTTAAACATAAATGTGCAGAGTACAGCAGCAAATGCTGATTTAGAAGCTGCAGTAAATTACCCATCTGGATGCACAGTTCCAAAGAACAGCAAGGAGAGATAAGAAAGCCTTCCTCAATGATTAATGCAAAGAAATAGAGGAAGAAATAGAATGAAAAAGACCAGAGATCACTTAAGAAGATTAGACATACCAAGGGAACTTTTCATGCAAAGATGGGCACAATAAAGGACAAAAACAGTATGGACCTAACAGAAGCAGAAGATATTAAGGAGAGGTGGCAAGAATACACAGAACTATCCGAAAAAGATCTTGATGACCCAGATAACCACAATGGTCTGATCAGTTACCTAGAGCCAGACATCCTGGTATGCAAAGTCAAGTGGGCCTTAGGAAGTGTTACTACGAGCAAAGGTAGTAGAGGTGATGGAATTCCAGCTGAGCTATTTCAAATCCTAAAAGATGATGCTGTGAAAGTGCTACACTCAATTTGCTGGCATATTGGAAAACTCAGCAGTGGCCATAGGACTGGAAAAGTTCAGTTTTCATTTCAACCCTAAAGAAAGGCAATGGCAAAGAATGTTCAAACAATCGCATAATTGTGCTCATCTCACACAGTAGTAAAGTACTGCTCAAAATTCTCCAAGTCAGGCTTCAACAGTATGTGAACCAAGAACTTTTGAATGTTCACGCTGGATTTAGAAAAGGCATAGGAACCGGAGATCAGATTGCCAACATTCATTGGTATAGAAAAAGCAAGAGAAATCTAGACAAACATCTGCTTCTGCTTTATTATCTACGCTAAGGTCTTTGACTGTGTGGATCGCAACAAACTGTGGAAAATTCTTAAAGAGATAGGGATACAGACTACTTTACCTGCCTCCTGAGAAATCTGTATGCAAGTCAAGAAGCAACAGTTAGAACCGGGCATGGAACAATGGACTGATTCCAAATTGGTGAAGGAGTACATCAAGGCTGTATACTGTCACCCTGCTTGTTGAACTTATATGCAGAGTACATCATGAGAAATGCTGGGCTGGATGAAGCACAAGCTGGAATCTAGATTGCCGGGATAAATATCAGTAACCTCAGATATGCAGATGACACACCACCCTTATGCCAGAAAGTAAAGAAGAACTGAAGAGACTGTTGATGAAAGTGAAAGAGGAGAGTGAAAAAGCTGACTTAAAATTCAACATTCAGAAGATGGAGATCATGGCATGTGGTCCCATGACTTCATGGCGAATAGATGGAGAAATAATGGAAACAGTGAGAGACTATATTTTCTTGACTCCAAAAACCTGTAGATGGTGACTGCAGCCATGTAATTAAAAAGGACTCTTGCTCCTTGGGAAAAAAGCTATGACAAACCTAGACAGCATATTAAAAAGCAGAGACATTACTTTGCCAACAAAGGTCCATCTGGTCAAAGTTGTGGTTTTTCCAGTGGTCATGTATGAATGTGAGAGTTGGACTATAAAGAAAGCTGAGCACCGAAGAATTGATGCTTTTGAACTGTGGTGTTGGAGAAGACTCCTGAGAGTCCCTTGAACTCAAGGAGATCCATCCAGTCCATCCTTAAGGAAATCAGTCCTGAATATTCATTGGAAGGACTGATGCTGAAGCTGAAACTCCAATACTTTGGCCACCTGATGGGAAGATGTGACTCATCTGAAAAGACCCTGATGCTGGGAAAGGGTGAAGGTGGGAGGAGAAGGAGATGACAGAGGATGAGATGGTTGGATGGCATCACTGAATGGACATGAGTTTGAGTGAACTCTGGGAGTTGGTGATGGACAGGGAGGCCTGGCGTGCTGCAGTTCATGGGGTCGCAGAGTCAGACACGACTGAGTGACTGAACTGGACTGACTGAATTCATTTATTTTGGCTGCTTTGGGTCTTCACTGCTGTGTGAGGGCTTTCTCTAGTTGCACTGAGTGGGGACTGCTCTTCATTGCGGTGCATGGTTTTGTTGAAGAGCTCCGGCTCCAGGGCACATGGGCTTCAGTAGTTGTGGTGTATGGGCTTAGTTGCCCTGAAGCATGTGTTGTCCTCCCAAACCAGGTATTGAACCCCTTTCCCCTGCACTAGCAGGTGGATTCTTATCCACTCCACCACCAAGGAAGTTGCAGAAAGCACCTTGAAAATGGATGAGAGCATCCTAGGATGCTCTCTTCAAGCAGTGCTAATTTGCTTTTAAGTAAATTTTCTTTTAATTCACCATTCTGTTATATCACTGTTATATCACTCAGAAATTACTCATTCAAACTACTGTTTTTTAAAATAATTTATTTCTCCCAGGTTTTAAAACTAAAATTAACAGCTAAAATGAAAATTATTTTGCATACTTCTACATTTATTTTCTGAATTGTTTTTTAACTTAAGTGTAACTTAAATTTCTGAGTCAAAGGCAGTGTGCATTTTAGACTTTTGATGCATTTTATGACATCACAATACACTTGGTTGGCCTAGAGTGCTTATGAGAGTTTATGAATAAGTAAAGGAATATTTGAATAGATAAAAATGCTTATTACATTGCTACAAGTATATAAGAATTCTTTTCTATTAGGAAGCATGAGTGGTACCAATTTAAGTTTTGTTAAAAGCAAAATTCATAAAATATACCTCTAGAAGCAATTGACCCATTTTTAGGGTAAATTTCACCTAGTATTAGGAATATTTATGCCTTTGAGAATGCTTTCATAATATTGGTTGCTGTTGTGAAGACTAGAAGGGAGTAGTAGTTCAGGTGTGAAATTTGTTTTTTCAGGATGCTCATCTAGAAATGCCTGTTTTAGCCCATTTTTGTGGCATCAGATTCGTATTTTAATGTGATCATTACAGAAGTCCTGAAGAATATCTCTTCCTGCTATATTTAGGATTTCTGAGGTGCAATGTTATCTATTCCTTTCCACAGTAGAAAGTACAAGGAAGCCTTCCTTTCTCTGTTCTCATTCTGTTACATTCTAATCCTCTATTTTTAAACTCTTGTGTCATAGTCTTTTTAGCTCAGTTCAGACATGTATATTTTTATTTTTATTTAAAGTTGGTCGTCTTTGTCTTGGTTTTTGCTAAATACAGTAATGGAAACATTAAAATTTTAGCAGAAGTCTTATGTGTATGGAACTTTATATTTTTTGAAAAGCTTCAGAGTAGAAAAAAGAACAGATGAATTATTTTGAATACAGTTAGTTAGCAGCTGGGTGGTCTTTGGGAAGGCATTCAATTTCCTTGAGTATGCTTAGCATAGAGTAGATGATAAATAAGTGGAATCTGTTTTTATTTTATATCCTGTTTTGCCTCCAGATGAGCTATGAATTGTTGTATCCCTGTTTTACAGTTGGGGAAATCAAGGCATAATACATTTTAGTGATTTGCATAGCATCACTTAGCTAATGAGCATAAACTGAGATCTATATGTTTCTGTCTCCAGACTAAGCATTTTTTTCATTCTGTACTACTTTTTCTTCCCTCTTAATGCATGGACATAATAATTTTTTTATCTTTTATCATGACAGTGATATTGTTTACTAGATCTTGTGGAAATCTGATTCCCCAAATATGTGGCACAGAGTAGGCACTCAGTTATCATATAAATGAATGAAAACCTGTATGGAAAGATTGCTGGGTTCAGTCTTCTCTTGTAGGGAGAGAATTATATATTAACACAATGCTGATTGTGTGCTTCTGCATCTGTTGAATATGGTAATTAGAGTTCCTACTCCTTAACGTTCTTATTAGGGTTAGATGATATCATAGATATCGAGCATTTAGATAAATGCCTGGCACTTTAAGCACTTTAAGCATTCAATAAATGTTAGCTCTTACTAGTCTGTGAATGATTTTAGAGTGAAAAAGCTTTAATATGTATGGGATTGTAGTTCACCTAGTTATTCTGTTTCGTGTAATTAGTCTTAATAGACTTCTTCTGGTTCACATTGCATTTTTTTTTAATGCGTTTAATATATCTTTTAGGACTAAAAGAGTTGTCCCCACCTCCTCTAAATCTCAAACGATTATACAAAGAGACACTAGAAATTGAACCCATCTTGATAATCATTTCCCCGGGTGCTGATCCTTCTCAGGAACTCCAAGAGCTTGCAAATGCTGAGAGAAGTGGAGAGTGTTATCACCAGGTCAGTGCACATTACTCTGCTGTTTCTGTTTCAGCTATTGATCTTCCTGCTGTGTGTGTGTGTGTGTGTGTGTGTGTGTGTGTGTGTGTGTGTGTGTATGTATGTATGTGTCTTTGTGTGCGCTTTCAGTCAATCAGTTGTGTCCTCCTCTTTGTGGCTACAAACCCAACGGACTTTAGCCTGCCAGGCTCCTCTGTTCATGGAATTTTCCAGGCAAGAATACTGGAATACTTGACTGTATTAGTAAAACAGTTTTTTGTTTTTATGTCCCTGAAAATTGTCCACATTCTGATCGCCAGAACCCATGAATTTGTTATTTTACATGGAAGAAAGAACTTTGCAAATATAATTAAGCATTTTGAGATGGAGAGGTTATCCGAGATTATTCAGTTGAGCCTAGTATAATCATAAAGGTGCTTTTAAGAAGGAAGTAGAAGAGGCAGAATGTAGGTGGAAGAGGCAGATGTGATGAGGCATAGGTCAAAGAGGTGAGGAGACGCTGTGCTGCTGACTTTGAAGATGGTAGAAGGGACCACAAGCAGAGAAACGTAGAAGGTAGAAAAGATAACAGGAGTCTCTCCTACAGCCCCTAGAAAGAACAGCCCTGTAGTATCACCTTAGAGCAATAGATTAGTGGGATTCTGAACTGCAGAAGTCTAATAAGATAATA
Source organism: Ovis aries (assembly GCF_016772045.2). Lineage (NCBI taxonomy): Eukaryota > Metazoa > Chordata > Mammalia > Artiodactyla > Bovidae > Ovis > Ovis aries. Next base: position 4,942,999 of record NC_056068.1, on the reverse strand, counting down.
AACTTGTCTAATATAGTGTGATTTTTTCCTGAGCTAAATTTCTGAGTTTTAGTTTATTCAGATTAGCACCTTTTTTTTCAGTTCAGTTTGCATACACATTTTAAAGTGTATTAATTTATCCCCAATTTTTGACATCAAAATTTAAATCTTTTTCATTGGGAAAATAATAATGATTAAGAAAGCAAACTACTTTAAAATAAACCAAAAATTGAAAATAGAATATTATGAGGAATGTAAGTGGAAGATAGCAAAATAGCAGAGAGTTTGGCTTAGTTGCATTTAGGTGTTGCACTAACTCTAGGGAGTTTCCTTCAATCCTGGTTATAGTGTTAATACATCAGGACAGTATTCAGTTGTCAGTGAGATGTCTTGGGGAAAGGAAGCTCTGTTCTATGGGCTGTATCTCTTAGCTCTGATGCTGGCAAAAAGATAAAACCACTTACACTCATTGTAAGTTTAACTATGTAAATTTCTAGAGTTTTGTGTTACACAATTTTTTAATACTGTAAAACCTTTAAATACAGATGCAGATATTCATAAATCTGTTACTTTAAAAGTTTTGTTGTTATGCTGAATATATGTACTACTACTAATAATATATTCTTAATATAAAAAATAATTTTTATTTCAAGAAAGTCTGATGTGTCTTACTTTTTTAATGTGGGGGTTAACCATCTTCCTGACACTTTCCTATTGTGCTTTTTAAATGTTTTTTCTTATAGTAAATGTTTTCTTCTAAGATTTCATCAACCTTTAAGCTGTTCTCACACAGTTTATACCTTATAGAAAATTTTGAGTTCCTATTTTTAGCTACCATTTCAGTTCAGCAAACATTTTTTCCCCCCTCTGATTTTCTTGTACATGCCTTCCATTTGGGGATTTTTGTATTTTAATAATGGCAAACTAATATGTGTCTCTAAATATTTCAACCAGTGTTTCTTTTATCCATTCTATTTGCTTAGTTCTGGGTTAGATCTTGAAAATTAAAAAGAAATGTATATTGGTATTTATTACCTGGTTTGTTACCTGCTTAAGACACACGGTTCCCACTCTCTAAGACTTTATAGTCTAATTGAGAAACAAAATCAATACTTATGAAAGTCATCTAAGAAACAATGAAAGGCTGTCTTGTATTCTTTATGAAAAGAGAAATCACTGTGGTTTGAAGTAGTCTGTAACAATTCTCTTCAAAGTGTTTTGACCACATACTCAATAAAATATTTGAGCTAGGACTCTGAATACACGTTTATCTGTCATATATACAAAGACAGACACAGCTGTACTGATACATAAATATTACATAAATTATCCATAAAAAACCATATCGAGGAGTTTAAGCATGTAACCATTTAGATTCTTGACTAAAACTTTTTATAGACTCTTAGACTTAGTGCTAGTCACTCAGGCGTGTCCACCTCTGTGACCCCATGGACTGGAGCAGCCAGGTCCCTTTGTCCATGGATTCTCCAGGCAAGGATGCTGGCCTGGGTTGCCCTTTCCTCCTCCAGAGGCCTTCCCGACCCGGGGATGAACCCGGGCCTCATGCAGGTTCTTTACTGCCTGAGCCGCCAGGTGGTCACCTGTCCATTCAGATACAGATGCCTTACACACTGAAGCCATTTTTTGGGGTCTTTGGCTTCTGCTTGGAAGTTTCTGCTTTATAATGTGACCTGTCATACTGCGTCAGTGTTCTCTGTGCAGATAGACAATAGGGACCAGAAGTTCTGGAGTGGAAGTCCAGTGAGATCAGGTCTGCCTTTCCCCTCCCTCTCCCCTCTCCTCTTTTCCTCCCTTCCCTTCTCATCTTCTCTCTCTCCTGCCTCTTTTTGCCTCTTCTCTCTAAAAATGAATAGAAAAACAGAGGGTTAAATGTAGAGTCTTGAGGCCCAACAACATATTAGGATTTTCTAGATGATGAAGGGCTTGGGAAATTACACAGTTCAATAGACCAAGTAGCTTGAGAGCCAAATAAATGCAACTTTGGAGAAAGTTTTTTAGAAAGAGAAGATAAATTCAAAGAAGTGCTATTGTTAATGTTTAATCCCTCAAGGAGTTCAACAACAGTCATAAAAAATTATTTTTTTTTTAAGGCCCATGTTTCAGAGTAAGAATTACAGGAAATGGTGAGATGAGGAATGAACACACTGTTGAATAATTCTTTATTCTGTAACTTGAAAACTTGTAATGATAATATCTCTCCTAAACAGAAGAATGTTATAAATCTGCCATTGATATAAGGACAAAAGCAAGACAATTGTAAACAGCAACAGAGTCTGATATTTCTTAGTAAAGATTTGGAAACTTTCTTACAGTACTTGAGTTAGTTCAGTATGTATGGCAGGATAGTTTGAAACGCTTATGTTACAACATGTTATCAGAATTTTTTTTTTTTTTTTAGTTTTTAATTTGTTTTTGTTTTTCAGATTGCCATGGGTCAAGGTCAAGCTGATTTAGCGGTTCAGATGCTAAAAGAATGTGCCCGCAATGGAGACTGGCTGTGTTTGAAGAACTTACATCTTGTGGTATCTTGGCTGCCAGTTCTGGAAAAGGTAGATTCAGATCAGTGCGGCATAGACTAAATTCACAAACTAATTTCTCACATACTAAATTCAGTAGTCTCCAAGGACCAACAGTATTAAGATATGTTGTGCATTATTTATGATGTTTTTAAAGAATTAGTATTTGATGAGGAATCATTTAAAATCTATATTTTCTTTAATATATGTACATTTGTATAAACCCAAATGGATTTTTTAGTAAAAAATCTATAAAAGTCTCCTTTTTAAAAGGCATTTAGGGAGAGTCAAAAAATTAATCAGGACTGAAAAGAGGCTTAGAGAAATCTTTCAGATGAAAATTAGGGAAATGCTTTAAAGAATTGTAGAAGACTGTTTTGAACACTAAATTTTCTTTATGCTTTTGTTTTGTTGTGTCTGTAAAGGGGAAAAGATACAGAGGAGTCAGAGGGAACTGCAGAACTTCCTTGCTGCTGAGGAAGCTGGGGTGTAAACTGAAGCAGTTTGCATTTTATTTAACTAAATATTTATTTAAAATTATTTTTGGTATTAATTTTTAATATTTATTTAACTAAATAAACATTTTATTTAACTAAGCAGTTCATTTTATTTAACTAAAATGGCCCCAGCATGAGAATAACCTTAAGATAGAACAAATTGATAGATTGCTTTTAAATGAAAACCTGGAATTAAGTCTAGGACTTTTTAAAGAAAGATAAATCTGGTCTTGGGTAGTTAGAGATGACTCCTAAGACAAGATGTTTCTTGATGGCCATATGGGATTTAGCTGAATGTAGGGGGAGAAAGTTTGTGGTTGATTCTAGCAGCACAAGTAGAAACATAATAGCAGGAGTGTGGCTTTCTAGTACAAGAATGGAGACGTCCTTAACTGTACTGGAAGGCCAGGCAGGGTGCTGTGGGGCAATGGAGTTAGACAGCTAGGAAGAGGCGAGGTTGTGGAATACCCTGGAAGTCCTGCACAAGTGTTTAGAATTTTTGTCCTAGGACACAGAATCAAAGGAGCTTCTTAGCAGGGGAGTTAATAATTAATTAATTGATTAATTAATCTAGCAGGAGAAATAGAGCCAAGCGGAACAGAGTGGGAGGCTGTAGCCTAGTTGTATAATGTTGAAAATTTGTATAATGTGTTGAAAATAAATGGGCAGCTATATAAAATAGGTAGTTAAAAACTACCTAAACTATGTAAAATATGTATTTAGATAAAATAGGTAGTTAAATAGGTAGATTAAATAAATCTTTGATGAATGAGTTAATGATTGAGTGAATGAAGTGATAGACCATAATGACTCATTATTTATAGTCAAAAGAAGGTATATATAAATATTCAAGTAATTCCTACAGGTTTATGTAACACTAATATATAAAATACAGAATTCATGTGTGGTGAATGATACATGTTTTAAAACATATAAGGAAGACTAGTGAATACTTGAATCCTGCTTTTTGTTCTAAATAATAGATTGATAGCTATTAATCTATGTAAAAGACAATTGCAGTTGTAATTTTGGAAACAAATCTTAATTGGAACTTTTTCAATTCTGCAGACAAGTAAAAAAACTGGAGTATAGTTGATTTACAATGTGGTGCTAATTTCTTTTTAAAACTTCATTTTTAATTGAAGGATAATTGCTTTACAGCATTGCATTAGTTTTTGTCCACATGTGCTAATTTCTGCTGCTGTACAGCAGAGTGAGTCAGTTGTACATGCATACATTCCATTATGGTTTATCCCGGGGGATTAGGTACAGTTCCCTGTGCCATACGGTAGGCCCTTGTTGTTTATCCATTCTAAATACTGTAGTTTGCATCCACTGGCCCCAAAGACCCCATCCATCTCTCTCTCTCCCTCCCCCTTGGCAACCACAGGTCTGATTCTTTATGTCTGTGAGTCTGTTTCTGGTTTTGTTTTGTTTTGTTTTTCATTTATTTTTAATTGGAGAATAATTATTTTACAATGTTGTGTTGGTTCTGCCGTACAACATGAATCAGGCACAAGTCCACAAAAGTCCCCTGCCCATGAACCTCTCCCCACACCCATGACCCACCCCACCTCTCTTGGTTGTTGCAGAGCACTGGATTGAGCTGTCTGTGTGTGCAGCAGCTTCCCACTAGCTATCTGTTTTACACGTGGTAGTGTGTCGATGGCAGTGGTACTCTGTCAGTTTGTCCCACCTTCTCCTTCCCCTGCTGGGTCCAAAGTCTCTTCTCCTGCCCTGCAAATAGGTTCATCGGTACCATTTTTTCTAGATTCTGTATATATGTGTTAATATACAAAATTTGTTTTTCTGCTTCACTCTGTATAATAGGCTCTAGATTCAGCCAACTCACTGGAACTAACTCAGTTTGTTCCTTTTTTATGGCTGAGTAATATTCCATTGTGTTGGAGAAGGAAATGGCGACCCACTCCAGTGTTCTTGCCTGGAGAATCCCAGGGACGGGGGAGCCTAGTGGGCTGCCGTCTATGGGGTCACATAGAGTCGGACACGACTGAAGTGACTTAGCAGCAGTAGCAGCATATGTACCACAACTTCTTTATCCATTCATCTCCCAGTGGATATCTAGGTTGCTTCCATGTCCTAGCTAGTGTAAATACTGCTTCAGTGAACATTGGTGTTTAGTTCAGTTCAGTTTAGTCGCTCAGTCGTGTCCGACTCTTTGCGACCCCATGAATTGCAGCATGCCAGGCATCCCTGTCCATCACCAACTCCTGGAGTTCATTCAGACTCACGTCCATCGAGTCAGTGATGCCATCCAGCCATCTTATCCTCTGTCGTCCCCTTCTCCTCCTGCCCCCAATCCCTCCCAGCATCAAAGTCTTTTCCAATGAGTCAACTCTTTGCATGAGGTGGCCAAAGTACTGGAGTTTCAGCTTTAGCATCATTCCTTCCAAAGAAATCCCAGGGCTGGTGTAGATGTGTCTTTCTCAATTATGGTTTACTCAGGGGGTATGTGCAGTAGTGGAATTGCCAGGTCATATGGTAGTTTTCACTATGGAGAAAAATATGGAGATTCCTTAAAATTCATAGTGACTGTATCAATTTACATTCCCACCAACAGTGCAAAAGCATTGCCTTTTTTCCCACACCCTCTCCGGTATTTATTTTTGTAGATTTTTTTGATGATGTCCATTCTAAGTGATGTGATTTCTCTAATAATGAGCGATATTGAGCATCTTTTCATATGTTTGGTGGCCATCTGTGTGTCTTCTTTGGAGAAATGTTTGTTTAGTTCTTCCACTGTTTCATTGGGTTGGTTGCTTTCCTTGTATTGAGCTGCATAAGTTTTTGCAGCACATATGGGGTAGATTATAAAAGTTAAAAAATTACTTTAAATGCTTTGCTATTCTTTTGGGAAGTTTGGATGAATTGTATGGATATAAATTACAGGTTATTTTTAAATTCACCTAACAGGCAGAAAGAACCTGAGGAGAAAAGACACAGAGACAAATATTTGAATAAGTGACTAAAGCATACAGCACGGGCAGAAGAATTTGAGTGAATTTGAATGGTGAATTTTGAGTATTATAGGCAATATGGTATACTAAAAATTGTATTGAAAAGGAGTTGATATCATTATATATCTTTGTGGAAGTGTGAATGGAAGCAGTAAGGACTTGAAGGCCTGAAGATGGCTTGTAGTTTAGGCATAGTGATTACAACTAATATTTATTTTGTATTTACTCTGTGTTGGGCCCTATTTTAAGTATTTTACACTATCCTATGAGAGTAGGTACTATTATTATCCTTGTTTAGAGAGTGTAAATCAAAGAATCCCCCAAAGTCACACAGCAAGTAAGTGGCAGAATTTGGATTTCAATCCAGTTCACCCAGTTCTAGATCCAAGTTCTTACCTATTCCACTGAGCTAGTAACAGACAAGATGAAAATTTAAAGGGAATATAATCAGAACATTAAGAAACATATCAGAATGTCAGAGAAAGATTTAATTAAGATACTTACTTATCAATAGTATATTTATTTATAAAATGGAAATTCGTGTGTGTATTTAAGTCGAATTTTATTCTTGTTTTTGAAAACAAGGAATTGAATACTCTTCAACCTAAAGATACCTTTCGTCTTTGGCTCACTGCGGAAGTCCATCCCAACTTTACTCCAATTTTGTTACAGTCAAGTTTGAAGATAACATACGAGGTATGAAGGTTTAAAATTTGAATCACTAGTTGTGTAAGTGCAGTAACCTTTGCAAGCCTTCTAAAGTCCTGTAGACAACTGTCTACTATAGCAAACATTCAAAACCTTCTAATGCAACATTTACAGAAATGCATTTACCTTTTTCTTTTAAATATTATTTAATGTTGTGTTTTGTTGTAGTAAAAGACATAAGAAGTTTACTGTCTTAACCATTTGTAAGTGTATAGTACAGTAGTGTTAACCATATGTACCTTGTCTCTAGAATTTTTTCATCTCACAGAACTGACCCTGTGTTTCCTGAAGAGAACTCCCTGTTTGCTCCTGCTCCACCCTTGCAGCCACCATTCTGTTTTCTGTTTCTATGAGTTTGACTACTTAGATAACTCACATAGGTGGAACCACGCATGTTTATCTTGTGGTAGCTGGCTTATTTTACTTGGCGTGATGTCCTCAAGATTCATCCACGTTGTAGCATATGACAGGATTTCCTTCTCATTTAAGGCTGGATGATATTGTGTGTACTACATTTTCTTTATCCATTCATCCACAAACATTTAGATTTTCTACCTGTTGCCTATTATGAATAATGTCACAATCAACATGGGTGGGCAAATATCTCTTCAAGATCATATTTTCAGTATTTTTGGACATATACTCAGAAGTGGGGTTTCTGGATCATATGGTAATCCTGTTTTTAAATTTTTTGAGGGACATCCATACTGTTTCCTTGTGGTGTACCATTTAACATTCCCACCAATAGCACACGATTTCTCTGCATCCTTACCAGCACTTGTTATTTGCTGTTTTTGTTTTTATTGGGGCCATCCTAATAGTATGAGGTGATAACTCACTATGGTTTTGATTTATATTTCTATGCAGTTTAATACTATTGAACATCTTTGTATGTGCTTGTCAGCTATTTGTATATCTGCCTTGGAGAATTGTCTATTCAATTCTTTGCCTGTCTTTAATTGGATTTTTTTGTTGTTGTTGTTGTTGAGTTTTACGAGTTTCTTAGGTTTTCTGCATATTAACCTCTTATCACATATACAGCTTAAAAATATTTTCTCTCATTCCATAGGGTTTCCTTTTAATTGTGTTGATTGTTTTCCTGGCTGCATAGATATTTTTAAGTTTAATATAGTCCCATTTGTCTGTTTTTGCTTTTGTTACCTGTGCTTTTCATGGCACATCCCAGAAAAAGTCATTGCCAAATCCGGTGTTATAAAGCCTTTTCTCTGTGTTTTCTTATAGAAATTTTATAGTTTCAGGTCGTAGGTTTAGGTCTTAAATCTATTTTGAGTTAATTTTTGTATTTGATGTAAAGGGTCCAATTTCATTCTTTTGTACTTGGGTATCCATTTTTCATATCATTTGCTTTTTGAAATATATAAGTTGGATTTTCAGTCTTTGTCTCCTTCTGTTTTTTTCTTGCTTCTTTCCTTCCATCCATCCATCCATCCATCCGTCTAACATGTTTTGACAGATCCCCCTAAACATGATATAGCCAAAATTATATGTGTTAGTAATGGTATGATGTAACTGATAAAAATCATAAATAAAATAATAAACTGAATTAAATCTTAAAGAAAACTGGTTTGAAATGTTCTACTTGCATCTTCTCTCAATTTGTAGAATATAATCTCTTTTCAGATGAAAAATGTCTTCTTAGTGTTTATAACTACTTGCTATTTTATATCAGTACTTCTGCTTTTCACCTGAAGGCATTAAACCTTATGTAGGGAGGAAAAAGGCTAAGAATCCAGAGACTGCAAAAATGATTTAATACTTGAAAATATGTTAATTGAATGAATGTCAATTATAATGTCTAATAAGAAAGAACGGTTCCAGGATCTTCTCCAGCCGCTCTCTCAGTATACTTTTCTACTGAACTATATTGAAGAACTATATTGTTCAAGTCATAAAGGCAAGGGCTATGTTTCTGTTGCCTTTTTTTTTTTTCACTTATATAATACCTGGCATGTAGGAAGAATGCAGTAATATTTCAATAAATAAAGAGTTAATGTATCAGGTCTTCGCAGGTGGCGCTAGTGGTAAAGAACCTGCCTGCCAATGCAGGAGACTCAAGAGTCATGGGTTCAACCCCTGGGTTGGAAAGAGTTTCTGGAGGAGGGCATGGTTCATATCAGTATTCTTGCCTGGAGAATCCCATGGACAGAGAAGCCTGGTGGCTACAGTCCATAGGGTCAAACAGAGATGGACATGAGTGAAGCTGCTTAGCATGCATGCATGCAGTATATCAGAGGTTCCTTGACTATTTTAACTTACTGTACAGCCTCTTCTGGTATCCTTTTTTAGGAGGTAATTTGATCACATTTTTATGAAGATTTTCAGATTCATTTAAATTATTGGTGAATTTTTTTGTATTTCTTAAATTAGTATAAAAGATTTTAATTATTCCCAGAAATTGTATAGTTCACTGTGTTCAAAATTATTACTGTATATGTGCATATATGTATACACATATTATTGTATTTAAAAATTGCTAAATATTCATTTTATTATCTCTAATCTTTTTGATGAGTTGTTTTAAAATTTATTACAAATAATCAATGTCATACTTACTGATTTACTTTTTCTTATTATTTTCTAGTCACTGGATTTCCTGCTTTTTTTTGTTGTAATTTCCTTAGATTTGTATTGGCTTCTGTTATTTCTAATTTCTTATGTGGAATGCTTAATTTATTTATATTAACTTGAAATAATTTCAATTATTTTAAGCCTGTGAATTTTCAGTTGAATATATATTTTAATTTATCTTATAATTTGACATACTGGTGTTTTGTTTAGTTGCTCAGTCATGTCCGACTCTTCGTGACCCCATGGACTTAACTGCCCTGTGGAGCCCACCAGGCTCCTCTGTCCGTGGAATTCTCCAGGCAGGAATACTGGAGTGGGTTGCCATTTACATTTTGTCATTTTCTGATAGTCTGTATTTGTGTATGATTCTCTCTGAAATTGTATATGGTTTATTCGTTTTGCATAATCTTTAGTATAGGGCTTTAAAAATCCTAGGTGATTGTTCAGTTCCCTTAGTGCTCAGGAAATTTGGTTTATTCTATGGGAATTTTTAGAAGCTGTTTCATAAAACATTTTCATTTTAAAAGTGTACATTTGAAAATGTACTTAGTAAAAGTACTTGGGTATTTTTTCTTTTAATTTAAGAAAAGTTTTTATTTAAGAAAAAATGCAATGAAAATTTACTTTTAAAACAAGCTAATTTTTGAAATGGGTTAAACAAATTAGACACATGTATTTTATTCTTTTTCTAAGAATTCATAATTTTTCTTCTTTCATTTTTATAATTCAACAATATAATATAAATGGATTCTGGACATGTGGACAAGTGTTTTTGAGTAGTATTTGTCTAATGTACAGTTTTAGTTCCTGGGTTTTGGTTTGTGTTATAAGCCTAGCAAGGCCAGGTAATAAGCACTTAGTAAAGTGGACTAATATTCAAGGAAGATTAGTTGATATTGTAAAGAGTAATTTGAAATCCTCCTAGAATTTTAAATAGTACTAGAGAGAAAGAACTGACATATTGAACTATAAAACGCCTGCCTTGTAATAATCAGTATCCTATTTGTAATGTAAATGAATGTTTCAGTAAAATAGTTCAGTAGTCATATAAAACTAATTTGGTTATTTTGAATATTGCTGGTTATGTCAGTCAGTTCAGTTGCTCAGTCCTGTCTGACTTTGTGACCCCATGGACTGCAGCATGCAGTCCGTCACCTGTCCATCACCATTCCCTGTCCATCACCAACTCCAGGAGCTTGCTCAAATTCATGTCCCTCAAGTCAGTGATGCCATCCAACCATCTCATCCTCTGTCATCCCTTTCTCGTCCTGCCTTCAACCTTTCCCAGGATCAGGGTCTTTTCCAGTGAGTCAGCACTTCGGATCAGGTGGCCAAAGTATTGGAGTTTCAGCTTCAGCATCAGTCTTTCCAATGAATAGTCAGGACTGTTTCCTTTAGGATGGACTGGTTAGATCTTCTTGCAGCCCAAGGGACTCTCAAGAGTCTTCTTCAACAACACAGTTCAAAAGCATCAGTTCTTTGGCGCTCAGTTTTCTTTTATGGCCCAACTCTCACATCCATACGTGACTACTGGAAAAACCATAGCTGTGTTTTTTTTCAATAAAAACCATAGACAGACCTTTGTTGGCAAAGAAATGTCTCTGCTTTTTAATATGCTGTCTAGACTGGTCATAGCCTTTCTTCCAGGGAACAAGCATCTTTTAATTTCATGGCTCCAGTCACTATCTGTAGTGATTCTGGAGCCCAAGAAAATAAAATCTGTCATGGTTTCCATTGTTTCCCCATCTATTTGCCATGAAGTGATGGGACCGGATGCCATGATCTTAGTTTTTTGAATGTTGAGTTTTAAGCCAACTTCTTCTCTCTCCTCTTTCACTTCCATCAAGAGGCTCTTTAGTTCCTCTTCACTTTCTGCTATAACGGTAGTGTCATCTGCGTATCTGAGGTTATTGATGTTTCTCCTGGCAAAGCTTGATTCCATCTTGTGCTTCATCTAGCCCGGCATTTTGCATGATGTACTCTGCATATAAATTAAAGAAGCAGAGTGACAGTATTTGGAACCAATTTGGTTATGTAGGTTTTTAAAATTAAAAAATTATGTTAAAATTTTGAGATGGGCTATTAGGTGTAAGGATTTAAAAACTTGTTTTATATTTATACATTTTGAAGTTAACATTAAAATAGTTTATTAATCTTGGTAATGATGAAAAATTTCTTCATTAAAATATGTTTTTAAGTATGTTAAATACTGATTTATTTGTAAGGTTTTAAACAATAGATTCATTATTTTTTCTCTAGTCACCTCCAGGTTTAAAGAAGAATTTAATGCGTACTTATGAATCTTGGACTCCTGAGCAAATTAGCAAAAAAGATAACATACATCGGGCTCATGCTCTCTTCAGTTTTGCATGGTTTCATGCTGCTTGCCAAGAAAGAAGGAATTACATTCCACAGGTGAGTAAGAGCATGTCTTGGATATATTCTAAGGTGAACATTTTTTATTAGAATATTTTTACAATTTATTGTAAGTAGCTAACTATTATGTCTTAATTTGATTCATGATTTGTGTAGTGTTAATCACTTAGTTGTGTCTGACTGTGACCACGTATACTGCAGCCTGCCAGGCTCCTTTGTCCATGAAATTCTCCAGGCAACGATACTGGAGTGGGTAGCCATTGTGTTCTCTAGGGGATCTTCCTGACCCAGGAATTGAACCTGGGACTGCAGGCAGATTCTTTATCATCTGAGCCACCACGGAGGCCCCATGGTTTATAAATGTATATGTCTAATTCCGTCTTTTCTGTTAATCTTCTGGACTGTATATGGCTATCTAGTTTACATCATTTTGAATTAAAGTGTTGAGAAGGATGTGGGAGCCGTCATAACCCATCATTGTTAAGGTATTGTTTTTATGGTTAAATTCTCACGGTCATCTCAGTGTTCAAAAACTGAATTCTCATACCTATTTTTCCTTCAGTATAGCCTGCTCAATAATAGGCATTAATATCTGTCTACTTACGTTAGAAGCATGGGAGTTATTCTTGATACAGTGTTTTATCCATAGCCTCCCTACACTTCCCATTTGTACTCTACACCACAGTCACACGAGACTTCTTTATTGTCTTTGAGTCCATTGAGTGTTCTCACTATAGCCTCTGGCTTTTTTTGTTAAACCACCAATGAACTATTCGCTCAGTCGTGTCCTACTCTTTGTGACCCCATGGACTGCAGCCTACCAGGCTCCTCCGTCCATAGGATTCTCCAGGCAAGAATACTGGAGTGGGGTGCTATTTCTTTCTCTAAGGGATCTTCGCAACCCAGGGATTGAACCCAGGTCTCCCAGATTGTAGCCAGATGCTTTAACCTCTGAGCCACCAGGGAAGCCCCAAACTACCGATAGACCATGTTTTTTCATTGCTGTGGCAGTCCTACCTGGTACCAATCTCTCACTTTCTCTCCAAATGCCTATCTTAGCCCCAAATTTTGGTGCTCTTCCATCTTTAAACTTTTCCTGTCTTCTTTGTTAAACTTTGTCTACTTATGTTGGGATACTCTTTCCCCAAACTGCCCTCCTCCTCTGCCCACCTTTGAGCCTTTCTCTATATTTCAGTTACATGTCAAAATGAGAGCAAAGGTTCTGCAGTTTGAGTCCTGACTCTAGAATTTCCTTGCTTCAGTAAATTACTTTAACTCCTGATTAGCAACAGTTCCCTTGACTGTACAATGATCATATTTACCTTCATTGTGAGGATTAAATGAGATAAATGTGTGTTTAGAAGTGCTTAACCCAGTGCCTAGCACACAGCCTGACAATAAATACTTGTCAGACCAGTGGAAGAGTAAATAATAACACCAGCGTGTTGTTTCATACAGTTATGTATGATACTTATCAAAGGGTATGCTTATTATTTTCATTTTACAAAGGTGGGACAGTGAATTTCAATGATAATTAACTTGCTGAAGGAATCATTCCTAAAAAGCTGTAGAGTTTGGAAGTGGCCAGGCTTACCTTCCCCTAAAGCCTTTTTCCCTAATTTCTGTGACAATTGTCCTTAGCTTAATGTACCAATTAATCCTGATGGATACATGAAAAATAGTGATGCACTTTTATTGAGAAAGCAAAACTTACATTTTAAAAACAAAGTTAGATTTCATTTTTTTGTTGTGATACATAGTATAAATTTAAAAGCAATGAAAATGCTTCCAAATTAAAATTTAGTCTCCTCCTTCCTTATCCCCTGCTACTCAGTTTATATTCCCAAGACACCAACTCTTCACCATTTCTTGGATGTCCTTCAAAAATGCTATATAAATTTACATATTTTATGTAATATTTAATAAAGTTTAGCTGTATTATCTTATTATTTTTAGTAATTCTCAGGGGCTGTATTTTTTCTTTTAGCCTATATTGAATTTTCTTTTAAAGAGTATAAGGACAGTTATACATGCATATATATCTTTGAATACTGCTTATAGTTCTTTAACATTTTTAAATTTGTTTTGATAGGGTTGGACCAAGTTTTATGAGTTTTCTTTATCAGATCTTCGAGCTGGGTACAACATTATTGACAGGCTCTTTGATGGTAAGTTCTCATGATGAAAACTTTGATCTCTGGTGTCAATGGAAAAACTTGAGGTCTTATTAAAAATATGTTTTTTTCAAGAGTGACTTGACTTCCTATTATAAAACTTGCTTTATATTTTGTATTTTATGTTCTGAATGCTCTGCTTGTGAAAGTTTTTATATTATCGATTGTGGTCATTAGCTTTGATATAATCTGTTAGATTCCTGATTGATCTGTAGCTCCCAGGAAGCAGAAAGCTAGAAAGACCTTGTCTTTACTTTGTGGCCTTCAGCAGTTTCAGGCTTCTACTGAATTATTTATAACTGAATTATTAATAATTTTTAAAGGAGCTATTAAAATTCAGGAATATGGTAGACTAAGAATCTGTGGAATCATAATTGCGCGATTAAGTGAAATCAGGAATAAAGGTACAAATAATAGAGTAAAATAAGAGAACAAACAAAACCATACAATAAGATCCCTTGAGACCACCTAACTTGCTGCCTCTGGAAGACAGCACTGGTCCAATCCCTGAGGGTCACTGTTCAGGGCCAACTCAAGGGGACACCAGAGTGTAGAGGAAGAGAAGAGTATGTAGCTTAAAACCATCCCAAACAGAACTCTAGATTCTTGTCTTTCCCTCCCACCCTGCAGCCTTGCCAAAGTACTCTTCCCTGAGTCTGCCCCATTCCAGTAAGTGGTACCACCATCCATGTCGTTGTTCAGCTTCAAAACCCATCAGTCACCCTGGATTCTTCTCTTTTTTTTAATCCTCAGACATCCAGTGTTCTGATAGTTTCTGTCCCCTTCATGTCCAAGTCACATCAAGATTCTGTTCAGTTTTTTCAGTTTCATCCATGCCTTGGTGGTCCAAGCAATAGCTTCTTTCAAAAATTCTCCACAGAGTAACCAAATTTATTTTTTAGAAAATTAAAGTGAAAGTGAAAGTCGCTCAGTTGTGTCCGACTCTTTGTGACCCCATGGACTATATAGTCCATAGGATTCTCCAGGCCAGAATACTGGAGTGGGTAGCCTTTCCCTTCTCCAGGGGATCTTCCCAGCCCAGGGACTGAACCCAGGTCTCCCGTGTTGCAGGTTGGTTCTTTACCAGCTGAGCCACCAGGGAGGCCAAAAGTAAAGTAAAGCAGACAATTTCCTTTTAAAGCCTATAGCCACATTTAGCTTCTTTCTGTTCCTTGAACAAACCAGGCTTGTTCCTACCTGAAGGTTTTGATAGGTCTCCTTCCTTTCGTCTGAAATGCTCTTCTTCCAGATCTTCATGTGGTTTTCTCCTTTTCTCATTCGCGTCTTGTCTGAGTGGTGTCCTCTTCAGAAAAGTTTTTTATTACCGCCAAATCTAAAGTAATCTTCTGGTTGTTCTCTATTCCCTTGTTCTGCTTTATTGTTTTAATACATTAGAGGTGCTTTCTTATTCATTCATTTATTTTTAAAATTATGTTCATCTCTTTCAACTAAGTTTAATCTATATTAAGCAAGGTCTCTGGCTATGTTTTTTGCTCTTTATGTCCTTAACACCTGCAGCAGAGCATATCCCATGGTAGTAGGCACTGTTATTGTTTGTTAAATTAATGGCATGAGAATTTATTATGTAACTTGTTTCCACAAAAGGGTAAGGATAGACATCTAGCATGTGGCCAAGCCCCATTTTTTTGAAGTTTTCTTCTTTTTGTTTTAATTTTATTGAAGTATAGTTGGCTTACAGTGTTTCATGTGTGCAGAGAAGTGATTCTGTTGTACATATATATGTGTGTGTATGTGTCCTTTTTCAGATTGTTTTCTATATAGATTATGGCAAGATATTGAATATAGTTCCCAGTGCTGTATAGTATATCTTTATTGTTTATTTTATATGTAGTGGTGTGTATCTGTTAATTCCAAATTCATCCCACCCACTGTGTCCTTTTTGGTAACCATAAGTTTGTTTTCTGTGTCTGTGAGTTTATTTCTGTTTTATAAATAAGTTCGTCATTTTTTTAGATTCCACAGATAAGTGATCAGCCAGTTCAGTTCAGTCATTCAGTCATGTCCGACTCTTTGCGACCCCATGGACTGCAGCATGCCAGGCCTCCGTATCCATCACCAAGTCCTGGAGCTTGCTCAGACTCATGTCCATCAAGTCGGTGATGCCATCCAAACATCTCATACTGTTTCATCCCCTTCTCTTCCTGACTTCAGTCTTTGCCAGCATCAGGGTCTTTTCCATAGAGTCAGCTCTTTGCATCAGGTGGCCAGAGTTCGGAGCTTCACCTTCAGCATCAGTCCTTCCAGTGAATATTCAGGACTGGTTTCCTTTAGGATGGACTGGTTGGATCTCCTTGAGTCCAAGGGACTTTCAAGGGTCTTTTCCACAATTCAAAGGCATCAATTCTTTGGTGCTCAGCTTTCTTTATGGTCCAACTGTTACAGCCATACATGACTACTGGAAAAACCATAGCTTTGACTAGACAGACCTTTGTCAGCAAAGTGATATAAATGATATCTTGTGATATTTGTTTGTTTGTTTTCCTGTATGACTTAGTATAATAATTTCTCGGTCCATCTATATGCTGCAAATGGTATTATTTTATCCTTTTTTATGGCTGAGTAGTATTCTCCTCTGTGTGTGTGTGTGTGTGTGTGTGTGTGCGTGCGCACATGCCCGTGGGTATATATGTATATTTACACATATACCATTTCCTCCTTATCCATTCATCTTTTGATGGGCACTTAGGCTGTTTCCATGTCTTGGCTCTTGTAAATAGTGCTTTATGAATGTTGAGTACACGTTTCTCTTTTAATTAGAGTTTTCATCATCCCTGGATATATGCCCAGGAGTGGGATTGCAAGATCATATGGTAACGCTATGTTTAGTTTTTTTAGGGAACTTCCTTACTGTTCTCCATAGTGGTTGTGTCGACTTACATGCCCACCACAGTGCTAGAGGCTTCCCTTGTCTCCACACAGTCTAGAATTTATTGTTTGTGGACTTTAATGATGGCCATTACGACCGCATTGTAGTTTTCTTTTGCATTTTCCTAATAATTAGCAATATTGAGCATGTTTTCATGTGCCTGTTGGCCATCTGTGTGTCTTCTTTGGAGAAATGTCTATTTAGGTCTTCTCTCTGTTTTTTTGGTTCAGTTTTGGGTTTTTTTGATATTGAATTATATTTGTATATTTTGTATACAAAATGCTATTTGTATATTTTGGGAGTTAATCCCCTGTTGGTCTCACTGTTCGCCAATATTTTTTACCATTCCATACGTTATCTTTTTGTTTCTGTTGATGGTTTTCTTTGTTATAAAAAACCTTATAAGTTTAATTAAGTCTCACTTTTTCATTTTTACTCATTTTTCTTTAGGAGACAGGTCCAAAACAATATTGCTATGATTTATGTCAAAGAATATCCTGCCTATGTTTTCCTCTAGGAATTTTATAATATCCAGTCTCACATTTAAGTCTTTAATCCATATTCAGCTTATTTTTGTATTTCATGTTAGAGTATGTTCCAATTTCATTCTTTTACATATAGCTATCCAGTTTTCTGAGAACCACTTACTGAAGACTGTCTTTTCTCCATTGTATATTCTTGGCTTCTTTTGCTGTAGATTAATTGGCCCTTAGTGTGTGGATTTGCTCTTTGGCTTTTTATTCTGATCTATTGATCTAGGTGTCTGTTTTGGGGCCAGTACCATACTGTTTTGACTACTATAGCTTTGTAGTATAGTCTGGAGTCAGGGAGTTTGATTCCTCCAGCTCCATTATTCTTTCTCAAGGTTGTCTTGTCTATTCAGGATCTTTTGTGTTTCCATAGAATTAAACATTTTGTTTTTGTTCCAGTTCTCTGAAAAATGCCAATGGTAATTTGATAGGGATTGCATTGAGTCCATAGATTGCCTTGGGTAGTATGGTCATTTTAACAATATAGATTCTTACAGTGTAAAGACACAGGATATCTTTCCTTCTGTTTATGCTGTCTTCAGTTTCCTTCATTTGTATCTTCAGGGTATGGGTCTTTCACCTTCTTTGGTAGGTCTATTCCTAGATATATACTTTTTATTGTGATAGTACATGGGGTTATTTCCTTAATTTCTCTTTTTGATATTTTGTTATTTTATAGAAGTACAACAGATTTCTATATATTAATTTTGTATTCTGCAACTTGACTAAACCTACTGATGAGCTCTAGTAGCTTCCTGGTGGCACCTTTAGGATTTTATGTGTATAGAATGCAATGCGGAAGCAGCAGCAGTTTTACTTCATCCTTTACAATTTGAATTCCTTTTTTCTTTTTCTTCTCTCTTTTCTGTGGCTATGAATTTCTAAGCTGTTTTGTATGAAAGAGGTGAGAGTGTCCAATCAAGAAACAAACATTACCAATACTTTAGATTATACTCTAGTGCTGCCTTTCAGTCGGTACTGTTCTCCAAGTTCCCTCACCCTTATTCCTGTGATAAAACCAGGTACCTACGTATATAGACTAGGTTTGCCTGTTTTTATAAAATCGAAATCATACATCATGTACTCTAATATTTAGATTCTTTCAGCTAATGTTGTATTTGAGAAATTGTTACATATCAATTATAGTCCATTTATTCTCAGTGCTATATAATATTCCATCCTGAGATTGTATGTCTTCTGTCAGGTGTAATATATTTCTGTCAGGTATGTATTAGCAGTAGATAGGATATTAATTTATTTGTTCCCCATTGCTAGTTAATGCCAAATAGTATTCCAGGTGATTTTCTTGCTTATTTAAATTTTTTTAAATTATACATCAGAAAAGTACACATAAATGTACAATTCAATAGATTTTCAAAAAGTGAACCTTTGTAACTAGTCCAGAATCAATAAAAAGAATGTTACCAGCATTCTGGAAGCATCTCCCCCATTCCTTTCTCCACATGATACAGCATTTCCCCATTTTGTGCTAAGGGGCAATTCATTTTATAATTAAGTTGTTTTCAGGTTTATTTTAAAACATATTTTTGAGGATATTTACGGGTATTTTGTCTTGCTTAGAAACTTGGTAATTTTCCAAAAGGCTTTTGAACATTTATTTATTTTTATTATATCACTATGAGGCATATATTATTAGCACCCTTTTAAGATGAGGAAACCAAAGCATAGAGAAAGTGAATGATTTCATTATGTTTCCAGCTTATGATGGAATTAATAACATCATGATTTATATATATTATACCACTGAAATTATTATAAAATTAAGATGCTTTAAAATTATATTGAATCTCATGATAAAAGTCTTTGCTGTATAACCTTATGATTACAAAATTTCCTGATATTAAGGGACTTCCACATCTGGAGAATTAAATGCAAAAATGGGGAAAAGTTCATTGAATTTTATAGTAATAGAATAGAACTAAGCTAGTAATGCTATCAGTGATCTTAAGTAGGTAGATTAAAATAGTGTTTCTGCATTTATTGCTGTCGTGGAGGAAGAAATTTTCCTCTACCCTTCTAGGTTCTTCTGGCTGGTCAAAGAATTAAATTGACATGAAATGAATTAATAAGGGAAGATGGTGGCTCAGGTGGTAAAGAATCTGCCTGCAATGCAGGAGACCTGGGTTTGATCCCTGGGTTGGGAAGATCCCCTGGAGAAGGGCATGACAGAGCACTCCAGTATTCTTGCCTGGAGAATCCCATGGACAGAGGAGCCTGCTGGGCTGCAGTCCATGGGTTTGCAGAGAGTCAGACATGACTGAGTGAGTAAACACAGCACAACAAATAAACAACAACAACAAAATAATAATATTTGTATATGTGAGAGATTCAAGAAAACTAAGTAACCTGTATACTGGCCGAAGCTCTCACCCTAGATACCATCTTCAACTAAAGACAAAAAAGTAGTGAAGTGGGGGTAGTGGTGTTAGCCTTCAAAAGGGAGGAAGGCAGTTTATGTGGAGATGCAAAAAAGCAAATGTTTAGAAGGAAATCTCTGGATTATGCAGACAGTGGGAAACAGAGAGGAAATTTGAAAGACTTTGCAGGTTCCTTCCTGACCACCATATCTAGTTTATACTGTACTTATCTATGGTGATAACTCCCTTCCTGGAATTGGTCCTCTATGATTATATTAATAATATTAATGAGCATTAATGTTAATATCAAGGCCAGAAAATGAAAGTTGCTCAGTCATGTCTGACTCTTTGCAACCCCGTGGACTGTACAGTTTATGGAATTCTCCAGACCAGAATATTGGAGTGGGTAGCCATTTCCTTCTCCAGCTGATGTTCCCTTCTCCAGGAGATCTTCCCAACCCAGAGATCAAACCCAGGTCTCCCATATTGCAGGTGGATTCTTTACCAGCTGAGCCACAAGGGAAGCCCAAGAATACTGGAGTGGGTAGCCTGTCCCTTCTCCGGGAGATCTTCCGAACCTAGGAATTGAACCAGGCCTCCCTCATTGCAGACAGATTCTTTACCAGCTGAGCTACCAGAGAAGCCCTAATATTGATGAGCATTAATATTAATATCAAGCCTTAAGGAATAATTTAAATGCTTTAAATATGTATTATTATAGTCTATAAATACAGCTAGAGCCTGAAATTTGTTTAATATTTTAGAATATTTTTAGAAAATTTCTAATATCTTAGAAATGAAACAATTTTTTTTTAAATTATAGGTTCCAAAGATGTACAGTGGGAATTTGTACATGGTTTGCTTGAAAATGCTATTTATGGAGGACGCATAGATAACTACTTTGACCTTAGAGTTCTTCAATCATACCTGAAGCAATTTTTTAATTCTTCAATAATTGATGTATTAAGCCAAAGGAATAAGAAAAGCATTTTTCCATACTCCATATCTCTGCCAAAATCCTGCAGCATTTTGGTAGGTAAAATTAATTGTTTTCAATTTATTACCAGATTGAAACTTCATAATTTCTTACATTATTAAAATATGTTGCTTCTTTTCACAAGTACAAGCAGTCTTCACTCACAGATACAGATTATTATTTATTATGCCAATATGCAGCCTGATTCTCTAAACTCTAGTTAGGTGTCCTATTGCTTTTGGATACTTACTGAGCACTGATTGATGATAATAGTATTGATAGATAAATCTTGAAAGCGGTGGCCTAGGAAAATTTCTAAATTGTAGGGCAGTTGTGAAGATCTGGAATGGGAGGATATACTACTTGTTTGTAATTATGATAGTGCTCTGATACAGTAAATTTGAAAAAAGCAAATATTAGTCAACAGATATCTATTTCATATTCTGGTTTATAAATTTAAAGTAGTTCTAAAGCTACAAGAGATATTAACCTAAAAAGATTTCATAGAAACATTTTTGTTTATATGAATTTATTTTATTTGACTGTAGCTTTTTGCTTTGAGTCATCTTATAGAAGTTTCCTAGAATGCAGTCATCTTTTCCAAAAAATAGTACAAAATGTAGCCCAAAGATTTCGGTTATTTTGCTACCAATTTGTATTTGTGTAAATGCCCCCGAAAAATGTTTTTATTGCCTGGAGTATTTAAATTACATGTTTCTTCATGAATTACAAAATATACATATATTTATATACTTCTTTCAGTATTGTGCCTTTTCTCTCATTCAAATATTTTTCAAGAAAATGCCTTTGTTTTAGTAGCATAAATCAAAAAATAAAATCTTGACTACCAATATTAAATATGTTACTCTTATTGATATCTGGTTTTTTTGAGTATTCCATCTTATTTTATTTTTCAGTATCTTCCATTCATTTAATCATTCAACAATACTTATTGAACATTTGCTCAATAATAACCCTGTTCAAGAATTGTGGATCTCTTGATGCATTGGTAGAGTTTACTTTTTAGTAGAAGAAACTTGGAGTCAGTGTGCAGACAGAAATATCACAGATATTTATTATTACATATTTATTTCTGATAAATATGTGGTACATGTGTTAGCATACCCTGACAAGTCTTTTGTCTCTATTGTTTGAAGTTTAAATTGAAAAATGAAATATATATAGGAAAGTAGATGTCATAAGTGCACAATTCAGTGCATACTTGTACACCGAACACATGAGTATAACCAGCACTGGAGTCAAGAAACAACATTATCAGCTCCCCGGAAGTCCTTCCACTTTTAGTTACTGTCTCCCCACACAGGATACATTAACCTAATTTCCAAAAACCTGTGTTCAGTTTTGCCTCTCTGTTTCATGTAAAGGATATCATTTGGTATACATTCTTTTGTGTCCAAGTGAGAATAAATCAGTTTGGATACGTAGAAGTCTGTTACTTAGGAAACATGTCCAAAGTAGAGACGATTCCCCAGTCTCAATGAGAAAGTTTCACAGATATTTAAAAATGAACCAAGTGTATAAATACAAAGAAAACAGTAGTTTTAAAATTATAAGATGGTATGTGATTTCCCTGGTGGTCCAGTGGTTAGGACTCCATGCTTCCACAGGCAGCGGACATGGGTTCAATCCCTGGTCAGGGAACTAAGATCTCACATGCTGCAAGGCACATCCAAAAAAGATGATGAAAAGAAAAAAGAAAAAACAAGAAAAAAATTTTTTTTAATTTAAAAATTATAAGATGATTCACTAGAGTCAATGTTTAGCTTTCTATTTAATTGAGTTACATAGAAGGAGAAAGCCCAAGTTTCCTAGGAGAGAACACTTAGACACACACACACACGCACAAATGTGTGCATATACACAAGTATACACGCACATATCATACATATATATTTATGCATATCTACTAATATGATGTGACTGAACACCTTAAGGAAGTTACTGCACTATAGGAGAGAAAAATTTTCAGAGAACAGCATTTCTTTTCAAGCTTTGACGTACTTCCTGGAGTTTAACTCCAGCACCTGTGTCTTGGAAATTCTTGAGAGGCAGCTGCGAAGGATGAGAAAGGATGAAGGGGGTGGGGGCAGAAGATGAGGCTGCTCCATTAAAAACAATTTATCCCACTTCAGCAAGAATAGTTTAGATGCATATAGAATACCTGCCTTAAAATAAACTTGTCTCTTCATGAAAACAAACAAAACAATTTCCATCTTTGGACCAAACTGAATAAATCATCTTGGTCTACTCTTAGTTTCCTATCTAGCTTCTGAAGTAGAAACTGTTCGGGTGAATGCTTGACAATCAAGCCTTTGTAGTGCTTATAGTAAGTCTTGGGATGAAAGGATAGGATTATCGATGCATTTCATCACACCTCACCAGTGACGACTAACTGGAACTGCTTTATAGTAAAGCAATTTACAAAGTAGTTCTTGTACATCAGACTGTGTATGTATATGTTTCTGAGGGTTCTATAAGTATTTTTAAAAAAAGATTGTTAGAGTATTTATTTCATTATAAGCAGAGCTATACTCTGCTAATTAGTCTTTGGTAGGTTACAGGATTCCAGCTAAGCTATTTAAAATCTTAAAGGATGATAAGTGCTACTCAATATGTCAGCAAATTTGGAAAACTGAGCAGTGGCCACAGGACTGGAAAAGGTCAATTTTCATTCCAATCCCAAAGAAGGGCAGTGCCAAAGAATACTCAAACTACCATACAGTTGCACTCATTTTGCATGCTAAAAAGATTATGTTCAAAATTCTTCAACCTAGGCTTCAGCAGTACATGAACCAAGAACTTCCAGATGTACAAGCTGGATTTAGAAAAGGCAGAGGTACCACACAGTGGTAAAGAATCTGCCAGTGCAGGAGACACAGGAGATTATAGTTCGATTCCTGGGTCGGAAAGATTCCCTGGAGAAAGAAATGGCAGCCCACTCCAGTATTCTTGCCTGGGAAATTCCATGGACAGAGAAGCCTGGTGGACCACAGTCCATGGGGTCTCAAAGAGTCAGACATGACTGAAGCAACTGAACACAAAGGAACCGGAGATCAAATTGCATTCATTGGATCATAGAGAAAGCAAGGGAATTTGAAAAGAAACATCCACTTCTGCTTCACTGACTACGCAAAAGCCTTTGACTATATGGGACCACAACAAACTGTGGAAAATTTTTATTTATTTTTATTTTATTTTTATTTATTTATTTATTTATTTATTTATTTATTTATTTTTTTAATTTTAAAATCTTTAATTCTTACATGCGTTCCCAAACATGAACCCCCCTCCCACCTCCCTCCCCATAACATCTCTCTGGGTCATCCCCATGCACCAGCCCCAAGCATGCTGCATCCTGCATCAGACATAGACTGGCGATTCGATTCTTACATGATAGTATACATGTTAGAATGCCATTCTCCCAAATCATCCCACCCTCTCCCTCTCCCTCTGAGTCCAAAATTTTTAAAGAGATAGGAATATCAGACCACCTTACCTGTCTCCTGAGAAACCTGTATGTGGGTTAGAACCTTCTATAGAACAACAGACTGGTTCAAAATTGGGAAAGGAGTACAACAAGGCTGCATATTGTCACCCTGTTTATTTAACTTATATGCAGAGTACATTATGCAAAATGCCAGGCTTGATGACGCATAAGCTGGAATCAAGATTGCAAAAGAAATATCCACGACCTCAGATATCATGGCAGAAAGTGAAGAGGAATTAAAGAACCTCTTTTTTACATTTTATTTTCCTGTTTTTAAATTATTTTTCATTTCTAAAGAATAAACTTTTTTCTTCTACAAACCCTTGTGTCGAGGGCTGACTTTCAGTGGATTGCAGCAAGGGAGCTGCTCTGCTGCCTATGAAACCCTGACCTGAAAACAGGTTGTCTAGGAATAGTTTAGCACCAGCTTCCCCATATACCATTTGTGATGGGGGAGGGAGTGACTGCCTTTCCAGTTTAAAGAGCCTGTTGATAAGGGTGAAAGAGGAGATTGAAAAGCCTGGCTTCAAACTCAGCATTCAAAAACACGAAGATCATGGCATCTAGTCCCCTCACTTCCTGGCAAATAGAAGGAGAAAAAGTGGAAGCAGTGACACATTTTCTATTCGTGGGCTCCAAAATCACCGTGAATGGTGACTGCAGCCATGAAATTAAAAGACACTTGCTTCTTGGGAGAAAATCTATGACAAACCTGGACAGCATATTAAAAAGCAGAGACATCACTTTGCCAACAAAGGTTCATGTAGTCAAAGCGATGGTTTTTCCGGTAGTCATGTATGGATGTGAGAGTTGAACCTCACATAAAGAAGGCTCAGTGTTGAAGAATTGATGCTTTTGAGCTATGGTGTTGGAGAAGAATCTTGAGAGTCCCTTAGACTACAAGGAGATCCAACCAGTCCATCCTAAAGGAAATCAACCCTGAATATTCATTGGAAGGACTGATGATGGAGCTGAAGCTCCAATACGTGGACCACTTGATGTGAAGAGCTGACTCATTGGAAAAGACCCTGATGTTGGGAAAGATAGAAGGCAAAAGAAGAGGGCAGCAGAAAAATGGTAAGAGCATCACCGACTCAAGCAAACTCCAGGAGATAGTGAAGGACAGGGAAGACTGGCGTGCCAGTCCATAGGGTCACAAAGATTCATACACGACCTAATGGCTGAACAACAGACATAGCCACTCATATATGTTTGCTTTAATCAATTCAGGGTCCCTTCAATTATGAGAAATGTCAGATAAAAAAGTATAATCTTACCTAATTTAAGTATGAAGAAGCCACGACAGAGAATTTCCATTAGATAACTGAGTTAATACTATGCACACTGAAAGTGAGGTTTACCTAGATAGTGTGACATGAATAACTAGTGATACTAGTCATACTTAGTGATATTCTGGTTCTTTCTGATTTCAGTGGTTGTAAACTTGATTTTTGGTGAAAAACTGTTTTTTACTTTTCTATGTTTAGGACTATCGTGCCGTCATTGAGAAACTTCCAGAGGATGACAAACCTAGTTTCTTTGGTCTGCCTGCTAACATTGCTCGCTCATCTCAGCGCATGATCAGTTCTCAGGTAACATTTTAGAAAAAATGTTGCTACTGAGCCTGAAAGAAACATTACATTTTATTTAATAGTACAGATCCATATGTTTCATTTAGTTTTTAAATTTTATGTAATATAATAGATTCTGTCTTAAATGAATTTAAAATGTTTCTATCTTAATACATTTGTTAAAATTAGTAAAATAATGCTGAATACGATCCATTTTATCCAAAATATATTGGTTTTACTCCTGTAATTTATCTTCTTAAGGGTATTTTAAATTTAGTTTAAGAAATTGAATATATCATTAAATTTAATATTGTCATTTGTGTATTGTTTGATAAAAGATAAATATTTAATTATTTAATGATTGAATATTGCAAAACATTGAGGGAAGTATGGATTTTTAAATTATTGAGATACAGAAAAACATAAGCCAAGAACACTATATATTCTAGCTTCTGTTTGGACCAAGAATAAGTTGGTCAAGTAATTAAGAGCTAACATTTATTGACATTTAACTGTGTGCCTGGTGTTTTAAGTGGTTTATACTCAGAAACTTTAGTCTTCATAAACTCTGTGAGGTAAGATCTGTCACTTTTCCCTCACAGTATGTGAAGAAATTGGTGGAGAGAGTTAAGTTTACTTACCAAAGATCGTAGAGCCAGTAAGAGGCAGGACTGATATTTAAATTGTCTGAGTAAAGACATGGCTTCTCCAACTGCTCCTCAGGCATGAATGTGCTGCTAAGCTATGTGTACCAAACTGTGAACTGATATATAGGCTCACTGTGGGTCAGCTTATGGAAAATTATTAAGGCTCTTAACAATTTACTTTTGGTAATTTATGGGCATCCTAGCTAGATTATCATATTTAGCTCCACAGTTTTGTATTTGTTTACTATTTCAGCCAACATTTATAAAATTGATAGTTTTCTCTCTTATTATTCACTAATTTTTTCCTCTAATTATTTGCTGAAATGTTCCTTGTGGAATTTTAATGTTCATTCTCACATCTTTGTAAACAATGTTCGAGTATATAAATATATGCTTATCTGCATAATATATAAATATGTATAACTGTTTTCTGGAACAAATGAGATCTTAACAACCTCTCTTCACCTATGCTAGCTGAAGACACTCTCTGGTTCCTTTTCCCTTTCTCATCCAAAGTGTTAAGTCAGATAGTCCACGAGAGAATATAAACTCCTACGTGTTCTTAGCTTCATAACATATTTGATTACACTCTTTTCTTGTCCCTCCATCCTTTTTGTTGACCTAAAATAGTTATTTTTAAGAAGTCCACCAATAACATAAGAATGTGTACATTTGAGCCTGTGTGTGTGTTGTATATGTGTTTGTTGTATGTAATTTTACAGTGCTTAAGCAAAAAGGTTAAAAGAATTAAAAAGTCATTAAAAGAATAAAAGTTTATTTTATAGAATCCAAGGGAGTATTTACTTTAGGAACCTTATAAATAGAAGTTCAAGAGTCTGTCTTTAACTTCCTGTTATTAACATAACATGGCTTTCACAACTTCTCAGTATCATTCAGCTTCTGAAAGGATTTAATTTAGCCAATGAAGGGAAAGAGTAAAGTAGGATAGATATAGCCTTGGAGACATCAGGGAAGGATAGAAGACAAGAAATAGAGAATACTGAGCATCTTTATCATATGGAAGGGCCCACCAACTACCTTCTTTTTGTACCTTCTTTTTCTCCTGGACCATGGATGGCTGCCACTGATGAGAGCTCAGAGTGTGTGGACTTGGCACTAAATCATAGCCTTGAAAAGTGAAAGTGAAGTTGCTCAGTCGTGTCTAACTCTTTGTGACCCCATGGACTATAGCCTACCAGACTCCTCAGTCCATGGAATTTTCGAGGCAAGAATACTGGAGTGGGTTGCCATTTTCTTCTCCAGGGGATCTTCCTGACCCAGGGATTGAACCTGGGTTTCCTGCATTGCAGGCAGACACTTTACCATCTGAGCCACCAAGGAAGCCCAATCATAGCCTTGGTTTTCCACAAATCTTCTATTACATTTTAGTCACATAGGTCCAGGGTTTGCATGTTATGCTAACCTGAAGTTCATCAGTCTAAGTGGAATCTCAAGAATTAGGGATTTCAAAGCAAACTAGGCAGACAAACATTTTACATTCATGTTAACTGTGTGGTTTCTAGGGAAGTAGGACAGAGGAGCCTGGCCAGCTACAGTCCATAAGGTTGCACGGAGCTGAGCATGACTGAGACAACTTAGCACAGCACTGTAGGAAGATGGGCCTCAATCTCGTCTTCCCAGATAGTCCTGAGACAACGTAGGCTTCATGTTTGCTTTTTTCTTATTCTAGTTAGTATGACAAACAGTTCTCCAAAAGTTACTTTACTATGAGTTAATCTCTGGTGTTTTTTCTTGTGTTAGTATTTAAATTTTTTTTCTTTACTACATTTTTATTTTTACTTTATTTTACTTTATAATACTGTATTGGTTTTGCCATACATTGACATGAATCCACCACGGGTGTACATGCGATCCCAAACATGAACTCCTCTCCCACCTCCCTCCCCACAACATCCCTCTGGGTCATCCCAGTGCACTAGCCCCAAGCATGCTGTATCCTGCATCGGACATAGACTGGTGATTCGATTCTTACATGATAGTATACATGTTTCAATGCCATTCTCCCAAATCATCCCACCCTCTCCCTCTCCCTCTGAGTCCGAAAGTCCGCTATACACATCTGTGTCTTTTTTGCTGTCTTGCATACAGGGTCATCATTGCCATCTTCCTAACTTCCATATATATGTGTTAGTATACTGTATTGGTGTTTTTCTTTCTGGCTTACTTCACTCTGTATAATCGGCTCCAGTTTCATCCATCTCATCAGAACTGATTCAAATGTATTCTTTTTAATAGCTGAGTAATACTCCATTGTGTATAGGTACCACAGATTTCTTATCCATTCATCTGCTGATGGACATCTAGGTTGTTTCCATGTCCTGGCTATTATAAACAGTGCTGCGATGAACATTGGGGTACATGTGTCTCTTTCAATTCTGATTTCCTCGGTGGGATTGCTGGGTCATATGGCAGTTCTATTTGCAATTTTTAAGGAATCTCCACACTGTTCTCCATAGTGGCTGTACTAGTTTGCATTCCCACCAACCTTCTCCAGCATTTATTGCTTGCAGATTTTTGGATCGCAGCCATTCTGACTGGCATGAAATGGTACCTCATTGTGGTTTTGATTTGCATTTCTCTGATAATGAGTGATGTTGAGCATCTTTTCATGTGTTTGTTAGCCATCCGTATGTCTTCTTTGGAGAAATGTCTGTTTAGCTCTTTGGCCCATTTTTTGATTGGGTCATTTATTTTTCTGGAATTGAGCTGCATAAGTTGCTTGTATATTTTTGAGATTAGTTGTTTGTCAGTTGCTTCATTTGCTATTATTTTCTCCCATTCCGAAGGCTGTCTTTTCACCTTGCTTATCGTTTCCTTTGTTGTGCAGAAGCTTTTAATTTTAATTAGATCCCATTTGTTTATTTTTGCTTTTATTTCCAGAATTCTGGGAGGTGGATCATAGAGGATCCTGCTGTGATGTATGTCGGAGAGTGTTTTGATAAATATTTATTAAATGAAAAGAGGATAACATGTTCTTCCTTGATGTTTTTTGGTGACATACTCTTTTTATATTTTAACTGTCAGTCTGGTTTACTGTTAATTTATTTAACTATTTAACAGTTCTTAATTATAATTTTTATACTTAAACAGCTTTCAGAGTACATCAATTACTGCAACATCTCTTCTTCATAATTATAAACATTTATATATAAACTGATAAAAATGTCTATATTTAGAGCATATTTAGAGGTTTTAGAGTACAAGTCACATTTGTAGCCACACTGAGAATGCTTGTTCTTCTTGAAAGTGAATGTTCAGATATGAAGAAGCCTGACTGACACTGAATAGAATTCCTTTATTGATCATATACAAGTTCAGGGATATGGAACTGATATTAAAGCAGGTATTTGATGATTTGGCATTTTTAAATGAACTGAGTACATCCCTCCTAGGCAGTTACCACATCTGGTTTATAACAGTGTTAGTGATGCGTATTTACAGGTGCTGTGAGTCAGCTGTTACTAGCCTTTTTTCTTTCTTGCTGATAGGGATATTTATTATATTACATATTTATAGTATGATATTAGTGCTTATGAGGCTTCCCAGGTGGTGCTAGTGGCAAAGAACCCACCTGCCAATGCAGGAGACATGAGAGACGTGGGTTTGATCCCTGAGTTGGGAAGATCCCCTGGAGGAGGAAATGACAACCCACTCCAGTATTCCTGCCTGGAGAATTCCATGGACAGAGGCATCTGGCAGGCTACAGTCCATAGGGTCACAAAGAGTTGGACTCAACTGAAGTGACTTAGCACATTATTGCTTATATTCATTATACTGTGCATTAGATCTCTATAGCTTATTTATTACTTGTTGTAAGTTTGTACCCTTAAACACTCTTATCTCCACCACCCTCATCCCCTGGTAACGGTCATTTTACTCTGTGTTTCATTTTGACTTTTCAGATTCAATAATTTAACTTTATCTGTCTGACTCATCTCAAATAGTATGTGTGCATGCTAAGTTGCTTCAATCGTGTCTGACTCTGAGCGATTGAGCCCGTGTCTCTTAGGCTTCCTGCGCTGGCAGGCAGGTTCTTTATCACTAGCACCATCTGGTACGCCCATCTCACACAGCATGATGTGTTTAATGTACATCCATGTTGTCACAAATGGAAGGCTATCCTCCTTTGTCGTGGCTGAATAATATCCCACTGTGTATATGTTCTACATCTTTTTTACTTATTCATTCATTGATGGGCACTTGGGTTGTCTTCATATCTTGGCTGTTGGGAACAATGCAGCCATCACCATGAGAATGCATATATTCTGCTGAAATCCTATTTTCATTTTTGGGGTATATACGTAGAAGTGGAATTTCAAGATTGTATAATACATCTATTTTTAATTTTTTAAGGAAATTCCGTACTGTTTACTACAGTGGCTGCACTAGTTTACACTCTCATCAGTGGTACATGAAGATTCCCTTTTCCTGGATCCTTCCCAACATTTGTTATTCTTTGCCTTTGATGATAGCCATTATGACAGGCGTTTGGTGATATCTCGTTGTGGCTTTCATTACCATTTCTCTGATCAGTGATGAGCATCTGTTCACGTGTCTGTTGACCATTTTGATGTACTCTTTGCCTCTTGTTCTTCGGCCTATTTTTTAATTGGACTTTTTTTGTGTGTGTGATGAAGGTGACTAAATTCTTTATACATTTTGAATGTTAACTCTTTATCTGATATATGGTTTGAAAAAATTGTCTCACATTCTGTAAGTTATCTTTTCATTTAGTTAATTGCTGGTTCTGCTGTGCAGAAACTTCTGATTTTGACGTAGTCACATTTGTTGATTTTTTTGTTGTTTGTCCTTTTGGTGTCATATTAAAAAATCACTGCCAAGACATTGCTTCTTCCCTACGTTTTCTTCTAGGAGTTTTGTGCTATCAAGTCTTACGTCTTTGATCTCTTTTGAGTTAACTGTTGTGAGTGATGTGAGATAGTATAATTTCATTGTTTCGCATGTATTTTTCCAGTTTTCCAGCACCATTAGTTGAAGAGACTACTCTTTCCCCATTGCATATTCTTGGCTCTCTTGTCAAATATTAGTTGACTTTATCTACTGGAATTTAATTCTGGACTTTCTATTCAGTTCCATTGGTCAATGTGTCTGTTTTTGTGTGAGTACAATACAGTTTGGTTCTTTTTTAGAATTTCAGCCTTTGGTAAAATACTCCTTAGTTTATTGTTAAGGTCATTGTACTGTCATTTTGAGTTTTCTTGTAGCACACTGAATTTCTTCATAACAGCTACTTTTAATTCTTTATCAGTTACTGCAATATTCTGTGTCTTTAGGTTTGACTGCTAGAAAATTGCTGTTTTCTTTTTGTAATACTTTATTGATGGAATTTTTCATGGTGTTTGATGAAAAGTGCCTTTGCCATCGCATTTGAGTTAGTGAATATCTTTCTCACTTAGTCAAAGAGTTTGTTTACTGTGGTTCTAACTGTTCAATAGGTTGGTAATTAGGAGCCTTTTTGTTTCCCAGAAGGTGGCAGTATAGCACAAGTTTTTGTTTTTTCTTATTAGAGAGGACTGCTGCTAAGCTGGGGGACAAGAGCATGCATTTAAAAAAATGTAAAAAGGTGGCAGCTAAGTTGGAGGAAGTGTGTCCTTAGCACTTGTGTATTTGGCTTACCCATGGCCCAGTAGGGGGTGTTTCAGTCGGAGGGCTTCCAACAGTCGGAGGGCCAGCATCCTGGGACAGACAGTAGGAAGCTCTTCCGTCCTTTCTTTTTGTCAGCTGCCTCCCTCTCCCTTCCCCCGTCACTGCCCTCTGTTCTCAGAGACAGCAGTGAGCCCTTGCTGCAGAGCGTGAGGCACTCTCTGCCTTGCCTTCTGCTCGCTCCGCCTGCTCCACCAGGAATGTCGTGCGGTTCCACTGCCTGATGCTCCGCTCCCACCTCAGCGCCACCTCCGCTCCTTCAGCGCCACCTCCACCCCGTCTGCCCCCCTCCGCCACCTCCAGCCCACCTCCACCACCTCATCGCCACCTCCGCCACCTCAGCCACCTCAGCGCCACCTCAGTGCCACCTCTGCCCCCTCAGTGCCACCGCCACGCCACCTCCTCTCCCTCAGCGCCACCTCCCCCACCTCAGCTCCTCCTCTGCCACAACAGCGCCACTTCAGCCACCTCAGCACCACCTCAGTGCCACCTCTGCCCCCTCAGCGCCACCTCCGTGCCACCTCAGCCACCTCAGGGCCACCTCTGCCACCTCAGCACCACCTCAGCCACCTCCACCACCTCAGCCCCACCTCAGCGCCACCTCTGCCACCTCAGCGCCACCTCTGCCACCTCAGCACCACCTCAGCCACCTCAGCACCACCTCAGCCACCTCCACCACCTCAGTGCCACCTCCGCCACCTCAGCCCCACCTCAGCGCCACCTCTGCCACCTCCGCCACCTCAGCGCCGCCTCTGCCCCCTCAGCATCACCTCAGCCACCTCCGCGCCACCTCCGTGCCACCTCTGCCCCTTCAGGCCACCTCCGCCCCCTCAGCGGCCCCTCAGCGCCGCAGCCGAGCTCTCCTTCTGCTGTCTGCTCCCTTCTGGTGCAGGTGTGTGGGTCTCATAGGTGTCACGGTGTGATGTGCAGAGTTGCTTTTTTTTTTTTTTTTCCCCATTTAGAGATGTCCAGTTAGTTGTAAATCAAAAAGGAGAGTAAAAAGGAGTGATTCATATTTCCATGAGGCTGGTGGTCACCTTTCTGATTCTTTGTTTTAATCTGTTGCAGTATCTCCACAATAAGGTATTTCATCGCCGCTAGCTATTATACTGCCCCTTTTTCCTTCAGTTCTTCCACCATGTTATAAATATTGTACGGATGTTGTAGCAGTAGTCAAATTGTGAATGTCAAAAGGAAGAAAATTCTTCAATTGGTTAATGATTTTGGCTGCCTCGGGTCTTCAGTCGCTGTGTGGGCTCTCACCTCGGTGAGCGGGGCTCCTCTAGTTGCCATGTGCGGGCTGCTCATTGCCCTGGCTTTCTGTCTTGGGGAGTAGGGGTGTGCAGGCAGCTTCAGCAGTTGTGGTATGCATGCTTGGTTGCCCCATGGCATGTAAAATCTTCCTGGACCAGGGATCGAACTTAAGTCCCTTACACTGGCAGGTGGATGCTTTACCACTGGACCACTGGGAAACCCCAAAAGGAAGAAACTATGGGTTTCAGTTTACATTGTTTTTAAAGTTATTTTTTATTGAAATAATGTTGCTTTGCAATATTGTATTAGTTTCTACTGTATAGCGATGGATCAAGAGACTACCATACAGAGTGAAGTCAGAGAAAAACAAATGTCGTATATTAACACCTATGTGTGGAATCTAGAAAAGTGATATAGATGATCATATATGATCGTACCATTTTATTTTTGATGATGGGGAGGGGGAGATATCATCTTGATATATTAATTTGGTATATAAATGAATATTATTTCTAATATTTATTTGAAGTGTCCATGTAAAATATCTAGTTTGAAATGTCTACTGGGAATTTTGACTAATTAAACACAGGAGAGAATTCAGATATAGATATGATTTAAAAGGGGTTGACAAATAGCAACATATTTGTGGGAGAGAAAGTCATGGGAATCAGAGATTATTAGAAAACACTGACAGAGCAAAAAGCGAAGATACCTGAAGATAGAACCCTGGGAAATACCTACATTTAACGTATATGTGAACCTGGAAAGGTTTTAGCAATAGTAAACTGCAGTCGGAAAATAAGACAATCAGAATTTTAAAGGCAGGTTCCAAGGTGATGGTAGTGTGTGGCAAAGAGTTTTAACCAGAATGGAGGAGGAGTTATCAGTGTTAAAGGTTGATTAGAACTGAGAGTAAGTCACGTGGCTTCCCAGGTGGCTCGGTGATAAAGAATTGCCTGCTAATGCAGGAATTGAGGGTTTGATCTCTGGGTCAGGAAGATCCCCTGGAGGAGGAAATGGCAACTCACTCCAATATTCCTGCCTGGAAAATTGCATAGATAGAGGAGCCCGGTGGGCTACAGTCCATGGGGTTGCAAAGAGTCTGTCTGATATGACTGAGCACATACCATGCACACACACACGGGCTTTGACCAGTTGTTTCTACAGCCTCTTCCTGTAGAAATTTAGAGGATAGATATCAAATTACAGTGTTTGGGGAGGTGGAGAGAGGGGAAGTTGTGCAAGTGAATATTCTTGTTGTTTTTCAGTCCCTAAATCGCGTTTGACTCTGTGACCTCATGAACTGCAGCATACCAGACTTCTCTGTCCTTTACTACCTCCCTGAGTTTTCTCAAACTCGAGTCCATTGAGTCGGTGATGCTGTCTTACCATCTCATCCTCTGCCACGTTCTTGTACTCCTCAAAGATTGCCCTCAATCTTTCTCAGCATTAGGGTCTTTTCCAGTGAGTCAGCCCTTTGCATTAGGTGGCCAAATTATTGGAACTTCAGCTTCAGCATCCATCCTTCCAGTGAATATTCAGGGTTGATTTCCTTTAGGATCCACTGGTTTGATCTTCTTGCAGTCCAAGGGATTCTCAAGAGTCTTCTCCAACACCACTATTTGAAGGCATCTATTCTGTGGCACTCAGCTAGCAGCCTCCTATTTTAAATTCAGGGTTCAACTGAGATTTTCCTTCCTCTACAAGATGTTTCCTTATCCCTTCAAATCTGGACTTGCTTCCCTGGTGGCTCAGATGGTAAAGAGTCTGCCTGCAGTGTGGGAGACCCGGGTTCAATCACTGGGTCAGGAAGATCCCATGGAGAAAGAAATGGCAACCCACTCCAGCATCCTTGCCTGAAAAATCCCATGATGGAGGAGTCTGGCAGGCTACAGGCCACTGGGGTCACAAAGAGTCAGACACGACTGAGTGACTTCACTTTCACTTTCACTTGTTTCTGTGGTATACTGTTCTTAGTTCAATAGAGCTCTTACTCTATATTGATTTTTAACTGTTTCCATGTGTATTTCCCCAAGAACAGAGGGATATATGTATAAGCTGAGTGAATACCTGAAACTACCAAATGGAAAGCATCAGTACTTCGGTGTTCAGCTTTCTTTATGGTCCAACTCTCACATCCATCCATGACTACTGGAAAACCCGCAGCTTTGACTAGACAGACCTCTGTCGGCAAAGTGATGTCTCTGCTTTTTAATATGCTTGCCATTTCCTTCTCCAGGGGATCTTCCTGACCCAGGGATCGAACCCGGGTCCCTGGCATTATAGGCAGACGCTTTTACTGTCTGAGCCACCAGGGAAGTCCAATATGCTTGTCTAGGTTTTCTTTATCATAGCTTTTCTTCCAGGGAGCAAGTATCTTTTAATTTTTTGGCTGCAGTCACTGTTGGCAGTTTTTGGAGCCCAAGAACAAAGTCTGTCACGGTTTGCGTTGTTTCCCCATCTATTTGCCATGAAGTGATGGGACCGGACGCCATGATTTTAGTTTTTTGAATGTTGAGTTTTAAACCAACTTTTTCACTCTTACCTGCCTCCTGAGAAATGTGTACGCAGGACCAGAAGCAACAGTTAGAACCAGACATGAAACATTGACTGGTTCAAAATCAGGAAAGGAGTAGAAGGCTGAATATTGTCACCCTGCTTATTTAACTTATATGAAGAGTACATCATGGGAAATGTCAAGCTGGAAAACTCACAGGCTGGACTCAAGATTGAAGGGAGAAATATCAATAACAGATATGCAGATGTTACCACTCTAATGGCAGAAAGCAAAGAGAAACTAAACAGCCTCTTGATGAGGGTGAAAGAGGAGAGTGAAAAAGCTGAGAGTATTGAGTAGAGCTCTTGTGCTGTTAATATATTAGTAGGTCCTTATTAGTTATCTATTTTATAAATAATAGTGTATGTCAACCCCAATCTTCCAATTTATCCCTACCTCCCCGTTATCCTCTGGAAATCATAAATTTATTTTCTACATCTGTAGCTCTATCTGTGTTTTATAGATAAGTTCATTTATACCCTTTTAAGATTCCATGTATAAGCGATGTCATATGATATTTATCTTCCTCTGTCTGCCTTATTTCACTCAGTATGACAATCTCTAGGTCCATCCATGTTCCTACAGGTGGCATTATTTTGTCCTTTTTATGGCTGAATTTTATCTTTTTTATTGTTAAAAATAAGTTCTAGTTGATACACCTTGTTTTGTTAAAAGTTTTTTATATAAGAAAATGAAAGCTAAACATAATTAAGTTTAATATTTAAAATCATGTTCTTGGGACTTCTTTCATAGTCCATTTAGTTGGGAATCTGCCCTGCAGTGAAAGGGATGTGGGTTCGACCCTGGGTCAGGGAACTAAGATCCCTCATGCAGTGGAGCAGCTGGGCATGTGGGCAGCAACTCCAGAGCCCATGCACCACAGCTAGAAAGCCCATGTGCCACAGTGAAAGATCCCACGTGCCACAACTAAGACCTGACCCAGTCAAACAAATAAATATTTAAAATGATGTTCTTTAGTCAATAAGTCCCTAAATTGTTATCATTAGTGTGTGTCCTTGTTTACCAAGGTGAGGCAATATCTTCTGGGGACATATATTGATTTTTGTCTGTCCAGATACATGATACACTTAAAATAGCACTCAGGAAGTTGTCGATCTCATTATTTTGCTTGGTTCCGGTAGAACTGTTAATGACAGTGCCATTTCTCCATCCGTCTCTTTCACGTCCCTTATCCCCTCCAACCAAAACTGAGCAGGAAGCAGTTCTCTTACGTCCTTGGTGGAAGAACAACAGCAAAGTCGCTGATTTTTCCCTGGGTTAATATTTAGATGCTGAGACCAAACAGGCTGTCTTTTCACTGGATTATATGAATGGGAATGTTAGAAATCTGTTCCTGATTATGGCCATACTTGGAGTGAAAGAAGGATCAATAATAGATTAACCTCAGAGACAGACAGAGCGATGAAAAGAGCATTATTTCTATGCTTACAATAAAAGAGTCCAAACCAAGTTCATGACTTTTCTTGAACCTGTTGGAGAGATAACTTCGCAGAACAATGACGTGAAATCTAAGGAGAGACAGGTGCCTACAGGTGATTATAAGATACAAGGGTTTGTCTACCTGGAGCAGGTGCAAGCAGGCACTGGTAGGAATTAAGCTTAGTGAATTGGTCAAGGCCACAGGCAGACTGGTAGAGAATGAAGGCCACAGATAACAGTGAGTTCTATCCATGGTCCTCTATATGGTGAGAGTACTTAGAAAGCTTCCTTTGTGGTGGGTGGCCCAAGGGCAGAGAAGGATGTCATTTGGGAAGGAGGAGAGGCCTGGAACTCTGCCCCTGTATACTTCATGGGGCAGAAGCCTTATCTGCGGAGAGAAACAAAGAAACACAATGAGAAGGATAAAAGCCGCTCTTGACCTTATAATGAAAGTGAAGTCGCTCAGTCGTGTCCGACTCTTTGCTACCCGTGGACTGTAGCCCACCAGGCTCCTCCATCCATGGGATTCTCCAGGCAAGAATACTGGAGTAGGTTGCCATTTCCTTCTCCAGGGGATCTTCCCGACCCAGGGATCGAACCCAGGTCTCCCACATTGCAGGCAGATGCTTTAACCTCTGCACCACCAGAGAAGCCCTTAAATACAAGAATCCAAGTACTAACATCAAAGATTTCAAGGGAGGAAAGGAAGCCAGGTTGAAAGAAGAAGGGGGAGGAGGCGGGGGGTGGGGCGCGAAAGGGGTGGCCTTACAGACGTCTCCTGCCACCTACAGATGCCCAGGTGGTATGGGACTTTTCCCTGGGCCTCCAGAGAAGGGAGGACTGGAACTTGGCCCTACCAGAAATCATACCAGACCAGAACCAGAATTTGAGTTCTCTGCCAAGAGGAGGTGATCAGTCTCCAATCCTCAGCTCAGGCTGAGGGCCCTTCGACCAGATTCCTGCATCCAGGACCGGGGGACTAGAAACACAGGGAAGGATAGGAAGGGTTAAGGAGAGGAAAGAGAGAGGGAAGGGGAGAGAGGTCAATAAAGTCTCTTGACCTTATAGTACTGAATGAAACTCAACTAGGAAAATGGAGTAGGGAAAGCTCTCTACCCCTCTGTTAGGGAAAGGAATGTATGCCTGAGTTATAGTTCAGAGGGGCCACATCCCTGAGCTCTGTGGGCACAGTATCCACCTATGACTGAAGGCAAATCAGGACAAGAATGCTGTCATCCCTTCGCCACCATCAAGAAAGAAGTGGCAGTGATTTCAGTGCCAGGGGTTATCATCAGTGCAGGCAGACCCTCTCTGAGACACACTGGCAAAGAGAAAAAATCCTCCACCCCTATGGGAAGGGGCGGGAATCTGTGCAGAACTACAGCTGGGACAAGGGAAGGGGCTCTGAGAAGGCCACGTCTCTAAGACCCAGGGACACAGTGTCTAGCTAAGACTGTTAGTTGTACTTATTTATATGCAAGATCAAATGGTTTCAGCTGTGATATAGAAATTATAAACGTGGATAAAATGAAAGTGCTAGAGATACAGTCTACACTAACAGAGGTGTAGGATGTGTTTGACAAGATAATCAATAGGCTTGAAACAGCCGTGGGGAGAATCACCAAAACTGAAGGTAAATCAATAAAAATTACCCAGACTGAAACAGAGGAGAAAAAAGAGTGAAAAAAAAAAACATGGAAGAAAGCATCCAATATTGTGGAATAATATGGAGCAGTGTAACAATTATGTAGTTGGGATCCACAAATCCATGAAGTTCAAAGAGCACCTTGCTGCATAAATCCCCATCCTACTAACACCAAGAAAAACAAGCCCACCTAAGCATAGACTATTTAGACTGTTGAAAACAAAAGTATAAAATACTGAAGACAGTGAGAGGGGGAGAAGACACATTACATACAAACGAACAAAGACAAGTAATAGAGCTGCCTTTTTCTCAGAAGCTATTCAAGGCAGAAGACAGTAGAATAGTGCCTTTAAAGTGCTGAATGAAAAAACGTTCAACCCTGAGTTCAATGCCTAGCAAAATATCTTTCAAAACTGAAGTGTTGAAGTTTTTCTTAAATAAAACCAGAATTTATTGCCA
This sequence comes from Ovis aries, assembly GCF_016772045.2. Lineage (NCBI taxonomy): Eukaryota > Metazoa > Chordata > Mammalia > Artiodactyla > Bovidae > Ovis > Ovis aries. The sequence goes on along the minus strand of NC_056068.1, from coordinate 4,903,624 downwards.
GCAGATTTACTCTACAAGATTGTTACAGGAAGTTATTCAGGCATAAGAGCTGTGGTTGCAGACAGAATGTTGGTTCAATACAAACAAATGAAGAGCTCTAGACATGGAATAACGGAGAAGGCAATGGCACCCCACTCCAGTACTCTTGCCTGGAAAATCCCATGGATGGTGGAGCCTGGTAGGCTGCAGTCCATGGGGTCACTAAGAGCTGGACATGACTGAGCGACTTCACTTTCACTTTTCACTTTCATGCATTGGAGAAGGAAATGGCAACCCTCTCCAGTGTTCTTGTCTGGAGAATCCCAGGGACAGGGGAGCCTGGTGGGCTGCCGTCTCTGGGGTCGCACAGAGTCGGACACGACTGAAGCTACTTAGCAGCAGCAGCAGCAGACATGGAATAAAGTGAGTTCAACTAAATTTTTATTTGATTTCTTTGAAAGATAACAGCCTAAAACAGAAAGTACTAATAGTTTCAGACTCCTGTGGGTCTATAGTATATGGAAAAATCAGACAATAACAAAAGCACAGAAGTTAGGAGGAAGGAATTTAGAGTATACAGTTTAACTTCCTTAGAACATGTAGGGCAATATGTGCGTTAGTTGCTCACTTGTGTCTGACTCTTTGTGATCCCATGGACTGTAGTCCTCCAGGCTCCTCTGTCCATGGGATTTCCCAGGCAAGAATACTGGAATGGGTTGCCGTTCCCTTCTCCAAGCTATCTTCCCAACCCAGGGATCAAATCCAGGTCTCCCACTTAGTAGGCAGATTCTTTACTCACTGAGCTACCAGGGAAGTCCTGTGGAGCAGTATAATAATATTTGAAGGCTGACACTGATTAATTAAAGGTGTAGAGTATAAACTGTAGGGTAACCACTATTTTTTAAACAAGTTGTAAATAATAAAGTAATATGGAGATAAATTAACAAAAGTGCTCAATTGAAGATTAGAGTTAGATATTAGCATATTTTATGACCATTGAGAACAGAATATTTTTATCCAGAGTGCAAATAATGTGATGTACAGAATGAACTGTAAGTATAATACTATAGGGGAGGAAACAAATTTTTTTTTTTCCAAATCTTCTAGATTCTCTTCTGTGACTTTATTAGAAAAACAGGTTAACAAGAGAAAAGCCTGCAAATTCATGTTTTGCATACCATAGGAACCTTCACAAGAAAACAAAGAAGCTGTTAAACTTGAGCAGTTTTAGGCCAGGTCTGATGAAGGGTGGAAGGTCATGGAAAAATGTGAATAGGACAGAGTGGTATGAGCTAAGAATTACAAGCTGGGGGAAATTAAGCATGGCCTGCTTGTTAAGATTTCTCTGTGTTCTTCTGACTTTAAAGATCAATATACACCTTTCCTCCAGATTATAGTGAGGATACCTCTCACTTGAGGGTGTTATCACTGTTCAGGAGAAGAAGGTCCTTCCTGTACTGGCTGTGCCTGTAACTTATAATACCCGATATGCCAAGGTGCCATATTTAGGGGTAGTGTCCTGAATCCCAGCAATACTTTTGTTAGTATTAGTGGTGAATGTGTCTTGAGTAAGCTATGCGTTTATGACAAATTTTAAGGTGATGGGCAACTTAAACATGTTTGATGACTGAGATAAAGCAACCAATGTAGAGGTGGAGATTGGATGTGCAAGAAATGGGTTGATACATGCAAACAGGGAGACTTGGGCAGGTATGCTAGCCTTGTAAAAACAGAAAGGATAATTGTTCCTTAAAGATGAGATGAAAAAGAACACAGGTCACAAAATGAGGTGTTTTGAAGCAGAGAGGAGAAATTTGAGGATTCTCGTGTCCTTGGTTTTCTGAATCTTTACACTAAAGGGTAAGGTTAGAAGTTTAGGAAAGTGGGAAAAGTTTAGATAAGTGTCTGTGTTCAGGGTTTTTTCAGAAAGAATCAGTGATACGTCAAATAATGTTCAGTGAGAATGGATAGCATGAATTTGTAGTGAAATGTCTTATCCTGTTTCCTTTCTTAAATATCTAATTATTTTCTAGTTGTTGGTAACGTCTACTTTTTGTCTAGTACTTAATGGATGCTAAAGATATTTTTAATCTTTTTGGATCATTAGCTTTAATTTTATATATAGACAATTTTAGTGCTCATGTGAATTATCCTGCTACTGAGATGTATTAAAATTTCATCTCTAAATGTACTAGTATTGCCTACTTTTTAGTATTAGCCATTCTGGTGAATGTGAAATGATATTACAATATTGTTTTAATTTATACTTTCCTGATAACTAATATTGAGAGACTTTTAATATGCTTACTTTAATATGCATGTCTGATCAAATCTTTTGCATGTTTTTAAAAAATTCAGTTATCAGTTATCTTACTATTGAGTTGTAAGTGTTCTTTATTGTTTTCCCCATTGAATTACTTTGGCTCCTTTGTACAAAATTAGTTGACCATATATTTATTTATTTATTTAAGATCTTATACTTGTATGCACTCAGAGTTTGTTTCTATTATGAAGTCTCTCCATATTATTACGTTAATGACTTTTTTGGGGGGGGTTTCAGGAGTCTTTACTTTTTTAAAATATAAATTTATTTATTTTAATTGGAGGCTAATTACTTTACAATATACGTTAACATGAATCTGACACAGGTATACGCGTGCTCCTCATCCTGCACCCCCCTCCCTCCTCCCTCCCCATACCGTCCCTCTGGATCATCCCAGTGCACCAGCCGCAAGCACCCAGTATCATGCATCGAACCTGGACTGACGATTCGTTTCATATATGATATTATACATGTTTCAGTGCCATTCTCCCAAATCATCCCACCCTCTCCCTCTCCCACAGAGTCCAAAAGACTGTTCTATACATCTGAGTCTCTTTTGCTGTCTCGCATACAGGGTTATCCTTACCATCTTTCTAAATTCCATATATATGTGTTAGTATACTGTATTGGTGTTTTTCTTTCTGGCAGTACACTCTGTATAATTGGCTCCAGTTTCATCCATCTCATCAGAACTGATTCAAATGTATTCTTTTTAACGGCTGAGTAATACTCCATTGTGTATATGTACCACAGCTTTCTTATCCATTCATCTGCTGATGGACATCTACGTTCCATGTCCTGGCTGTTATAAACAGTGCTGCGATGAACACTGGGGTACACGTGTCTCTTTCAGTTCTGGCTTCCTCGGTGTGTATGCCCAGCAGTGGGATTGCTGAGTCATATGGCAGTTCTATTTCCAGTTTTTTAAGGAATCTTTACCCTGTTTTCCATAGTGGCTGTACTAGTTTGCATTCCCACCAACAGTGTAAGAGGGTTCCCTTTCCTCCACACCTTCTCCAGCATTTATTGCTTGCAGACTTTTGGATCACAGCCATTCTGACTGGTGTGAAATGGTACTTCATTGTGGTTTTAATTTCCATTTCTCTGATCATGAGTGATGTTGAGCATCTTTTCATGTGTTTGTTAACCATCTGTATGTCTTCTTTGGAGAAATGTCTGTTTAGTTCTTTGGCCCATTTTTTGATTGGGTTGTTTATTTTTCTGGAATTGAGCTGCAGGAGTTGCTTGTATATTTTTGAGATTAATTCTTTGTCAGTTGCTTCATTTGCTATTATTTTCTCCCATTCTGAAGGCTGTCTTTTCACCCTGCTTAGAGTTTCCTTTGTTGTGCAGAAGCTTTTAATTTTAATTAGGTCCCATTTGTTTATTTTTGCTTTTATTTCCAATATTCTGGGAGGTGGTTGACCATATATTTAATGAACTCAGTACTATACTGTTCAGTAGATCTATATGTCTACTGGTATGTTAAAACAACTTCTTGATTATTATAATTTTGCAGTGAGTCTTTAAATCTGATAATCTAAAGTTTTCTAAGTTTTTTCTTCTCAAATATTATTTTGGATAATATTGGACCTTCCATAGAAAGTTTAGAATCAGTTACTGTCAGTTTCCACACAAAAAACCTTACTGGAATTTTGATTGGGATTATATTGAAATGAGATCAATTCAGGAAGAATCGAATTGATTCTTCAGTTTTACTGACCTAAACATAGAGAATCTTTCAAGTTTTAGGTCTTTTAAAATATATTTCTGTGATCTTTTTGAATTTATCTGTCTTTTCTGATGTGATTTTAAATGATATTGTTATTCTGTGACCTTGCAAAGCTAAATTACTCATTTTAACAACTCTTTTTTAATATAAATTTATTTATTTTAATTGGAGGCTAATTACTTTGCAATATTGTATTGGTTTTGCCATACATTGACATGAATCTTCCACAGGTGTACATGTGTTTCTCACCCTGAACCCCCCTCCCACCTCCCTCCCCATACCATCCCTCTGGGTCATCCCAGTGCACCAGCCCCAAGCATCCTGTATCCTGCATCGAACCTGGACTGGCGATTCGTTTCACATACGATAATATACATGTTTCAATGCCATTCTCTCAAGTCATCCCACCCTTTTAACAGGCTCTTTTGTAGCTCCCTTAGCTTTTAATGGGCATCCTTGGCACCTCAGATGGTAAAGAATCTGCCTGCAATGCAGGAGACCCGTGTTCGATTCCTGGGTTGGGAAGATCCCCTGGAGAAGGGAATGACTACCCACTCCAGGACTTCCCTGGTGGCTCAGATGGTAATGCGTCTGTTTACAATGCGGGAGACCCAGATTCGATCCCTGAGTCAGGAAGATCCCCTGGAGAAGGAAATGGCAATCCACTCCAGTAGTATTGCCTAGAAAATCCCGTGGACAGAGGAGCTTGGTAGGCTACAGTCCATGGGGTCGCAAAGAGTCGGACACGACTGAGCGACTTCACTCACCCACTCCAGTATTCTTGCCTGGAGAATTCTATGAACAGAGGAGCCTGGCGGGCTACAGTCCATGGGGTCGCAAAAAGACACAACTAAGTGACTAACACTTAGCTTTTGATATGTAAACAATTATCTTTTCTACAAATAAGGACAGCTTGACTTTTCCTTTTCATTCTTATGTATTTTATTTATTATTAATTTTTGCCTTTCAGATGTGACAGGGGTTGCCAGTAAATGTTGATTAGGCAGAATAGACTTTGCCTTGTCCATATGTTAGTGGAAAAGCATTCTTACCATTAGATATTATGTGAGCAGAGAGTTTTTCATAGATGTCCTTTATCAGATTGAGAAAGTTTCCTTCTTATCTTACTTGTTAAGTAATTGTGTGGTCGTTTTGGTATCCTAAATGACTTGAAGCCTGCACATCAGTTCTTTTTTACAGGCTGATCAATGCAATGTCACATTTCTTACTTGACTATAAACTCAGAATTTGAAAAACAAAACAGATGCTAAGGCCTTATACTAGTAGAACAGACTTTAGAAATAACTTATTCAGAACTTGTTTAGAGACATATTGAATTCTTATTGTTATACATTGGTAAGCAGTGTATACCCAGTACTCTAATTTTAAGTTTCTTAAATTATTGTATTCCCCTCTTAGGGGAAGGTTTTGTTTTTAAAAATTCAGTTCTTTAGGAATATTTTTTTCTGAAATGAGTTGCTAAGCATAGGAATTCCTAAATTTGGTAATTGCCAATTTCATTCTTCTATTTAAAGCCAAAAAAATAAATAGATAAATAAAAGTATTGCTGAGTTTGTGATTCGATTCCATGGCTATAATGGAAAAAGTCATTATTGAATCTGGTATTTAAGACTTTCCTCTTCAACAATTTTAAGCTGTGATTTATAGAATTAATAAACTCAGGGAAATGGCAAAGTGCAATTCTTAGAGTAGTCTTCAGCAAAACCACTCCATCAATTTCTTTAGAAATCAATGAATCTCTAGAGCAATCATGTAAAATTTTGGTGCAAATAATTCTCACTTTTATACATCTAGTCAATACCCTACATGATTCAGAAAGTTTTAAAAGTCATTTGAATTCACGTTTACACAAACTCTTGAATCTTTCTATGGAGATTTTATGTGTGTGTGCTAGGTCGCTGAGTTATGTCCAGCTCTTTGTGACTCCATGAATAGTAGCCCGCCAAGCTCCTCTGTCCATGAGGAATCTCCAGGTAGGAATACTGAAGTGGGTTGCCATGCTCTCCTCCAGGATGGGGATTTTAGATATGGTCAAATAAGGGTTGGCTTCTGGAAAAAGACTTCCTTATTTTAGGCCAATCCAACTCTAGCTGGAAAATAAGGCCTTCTTACAAAAGGCTGAGCACCGAAGAATTGATGCTTTTGAACTGTGGTGTTGGAGAAGACTCTTGAGAGTCCCTTGGACTTCAAGGAGATCTAACCAGTCCATTCTGAAGGAGATCAGCCCTGGGATTTCTTTGGAAGGAATGATGCTAAAACTGAAACTCCAGTACTTTGGCTAACTCATGCGAAGAGCTGACTCATTAGAAAAGACTCTGATGCTGGGAGGGATTGGGGGCAGGAGGAGAAGGGGACGACAGAGGATGAGATGGCTGGATAGCATCACTGACTCAATGGACATGAGTCTGAGTGAACTCCGGGAGTTGGTGATGGACAGGGAGGCCTGGCGTGCTGCGATTCATGGGGTCGCAAAGAGTCGGACACGACTGAGCGACTGAACTGAACTGAACAAAAGGAAGGACATTTTCCTATTTTATGAATGGTGATAGCAATAGTTATTTTCCTATGGTCACTTCCCACCTAACTCAGAAGAAAAACATTTATTACAAAGGTCTCCCAGCACCTGCTTGATCAGGCCTTCTGCTCCCTCTCTGCCTTGTCTTTGAATCCTTTGTTCCTTGCTCACTCAAGGACCGCCACACTCACCTCACTTTTCTTGAGCTTCTGCCTTCTGTTTCCTTTGCCTGGAGCATTTATCCCCTAGATATCTGCTTGGCTTACTCTTAACTCCCTAAGTGTTAACTTATCAAACAGGCCTTTCTTGACCACTTACATAAAGCAGCCATTTCCCTCAACAGTTATTGCTTATTCCCTTAACCTGTTTTTCTTCTTAAGACTTAATGTGCTATAGGATGGGGAGGGAGGTGGGAGGGGGTTCATGTTTGGGAATGCATGTAAGAATTAAAGATTTTAAAATTTAAAAAAAACTAAAATTAAAAAAAAAAGAGATGACAGATATAAAATTTAAATATTAATATTTGTAAACATCAAGAGCATGATGATACAATGGAAACTGAGCCAATAATGACTCAAGGATATAGAAACTTGTATCAAATTAATCTCTTCAATCCTATTCCCCCACCTTCCTGCTAAAGGAGCAGACTTTTATTTACAACTTTTTTATAGCTTCATACTGTTTTAATAGTTGTGTTCCATGCATGTTCTTACACAGACACATTTGTGCCTAAAAATTCATTGTTTCATTTTTGAACCTTATAAAACAGTATATTATTCTAGATATTCTAGGGTTTTGTTTCATTCCACTTTGTTTTTCTAAGATTGTTCATGTTGCTGGTTTAGCTAATATTTCATCATGTAAATATAACACAATTTGGGGGTTGTGGCTATTACAGAGATTGTTACTGTAGACATTTGTGTGCTTGTCTCTTGGAATGTCTGGGAAAGAGTTTCTCTTGGTTTTATGTTAATACTTAGGAAAAGAATTGTGTCAAAACTGTCTTCAGTAACTGTACTAATTTACTCTATCACCAGAAGTAGGTAATACCTACATCTTTTTATTCACTCCAGTGCTAGATATTTTGATGTGCCTTCATATTTACCAATCTACTGAGTTAAAATGGTATTTCACCACAGTAATAATTTGCACTTGTGATAACTAATGAGATTGAACATCCTTTCACACGTCTGTGGGCCATCCCTGCTGTTTTAATTGGAGGGACAACAGTGAGAGCTGTGGCTGAAGCACAGTGAGGGAGGCACAGAATGTGGGTATGATGTGGGTGGGGTCAGTGGGGTAGGGGGCGCTGGATAACGCCGAGCCTCATGAGTGAGCTGCGGTAATGACGAGGTCAGTCTGGGGCTGTGTGACTTACAGAGAATCGACAAGGGGTTGAAGACTTGAAGCAAGTTAGGAACAATTGCAGTAGGCTGCTGTATTGCTCGAAAATGGTAGCGAATTTGTAGAAGCAGTTATTATTGATCATTTTCCTTGTTTGCTTTAATTTTTCTGTAAACAAGAAGTTCTGTAAGAGTAACTTTTATTTTTCTATTAAAGCTACGTATTCACTTATTTTTTTTCTAAAAACCATGCTTTGAAGTTCTAAAAGTTTATTATTTTTTTTCACAGACTCACTAGTAGTTTCACAGCAAAATTCTTAAAATGTGTTATATTTATTCTTAAAATGTAACGATGGCTTTTCTGTCGCCAAAGATGGAGGATTAATTGCCAGTGTAATAATTTTAGCAACGTTGTGTTGAATGGCTTTTATCAACTCAGCAGCTGTGGTTACTCAGACTCAGCAGCTGCAGTTATCCTGACTCAAATGGTTTTGCATCAGTTATTAGAAAAGTCACAAGTTCCTGGTAAATTCATTTTTTGAAATCAGGAAGCTTAAGATAATCTTTTCTTGCAGATATCCTTCTATTTGAATATATTAACTCACGTGTCAGGAGCATTTATGATTTATAGCTCTGCCAGTAGCACCACCGGCAAAAAGAAGTAATACAGATGTACTTTTATACAGCATGTATGTGTAACCTTTTGGCTTCTAACTGTAAGCAAATCTGAGTTTGAATACTTGTAACATTTTGAGTTTTATGACCATAGCAAGACAAAAACAAGTGGATTGGAAGACTTTATCAGTCTGCTTAATTTTGTAGCATATGCAATGATTTTGTATTTATTACTTTTGAGTGCTTATAAGGAAATACTAAGGTCACTAATATTGTATACTTAATTTTTTACTTCTATAATTGATCATTTAGTTAAAAAGCAAAAATGTCTCTTAGTTTGAAAAGCTGGCAATTAAAGGGAAATAATTAAGCATTATTTCATCTTTCCTTTGTAAATTATATTTTATGGCAATGAAAGAAAAGTTGATAATAGAAAATTTTTCTTTATTGAATAATTCTACATAATGAATATAAAAGGAATGAAGAAGTTGAAAAGTCACTATTTTACAAACCCTAATAACTGATTCAGAAAATTATTATCAAAGGTTGAAACCATTAGATGGAAAATTGATGGGGAAATGTGCACGAGGGAACAGCTCTCACCACGGGTCCCCAGCGACCAGTCTTTGCATCACAGGAAGTTCTCTGACTCCGAGCCTGCTGATGTGATGCACTGTGAAGAGTGCTTTCCATAAGTATTCTTTCAGCAAAGTGAACCTGAGCTTAATCAAGCCTTTAGAAATAATTGCTACCTAACAGAAAGCACAGAGGGTAAAGGAACAATGTAAACGACACTGTTCATTCCAGAATGTGGGACATCATGCAGGATAACTCAGTTTTATCAGCAGTTGAGGGCATGCAAAAGAGGAAGGGCAGAGACTCCTCTGCATTAAAGAGACTCAAAATACAGAACAACTGCTTACCTTTTCTGTGGATACTGAGTTGAACAATACAATTTAAACAACTTTTGAAACCAGTCAGGGATATTTAAATATAGGTTGTGTATGATACACACCCATGATTTTTTATTAACATTTTAGGTGAAATAATAGTGTTCTGGTTATGTTCTTTTATTTTTTGAGCTGCGTATTACTAATAAGAGAAGTAAATAACATGCCCTGGGTCTTGTTTTGCGGCTCTGCCGGGTCTTTGTTGCTGCACCTGGGCATGTAGCTCTGGCTGTGGGGACTGGGGGCCCTCTCTGGTCACAGTGACGGGCTTTTTGTTGCAGAGCACGGCTCTAGGGTGAGCAGCTGTCAGGAGTTATGGCACGTGGGCTCAGTGGTTGTGTCTCGTGGGCTTAGTTGCTCTGTGGCAGGTGGAATCCTCCTGAATCAGGGACTGAACATGGGTCTCCTGCATTGACAAGCAGATTCTGGACCACCAGGGAAGTCCTTGAATTTGTTTGTAAACACTTAAGGAAAAATGCCAAAGTAAAAGAAAATAAGAGATTAGGGAAGTAAGTTCAGGAAAATCTTGACCATAGTTGAATCTGGATAGGTATCTTTAAAAATATTCTTAGTAAAATCAACTTCTGTATATCTTTGAAAAGGTCCACAGTAAAATTAATTGTACAGAGTTACAATAAATGTGATAGATATTTATGGGTCTTCTTCACCTTGTCACCCAATTAAAATGGAGACAGCTTTCAGTACTTACCTCCAAAAAATTCTTGGTAGTAGGCAGCAAGTCACTCCATGGTAGATGGTGGAAAAAGCAAATATTCTGAGCCCACTTCTCCTTCGGCATGACAGGCACCAGCAGCTGCCTGATAGCACAGATCTAGTGAATCAAGGAGGCAGGGACACCTGAGACAAGCTTTGGTTCCTGAGCCAAGGCCAGAGAAGAGAGTGAGAAAAGTCACATTCTCTGTGTGCACCAGAATAGTCAGCTTTTGCTTATTTATTCTGACTGAAACAACCCGTGTTTTCACTGGCCCTAAATGCCCACTTTTCTACTTTCCTGTTTGTTATGTGAACTCCCCAACATTGTTTTAATGATTATCATGGTTCAGGTTCACCTCAGTTCAGCTCAGTCTCTCAGTCGTGTCCGACTCTTTGTGACCCCATGAACTGCAGCACGCCAGGCCTCCCTGTCCATCACCAACTCCTGGAGTTCACCCAAACTCATGTGCATTGAGTTGGTGATGCCATCCAGCCATCTCATCCTCTGTCATCCCCTTCTCCTCCTGCCCCCAATCCCTCCCAGCATCAGGGTCTTTTCTAATGAGTCAGCTCTTTGCATCAGGTGGCCAAAGTATTGGAGTTTCAGCTTCAGTATCAGTCCTTCCAATGAGCACACAGGACTGATCTCCTTTAGAATGGACTGATTGGATCTTCTTGCAGTCCAGGGGCACTCAGGAGTCTTCTCCAACAGCACAGTTCAAAAGCATCAATTCTTCAGCGTTCAGCTTTCTTTACAGTCCAACTCTCACATCCATACATGATCGCTGGACAAACCATAGCTTTGAATAGACAGACCTTTGTTGGCAAAGGAATGTCTCTGCTTTTAATACGTTGTCTAGGTTGGTCATAGCTTTTCTTCCAAGAAGCAAGTGTTTTTTTAATTTCATGGCTGCAGTCATCATCTGCAGTGATTTTGGAGCCCCCAAAATAAAGTCTCTCACTGTTTCCCCATCTATTTGCCATGAAGTGATGGGACCGCATGCCATGATCTTAGTTTTCTGAATGTTGAGATTTAAGCCAGCTTTTTCACTCTCCTCTTTCACTTTCATCAAGAGGCTCTTTAGTTCTTCTTCACTCTCTGCTATAAGATTGGTTTCATCTGCATATCTGAGGTTATTGATATTTCTCCCAGCAATCTTGATCCAATTTGTGCTTCATCCAAGCCAGCGTTTTCCTATGATGTAGTCTGCATATAAGTTAAACAAGCAGGGTGACAATGGACAGCCTTGACGTACTCCTTTCCTGGTTTGTTGTTCCGTGTCCAGTTTTAACTGTTGCTTCTTGACCTGCATACAGATTTCTCAGGAAGCAGGTCAGGTGGCCTGGTATTCTCATCTCTGTAAAAAATTTCCACAGTCAATTAAGCAGAAGTAGATGTTTTTCTGGAACTCTCTTGTTTTTTTTTTGATGATCCAAAGGATGTTGGCAATTTGATCTCTGGTTTCTCTGCCTTTTCTAAATCCAGATTGAACATCTGGAAGTTCATGGTTGACATACTGTTGAAGCCTGGCTTGGAGAACTTTGAGCATTTCTTTGCTAGTGTATGAGATGAGTGGAATTGTGCAGTAGTTTGAGCATTCTTTGGCACTGCCTTTCTTTGGGATTGGAAAGAAAACTGACTTTTTCCAGTCCTGTGGCCACTGCTGAGGTTTCCTAATTTGCTGGCATGTTGAGTGCAGCACTTTCACAGCATCATCTTTTAGGATTTGAAGTAGCTCATTGGAATTTCATCACCTCCACTAGCTTTGTTTGTAGTGATGCTTCCTAAGGCCCACTTGACCTTACATTCCAGGATGTCTGGCTCTAGGTGAGTGATCACACCATCATTGTTGTATGGGTCATGAAGGATCTTTTTTGGATAGTTTCTGTGTATTCTTGCCACCCCTTCTAATATCTTCTGCTTAGGTCCATACCATTTCTGTACTTTATTGTGCCCATCTTTGTATGAAATGTTCCCTTGATGTCTCTAATTTTCTTGAAGAGATTTCTAGTGTTTCCCATTCTATTGTTTTCCACTATTTCTATGCATTGATCACTGAGGAAGGCTTTCTTATCTCTCCTTGCTGTTCCTCAGAATTCTGCATTCATGTCTGTATATCTTTCTTTTTCTCCTTTGCCTTTTGTTTCTTGTCCTTTGTCAGCTATTTGTAAGGCCTCCTCAGACAACCATTTTTCCTTTTTGCATTTCTTTCATTTGGGCATGGTCTTAATCACTGCCTTCTGTACAATGCCATGAGCCTAGGTCCATAGTTCTTCAGGCACTCTGTCTAGCAGATCTAACCCTTTGAATCTGTCACTTCCATTGTATAATCATAAGGGATTTGATTTATGTCATACCTGAATGGTCAAATCCCTTATGATTATACAGTGAAATCAGAAATAGATTTAAGGACTAGATCTGATAGATACAGTGCCTGATGAACTATGGACTGAGGTTCATGACATTGTACAGGTGACAGGGATCAAGACACTCCCATGGAAATGAAATGCAAAAAAGTAAAATGGCTGTCTGGGGAGGCCCTACAAATAGCTGTGAAAAGAAGAGAAGAGAAAAGCAAAGGAGAAGAGGAAAGATAAAAGCATCTAAATGCAGAGTTCCAAAGAAGAGCAAGAAGAGATAAGAAAGCCTTCCTCAGTGATCAGTGCAAAGAAATAGAGGCAAACAACAGAATGGAAAAGACTAGAGATATCTTCAAGAAAATTAGAGATACCAAGGAACATTTCATGCAAAGATGGGTTCAATAAAGGACAGAAATGATATGGACCTAACAGAAGCAGAAGATATTAAGAAGAGGTGGCAAGAATACACAGAAGAACTGTACAAAAAGATCTTCATGACCAAGATAATCAGGATGGTATGATCACTCACCTAGAGCCAGACTACCTGGAATGTGAAGTGAAGTGGGCCTTAGAAAGCATCACTATGAACAAAACTAGTGGAGGTGATGGAATTCCTATTGAGCTCTTTCAAATCCTGAAATATGTTGCTATGAAAGTACTGCACTCAATATACCAGCAAATTTGGAAACCTCAGCAGTGACCACAGGACTGGAAAAGGTCAGTTTTCATTCTAATCCCAAAGAATGGCAATGCCAAACAATGCTCAAACTACCGCACAATTGTACTCATTTCACACGCTAGTAAAGTAATGCTCGAAATTCTCCATGCCAGGCTTCAGCAATATGTGAACCATGAACTTCCTGATGTTCAAGCTGGTTTTAAAAAGGCAGAGATCAAATTGCCAACATCTGCTGGATCATGGAAAAAGCAAGAGAGTTCCAGAAAAACATCTATTTCTGCTTTCTTGACTATGCCAAAGCCTTTGACTGTGTGGATCACAATAAACTGTGGAAAATTCTTCAACAGATGGGAATACCAGACCACCTGACCTGCCTCTTGAGAAACCTATATGCAGGTCAGGAAGCAACAGTTAGAATTGGACATGGTACAACAGACTGGTTCCAAATAGGAAAAGGAATACTTCAAGGCTGTATATTGTCACCCTGCTTATTTAACTTACATGCAGAGTACATCATGAAAAATGCTGGGCTGGAAGAGGCACAAGCTGGAATCAAGATTGCCGGGAGAAATACCAATAACCTCAGATAATCAGATGACACCACCCTTATGGCTGAAAGTGAAGAGGAACTAAAAAGCCTCTTGATGAGAGTAAAAGAGGAGAGTGAAAAAGTTGGCTTAAAGTTCAACATTCAGAAGACGAAGATCATGGCATCTGGTCCCATCATTTCATGGGAGATAGATGGGGAAATAGTATCAGTTTTTATGTTTTTGGGCTCCAAAATCACTGCAGATGGTGACTGCAGCCATGAAATTAAAAGAGGCTTACTCCTTGGAAGAAAAGTTATAACCAACCTAGACAGCATATTCAAAAGCAGAGACATTCCTTTGCCAACAAAGGTCCGTCTAGTCAAGGCTATGGTTTTCCCAGTGGTCATGTATGGATGCGAGGGTTGGACTGTGAAGAAAGGTGAGCGCCAAAGAATTGATGCTTTTGAACTGTGGTGTTGGAGAAGACTCTTGAGAGTTCTTTGGACTGCAAGAAGATCCAACCAGTCCATTCTAAAGGAGATCAGCCCTGGGTGATCTTTGGAAGGAATAATGCTAAAGCTGAGACTCCAGTAGTTTGGCCACCTCATGCAAAGAGTTGACTCAGTGGAAAAGACTCTGATGCTGGGAGGGATTGGGCGCAGGAGAAGAAGGGGCCGACAGAGGATGAGATGGCTGGATGGCATCACTGACTCGATGGGCATGAGTTTGAGTGAACTCTGGGAGTTGGTGATGGACAGGGAGGCCTGGCGTGCTGCGATTCATGGGGTCGCAACGAATCGGACATGACTGAGCTACTCAACTGAACTGAACTGAACTGAATGGTCTAGTGGTTTTCCCTACTTTCTTCAATTTAAGTCTGAATTTGTCAATAAGAAGTTCATGATCTGACCCACAGTCATCTCCCGGTCTTGTTTTTGCTGACTGTATAGAGCTTCTCCACTTTTGGCTGAAAGAATATAATCAGTCCTATTTCAGTATTGACCATCTGGTGATGTCCATATGTAGAGTCTTCTCTTGTGTTGTTTGAAGAGGGTGTGTAATCCATGGTGGTTAATTTAATGAACTGCACGTTTGGTTTTTATGATTTGATGAAGTTTGGCATTGTTGCATTGTGAGAGCATCACAATATAGCAAACATTTCCATCACCCCCAAAGTTTTCCCTCACAGTTTACAGTCCCTTTGTCTTCTCTTCCCTCCCCTATCCCAGGCAACTCTGATTTCTGTTTTGTCAGTTTGAGTGAGGTTTGCATTTTCTAGAGTTTTACATAAGAGTAAGAGTTAAGTACTCTTTTTGGTTTAGTTTCTTTCTCATTCAACATTATTACTCTAAGATTCATCTGTGTGATATTATTGGGACCATGGGTTTTTAAATTGCTGATTAGTAGACCATCGTACAGAGAAGGCAGTGGCAACCCATTCCAGTACTCTTGCCTGGAAAATCCCATGGACGGAGGAGCCGGGTAGGCTGCAGTCCATGGGTTTCGCTAGGAGTTGGACACGACTGAGTGACTTCACTTTCTCTTTTCACTTTCATGCATTGGAGAAGGAAATGGCAACCCACTCCAGTGTTCTTGCCTGGAGAACCCCAGGGACGGGGGATCCTGGTGGGCTGCCATTTATGGGGTCGGACACGGCTGAAGTGACTTAGCAGCAGCAGCACACCATCGTATGGATATACTACAGCTTGCTTATTTATTCACTTCTTGAAAGACATTATATTGTTTCCAGTTTGAGGCTACTAAGATTAAGTTAAGTTTTGAACATTTGAACCTTTTATGTTTTCTGTGAGCATATGCTTTTATTTTGCTTGGACAAATACTTAGGAGTGAATGGCTGGATCATATGATATGTATATGTTTACTTTTTAATTAACTGCCAAACTGTTTTTAAATGTCAGTTAATAAATTTTTCATAATAAATATATGAAAATATTAGGAAACATGAAGTCTTTTATATCTGTGTGTGTAGGTATGTATATGTCATGTAAAGCATTCATATATTTTGTGTCTGTCTAAAAAATAACAAAGTACAATTTTACTCCTAGCAAGTTGGATTGTTAGAGCCACTAATTATATGAAAATTTATGATTATACAAAAAATTATCACTCTATAAAACATCATGATTATATATATCTCCACAAGGCAGAGATGGTTCCAAACATTTCATATAGTCTAATGATTAATTGCAGATTTGAGTTATTTAATATTAACCAGAGATACACATAAAACATCAATATCTATGATTTATACTGAAGTGTTCAGGCTATCACTTCAAATAATATATACCTCAGTATTTGAAAACTGATATATTCACTAGTTTTAGTAATACTTAAACATCTTTTGATGAGAAATTCATTCTTAATTTGCTTGTTAAAATGGAAAAAGCTAGATGATCTCCTCCTATTCATTTTCAGGCTTTAAATATCATATTGCTTAGAAATATGAGAGAAAAATGGTGATATGAGTACTTGATATGGTAGATTGCCTGCACATTTCACTTTTGATCTTGAGTGCAATCTTATCTGTCAAATCACCAACATAAATTACAGTTTGGGCTTGAATGTGACTGGCATAAATATTATTATTGAGCACAAGAGGGGCATAGAGAAAGGATTCTCCACCCTTTATCTTGCATTTTTTAACAGTAGAAAGATAAACCTCTGCATTTTCTCCTATATCTCACTTTAACAGCTTAGCCTACTGTTTTTGTTTTACAGTATGTAGCAAGATTTAATATAATTTCTTACATCCTGATACTTTTGGTAACACAGTGAAACATATTGTACGTAGCCAGGCACCCAGAGGGAAGATGACAATGGCAGGGAGTGAGTGAAGAGAGAATATGGACTAAGTAAACTTTTACGGGCACCCAAATAGCTATTGAAAAAGGAAATATTAATAATACTTGAGCTGAAATTTTAAAAATAATATTATTTAATGAATTTATATTTATTTCAAATACAAATAGAAAGATATAATGTATGCATATAAAATGTTATACTTTATATGAAATGTATTATAAATTCTTTTTCTGTAAATTGTCATTGTAAGAAAAGATGATTTAGCTATTTTTCTTTCTGATATGTATACATTTAATTGCTTTTAGCGTGTTTTGGGATTACTAGATATTTTTGTGCAGATCAGTTCCGTTCAGTCGCTGATTCATGTTTGACACTTTGTGACCCTATGACCCTATGAACTGCAGCATGCCAGGCTGTTCATCACCAAATCCCAGAGCCTGCTCAAACTCATATCCATCGAGTCGGTGATGCCATCCAACCATCTTGTATAGCTCTTCTGTGTATTCTTGCCACCTTTTCTTAATATCTTCAGCTTCTGCTAGATCCATGCCGTTTCTGTCCTTTATTGTGCCCATCCTTGCATGAAATGTTCCCTTGGTGTCTCTAATTAAAGAGAGATCTCTTCTTGAAGAGATCTCTAGTCTTTTCCATTCTGTTGTTTTCCTCTATTTCCTTGGTTTGATCGCTGAGGAAGGCTTTCTTATCTCTCCCTGCTAGTCTTTGGAACTCTGCATTCAAATGAGTATTTCTTTCCTTTTTTCCTTTGCCTTTAGCTTCTCTTCTTTTCTCAGCTATTTGTAAGGCCTCCTCAGACAACCATTTTGCCTGCATTTTTGCATTTCTTTTTCTTGGGGATGGTCTTGATCACTGCCTCCTATACAATGTCACGAACCTCTCAGTCCATAGTTCTTCAGGCACTCTGTAGCAGATCTCATACCTTGAATCTGTTGGTCATTTCCACTGTATAATCATAAAGGATTTGATTTTGGTCAATCTGAATGGTCTAATGATTTTCCCTGATTTCTTCAACTTACATCTGAATTTGGCAATAAGGAGTTCATAATCTGAGCCGCAGTCAGCTCCTGGTCTTGTTTTTGCTAACTGTATAGAGCTTCTCCCGGAGAAGGCAATGGCACCCCACTCCAGTACTCTTGCCTGGAAAATCTCATGGATGGAGGAGCCTGGTAGGCTGCAGTTCATGGGGTCACTAAGAGTCAGACACGATTGAGCGACTTCACCTTTCACTTTCATGCATTGGAGAAGGAAATGGCAACCCACTCCAGTGTTCTTGCCTGGAGAATCCCAGGGTCGGGGGAGCCTGGTGGGCTGCTGTCTATGGGGTCGCACAGAGTCGGACATAACTGACGTGACTTAACAGCAGCAGCAGCAGCATAGAGCTTCTCCATCTTTGACTGCAAAGAATATAATCAGTCTTATTTCTGTACTGACCCTCTGGCGATATCCATGTGTATAGTCTTCTCTTGTGTTGTTGGAAGAGGGTGTTTGCTGTGACCAGTGCGTTCTCTTGGAAAACTCTGTTACTCTTTGCCCTGCTGCATTTTGTACTCCAAGGCCAAACTTGTCTGTTACTTCGGGTATCTCTTGACTTCCTTCTTTTGCATTCCAGTCCCCTATAATGAAAAGGACATCTTTTTTGGTGTTAGTTCTAGAAAGTCTTGTAGGTCTTCATAGAATTGTTCAGCTTCTTTGTTCAACTTCATTAGCGGTTGGGGCATAGACTTGGATTACTATGATTTTAAATGGTTTTCCTTGGAAACGAACAGAGATCATTCTGTCATTTTTGACATTGTACCCAGGTCCTTTTTTGAACTCCTTTGATGACTATGAGGGCTGCTCCATTTCTTCTAAGGGATTTTTGCCCACAGTAGAAGATATAATGGTTATCTGAATTAAATTCAAGCATTCCGGTCCATTTTAGTTCACTGATTCCTAAAATGTTGATGTTCACTCTTGCCATCTCCTGTTTGACCACTTCCAATTTACCCTGATTCATGGACCTAACGTACAAGGTTCCTCTGCAATATTGCTCTTTACAGCATCGGACTTTATTTCCACACCAGTCACATTCACAACTGGGCATTGTTACCACTTTGGCTCTGACTCTTCATTCTTTTTGTAGTTACTTCTCCAGTCTTCCCCACTAGCATATTGGGCACCTACCCACCTGGGGAGTTCATCTTTGTATCATATCTTTTTTCCTTTTCATGCTGTACATGGGGTTCTCAAGGCAAGAATACTAAAGTGGTTTACCATTCCCTTCTCCAGAGGACCAGCTTTTGTCAGAACTCTCCGCCATGACCCGTCCCATCTTGGGTCACCCTACACAACATGTCTAATTATATTCCTTGTAAAATTAGAATTTTAAATATATTTTTGCCTTCTCTTGTTTTATCATGTAGCTATATATCTAGTTAGAAGTCTCATAATTTTAGTTACTTTTAAAAATCTGATCTCTTTTATATCTGTTTTCTATGTTATTAATTATAGTCTTACTTTTTTCTTTCATCTACATTCTCAACTTTATAAGTTGTTATGTTTGGCTTGGTTTTCAGTATTGCTTCTGTTTGAAGATAAGTGGTTTCTGTTTTAATTTTCCTCTATGAATCTCATTCACTGTAGTTCTATCAGTTTTGATTTGTAGAATTTTCATGATTGCAGTGTATGGTGTGTAGTTTGAATTTTGATCACTGTATTTAGACATATCACATTATCACCCAAAAGCCAAGGTAACAAACAGCAAGTGCCCCTGCTCTTTCCCTCTGCAAGGCAGTTTGTTTTCTAACTAGCCTATTGAGTACTTTTATTGAAAGTTCTGGAGTTCTGTTTTCTCTCTTTGAAAATTTGAACCTTATGAACTCAACGAGGGACATTTTACAAAGTAATTGACCAGTGTTTTTCAAAAGTGTCAAGGTCAGAAGGAAAAAGAATGACTGTCACAGTTTTGGGTGAGACTATGATAAATAACAGCTAAATGCAATGTGTTATTTTCCTGAGAGAATAATAGGAAATCTGTGGGAAAACTGGTAAAATTCGAACATAGTTTGTGCTAGATTAGTTAATAGTATTGTACAGTGTTAATTTCCTGGTTTTGTTAATTATATTGTGATTATGTAAGATGTTACTATCATTAGTATCATTAACTGTATAATTGGAATTTTCTGTACTATTTTTGCCACTTTTATATAAATCTCAAAATAGTTCACAGTAAAAAGTAAACAGACAAACCAACCAAGCTGTAGGCCCCTTAGGCAGATAGACCAGGGCATATGCTGGCCTACGAGCCCACCAGGTCTCTAGGTCCACTCTGCCTCTTTGGCTCTACGATTTAACGCTTTCCAAACTCAATTTTCCTTGCATTTCAGTGATAAATTTTAAAAGATTTTTGTTGCTAATATCTTTATTTATGCATAATTTTAAATTGCACTGTTATAAAATTTTCTCCAGGTATTTAATCTACTGCCATATACCCCGAGACAAACATGTAATTTGCTTAATTTGTTTGACAATCCATTTTCTCACCTGTAATTTGAGAATGAGCATTCATTTGTAAAGTCTATATTCTTTCTCATTCCAAGAAGGACCTTACTGGAGGTGACTTACAGAAATAAAAATAATCTATTTGTGTAAAATCAATAGTTGAGGAAATCAAAGAGAAAATTAGGAAAAGAGAACTAGGGAAATAGTTTATGCCAAAAGAAGACAAACAACAACTCATACTCTCAGGTTCTGTAAAGCTGTTGTTAGATTGGAAATTCTCCTGTGTGCTTTACAACATCAAAAAGAAAGGAAAAATAAAGTTGTAAGATTTAGTATACTGCAATAAAGACACAGCTACTCAGGAGAAGCCTAGGCGTTCCCTAGGTGTCTCTCGTCGTTTTTAGTGAGCGCTGATGGAGAGCAGTGGTGGTGCCTCCTGCGGGCCCTACAGCGTTGCCGCTGCCCTGGAGCGTGCCAGGGGCATGGTGCAAGCTGTGCAGTACGGTTAGCACATGGAAGAAGTGATGTGCTTTTCATGGGAAATTTCATTCCCTTTGACACCATTTTAAAGGATTATCATTGAAAAAAATATTTTTAATTGGTTTAACACATAAGTATTGAAAAGATATTTTATCATCTGTACTTTGTAAAAAGATAAATGTGTCAGATTTTATAAAAACAAAAGATGATCCATTGTTACAAGTTATAATCCCGTCCTCATTATACAATATTTTTATTATGCATTTGAAATCCCTTTTCATTACTATTTGTTCAGTAAAGATTATAATTGTGTTTTCTTTTTCTAGCAGAGCTGATGAATTAGATGCTGTTGTAGGGTTCAGCTAGAGCAAATGAAAATAACTTATCAGAAAAACAAAGAAAATGAAATATAAATCTGCTTTTCATAACAGTGCTCATATGTTATTTTTCTGGGAAGAAAACCTTTTTGGGCTGGTAAACATTTTATTTTAAAATAGTTTTTAACATCAACTGTAAAAAACATCATGTGTAGAAAAATACTTGAACCTTTTTTCCTTTAGACATCTCTTTGCATTCTTATTTTGTTTTCTGTCATGTTTGACAAATTTTAAACACAAATAGGTGATAGCAATTGTTACCAGAGTCAAAATAGCACTTCTTCTGACTACCAACTAGTGATGTTTGTGGTCTAGCAGAGCTGATGAATTAGATGCTGTTGTAGGGTTCAGCTAGAGCAAATGAAAATAATTTATCAGAAAAACAAAGAAAATGAAACAATGAATCACCACACTTTTTTCTAGATTAGAGAATCAATAAAAAACTCTATAAGGAACTTGAGTTTAACAGCAGGAATCTGTATGTTTATCAGTTAATTAGTGCATTTATTTTGAAAGATTTATGGTCCTTATTTTATTGTGAGCTTTAATAGTATAAGAACCCTCAGAATCTGTTAAAAAGGAAAAGCAGCTTATTTCTCTCAAAAAGTAAAACAGAAGAAATAGTTGATACCCTGCAAATGTTGATGTATAAAATATTAGCTTAGGAAACATATAGTTTGGATTTGGGGATTTATTTTGTTTCTGTCAGATAAGCAGTGAGTTAGCACAGTTTTAATATTCAGTTGACATGTTTATGAAAAACCATCAAAAGATGCTTAACTGATTTTATACACCTAGTCTAATATCTTTAATATAATATATAGAATACTCAGTGATATCCTGGATCATTCTTAGTAAATGATTAAGAAGACATTGATATTATTGAAATGGAAGCCATTATACACTATGTTGAAAAGAAAATGTGAGTGAATTGATTTTGATGAGAATGAGGTTGTGTGTGTTTGTTTTTTTTTTTTTTATTTTTTTATTTTTTTATTTTTTTAAATTTTAAAATCTTTAATTCTTACATGCATTCCCAAACATGAACCCCTCCCACCTCCCTCCCCATAACATCTTTCTGGTCATCCCCATGCACCAGCCCCAAGCATGCTGCATCCTGCGTCAGACATAGACTGGCGATTCAATTCACATGATAGTATACATGTTAGAATGTCATTCTCCCAAATCATCCCACCCTCTCCTCTCCTCTGAGTCCAAAAGTCCGTTATACACATCTGTGTCTCTTTCCCTGTCTTGCATACAGGGTCGTCATTGCCATCTTCCTAAATTCCATATATGTGTTAGTATACTGTATTGGTGTTTTTCTGGCTTACTTCACTCTGTATAATCGGCTCCAGTTTCATCCATCTCATCAGAACTGATTCAAATGAATTCTTTTAACAGCTGAGTAATACTCCATTGTGTATATGTACCACAGCTTTCTTATCCATTCATCTGCTGATGGACATCTAGGTTGTTTCCATGTCCTGGCTATTATAAACAGTGCTGCGATGAACATTGGGGTACATGTGTCTCTTTCAATTCTGGTTTCCTCGGTGTATGCCCAGCAGTGGGATTGCTGGGTCATAAGGTAGTTCTATTTGCAATTTTTAAGGAATCTCCACACTGTTCTCCATAGTGGCTGTACTAGTTTGCATTCCCACCAACAGTGTAGGAGGGTTCCTTTCTCCACACCCTCCAGCATTTATTGCTTGCAGATTTTTGGATCGCAGCCATTCTGACTGGTGTGAAGTGGTACCTCATTGTGGTTTTGATTTGCATTTCTCTAATAATGAGTGATGTTGAGCATCTTTTCATGTGTTTGTTAGCCATCCGTATGTCTTCTTTGGAGAAATGTCTATTTAGTTCTTTGGCCCATTTTTTGATTGGGTCGTTTATTTTCTGGAGTTGAGCTGCAGAAGTTGCTTGTATAAGCTGGTTCTTTGAAAGGATAAATAAAATTGACAAACCATTAGCCAGACTCATCAAGAAGCAAAGAGAGAAAAATCAAATCAATAAAATTAGAAATGAAAATGGAGAGATCACAACAGACAACACAGAAATACAAAGGATCATAAGAGACTACTATCAGCAGTTGTATGCCAATAAAATGGACAACGTGGAAGAAATGGACAAATTCTTAGAAAGTACAATTTTCCAAAACTGAACCAGGAAGAAATCGAAAATCTTAACAGACCCATCACAAGCACGGAAATTGATACTGTAATCAGAAATCTTCCAGCAAACAAAAGCCCAGGTCCAGATGGCTTCACAGCTGAATTCTACCAAAATTTCGAGAAGAGCTAACACCTATCCTCCTCAAACTCTTCCAGAAATTGCAGAGGAAGGTAAACTTCCAAACTCATTCTATGAGGCCACCATCACCCTAATACCAAAACCTGACAAAGATGTCACAAAAAGAAAACTACAGGCCAATATCTCTGATGAACATAGATGCAAAAATCCTCAACAAAATTCTAGCAATCAGAATCCAACAACACATTAAAAAGATCATACACCATGACCAAGTGGGCTTTATCCCAGGGATGCAAGGATTCTTCAATATCCGCAAATCAATCAATGTAATACACCACATTAACAAATTGAAAATAAAACCATATGATTATCTCAATAGATGCAGAGAAGGCCTTTGACAAAATTCAACATCCATTTATGATAAAAACTCTCCAGAAAGTAGGAATAGAAGGAACATATCTCAACATAATAAAAGCTATCTATGACAAACCCACAGCAAACATTATCCTCAATGGTGAAAAATTGAAAGCATTTCCCCTAAAGTCAGGAACAAGACAAGGTGTCCACTTTCACCACTACTATTCAACATAGTTCTGGAAGTTTTGGCCACAGCAATCAGAGCAGAAAAGAAATAAAAGGAATCCAAATTGGAAAAGAAGAAGTAAACTCTCACTGTTTGCAGATGACATGATCCTCTACATGGAAAACCCTAAAGACTCCACCAGAAAATTACTAGAACTAATCAATGAATATAGTAAAGTTGCAGGATATAAAATCAACACACAGAAATCCCTTGCATTCCTATACACGAATAATGAGAAAGTAGAAAAGAAATTAAGGAAACAATTCCATTTACCATTGCAACGAAAAGAATAAAATACTTAGGAATATATCTACCTAAAGAAACTAAAGACCTATATATAGAAAACTATAAAACACTGATGAAAGAAATCAAAGAGGACACTAATAGATGGAGAAATATACCATGTTCATGGATTGGAAGAATCAATATAGTGAAAATGAGTATACTACCCAAAGCAATTTACAAATTCAATGCAATCCCTATCAAGCTACCAGCCACATTTTCACAGAGCTAGAACAAATAATTTCAAGATTTGTATGGAAATACAAAAACCTCGAATAGCCAAAGCAATCTTGAGAAAGAAGAATGGAACTGGAGGAATCAACTTGCCTGACTTCAGGCTCTACTACAAAGCCACAGTCATCAAGACAGTATGGTACTGGCACAAAGACAGACATATAGATCAATGGAACAAAATAGAAAGCCCAGAGATAAATCCACACATATGGACACCTTATCTTTGACAAAGGAGGCAAGAATATACAATGGAGTAAAGACAATCTCTTTAACAAGTGGTGCTGGGAAAAACTGGTCAACCACTTGTAAAAGAATGAAACTAGACCACTTTCTAACACCGCACACAAAAATAAACTCAAAATGGATTAAAGATCTAAATGTAAGATCAGAAACTATAAAACTCCTAGAGGAGAACATAGGCAAAACACTCTCAGAAATAAATCACAGCAGGATCCTCTATGATCCACCTCCCAGAATGCTGGAAATAAAAGCAAAAATAAACAAATGGGATCTAATTAAAATTAAAAGCTTCTGCACAACAAAGGAAAATATAAGCAAGGTGAAAAGACAGCCTTCTGAATGGGAGAAAATAATAGCAAATGAAGTGTGTGTTTGTTAGTCGCTCAGTCGAGTCCAACTCTTTGTGACCCCGTGGTCTGTCCATGGGATTCTCCAGACAGGAATGCTGGAGTGGGCTGCTGTTTTCTTCTCCAGAGAATGGTGACAGAGAAGCTGATAACTTGAAAGTTACAGAAGTAAAGTAAAGTGAAAGTTGCTCAGTTGCGTCTGACTCTTTGCAACCCCAGGAGGCTCCCCGGTCCATGGAATTTTCCAGGCAAGAATACTAGAGTATGTAGCCATTCCTTTCTCCAAGGAATCTTCCCCACCCAGGGACTGAACCCAGGTCTCCTGCATTGCAGGCAGATTCTTCACTGTCTGAGCCATCAGACACCTTTCACAGAAGTGTAAGCCCTAAGCAGGAAAGAATTTATTTTGCTTGATTTTTACTAATTGATCTATAACTTCTTTCATTTGAGTCTTATATATAGAAGAAACATTGAGATGGCAACTTAAAATCAATATAGAATCCTAAAAGCTTAGAGTTATTGTAATGAGTACCAACAGTTACTTAAAATTGTTTTACTATTTCATAGTTTGCTATACTATTTATTGGGCTTCCCTGGTGGCTCAGATGGTGAAGAATCTACCTGCAATGCAGGAGACCCTGGTTCCATCCCTGGATTGGAAAGATCCCCTAGAGAAGGGACTGCCTACCCTCTGCAGTATTGTTGCTTGGAGAATTCCATGGACAGAGGAGTCTGATGGACTACAGTCCATGGGGTCATGAAAAGTAGGACACAGCTGAGCGACTAACACTTTCACTTCACTTTCATACTATTTACTATCTTTTCTGTCGTTTCATCTTTTCAAAAAATTATATCAGTATTTTGAGGTTATGCAATTTAAATCATTCCAATTGAAAAATATTTTTATTTCAGAAGTGAGCAAAGAGGTTATTAAGAATGGATCTAACTAAAGAAGTAGCTTTTCAAATGAAAAGTCATTATAATATGTACATAAATATATATATATATACACACACATAGTCTTTATAAGTTAAATATGGCTGTTTTTGTATCCTACTGAATGGTCGTGTTCATTTATTGCTTTTTATTTTCTTCATTCAGGTTATTTCACAGTTGAAGATCTTAGGCAGATCTGTAACAGCTGGTTGCAAATTTGATAGAGAAATCTGGTCTAATGAACTTTCTCCTGTCCTCAATCTCTGGAAGAAATTAAATCAGGTTAGTAGTGGAACATTCTTCCTTTGTTTTTTTCTGTTTTCCTCCATATCCTTTTCTTTTTCCAGTTTTATCTCCAAGTATGTTGGTAAATTTTGGTATTGATGCGCCCTTAATGTATGCAGTATCCTGGAAAAAGATGAAGGAAATAATAGTAATAGAAGTACATCAGCCCAAGAAGTAGTGTCGCCAGTGTAGTTTGTCTTATCCTGGTAATGTACTGTGACATCCTCTGTGGCTGATACATATTTTGTTCACTCTTTGTCTTCTCTTCCCTCTTTCTGTAAAGTCAATGACTTCTCTTAAATGTGAAAATTTTCAAAGGAATCCAAGTGCTAAGAAAAAGCAATTCATCGACTAGAATTATTTCTATATTGCAGAACAGTTATGGATTATAGATGGTTGCTTGCTCACTAGGCAAAACCATTGCAGTATTAATGGTTACTATTCTAATTGAATAAGGACTTACTTTCTGAAATTAAAAAATATAATTTTACAACTCATATGTTTAGTAATGCTATAAAAATGTTTATATATCGATACCCTTCTCCAATAAGGGAAGTCAAATTAGGCTTATTTCAGAACCTATAAAATTTCAAACCCTCAAATCTTAGTTTTCAAGTTATTCTTAGTGTCAACAATTGGTGATTGTTGGGAATCTGAATAAATAATGACCTCAGCTAACTGGAATTGCCACTTTATTTAGACCATCAGATTGATAAAGCTTGAGGAAGAATTAGAGAGCGAAAAGATACACTGCATCCCTTGGTGTTCCAAACCCAGGCTCTCCACTAGTGCCTGAGGCATACAGGTAACCCCATTGCACAGATTCCTGACCATGAAGTCATGGCCCTGATTTCCCTTCTTCGTATCAGTTCATATTGAAGTTATTATTCTTTAACCTTTTTTTTCTTAAACCAACCCTTGCTTATACATTAAAATCAAATTTATACAAATTTATTGAGGAAATTTGCTGTTAATCTGATTCTTATTTCTTTGTAACTCATTAGTTTTTTGCCCACGGAGAAGGCAATGGCACGCCACTCCAGCACTCTTGGCCTGGAAAATCCCATGGTCGGAGGAGCCTGGTAGGCTGCAGTCCATGGGATCGCTAAGAGTCGGACATGACTGAGCAACTTCACCTTCACTTTTCACTTTCATGCATTGGAGAAGGAAATGGCAACCCACTCCAGTGTTCTTGCCTGGAGAATCCCAGGGACAGGGCAGCCTGGTGGGCTGCCGTCTGTGGGATCGCTCAGAGTCAGACACGACTGAAGCGACTTAGCAGCAGCAGCAGCAGCAGAATATTTTGTCTCTATTTTCCCTAAATTTCACCACATTAAATACAGGTGTGGATTTTGTTTTGTTTTGCATCCATTCTGTTTGATACTCTGAGAACTTGGAATTCTAAAAGCCAGCCTTCCTAGCTATACCTTTTTCAATGTATTCCTTACATAGCTGGGCTGCATGCTATAAAATATCGAATACTGTGCTGTCATTGGTGGGTGCTTAATACTGCTATTTTCAGCCCTGAAATGGTAAGATGGTGAGCAGTATTCTTTCCAGGGAAACATGAAAAGATAAATTTGCAACCCAGGATTCTCCTAGCTTGACCCCACCCATGCATCCAGCCCTCAGCCATAGGTTACTATATTCTCTACTTGGCTGTTACCCAGACCCTTTCTGTCTCCCAGATGTTTTCCATTCTTTTTGTGCCATTTTCTGGGTTCGTTGTCCTCTTGTTTTATCCAAGACAGAATGCAGAAGTGGGAGATATGTTGCCCATTTTGTCCAGAACCAAGCAAAACTTTTATTTTTTTTTTTTATTTTTATTTTTACTATATTTTACTTTACAATACTGTATTGGTTTTGCCATACATTGACATGAATCTGCCATGGGTGTACATGAGTTCCCAATCCTGAATCCCCCTCCCCCCTCCCTCCCCATATCATCTCTCCAGGTCATCCCCATGCACCAGCCCCAAGCATCCCGTATCCTATATCGAACATAGACTGGCAATTCGTTTCTTACATGATAATATACATGTTTCAGTGCCATTCTCCCAGATCATCCCACCCTCTCCTTCTCCCTCAGAGTCCAAAAGTCCATTTTATACATCTGTATCTCTTTTGCTGTCTCACATACAGGGTTATCGTTACCATCTTTCTAAATTCCATATATATGTGTTAGTATACTGTATTGGTGTTTTTCTTTCTGGCTTACTTCACTCTGTATAATCGGCTCCAGTTTCATCCATCTCATTAGAACTGATTCAAATGTATTCTTTTTGATGGCTGAGTAATACTCCACTGTGTATATGTACCACAGCTTTCTTATCCATTCATCTGCTGATGGACATCTAGGTTGTTTCCATGTCCTGGCTATTGTAAACAGTGCTGCAACGAACACTGGGGTACACATGTCTCTTTCAATTCTGGTTTCCTCGGTGTGTATGCCCAGCTGTGGGAGCATAACTTTTAAAATGTCATTTTGTTTTATTTGTAAGATAACTATAGATTCATTAAAAGATAGTTGTTATTATATTATATTCATATAATATAGTCAAATTAATCTTTCAAATATCTTGTGCTTCATCCTGTTATAATGTTTTATTTTTTTATCTCTCCCATTTCCTTCCTAAAGCTATTGCCATAATTTAGGCTTTTATTCTTTCTCATACATATTATTGCAGAAAACAACAAATTTGACTCTCCTTATAATATGTCCATCCTCGAAGTCATATTTCAGATTATTACATTAATTTTCCTAAAGAAAATTGTTTTCCACAACATGGCTCCATATCCAACCTAACCTGTAAGCCTGACAGGCAGACCTCAGTGGTTCTGTCTATGAGGACTTTCCAAATGCTATTTCCTTTTACTGGAATCTCCTGGCTGTGCTAAACCAGGGATGGGCAGGTAAAGTCCCAGCAGCTTCCCGAAGCCTGCTCAGCTGTTACTCATTTCCCTCTTCATGTTTCTGTAGTATGGACTTATCATTTGCATAATAATTCCCATAAAAATCATATTTTAAACTAAGCAAGTTAAGATTGGGCACTGAGGAATAGGTGTTCTCTTATTTGGAGTAGAAAAAGTGAAAGTCGTGTCGCCCAGTCATGTCTGACTGTGACCTCCATGGACAGTAGCCTGCCAGGCTCCTTTTCAATTTAGAGTGTAGGAGTAGGCTTTGGTTTGTATTAAGATAAGGATCATGCTTCTTTCAAATACTTGGCGATAGCACTAGTTTGGAACCATATAAATTAAAGTTTCTTCTTGAAATTTATTGGAAATTCCAAGGGAGTGCATACAAACTAACATTAATGTTTTGATTGTGGCTATTTTTTGACAGGAGATTCCGACACATAAACTCCCCACTCCAGTTAGTACCAGATTTCAGTGTAGGCAGTTTTCCTGTAGTCCCTGAGACACAGGTGATGGATGGAAGGCAGGTGGTTTCTATTTCAGTCTTCTATCGAGGATGTAATCATTTGGGGTTTCACGTTTTTTGGATGTATCATTTTTACCTCTCCACCTTGAGCGGATATTGGACATTATCCCTGGTCTCCCAAGCTGTGTATATGAATACCAAGGCTCAGGTTCACCAGTGTCTTTGAACTTCAGTGGCTTGTTTGCTACTCTCTCATTCTTAGTATGGAGAAATAAAAACCTTTCTGGATGTCTTGTATTCTCATAAAAAAAAAACCCAGCCTTACGTGACTCTTCATATACTATGGAAATTAACTTTGTAACTATTCATGTAGCTAAGTGCTATATTCAAAAAGGATAATAAAACTTGTATTATCTCTCTGAGAGCAACATATGTGACAGCTGTAAATTCCTTCTAAGCCTCAGGGCACTGGCAAGACTAGAGCATTATCTTCATAGGTATTTCCATGACAGAAGGATAAAGCCCAAACTTGGAAACATCTCTAGATCATTGTGTGGATCACAACCAACTGTGGAAAATTCTTAAAGAGATGGGAATACTGAACCACATTACTTGTCTCCTGAGAAAACTGTATGCAGGTCAAGAAGCAACATTTAGAATCAAACATGGGACAATGGATGGGCTCAACATTGGGAAAAGAGTCTGTCAAGGCTGTATATTGTCACCCTGCTTATTTAACTTGTATGTACAGTACATCATGCAAAATCCAGGCTGGATGAAACACAGGATGGAATCAAGATTGTTGGGAGAAATACTGATAATCTCAGATATCCATATGACACCACCCTAATGGCAGAAAGTGAAGAGGAACTAAAGAGCATCTTGATGAAGGTGAAAGAGGAGAGTAAAAAAAGCTGGCTTATAACTCAACATTCAGAAAACTAAGATCATGGCATTTGGTGCCATCACTTCATGGCAAATAGATGGGGAAAAACCAGAAATAGTGACAGACTTTATTTTCTTGGGCCCCAGAATAACTGGGGCAGATGGTGACTGAGCCATGAAATTAAAAGACGCTTGCTCCTTGGAAGAAAAGCTGTGACCAACCTAGACAGCGTATTAAAAAACAGAGACATCACTTTGCCGACAAAGGTCTGTATAGTCCAAGCTGTGGTTTTTCCAGTAGTCATGTATGGATGTGAGAGTTGGACTATAAAGAAAGCTGAGCACTGAAGAATTGATGCTTTTGAACTGTGATGTTGGAGAACACTCTTGAGAGTCCGTTGGACTGCAAGGAGATCCACTCAGTCCATCCTAAAGGAAATCAGTCCTGAATATTCATTGGAAGGACTGATGCTAAAGCTGCAGCTCCAATACTTTGGCCACCTGATGTGAAGAACTGACTCATTAGAAAAGCCCTGATGCTGAGAAAGATTGAGGGCAAGAGGAGAAGGGGGCAGCAGAGGATGAGATGCCATCATCAACTCAATGGACATGTTTGAGCAAACTCTGGTGATAGCAAAGAACAGGGAAGCCCGGGGTACTGCAGTCCATTGTATAGCATAGTCAGACATGACTGAGCGACTGAGTAACAAGTAGACCATTTGGCTCCAGGAGAGACTTATTTACATACTACAGGGTTGGTTAGATTTCCCAGGACATCCTCTTTGGAGGGGAACATAGCAGCGTCCTTCTTCCTCTTTATAAGCTGAGAATAACCTCTTCACCCATCCTTTGCACACCTTGCTCACTGAGTGTGTGGCTGCTTGCATACGATAACTGATCTGGCTGTCATTCAGTCACCCCAAAGGTAAGACCTGGAGCAAAGGTGTAGGAGCAGCACATTATTTGCTGTGAGCTGATAAATAATCTCACTAATGTTAACTTTGTGTTAACATTCAGGATGTAATTAATAAAGATGAAGTTTAAAAATCCAACACTCACTTGTTTGAATATTTATCTCTTCTCAGATCATAGTTGTAATTGAGTGTATTTAAGACGTTGCTTTACTATTTTACTCAACATATTTAGTTGTTTTCAGCAGTATCTTAACTCTGCTAAAACCAGAAGCTGAAAATCTGCTTCTGATTATGAAAATATGGTAAGTTAACGTGTGTCTCTTAAGTGATTATGCTTTGTAGACTCTCTTTTTCTATTAAGTAATATTATGCAATGTTGCACTTCAAAGTTTTTTGTTTTTTTTTCTCAGTGAATATCTGCACTGACTGTTGAAATGCTGACTGTTCCTTTTAGTCTTAAAATTATGAACCAGTTTGCTCACTATATTAGAACAATTCAAACTTTTAAGCAACACACTTGCACACGAATAAATACACAGAAGCATTTTATGCTGTTGTATTTATTGTGTTTCTAACAGTTAGCTGAACACACAAGAATGCCAAAAAGCATTCCACTGTCATGAAAATACATACATCATTTTTAAGGATGACATGGAAGGAAAAATAAACTATTCATTGTGGGTCCATTTTATAAAATGTGCTCTAGTGTTTCCTCTAAACAGGTGTCCAAGGGATTCTCCAGGCAAGAATACTGGAGTGGGAGTTATGGAGCAGATAGCCTATTAAAGTTCTTCCCTAGAAATAAATGTGGTTTTAGTAATATGCCATTTCTATATTAATCCATATTTTTTTTTAAATTGCCATTTTGTTTTACATACCCAAGTTATGAATGAATAATGACTTTCTATTAGAAACCCAAGAGATACAGACAGATCTAAAGGTCCTGTTGAGTGATGGCTGTCAATCCTGTACTTGTCTCCCTAGGGGTACTGTGTTTGGTGTATATTAATATCACAGTATTATAAGTAAAAGTTTTGAAATTCTCAGGCATGTAAAATTAGTAATTTGTATTTAATACAAAAGCTTCTTTCTATTAGCACTCTCTAGCTTCATTTCAGTTTTTCTTTTAGAAAGGTATAATAGCTTACAGTATCAGCTTCAGTGTAGCAGCTCAAAGTACTCCCCTCTTCTGTCTTTCGGCATTGACCCTACCGGCTCTGCTAGTCAGCAGCATCTCTCTCTTTCTTTCCCTCTCTCTCTCTTTATATATATATATAAAATTATATATAAAATATATATATTTTCAAATGTAGTGAAAAGGAAGAGTTATCTGTTTATCAGAAGATGCAGGCAAGATTCTTACCATGTTTTATTATCTCTGGTAATCTGCCCATCTCTCAACCAGTGGCTATGGTCAGGAATGG
This sequence comes from Ovis aries, assembly GCF_016772045.2. NCBI lineage: Eukaryota > Metazoa > Chordata > Mammalia > Artiodactyla > Bovidae > Ovis > Ovis aries. Next base: position 4,870,916 of record NC_056068.1, on the reverse strand, counting down.
AATGCTCTGATTAGTTAACTTCTAAAGAAGTTGGTGGTTCAGATGGTAAAGATTCTGCCTGTAATGTGGGAGACCCGGGTTCAATCCCTGGATCAGGAAGATCCCCTGGAGAAGGAAATGGCAACCCACTCCAGTGTTCTTGCCTGGAGAAATCCATGGACAGAGGGGCCTGGTGAACTATAGTCCATTGGGTCACAAAATGCTGGACACGACTGAAGGGACCTAGTGTGCACACAACTCATATACCAGAGTCAGCTCTACCAGAACCATTTGGACTTAGAGTTGGGAAAGTTTGTTTCTTCCCAGAGAGATATTAGGAAATTATTATCTGAAGTGGAATGAAGGATTACTGGAGGGCATAGTAGAATTTCTGCCACATGGAAATGAAGATATTGCCCCCTTTTCTGTAACTCCAAGCCACCCCACCTTTCTTTCTGATGTCTCTCACTTACATTTTTGCTTTTTAAAATGACTGTGCTAAGTCTTTTAGTATTTTTTTATCATAAAAAATATATCTTCAACAAAGACATGATCATATGACAAGAGGAAAAATACTTCTGTCCAATTGTTGATTATTGTTCGATGAGTCATGGGTAAATACACACATAGAAACTACAGTTCACATCTTACTAATTTCATTGAACTGCAGATCTGGAAGGGACTATGATGTTATCTAGAGCAATATGTGAATCTCCATAATGCTTTGAATAAGTGGTAGTGTACCTGAGTGGTTGGCAAACTACAGCACATGGGCCAAATCTAAACTGTCGCCAGTTTCTGTAAATACAGATTTATTGAAAGTCATCCATGCCTGTTTGTTTATATATTGTATGTTGCTAAATTTACACTGTAACAGCCAGAGTTGGTTTGTTATAACAGATTTATGTCCCACAAAGTCTGACATTTGCTATCTGAATCTTTATAGAAAAACTTGCTAACCTTTACTCATTGCTTGAATTTCCTTTAGTGGCAAAAATTCTTTCTGAGAAGGAATCATTTTCAAAAAGCTTTAATTGTTAAAAAAAAAAAACAGAGAATAGTACTTCTATGTGTCATCTGTTTTACTTATGTCTAAATTATTATCTCGCTTTAGAAACTATTCTAGTTAAAACACAAAAATTCTGGATTAATACATAAATTGTACCAAAATTAGACTAGTTTTTTTCTTGCCCAAAAGATATTTCTTGCTTTATAGTTAAGTTTTTAAAAATCCACAATCATTTCTTCTCCAGCAGCTTCATAGTTAGATAGTGGTATCCTATGAACACTTAGTTTTTTAATGATAAGATGAACTTTAAAATGTCAAAGATGTCCTTCCAGAGTACATGATTCAACCAATTATATTTGTTCATAAAAAGGTTTTTCTTATAATCAACTTACTAAAGCTATGACTGCCATCCCTAGATAGTTTCATTGAAAAATGTTTTACAGTGATGTAATTTGTTCATGGCAATTTTAGCTACTTGAATTATAAATAATACTTAATTTGAGGTTGTTTTAAGATTAATGTAACACTTTAACATGTTTCTACTGCTATAAATCTCTATACTTAACTCTTTCAGAATGTATAAAATACCTATATTTTTATAGTTAAAGTTGTATTAATTTTTTAATAAAGCTTTATGAAGGCTTATAGGAAATGAATTGTTATAAAATATAATATTCTTTGATGTCTTCTGCTGTATTTCTCTCAGTCATTCATTTATCACAATTTATATCACTTTGGGGCTTCTTACTGTTAATTTTTTTCATAATTTTTTTCATCTTTCATTAATCAAACACTTTTTTAAAGACCCCACTGTGTGCTGTTTTCTCCCATGTTGTTCTGTTCTTATTCCTGAACTTATATCATTTTACTTGATAGTTTCTAGACCAACACTATACAATAGAAATATAATGTAAAACACAAATAGATGCCATAGTTGTAATTTTAAATTTTCTAGTAGCCATGTTCAAATAAGTATGAAGAAATAAAATTGATAATATATTTTATTTAACCTGATATATTCAAAATATTAGCATTTCAACAGATGATCAATATAAAATTGTTAATGTGGTATTTCACATCCTTTTTTTCTTATCAAGTCTTTGAAATTCAGTTGGTATTTTACACTTACTACATGTCTCTAGACCATACTTCTTATCTGAACTCTAAATTTTAAGTAGTTTTGGCAGGTACTCTCTTAAATCAACTTTTTAAAAAGTTCAGTACACTAAGTTTTCTATTTTCTTGCATCATAAATAAATGCAATCTTGTTTGAGTGATCTGAGATTCCCTTTTTGTGTGTTCTTCTATAAAGTAACAGTGTGGACAGTGCAAATTTGACTAATCAGTTTAATAGGATGGATAAAAATATATAAGTTATTATTCAGTAATCTTTACCAAGAGGCTCTTGATGAAACTGAAAGAGGAGAGTGAAAAGTCAGCTTAAAGCTCAGCATTCAAAAAATTAAGATCATGGCATCCGGTCCCATCACTTCATGGCAAATAGATAGGGAAACAATGGAAACTGTGACAGACTTTTATTTTCTTGGGCTCCAAAATCACTGCAGATGGTGATTGCAGCTATGAAATTAAAAGATGCTTGCTCCTTGGAAGAAAAGCTGTGACCAACCTAGGAAGCATATTAAAAAGCAGAGACATTTCTTTGCTGACAAAGGTCCATATAGTAAAAGCTATGGTTTTTCCAGTAGTCATGTATGGATGTGAGAGTTGGACTATAAAGAAAGCTGAGCACTGAAGAATTGATGCTTTTGAACTGTGGTGTTGGAGAAGACTCTTGAGAGTCCCTTGAAATACAAGATCAAGCTGGTCCATCCTAAAGGAGATCAGTCTGAATGTTTATTGGAAGGACTGATGCTGAAGCTGAAACTCCAATACTTTAGCCACCTGATGCGAAGATTTGACTCATTGGAAAAGAGTCCTGATGCTGTGAAAGATTGAAGGTGGAAGCAGAAGGGGACGAAAGAGGATGAGATGGTTGGATGGCATCACCGACTTGACAGACATGAGTTAGAACAAGCTCTGGGAGTTGGTGATGGACAGGGAGGCCTGGCATGCTGCTGTCCATGGGATTGCAGTTTTGGACATGACTGAGTGACTGAACTGAACTGAATCTTTGTCAGTCTTAGTGTAAGATTGATAAAGATTTAAGTACCACATATTATTCACTTCCAGGAATGGTTTTTAATATGAGGAATTATGGAAAGTCTATAATCCAAATTTTATGTCAGTTTTATAACTTGATTAAGGTTGGAGGTGTGTTAAGTATTATTTATGTCATGCTGTGGTTCAAATAATTCCAGTCTGCTACTGCTAAGTCACTTCAGTCGTGTCCGACTCTATGCGACCCCATAGATGGCAGCCCACCAGGCTCCCCCGTCCCTGGGATTCTCCAGGCAAGAACACTGGAGTGGGTTGCCATTTCCTTCTCCAATGCATGAAAGTGAAAAGTGAAAGTGAAGTCGCTCAGTCGTGTCCGACCTCAGTGACCCCATGGACTGAAGCCTTTCAGGCTCCTCCGTCCATGGGATTTTCCAAGCAAGAGTACTGGAGTGGGGTGCCACTGCCTTATGCCAATTCCAATCTAGGGGATAATATTTATAGTTAATTTTAGTAATATACTCTTTTTCTCTTCTAGATTTAGAGTTTACCACTGTGTACTTTTATAGGCACATTTATGTGCATTTTTTTGTCTATCAAAGATGACTCCAACAGCTTTAATATATTAAATGTACTATTAATACAAATAAAATGCCTAAATTTGAACTCATAGTCTGAATCTATTTTCAGGAATGACTTCATGCCAGTATAATTTATTTCATAGTTATTTAATGACTAGATTTTCATATTATGATATTAAATCATCATACCAAAAACATGAAAAACAGACAGTGCTCTCATAGAATATGGGAATGTGACAACCGCTAGAACAAGAAGAGGGGACCCTTCATTAGGACTGTAAGCAGAACATACAGAGGAAGTCAGGAAAATGGACAGTAGCTAAGAGTGCAGACTTCCCAGTGCTGTCTCTTTGACAGGTTTTTGACACTTAAAGAATACTAATGAGGTGATTTTTTTTTTTCCCTTAGGTATGTAGACTGTTTAGATACGGCTGGGATTCCTTGACTTTTTTTTTTTAACAATTTGAGAAGCCCCAAGTTCCATGTATCAGAGCCTCTCTTAAAGTATAGATGTAGAAATAAATACTAAGATACAATATTCACTGGTACAGATCTTTAATGTACTTTTTAAAGTTTACATACAGGTAATTTTCAAATTGAAATAAGTATTTGCTTGCATATTTTTCAAAGCTATGATTTCTTCTGCTTTCCTTGTGGCAATCGAGTGGTAGTTTAGCCGTGCTGCTCTCTCTGCATTGGCTTACAGCGTGCTGTTCTTACACTTTCCAGCTGTATCAGCTGCTGCGTTTTCAGTTCCCACTCTCACCCCATTTAAGTTGGTGAAGTCCAGAATTCTTTTCCTATGTATTTATGGGTTTAATAAATTTGACCATTCATAAGAGAGTATTTCAAAACAAGTATACCAACAAAAGGTTTAAATAACTTTTGAATGTTTTGATACATTTGTGTTACTTTTCAGCAAATATTACATGATACATTATTCTTTTAGAATTCAAACCTGATTCATCAGAAATTGTTGCCTCCTAATGATCGACAAGGATCTCCAATATTATCCTTCATCATTCTTGAACAATTTAACGCCATCCGCTTAGTACAGAGTGTCCATCAGTCTCTTGCTGCTCTCAGCAAAGTCATCAGAGGAACCACCTTATTGAGTTCAGAAGTACAAAAATTGGCAAGTGCTTTATTAAACCAAAAGGTAAGCCAATATTAAATATATGTGTTTTATTTTCATTAATGTAAATGACTCCTCCATCTTGTATACCTTTGTTAGAAGTCTTACAATTTACAGTAACAGAAAATCCAAGTTAAAGTAGCTTAGTGTGAAAGTCTCTCAGTTGTGTCCGACTCTGTGACCCCGTGGATTATACAGTCCATGGAATTCTCCAGGCCAGTATACTGGAGTGGGTGGCTTTTCCCTCCTCCAGGGTAAACTAGCTTAAGCCACATAGAATTAATTGGCTGTTGTAACTGAAGGATCCAAGGGTAGCCACATTAAATCAGCTTGATGCAGCTTAAAATTGTCATTAGGATCTCGGCTTGTGTTATTTATCTACCTCTCTAGTCATAGTGTGTGTGTCTGTGTGTATGTGTGTGTATGCATCTTCCATACAACTTCACTTTTGGATGGGTCATCTACACATGGTGGTCTCCCAGGAGTTCAAGTCTTATGTTGTCTAAGTCCAAGAGAGAGTACCCGTTTCCTGGCAACTCAAGCAAAAATCTTGGGATTAACTTTGCTTCAAATTGAATGGCTTGTGTTTTGTGCCTAGTCCTTTACTAGTTCTGTAGGCAGCTTGTGCGGAGGTCTCACTGGCTGGGGCTTAAGCCAAATGCATCTCCCAGAATCTGGGGAGAGATTCTGCTCCATCTGTAATTCATATACTACAAGTAAGGGAAGGATACTTACCAAATAGAAACACCATAAGCAGAGGAAAAGGAAATCAACACATCTCTTGATGAATAATTGGACCATTATAAATGACATTAAAATCCATGTTATTTCATATCTCTTGGATAAAAACAAAGCATTTAGAGTATCTTATGTAGATTCACTTTAGCTAATTTGGAGAATATAAACTTTGCAGAACCTGGCATTTGGAAAAGATGTCACTAGGGCTCTATAGGAATTTAGAAAGAAAAAAATGTATGTATGTGGTTTTTTTTTTTCCTGCTGTTTACCCTCAATATAGAGAAAATGATAGTCAACCTAAAAGTCTTCTGTGTTTGAAAATAAAAGATAGGCTTCCTAGAACTGCCTGTATCTCACTCCCTAACATAAAAAAGATTTCTGTTTTAATTCAGGCTACTATAACAAATTAACATAGAATGGATGGCTTAAACAACAAATATTTATTTCTCACAATTCTGGAGGCTGGAAAGTTGAAGACTGAGTTACTGTTAGATCTGGCGTCTGGTGAGACCTGCTTCCTAATTTGCTGATGGCTCTCTTCTTGCTGTGTCCTCGCAGGGTATAGAGGAATGAGAGAAAATGCAAACTCTCCTGTCTCTCCTTCTCAGGACACTAATTCCATCATGAAGTCTCCATGCACTCTTACAACTCAGTTACCTCCCCCAGACCTCACCCATGTGACCTAATTACCTCTCCCAGACCTTAGCTTCAGGACCATGATAGCAGGGTTTAGGGTTTCAACATATGTATTTTCAGCCCATCTTAATATTCTTTATTCACATATATAAAAAGATCTATTCCAGGGGCTTTCTTGGAGATCCAGTGGTTACAACTCCCCACTTCTGCTGAAATGGGGGCAAGTTTGATCCTAATAAGATCTTGCATGCCACAGGGTATGGCCCCAAAAATTGAACATAAGAAATCAATAAATTAAATAAAATTTTAAAAATATTTCAAAAAAACACGTAGCAACTGTATGTTCCTCTTTTCTTTACCCTGGAAAAAAGAGTCTCAGCTTTGCATTTTCTTTTTTTTGTAGATTACTATCTCTATTAATCGTTTGTGGTTATCAGAGTGGTGCAGTATTGTTCTATATGACAAATTGTAACTAATTAGTTTCCAATTTAAAGTAGATATATTATCAATCATGAAAGCTTCATGACACAGTGAAGGAACCAGTGGCAAAGTGTTCTAAGAACTTTAAAATTACATTAATTAACTCATTTAATCACCACATTAACAGTACGAGATGGTGCTATGTTAGCCCCCTTTTACTGTGAGGAACCTGGGGCAGAGGAGCATTAAATAATTTAACCAGTCACACAATGAGTAATTTACACAGTCAGGATTTGAATCTAGACAGGTCTGATTGTCAAAATAAATGTAAATGAATTTAAATTTATTTGTGAAAATGTAAATATTCATGAGAGTGTGTATCTTTAAATCCACCTACATGCTGTATATGGATAAAATGTATGGTATAGACAGTTACAGTTGCATCAAGAGTAAGAGGAGACTAGTGATGCTGGAAGAACATGACTTGTGTAGAAGAGAACAGTAAGTCCAGTGGAGCTGGTGTACCACGAAGTGTAGTAAAACTAAGGTTACATCAGATTTCTGAGGTCTTTAAAGCCAAAGAAAAGAGTTTGTATTAAATGTTATAGGAAATAAGAATATTTTCATGTAAATGTAATGTAATAAAGAAGCTAGGAATGTGGCTTCCAGAATAGGTCTGCCTGTTTCATTCTGTTCTGCCGTTTAATAGCTGTGTGACTTTGGACAGGTCACTTAAACCTCTTAAACTTTCTCTTGCGTCAGATCAGAGTAGTAAAGGGACCTACATCATGTGATTGTTGTGAAAGTTAATTTGTTACCATGGATAAAGTGCTTGAGAATTCTATATCATATTAATGAAAAGTATGAAAGGTAATGACAAATGTGATTTCTTGTTTTGTTTCTGCTATTAACCATTTGGGTAATCTTTGACATACACACTTTTAAAAAAATGGATAAATTATTTTTATGACTGTAATATAATATGGTTTACAATAGATCTTATTGAAAGATAGCAAAAAAAACCTAAATGCTTTTGTTATATGAAACATGGTTCTTGAATAAGACCAAAGAATGATGTTTTAGGGAAGAGTTCTAAAGTATTAATTGTTTATAACATTTCTTATCTTCACCTTAGCCCATTAAGCTCTGCTAAGTGTTTCTGTCCTTGATATAGGATCTGATGACTTATTTCTTAAAAATATGTTTATGTAAGATGTGCAATCTCATTGTTAATTATTGTATTCTACATTACACTTTGACTTAAGAAATATAGCCTCTAAAATATCACTATTTTCAAAATATTTGTATAATTTGCCTGAAAGTGAATTTGTTAAAATTCTTTCTAAGGATAAAAAATGTGCTTTGTGAAGCACATTTAAATTATATCACAGATAGTATCTTTGGAAATATTTCAGGGTGTTTGGTAAAACTCAAATAAGACAAGGCTGACTTTCACTGGGATAAGATCAGTAAAATAGTTTCTGACATTTACTTTCTAATGCATTTTACCAAAAATTTGAATCTAGTACTATCCCATTTATTTCAGGATAAAAATTTAATGTTTTATTACATTTGAATGTGACAAGTTCTGAATTATGTGATATGACTTAATTTAATTTAGGAAATAGTTCAGTACTTGACATTTTCTTTACAGTCTCTGAAATGATTGGAGTAAGAATTTTCCTAGGGAGAATTATCACACTTTTTCCTTGACACATTTCTGGTGATCTACTGAAACTTTTTTGTAAAAATCACAGGAGTCACTCAACAGTACAGCAAAATTGCTAATAGATCTTGAGTCATTAAGTTTCCAAACAACTGTTTTTTTTACCTTTTATCAAATTAGTGGCACTTCTGAAACTTGAAGGAAAGAGCTACGCTTTAAAAAAAAATATGCATGCACACACACACGCGTGCATGCGTGCATGTGCACAGACACAGACCCACACACACACACACGAGCTTTATTAAGATTGCCTCTGAGCTCCTTTGATAGACACGTTTTTCCTTTCACCCCTTTCTCTGCCATGGTCTTCTTTAAGCAGTGTCTCTCAAAGTAGGTTCTCCAGACAATAACATCAGTATCATCTGAGAACTTGGTAAAATTACAGATTCTCAGGCCCCACCCCAGGCTAATTGGTCACAAATTCTGAACATGTCGCCCTGCAGTCTGTGTTTTGTCAGTCCCTTGAGAGGGCCTGCTGCATGCCGAGGTTTCAGAAACGCTGCTCTTTAGACAGTCTCATCAGAAAGGGCAGCAGCAGCTGCTGCCTCACCTTTGTGCCATCCCCATACCTCTGTCACCATCTGTGCGACCTCCATTATCCATCTTCCAGTCTTTGGGGGAAAAGAAAAGATTAAATGGTTGAAGACCGCATCTTTTCTTAAAGGCCCCCCTTTTCAAATTTACCTACCTTCATACAAATACGTTCTAAGAAAAGTCACATACAAACTGTTTTACCCAATGATAATTATTCATGTTGAATAATTTGCATTTGTCCATTAGAAGAGAGTAGTAGCTTATGTTTCATGTAACACTGCCAGTTATGGAGCCCTTGTGTCCCCTCATCTGATTTTCAGCCCTTATCATCTCCCTTTTATTTCTGTTAGAAAACCAAAGCTGAAAGGAGTTGCTAACCTGGTAAAGCATCAGAGCCCATACTACAGTCCAGATGTATTTCCTAGCTCAGTGTTCTTTTTTTTCTAATAATAATAATAAATTTATTTATTTTATATGGAGGTTAATTACTTTACAATATTGTATTGGTTTTGCCATACATCAACATGAATCCGCCACAGGTATACATGTGTTCCCCATCTTGAACCCCGCTCCCACCTCCCTCCCTGTACCATCCCTCTGGGTCATCCCAGTGCACCAGCCCCAAGCATCCAGTATCATGCATCAAACCTGGACTGGTGATTCATTTCATATATGATATTATACATGTTTCAATGCCATTCACCCAAATCATCCCACCCTCTCCCTCTCCCACAGAGTCCAAAAGACTGTTCTATACATCTGTGTCTCTTTGCTGTCTCACATACAGGGTTATCATTACCGTCTTTCTAAATTCCATATATATGCGTTAGTATACTGTATTGGTATTTTTCTTTCTGGCTTCCTTCACTCTGTATAATCGGCTCCAGTTTCATCCACCTTATTAGAACTGATCAAATGTATTCTTTTTAATGGCTGAGTAATACTCCATTGTGTATATGTACCGCAGCTTTCTTATCCATTCGCCTGCTGATGGGCATCTAGGTTGCTTCCACGTCCTGGCTGTTATAAACAGTGCTGCCATGAACATTGGGGTACACGTGTCTCTTTCAGTACTGGTTTCCTCGGTGTGTATGCCCAGCAGTGGGATTGCTGGGTCATAAGGCAGTACTATTTCCAGTTTTTTTAAGGAATCCCCACACTGTTCTCCATAGTGGCTGTACTAGTTTGCATTCCCACCAACAGTGTACGAGGGTTCCCTTTTCTCCACACCCTCTCCAGCATTTATTGCTTGTAGACTTTTGGATCGCAGCCATTCTGACTGGCATGAAATGGTACCTCATTGTGGTTTTGATTTGCATTTCTCTGATAATGAGTGATGTTGAGCATCTTTTCATGTGTTTGTTAGCCATCTGTATGTCTTCTTTGGAGAAATGTCTATTAGTTCTTTCACCCATTTTTTGATTGGGTCCTTTATTTTTCTGGAATTGAGCTGCAGGAGTTGCTTGTATATTTTTGAGATTAGTTGTTGTTTGTCAGTTGCTTCATTTGCTATTATTTTCTCCCATTCTAAAGGCTGTCTTTTCACCTTGCTTATAGTTTCCTTTGTTGTGCAGAAGCTTTTAAGTTTATTTCAGTCCCATTTGTTTATTTTTGCTTTTATTTCCAATATTCTGGGAAGTGGGTCATAGAGGATCCTGCTGTGATTTATGTTGGAGAGTGTTTTGCCTATGTTCTCCTCTAGGAGCTTTATAGTTTCAGGTCTTACATTTAGATCTTTAATCCATTTTGTGTTTATTTTTGTGTGTTCTAGTTTCATTCTTTTACAAGTGGTTAACCAGTTTTCCCTGCACCACTTGTTAAAGAGATTGTCTTTCATCCATTGTATATTCTTGCCTCCTTTGTCAAAGATAAAGTGTCCATAGGTGTGTGGATTTATCTCTGGGGTTTCTATTTTGTTCCATTGATCTATATTTCTGTCTTTGTGCCAGTACCATACTGTCTTGATGACTGTGGCTTTGTAGTAGAGCCTGAAGTCAGGCAGGTTGATTCCTCCAGTTCCATTCTTCTTTCTCAAGATTGCTTTGGCTATTTGAGGTTTTTTGTATTTCCATACAAATTGTGAAATTATTTGTTCTAGCTCTGTGAAAAATACCGTTGATAGCGTGATAGGGATTGCATTGAATCTATAGATTGCTTTGGGTAGTATACTCATTTTCACTATATTGATTCTTCAAATCCATGAACATAGTATATTTCTCCATGTATTAGTGTCCTCTTTCATTTGTTTCACCGGTGTTTTATAGTTTTCTATATATAGGTCTTTAGTTTTTTAGGTAGATATATTCCTAAGTATTTTATTCTTTTCGTTGCAATGGTGAATGGAATTGTTTCCTTAATTTCTATTTTCTCATTATTAGTGTATAGGAATGCAAGGGATTTCTGTGTGTTGATTTTATATCCTGCAACTTTACTATATTCATTGATGAGCTCTAGTAATTTTCTGGTGGAGTCTTTAGGGTTTTCTATGTAGAGGATCATGTCATCTGCAAACAGTGAGAGTTTTACTTCTTTTCCAATTTGGATTCCTTTTATTTCTTTTTCTGCTCTGATTGCTGTGGCCAAAACTTCCAGAACTATGTTGAATCGTAGCGGTGAAAGTGGGCACCCTTGTCTTGTTCCTGACTTTAGGGGAAATGCTTTCAATCTTTCACCATTGAAGGTAATGTTTGCTGTGGGTTTGTCATATATAGCTTTTATTATGTTGAGGTATGTTCCTTCTATTCCTGCTTTCTGGAGAGTTTTTATCATAAATGGATGTTGAATTTTGTCAAAGGCCTTCTCTGCATCTATTGAGATAATCATATGGTTTTTATTTTTCAATTTGTTAATGTGGTGAATTACATTGATTGATTTGCAGATATTGAAGAATCCTTGCATCCCTGGTCTAAAGCCCACTTGGTCATGGTGTATGATCTTTTTAATGTGTTGTTGGATTCTGACTGCTAGAATTTTGTTAAAGAATTTTGCATCTATGTTCATCAGTGATATTGGCCTGTAGTTTTCTTTTTTTGTGGCATCTTCGTCAGGTTTTGGTATTAGGGTGATGGTGGCCTCATAGAATGAGTTTGGAAGTTTACCTTCCTCTGCAATTTTCTGGAAGAGTTTCAGTAGGATAGGTGTTAGCTCTTCTCTAAATTTTTGGTAGAATTCAGCTGTGAAGCCATCTGGACCTGGACTTTTGTTTGCTGGAAGATTTCTGATTACAGTTTCAATTTCCGTGCTTGTGATGGGTCTGTTAAGATTTTCTATTTCTTCCTGGTTCAGTTTTGGAAAGTTGTACTTTTCTTAGAATTTGTCCATTTCTTCCACGTTGTCCATTTTATTGGCATATAATTGCTGATAGTAGTCTCTTATAATCCTGTGTATTTCTGTGTTGTCTGTTGTGATCTCTCCATTTTCATTTCTAATTTTATTGATTTGATTTTTCTCCCTTTGTTTCTTGATGAGTCTGGCTAATGGTTTGTCAATTTTATGTATCCTTTCAAAGAACCAGCTTTTGGCTTTGTTGATTTGTGCTATGGTCTCTTTTGTTTCTTTTGCATTTATTTCTGCCCTAATTTTTAAGATTTCTTTCCTTCTACTAACCCTGGGGTCCTTCATTTCTTCCTTTTCTAGTTGCTTTAGGTATAGAGTTAGGTTATTTATTTGACTTTTTTCTTGTTTCTTGAGGTATGCCTGTATTGCTATGAACTTTCGCCTTAGAACTGCTTTTACAGTGTTCCACAGATTTTGGGTTGTTGTGTTTTCATTTTCATTGGTTTCTATGCATATTTTGATTTCTTCTGTGATGTGTTGCTTATTCAGAAGCATGTTGTTCAGCCTCCATATGTTGGAATTTTTAATAGTTTTTCTCCAGTAATTGACATCTAATCTTACTGCATTGTGGTCAGAAAAGATGCTTGGAATGATTTCAGTTTTTTTGAAAATATCAAGGCTAGATTTATGGCCCATGATATGATCTGTCCTGGAGAAGGTTCTGTGTGCACTTGAGAGAAAGGTGAAATTCATTGTTTTCGGGTGAAATGTCTTAAAGCTATCAATTAGGTCTAACTGGTCTATTGTATCGTTTAAAGTTTGTGTTTCTTTGTTAATTTTCTGTTTAGTTGATCTATCCATAGGTGTGAGTGGGGTATTAAAGTCTCCCACTATTATTGTGTTATTGTTAATTTCCCCTTTCATACTTATTAGCATTTGTCTTACATATTGCAGTGCTCCTATGTTGGTGCATATATCTTCTTCTTGGATTGATCCTTTGATCATTATGTAGTGTCCTTCTCTGTCTCTTTTCACAGCCTTTATTTTAAAGTCTATTTTATCTGATATGAGTATTGCTACTCTTGCTTTCTTTTCATCTCTATTTGCATGGAATATCTTTTTCCAGCCCTTCACTTTCAGTCTGTATGGTGTCCCTCGTTTTGAGGTGGGTCTCTTGTATACAACATATATAGGGGTCTTGTTTTTGTATCCATCCAGCCAGTCTTTGTCTTTTGGTTGGGGCATTCAGCCCATTTACGTTTAAGGTAATTATTGATAAGTATGATCCCATTGCCATTTACTTTATTGTTTTGGGTTTGGGTTTATACACCCTTTTTGCGTTTCCTGTCTAGAGAGTATCCTTTAGCATTTGTTGGAGAGATAGTTTGGTGGTGCTGAATTCTCTCAGCTTTTGCTTGTCTGTAAAGCTTTTGATTTCTCCTTCGTATTTGAATGAGATCCTTGCTGGGTACAGTAATCTTGGCTGTAGGTTATTTTCTTTCATCACTTTAAGTATGTCTTGCCATTCCCTCCTGGCCTGAAGAGTTTCTATTGAAAGATCAGCTGTTATCCTTATGGGAATCCCCTTGTGTGTTATTTGTTGTTTTTCCCTTGCTGCTTTTAATATTTGTTCTTTGTGTTTGATCTTTGTTAATTTGATTAATATGTGTCTTGGGGTGTTTTGCCTTGGGTTTATCCTGTTTGGGACACTCTGGGTTTCTTGGACTTGGGTGATTATTTCCATCCCCATTTTAGGAAAGTTTTCAACTATTATCTCCTCAAGTATTTTCTCATGGTCTTTCTTTTTGTATTCTTCTTCTGGAACTGCTTTGATTCAAATGTTGGGGCATTTAACACTGTCCTGGAGGTCTCTGAGATTGTCCTCATTTCTAACTTGTTTTTCTTTTTTCCTCTCTGATTCATTTATTTCTACCATTGTATCTTCTACTTCACTAATCCTATCTTCTGCCTCTCTTTTTCTAGTATTTGTTGCCTCCAGAGCAGAGTGTTTTTTATTTCATTTATTGCATTATTCATTATATATTGACTCTTTTCTATTTCTTCTAGGTCCTCGTTAAACCTTTCTTGCATCTTTTCAGTCCTTGTCTCCAGGCTATTTATCTGTGATTTCATTTTTATTTCAAGATTTTGGATCATTTTCATTATCATTATTTGGAATTCTTTATCAGGTAGATTCCCTATCTCTTCCTCTTTGGTTTGGTGGGCATTTATCCTGTTCCTTTACCTGCTGGGTATTCCTCTGTCTTTTCATCTTGTTTATATTGATGAGTTTGAGGTGTTCTTTCTATATTCTGGCAGTTTGTGGAGTTCTCTTTATTGTGGACTTTCCTTGCAGTGGGTGGGGTTGTACAGGTGGCTTGTCAAGGTTTCTTGGTTAGGGAAGCTTGTGTCAGTGTTCTGGTGGGTAGAGCTGGATTTTTTCTCTCTGGAATGCAATGAGGTGTCCAGTAATGAGTTATGAGATGTCAGTGGTTTTGGAGTAACTTTGGGCAACCTGTATCTTGGAGCTCAGGGCTGTGTTCCTGTGTTGCTGGAGAATTTGTGTGGTATGTCTTGCTCTGGAACTTGTTGGCCTTTGGGTGGTGCTTGGTTTCAGTATAGGTATGGAGGTGTTTGATGAGCTCCTATCGATTAAGGTTCCCTGGAGTCAGGAGTTCTCTGCTCTTCTCAGGATTTAGACTTAAGCCTCCTGCTTCTGGTTTTCAGTCTTATTTTTACAGTAGTCTCAAGACTTCTCCTTTTATACAACACCATTAATAAAACATCTAGGTTAAAGATGAAAAGTTTCTCCACAGTGAACGACACCCAGAGATGTTCACAGAGTTACATGGAAAAGGGAGGAGGGAGTTAGAGGTGACCCAAATGAGATGAGGTGGAATAAATAGAGGAGAGAGCAAGCTAGCCAGTAATCACTTCTTTATGCGCACTCCACAACTGGACCACTCAGAGATGTTCACGGAGTTATACAGAGAAGAGAAGAGGGAGGAAGGAGACAACAGTGGCCAGGAAGATAAAAGGGGGGAATCAAAAGGAAAGAGACAGATCCAGCCAGTAATCAGTTCCCTAAGTGTTCTCCACTGTCTGAAACACACAGAGATTCACAGAGTTGGGTAGAGAAGACAGGTGGGTAGGGAGGAGACAGAGGCAACCTGGTGGAGAAAAAGGAGAGTCCAAAGAGGGAGAGAGCAGTCAAGCCAGTAATCTTGCTCCCAAGTGAAAATAGGTACTGAAGATTGGGTTCTTAAAGGTACAAAATTGATAACAAATACCAAAAAACAAAGATTAAAAATCTAGAGTAGAGTTTGGAATTTCAAAAATACACTATTAAAGAAAAGAAGGAAAAAAAGAAAAAAAATTATAAAAAATGTATATATAGGAAGTTTGCTTTAAAAAATAGGGTCTTTTTTTTTGCAAAGTAATAGTAGGTTATAAAAGTGAAAATTAAAGGAGTAATAGAGGAGTTAAAAATTTTTAAAAAATTAAAAAAAAGAATGATCGTAAAAATAGTATCTAGGACTTTCTGTGGTGGTGGTGTGGGTATTGTGGGGTCAGTTCATTTTCGGATAGTTCCTTGGTCCGGCTTATATTTCTCAAGATCTATAGGCCCCTTCCTGTGTAGTCAGTACTAACGACAGGGTTTTAATCTATTGCACCAGTCACTTCCAAGGTGGTTCCCTCTGTTTTAGCTTCTTCTGTTTGCTGGTCTCTTGAAATGGCAACCCACTCCAGTATTCTTGCCTGGAGAATCCCATGGACGGAGAGGCTTGGTGGGCTACAGTCTGTGGGTCACAAAGAGTCGAACATGACTGAGCGACTTCACTTCACTTTCACTTTCAGTATCTGATTTCCACCCTGACACAAAGAGGGCAGTAGTGGACACTTTATTTAGGCTCACTTGTTCAGTCGCACTGTGGGGAGGGAGGGACGCTGCAAACAAATAACACTGGCGTGTGCTCGCAGTGCCTCAGCCACACTGGGCCTGCCCCCGCTCACGGCACGTGTACCCTCCCTGCCCATACTGCTCAGGCTCTAGGTTGCTTCACTGGGAACTGTCCGAGCCTGGCCCTGGGCGGCATGTACCTCGCAGGTCTAAGCCGCTCAGGTTCAGGCACTCAGGTAGTCCTCAGTGGCGCAGACTCGGTCGGGTCTGTGTTTTGTGCCCTTCCCAGGTCCAGGCAGCTCAAGTGATGAGGTGTTTGGCAAGCGCAGTCGCTGCCACTTATCGCCTCCCCCGTCCCTGCCACTCAGTTTTCTGGGTGTACTACCGGCGCACCTTCTCAGGCAGATGTTGACTGTCCAGAACCCCAAGAAGCCTTAGTTAGCAAAAAAGCCTGCTTGCAGTTTGGTAGATAATGTCTCTCTGGGGCTGTGATTGCCCCCTTCTGGCTCTGGCTGCCTGTCACCGGAGGGGGATGGTCTGCAGCCAGCTAGTTCTGTTCAGTCCTTTGTTCTGTGCTCAGGCCTGGCAGTGTCTTAGGGCTTTTCGTGTGGTAGCTATCTCACAGTTTGGTTTGCTAGCCCAAGATAGTTCGCTCAGATTGCCCTCGGGGCATTCAGGCCAGATTCTTACTCTAAGCAATGCAGCCTGAGCCTCCCTGCCCAGTCCCCACTTGCTAGTGTCGGGTGCAGGCGTCTGCGCTGCTTCTCCACTGGGGGAGTTACCATTGAGCTTGTAATCTGTGGGTTTTGATTATTTATTTATTTTTCCTCCCTGTTATGTTGCCCTCTGTGCTTCCAAGGCTCGCCACAGACTCGGCAGTGAGAGTGTTTCCTGGTGTTTGGAAACTTCTCTCTTTTTAAGACTCCCTTCCCAAGACGGAGCTCCGTCCCTACCTCTTTTGTCTCTTTTTTTGTCTTTTATATATTTTCCTACCTCCTTTCGAAGACAATGGGCTGCTTTTTTGGGTGCCTGATGTCCTCTGCCGGCATTCAGAAGTTTTGTGGAATTTACTCAGCATTTAAATGTTCTTTTGATGAATTTGTGGGGGAGAAAGTGGTCTCCCGTCCTATTCCTCTGCCATCTTAGGACCGCCCCCTCAGTGTTCTTTCTTTTTCATCTCTCATTGAATGTTTTGTTAATTTGACCATGCAGCTAAATGGTAGTCTTTATTATGAGAGGCAGTGATCAGCTTTATGAAGAACGAACTCCACATACTCATCTCCAAAGGCCTACCAAATATTAGCATAGAATTGCCCCAAATCCTCATTTCTAGCTTTACTTATAATCAAAAATTAATTAGATGTACTTATATTAATAAATGGAAATCAGTTCCTATTGATGTATGTAATAACAAAGGGGCCTTGATACACCCCGTCCTTAACTTATAACCTTCATTTGCCATAATAGACTATACTTAGATGAACTTAGATGAAATGTAGAAATTCCTTGAAAGATACAAATTACCAAAGCTCAGTCAAGAAAAAATAGTAACTTATGTATCTTTCTATTAATGAAGTTAAATTTGTTATTAAAAACCTTTCCACAAGGAGAACACCTAGAATTCACTGGTGAAATCTAACAAAAAGATAAGGAAGAAATAATATCAATTCTGTAAACCATTTCAGAAAATAGAAGAGGCAGGAATACTTCCCTGCTTTTTTGTGAGACTAGCATTACCTGATAATAAAACCTAACAAAGACATCATAATAAAAGAAATCTACAGACTGAGTTCCTTCATGAATATAGATACTAAAATTGTCACCAAGATATTACCAAATTGAATTCAAAATAATGGATAACCAAGTGGAGTTTATCTTAAATTTGAGTTAATGAAAAATCAATATTATTTACCATTTTAATAACTAATTTTAGAAATCATTATTAATAGATGCAGAAAAGGCATTTGACAGAATTCAGCATCTAGTCATGACAAAACCTGTCACCAAACTGGAATTTTAGGTGAACCTTCTTAACCAGAGAAAAGGCATCTATGAACAAACTATAGCTAATATAGGAGTAAAAGACTGAGTGTTTTTCTCCGAAGATTGGGCATAGGATATTGAGGTCCTATCTCACTGCTTTTCAGCATTATATTGAAGGGTCTGCCTGGTGCACCACATTAAGAAAAAGAAATAAAAGGCATGCACACTGGAAAGGAAGAAGGATGCCTGTCTGTTCTTCGCAGAGGATATGATCAACTACTCTTAAGACCTTAAGAAATCTAAAAGCCATCTAAAAAGCTAGGAAGAGAGTTTAAGTAAATACATTAAAAATGTAGTGTGTATCCTGGAAAAAAAAAAAACTATTGAAAATTGAAATGTAAAAGTAACAGGAAGATGACATATCAGGATAAAATTGACAAAAGATTTATAAAGCTTCTGTACACACTGAAAACTATAAAACACTGATGAGTGAAACTTAAAAAGACCTAAATAAAGGGAAGCATGCACTGAAAGGTGTGCTGTGCTCACACTCCAGGTTACCCAGTGCTGTTAAGATGTTAGTATTTTCCATACTGATCCTGAGATTCCACACAGACACAATAAAAAAAATTTTTTTAAATAACCTGTGTAGAACATTTTTTTTGGTGATAGAGAATTTGATTCAAATAAAATGCAAAGACCTGGTGTAGTCTACACAATTTTGAAAACAAAGAGCAAAATGGAAGATCTTACTTTTCATGATTTCAAGACTAATTAAGATATTATAATCAAGTCAGTGTGCTAATGGTATAAAGATAGATACATAGCCCAGTAAAATGGAATAAGGAGCTCAGCAATAGACTCTGAGCCACCAGGGAAGCCCAGAAATAGACTCAGAGATAATCAATTGATTTCACCAAATGTTCTAGCTCAATTAAATGAAGAAATGAAAATCTCTTTAACAAATGGTGTTAACAATTAAATAGTAAATGGTAAGAACAAATGGTAAGAACAATTAAATAGCCAAAAGCCTAATAATGATAATGCATACACCTGTATCTCCAAACATATAAAAAAATTATCCCCCAATTGTTCACACTGTTAAGAAAATGAAAAATAAGCCACAGACTAGGAAAAAAGATTTGCAAGATATACATCCAACCAAAGAACATGTATATGTATGGAAATATTAAAAAGAAATCAATTCAAAAATGCAAAGACAAACATCCCAATGTTATAAATGAGAAAAAAGATTTGAATAGACACTTTATCAAGAAAATATACATATATTTACTTATACCAACATGACATTGGCCTAAATGAATTTGTCACAGAAAACAATACAGAAAGAAAGAATCCATGAAGTCATAAAATCTTAATGAATGTAAAAGCATAGAGTTTTTTATTGAACATTATTTTGAAATAAATTTCACAGAAGTAAATATACATTTGATCTGCTTTTATTAGATTTTATTAGATGAAAAAAAATTTAGACTATAACTTTATTACTGAACATACTTGAAGATAAGCTTAATCATCTTTCCCAAAACTTCATTATAAATATTTTTAATACTTGCAAGTATATGTGTATGCCATGCTGTGGATACTGTGAGTCTGTTACATATTGGAATGACAGACATTGAACAACATTTGTTTTTAAATGTATGTATATTTTGAATAGAGTTTATCGTTCTCCACCACTAGGCATTTTTGATCATCAGTTCTTTCCTCAATGTGCCTTTAAAATTATTTTGGTATGCTATGCAAAACCATCCCTAAGAAAAAGAAATGCAAAAAAACAAAATGGTTATCTGAGGAGACCTTACAAATAGCTGAGAAAAGAAAAGAAGCAAAAAGCAAAGGAGAAAAGGAAAGATATAACCAACTGAATGCAGCGTTCTAGAGAATAGCAAGAAGAGATAAGAAAGTCTTCCTAAGTGAACAATGCAAAGAAATAGAGGAAAACAATAGAATGTGAAAGACTAGAGATCTCTTTAAGAAAGTTGGAAATACCAAGGGAACATTTCATGCAAAGATGGGCTTGATAAAGGACAGAAATGGTATGGACCTAACAGAAGAAGAAGAGATTAAGGAGAGGTGGCAAGAATACACAGAACTATACAAAAAAACATCTTAATGACTGGGATAACCACGATGGTATGATCACTCACCTAGAGCCAGACATCCTGGAATGTGAAGTCAAGTGGGCCTTAGGAAGCATCACTACAAACAATGCTAGTGGAGGTAATGGAATTGCAGCTGAGCTATTTCAAAACCTAAAAGATGATGTTGTTAGAAGCGCTGCACTCTTATGGCAGCAAATTTGGAAAACTCAGCAGTGGCCACAGGACTGGAAAAGGTCAGTTTTCATTCCAATCCCAAAGAAAGGCAATGCCAAAGAATGTTCAAACTATCATATAATTGTGCTTATTTCAAATGCTAGCAAGGTAATACTCGAAATCCTTCAAGCTAGGTTTCAAGAGTATGTGAACCAAGATATCCCAGATGTTCAAGCTGGTTTTAGAAAAAGCAGAGGAACCAGGGATCAAATTGCCAACATCCATTGGATGGGCTTCCCTCATAGCTCAGTTGGTAAAGAATCCACCTGCAATGCAGGAGACCCCAGTTCAATTCCTGGGTCAGGAAGATCTGCTGGAAAAGGGACAGGCTACCCTCTCCAGTATTCTTGGACTTCCCTTGTGGCTCAGCTGGTAAAGAATCTGCCCACAATACAGGAGACCTGAGTTCAATCCCTGGATTGGAAAGATCCCCTAGAGAAGAGAAAGGCTACCCACTCCAAAATACTTGAGTCACAGGTGGCACGAATGGTAAAGAACCTGCCTGCCAATGCAGGAGACATAAGAGATGTGGGTTTGATTGCTGGGTTGAAAAGATACCCTGGAGATGGGCATGGCAGCCCACTCCAGTATTCTTGCCTGGAGAATCCCATGGACAGAGGCCCTGACAGGCTATAGTCCATAGGCTTGCAAAGAGTCAGACACAACTGAAACAACTCAGCATGCGTGCATGAGACACACCAGGTCCAATCTTCGGGGGTATTAGTTCAACCTAAAATACTTCCTTGGTAGCTCAGTCTGTAAAGAATCTGCCTGCAGTGCAGGAGACCCAGGTTTGATTTCTGGGTTGGGAAGATTCCCTGGAGAAGGAAATGGCAACCCAATCCCATATTCTTGCTTGGAGAATCCCATGGACAGAGGAGCCTGGCAGGCTACAGTCCATGGGGTCGTAAGAATCGGACACGACTGAGCGACTTCACTTTCACTTTTTACTTTCATGCATTGGGGAAAGAAATGGCGACCCGCTCCAGTGTTCTTGCCTGGAGAATCCCAGGGACGGGGGAGCCTGGTGGGCTGCCGTCTATGGGGTCGTACAGAGTTGGACACAACTGAAGCGACTTAGCAGCAGCAATAGCAGCAATACTGCCATAGTCTCAGGAAGGAAACTGGTTTCTTCTTTTCTTTTTGCATGTTTTCTAATGAAGTTTTTAAATTGTGGCAATATACGTACATAATTTATCATTGTAACCATTTTAAGTGTACAGTTCAGTAAAGTTAAGTACATTCACAGGGTTGTGCAACGAATCTCCAGAACTCTTTTTCATTTTACAAAATGGAATGGAAACACTACCCACTGAATACCTTCTCATTCCCCCACCACCCACCTCCAACGGCCACCATTCTACTTTCTATCCCTATGAAGTTAAATATTCTAGGTGCTTCGTATAAGTGGAATCTTAGTTATTTGACTGGTTTGTATCACTAAGCATATTATCTTCAAGGTTCATTCATTTTGTAGCATGTATATTTCCTTCTTTTTAATGCTGAAAAATTTTCCATTGTACATATATGAAAATGATCCCTAACTTAAGGTGGTTTACACTTTAGGATAGTGCAACAGTGATATATTCAATAGAAACCATACTTTGAATTTTGATCTTATGTGGTACCTTTCTCTTGAAATGCTGGGCAACAGCAGTGAGCCGCAGCTCTCACTCAGCCATACAGTCATCAGGGTGAGCAGCCGACACAGTTCAGTCATTCTGTACCCATACAGCCATCCTATTTTCACTTTCAGTGCAGCATTCCATAAATTACTTGAGATGTTATATACTTTATTATAGAACAGGCTTTGTGTTAGATGGCTTTGCCCAATTGAAGGCTAACGTATGAGTTCTGAGCACTTTTAAAATAGGCTGGGATAAAAGCTATGATGTTCCGTAAGTCAGGTCCATTAGATTGTGTTTTCGACCGGGTATTTTCAACTTGGAGTGGGTTTATTTGGACAAGACTCTTTTTGGGTCAAGTTAGTTCTGTGTCAGATTTTATTTATCCATTCATTCATCAGTGGATTGCTTCTACCTTTCCAAACTTTTTATATAACTTAGTGTAATCTCTTATAAATATTTTATAATTTTTAATGAAAGTGTGAAAGTGAAAGTCACTCAGTTACATATGAACCTTTGTGACCCCACGGACTATATAGTTCATGGAATTCTCCAGGCCAGAATACTGGAATGGGTAGCCTTTCCCCTCTCCAGGGGGTCTTCCCACCCTAGGGATCAGTCCCAGGTCTTCCACATTGCAGGTGGATTCTTTCCAGCTGAGCTACCAGGGAAGCCCAAGAATACTGGAGTGGGTAGCCTATCCCTTCTCCAGGGGATCTTCCCAACCTAGGAATTGAACTGGGGTTTCTGCATTGCAAGCAGATTCTTTACCAACTGAGATATCAGGGAATTTTTAATGGGAAACTGAAATTACGTGTCCTGAGAAAACAAATAATATGAGTCTCTTTAAAAGAAAAGATACAAATAAAAAGATTTTTGAAATAATACTCATATTTGAAAAGAAAGTAGTTCAATTAATTAAATCTCTTGGATCTGCAAGTCCTTAGTTGGTTCTGGTGATGGTTTATAAATTGTTCCTCTGGTAAGAAAATTGAAATCTTTGGAGCTAAATAAAGGTCTTAGAAAGATTAAATCAGAATGTATTCTAACTTTTATCACAAGCTATCTTCTGAGTTGTACTTTCTCTTCTGTATAGATGGTAAGGGCTCTATCATTAAAGTGCTTTACTCTGAAGCTATATTTATCCTTCTGAAAAATATTCTCTCATGATGTATATGTGTATGAAATGGATTTTAGCTAATTTAATTAATTGTAGAAAGTTGTAAGTTATGGCTAGTTTAGGAGTTAGTGATAAACTATACATATGGGTTAAGCACTTCGTATAAAATTGAAATCGAAGTGAATTATATTTTTTCATTTTTTCTTTCTCCTTTTCATTAAAATATGTAAATTGAATTATTTTCTTTCCACATACTGTGAAATCCCAATGCAACTTATAGTGCTCAAAATAAATAGCAATTACAAAGCTTGCTCCCTGTATCAGACACTGCAGTAAGCTTGAATCAAGTGAGAGTCAGTTCATTTCTGTACACTACAAGCCAGTGTTGGCTTAACTGCAGCAGTGTGCAGATGATGGATTACCAGTGTCCCACTCAGGTGTGAGGGCCAGCACATCAGTTTAATCTGTAGGGTAGAGTTTGTCAGTAGGAGAGACAGTTAACATTATTAAATGAAAAGGGAAAAGAGTTACTAACGGTGGTCCTTTTTTAAAAAGTTCATATAATATACATATTAAGATTGCAGAATGGAAATCAGACATCCAGGATTACGTACTGGAATGTTTTCTGGTCCAAGTTACTTAAGCTTTCTCTACCCTGATTTACAGTAGTAAAGAACCCGCCTGCAATGCAGGAGACTTGGGTTTGATCCTTGGGTCAGGAACGCCCTCCTGGAGAAAGAAATGGAAACCCATTCCAGTATTTTTTCTTGGGAAATCCCATGGACAGAGGAGCCTGGCGGGCTACAGTCCATGAGGTCACAAAAGAGTCAGACACAACTTAGCAATTAAACACTACCACCTTAGTTTCTAAATGTTCCTAGTAGGAATACTGAAACTGTATCCATATCAGAGGGCCCATGTGAAGTCTAAAGGGTTAATGTAAATAAAATGGTGAGAACAGGTCTGCACTTGTAAGTGCTGCAGAAGTGTTTCTGTTGTTATCCTTATTCTCACTGATGCATGTCCCCTTTGATTCATCCCTGTGTTACAGTACCTTCCAAATTCATTCTCTGACTGCAGTTTCCTCACTCTAGTGCCTGTCGTCCCTACTTCTACTAGGATAATCTTTCTAAAATCCAAATATGATTATGTCACTTCCCTAATTAATGTTCAGTTTTATCATCGCTTTCTAGACTAAGCTCCTCAGTATTAGTATTCAAAAGCTTCTGGCCATCAGCCCAGTTCGTGCATGTCTTTTTTATTAGTGCCCCTTCCTTTTCCTACTTTCCATGTCTTTCTCTACTGTAAGCTGTTTATCTTTTGAGTCTCACCTCCAGCATTATGTCCACTAGAAAGCCTTTCCTGACTTGCCCTTGTGCACAGTGTAGATTTGGTGTGCCTCACCAAACACATCCGTGTTTCACAAGCACCGTGCTTATCTTTATCAGTGAGCTCACTGTATTGTCTGTAGCTGCCTTCTTTTATTATCCATCTCCACCTCTAGCACTAGGATCCTGTTATATCTGTATCCCCAGCACCTAACAAATGATTGACAAATAGCAGCTATTTAACAGATGATTGCTGAGTTATCAATTAATTGATTGATGCTTGAAAGAGTCTGCTCTTATCCTGTTTTGGTTTTATGACATCTTTCATGAAAAACATGGGGTAACAAAAAATGTTACATTTGGAGTTAGACCTTGATTCAAGTTCTATACCATTTAGATTTATTTAAAAAGTTTAGTTAATTAAAACTACTCTGAGCCTTAGTTTCCCCATTATTAGAACATTAATTCCCAATACATGATTGTCTTATATTGAATCTTCCTGAGGCTAGGAGCAACCTTTTGCAAAATAAGTGCTTGATTCCATGTACTCCCCCTTCACCAATTTCAGAAATATACTGACCTTCCACCCCTAACTCTTTGGAGCAGTTTTCAAAGCTACCTGAAATGCTGTCTCCTGGGCTATAGTTCTCATTTTGCCACAAGTAAAGCTTAACACACAACTCTCACATGGTGTATTCTTATTCAGTCAACAGATCTCAAATGTTGCATGTGTACAGTATAGAAATATAAAGTACGTTGGAGGCAGTATTGATGCTGCAGACAGACACTAGAGTTAGATTACATGGGTTCAAATCTTAGACGTGTCATTTACCAGCTCAGTGATTTTGGACAGGCTATTCTCTTTGTTTCTGTATTTTTTCCTCTGTGAAATGGAAATTATAATAGTATCTGCTTCTGAGGATTATTGTGAGGAGTATATGAGATGATGCACATCCAGCACTTAGCACAGATACTAACACATTAATGGTAGTTTAGACAGTCCCGTCCAGTTGTCTACCTTTGTCAAAATTCAGTACAACTTTCAAAACTTAACAGATACTTCTTTGATTAAATCACTGTTCCACTAAGCTCCAGAAACATGTTATATAAGTGATTTTTAAAACACCATTAGGGACTTTAGCCATCTATCTCTTTTATTGGTTGCTAGATGCTTACTCCCTGGAAGAAAACTTATGACCAACCTAGATAGCATATTGAAAAACAGAGACATTGCTTTGCCAACAAAGGTCCGTCTAGTCAAGGCTCTGGTTTTCCAGTGGTCATGTATGGATGTGAGAGTTGGACTGTGAAGAAAGCTGAGCACCGAAGAATTGATGCTTTTGAACTGTGGTGTTGGAGAAGACTCTTGAGAGTCCCTTGGACTGCAAGGAGATCCAACCAGTCCATTCTGAAGGAGATCAGTCCTGGGATTTCTTTGGAAGGAATGATGCTAAAGTTGAAACTCCAGTACTTTGGCCACCTCATGCGAAGAGTTGACTCGTTGGAAAGGACTTTGATGCTGGGAGGGATTGGGGGCAGGAGGAGAAGGGGACGACAGAGGATGAGATAGCTGGATGGCATTGCTGACTCGATGGACGTGAGTCTGAGTGAACTCTGGGAGTTAGTGATGGACAGGGAGGCCTGGGGTGCTGCGATTCATGGGGTCACAAAGAGTCAGACACGACTGAGCGACTGAACTGAACTGAATACTCTTTAGGATAAAGAATATACTTTATTCACTTTTTATTCCCTATAATCTTCTATCGTATCACTATCATTTCATATTTCTTCCATCATACCACATGTTTTTCAGTGCTAAGTCATGTCTGACTCTTTAGGACCCTGTGGACTGAAGCATACTAGGCTTCCCTATCCTTCACTGTGTTCTGGAGTTTGCTCACACTCATTTTCATTGAGTCAGTGATGTTATCCAATCTCATCCTCTGTCATCCCCTTCTCCTGCCTTCAATCTTTCCCAGCAACAGGGTCTTTTCCAATGAGTCAGCTTTTCACATCAGGTGGTCAAATTATCAGAGCTTCAGCATCAGTCCTTCAATGAATATTCAGGATTTCATTGAGGATTGACTGATTCGATCTCCTTGCTGACCAAGGGAATTTCAAGGAATCTCATATCACAGATCCTGTTATAATTCTCTACATAGGGTTTCATTTCAGTTCACTTCAGTTGCTCAGTCGTGTCTGACTCATTGCAACCCCATGAATTGCAGCACGCCAGGCCTCCCTGTCCATCACCAACTCCCGGAGTTCACGCAAACTCACATCCATCGAGTCAGTGATGCCATCCAGCCATCTCATCCTCTGTCGTCCCCTTCTCCTCCTGCCCCCAATCCCTCCCAGCATCAGAATCTTTTCCAATGAGTCAACTCTTCAGATGAGGTGGCCAGAGTACTGGAGTTTCAGCTTTAGCATCATTCCTTCCAAGGAAATCCCAGGACTGATCTCCTTCAGAATGGACTGGTTGGATCTCCTTGCAGTCCAAGGAACTCTCAAGAGTCTTCTCCAACACCACAGTTCAGAAGCATCAATTCTTCGGTGCTCAGCTTTCTTCACAGTCCAACTCTCGCATCCATACATGACCACAGGAAAAACCATAGCCTTGACTAGATGGACCTTTGTAGGCAATGTAATGTCTCTGCACCACCCTTATGGCAGAAAGTGAAGAGGAACTAAAAGGCCTCTTGATGAAAGTGAAAGAGGAGAGTGAAAAAGTTGGCTTAAAGCTCAACATTCAGAAAACGAAGATCATGGCATCCGGTCCCATGACTTCATGGCAAATAGATGGGGAAACAGTGGAAACAGTGTCAGACTTTATTTTGGGGGGCTCCAAAATCACTGCAGATGGTGATTGCATCCATGAAATTAAAAGACGCTTACTCCTTGGAAGAAAACTTATGACCAACCTAGACAGCATATTCAAAAGCAGAGACATTATATTGCGTACATAGAGTTTAACACTATGTAATCTTTTTCTTATAACACATTTTTGCCTTTATCCCCCAGTAAAATGTAGGTTCCGTAATTGCAAGCACCTTATGATGCCTACACCTTATAAGCTCTCAGTAAATGCTGAATGAATGGACAATGAGGATTTAAATATTTACGGAATGAATGTATTACATTGGACACTAATCTATGATAGCTCTGTTATTATCTATTGCTGCATAATAAATTGCCCTGGAACTTAGTGACATAAAACAGCAAAGCTTTATCACATCAGTTTCTGTGAGTCAGGAATCCAGGTGTAATGTAGCTGGGCATGTTGTTTTAGGGTCGCTCGCAAACCTTCAATCAGGTGTCACCAGGGCTGCAAGTGCTGGAGCATCTCAGAGCACATATGGGAGGGCTGTTGGCAGCGCTTGGGTCCCCACTGATTGTTGACTGGACAAACCAGTTCACTGCTACATGAGCGTTCCATAACGCAGCGCACAGCATACAACTTTTCCACTTCAAGTGAACAAGGAAGAAATGCAGAGAAAGTGAGCTAGACAGACGTTACAGTATTTGTAATCTACCCTCAGAAGTGGCTTCTCATCACTTTTTCCATATTCTTTCATTAGAAGCAAGTCCCAGAAGCAGTTCATACTCAAGGTGAGGGAATTTCACAAGGACGGACATGAATGCCAAGTGCAGGGATCATTGGGACCAATTGTGCACCACAGTAACTGATTGTCTCTAATAAACTCTATTTAAAGGAGCTATCTTTCTACAATAGGAAAAGCATAAAACTGAGAATGTGAAAGCCTGATCTATCAGCTGTCTATTGCTGTGTAATAAACTACCCTGAAGCTTAATCGCTAAAAACAAGAGCAGTCATTTATTGGCTCATGAGTGTGCATTTTGGGCACAATTTGGTGCAGTAGACTAGTCTTTTCTCCATGTGACACCAGCTGAGAAAGCTCATCGTAGAGCTGGAGGATCTACTTACCAGGCGCTCAGTCACAGCACTGGCTAGTTGGTGCCGATTATTGGCTGGTATTCATCGGGACTGATGACTAGAGGCCTTGGTTGCTCTCTAGATGTCCCCACTTGGGCTTCTCTGTATGTACTGCGTGGCTACCTCACAACATGATATCTTGGTTCTAACAGTGGATACCCCAGGAAAGAGGAAATGAAAGATGTGAAGTTGTTAAGGCCTAGATCTGACAACTAACACAGCGCCACTTCCCCCTCATTGTATTGGTTAGGTTGTCAAGGGCAAGGGGACACAGACCTCACCTCTCAATGGGAAGAGTGCCAAGTTATTTGGGGGCCATACTTTGAAGCTGCTGCAGTCTGCCCTCTGGGCACAAATTGTTTGCCTTTCTCCTCCGTTTAAAATGCAGTCATCTCCTTTTAAGTTTCCCTAAATGTCTCATTCCATTCCAGCCTCAGGCCAAACGTCATCTAGATCAGGTGGAAGGATGGATGAGGCTTCTTAAATGTGGTTCCTCAAAAGCTCTTTCTCAAGTATGGTTCTCACCTGAGGACCTGTGGACTGCACAGATGAGTTATCTGTCCCCTACAAATCCAATATAAAATGGTAGGATGCTGCTGCTGCTAAGTTGCTTCAGTCGTGTCCGACTTTGTGCAACCCCACAGATGGCAGCCCACCAGGTTCTCCCGTCCCTGGGATTCTCTAGGCAAGAACACTGGAGTGGGTTGCCATTGCCTTCTCCAATGCATGAAAGTGAAAAGTGAAAGTGAAGTCGCTCAGTCGTGTCTGACTCTTAGCAACCCCATGGACTGCAACCTACCAGGCTTCTCCATCCATGGGATTTTCCATGCAAGAGTACTGGAGTGGTAGGATAGGTAACTGCAATAGTCATTCCCACTTAAAAAGTGAGGAAACAGGAGGCTCACGTCTCCTTAGCAATTCAGAAATCCAAGCAAGCTTATGTCTTCAGTTGTTTGGTTAGGATTCCATGTTGCTCACTGGCTATGATTGTCCACGGCTCTTGGCTTTGAGCTGCTGATCCTCACATCTTAATTATGCATATGTTTCAGTAAGATGGAGCCATGTTTGTGGCTGAATGGTTTTTTCAGCCTGCTTCTTGCCTATAGCGATTCTGGGGTTCTAAATTCTCTTAATTGCGCTCTCTTTTCACCATTAATCCCAAACAGATGAAGCTTAAAACAGAACAGTTTTCTTAAAATCTTAGAGTTTGACTTTCACTTGAGATTCACAACATTAGACAAAAGCTGTGACCATAAATCTCATCAAGACAAGTCTTTCTTTCTACCTTAGGCTTCTTGTGCATTGGCTGTGGCACAACACCCTTAAGATTTGCTGAAACCTTTTTGTTTAAGAGTGTGCAGGGCATGACCTTTAGGTGCTGAGAGTACTTCCGTCTGTCTGAGATTGTTTCCTCCTTTTACGTTCTCAAAGTCCCTTATGCCTCTGCTATTCTCTTAGAAGTCCTTTAGGTTTCCACTTACATTCTTCTGAAGGTCCTTCCAGCTTCAGCCCACCACCTAGTCTCAAATCCAAAGCCATGTGTTTTAGGTTTTTGTTAAGGTAGGATCCTACTTCTGGAGACCAAAGAACTTTGGCAGTTAAGTCTTACTGTATAACAGATTTTACCAAAAGTTAGTAGATTAAAACATCATAATTTTCAAAAAGTCATTTATTTTAAGCTTCCATATCTGAAATTTGGGTACACCTTGGTAGAGAACGCTTGTGTCTTCCACTCCGCTCACTCATGGACTGGCAAATCAGTGCTGCCCAAGAGGTGGGAAGCTCAGTTCATCTCCACATGGGACTCTCCAAAAGTTGGGCTTCACAGTATGCTGGACAGATTTCAGGGTCAAGAGTCTCAAAAGACAGAAAATAATAAGAAACCAATTCCTTAAGACCTGGACCTGGAAACTGGTACCCCATCACTCCTGTTACATTCATAGGACTCTTATTTCAGGAGAGCAAACTTCATCTTCACGGGCAAAGTGTCAGAGGTTCTGGGGTCATATCTTAAAATTACCACATCTATAGACAGTCCTGTAAATGTAGCGGAAGTGATGGCAGAAACCAACACAACATTGTTAAACAGTTATCCTCTGATTAGAAATAAATTTTAAAAAATTTAAAATAAACATAAATAAAATCACCACACTTGTTTCAGTTCACAGGACTTAGCTACATATTCCTAAGAAAGCTTACTTCACTCATCGAGAGTATTGAACTAGATGTTTTCTAAGATCCTTTCCACTGTAAAATTTGTTATCTTATAATTTCTATTTTCCATACATTGTTGATATACTGTAGTGTGGGTTTGTTGTTCAGCTATGTAATCAGACAGTGTTTGGGGTTAAGAAATTGATGGCTCCTCCTCATTATTTCCACTTCAGAAAAGTAAATATTAAGTTTGACTGACATTTGCATAATATTTGTATAATATATAAAACTCTCATGTGGCTTCTCTGTTGGCTCAGACTATGGTAAGGAGTCCACCTGCAATCCAGGAAACCCAGGTTTGATCTCTGGGTCGGGAAGATCCCCTGGAGAAGGAAATGGCAACCCACTCCAGTATTCTTGCCTGGAGAATCCCATGGATAGAGGAACCTGGTAGGCTACAGTCCATGGGGTCGCAAAGAGTTGGCCACGACTGAGTGACTAACGTAAAGCTTTCGCAAAGAAGGTATGTTGTAATGAATGTATTCATGGAGAATGTCAGGTAAAAGAAGATCAGATATTTAAAAGATAACTTTTCAGAAAGCTTTTAATTATATTTATTTTCTTTTTATTCTCTTTTTATAATATATCTTGGTGAGGTTTGGAAGATAAAATTTCCATTACAATGCTTTAGTTGTAATTTAAATTCTGTAGCGACACAAGACTGGTTGTTTTTTGCCTTTTATCACTTATAAAATGCACTTGTCAAATTTAGTTTCATTTTATTATGCATTAAATATTATTCCAAGAAAACATGATTTGCTGCTTTCAATATACTCATTTAAGTTCATTTGTTTATTCTTTCAAGAATTTTTACTTAAGAATATTTCCTTTTTGGAAAACAGATTAATTTGTTCTGACTCTATATATTATTCAGTTTTAATGATATAAAATCAAAGAAACAGACATATCTTATTGAAATTAATTCATGATACACATGATGTGAATTATGCCAAAATATTTTCCCCATCACACAAATGTTGAAAGGTCTTTTATATATAATATTATAATGTGTAAGCTTAATTTTTATCCTTTCAAAATTGCAGTGTCCTCTCACATGGCAAAACAAATGGGAAGGTCCTGAAGACCCGTTACAATACCTTAGAGGTCTTGTAGCTCGTGCCCTTGCAATACAGGTAAGATGAAATTATTTAGTAATTGTATTATATGACTATATGACAGTCACATTATAAACTTTCATATTGTTAGCCATTCTGCTAGCAACTTAGTGAGAGTATTATGATTTTGTACACAAAGCACCATATATTCGTTCCTTGTTCTGTCATCTGTGATTTTATATAGCACTCAAAAAAAAAAAAAAAAACTGTGTTCTCTCTGTGTAGTGTGGGTTTTCATAATTTTTGAGAATTTAGAGAAAAAGCCTACAGTTTTAATTTAGATGGAACATAGAGATGTCAACTGAAACTCTTTCATAACTGTGACTAATTGCTTTAGGGTATGTCCCCCTTATAGGGAGCTGCTTTTTCTGTTTGTTTATTTATTTTTTTTCCAAATTGATCAAATGTTTTCAGAGTGACCCAGTCAAATAACTGAAGGAAAATTGAACAGAATAAGGAATGAGATAGAAGGATAAAGACAGGGTGATTTTTTTTAAGTAATAATAAATAGTCGCTATATGCAGTGTACCCCTTTTCCTGTGTGGTTTTTGCACTGTCTTACTGCCTTCTTCTCTGCTTATTACACTGCTTCAAAAATAACCTTCCTTGTCACATCAACTTATCACAACTTATTATGAGAAACTTGATCAGTGTCCTTCTAGATACAGTAATCTTCATTTACTTTTTTTCAGTAGTGCACATACCTATCCACATCTGTAACTTTTCCCTTAGCAGAACACCCTGCTTTTCACTTTGCAGAGAATATTCAAGCTATGGAATATGCTGCTGCTGCTGCTAAGTCGCTTCAGACGTGTCTGACTCTGTGCGACCCCACAGACGGCAGCCCACCAGGCTCCCCTGGCCCTGGGATTCTCCAGGCAAGAACACTGGAGTGGGTTGCCATTTCCTTCTCCAAATGCCCACCCTAACCCACTAAACTCACACCTATCATCTTTGTTCTAATGTAAAACTAGTTGACCTTCTGCTGTTGAGGCTCATCCCTAGCGGTTTCTACTTGATTTCATCTGCTCTCGTGTCTTTAGACACTTCCTCTAGGGGGGCCTTGCTTGTTCTGTGTTTTCATCTCCTCTTACTCTGTCCTGCCAGTCTGCAAACGGTACTCCTTTGAAGGGGTCAGGGCTCGTCTGAATGTTGGTTTGGCTTCTAGTGTAATCCATCTGTCAGCTGTAGGATCATTGGAGAAGAAATTACAGGATCTGAAAGTGAAATTAAAATTAGCAGGTAGAGAAGAATGAGGCAGGGACTCAGATTTACTTGTCTTCTGTGTGCTGCTCTGTCTACCTATCTGATCTATCAATAAAAGCCCAGAGAATGGAGGGAATGATAGAGAAGGCAGGAGAGGAAGGGCAGATAGCCCATCACTGCTGTCGTAAAGATATGGAAATGCCCTGAAGTCCTTGATGTGTCGTAATTGCATGGCTGTGATTCTTTATCATTTCATGTATTTGTTATTGTTTTATGTATTATGTATATATTATGTATATGCATTATTCACATTAGATTCTGTTATTTGCTGCAGATTGGTAGCTATTATTATACTGTATGTATAAGTGTGCTTAATAATTATACTATGTACATGGGACAGTAAATGTTTCATTGATACTGAAATTAATATCATTTAAAACAATTTGCATATTTTATTACAAATTTCTGGCCTGATGATTAATATTAAGTATATTGTATCAGTTCAGTTCAGTTCAGTCGCTCAGTCATGTCCGACTCTGCGACCCCATGAATTGCAGCACGCCAGGCCTCCCTGTCCATCACCAACTCCCAGAGTTCACCCAAACCCACGTCCATCGAGTCAGTGATGCCATCCAGCCATCTCATCCTCAGTTGTCCCCTTTTCCTCCTGCCCCTAATCCCTCCCAGCATCAGAGTCTTTTCCAATGAGTCAACTCTTTGCATGAGGTGGCCAAAGATACTGGAGTTTCAGCTTTAGCATCAGTCCTTCCAAAGAACACCCAGGGCTGATCTTCTTCAGAATGGACTGGTTGGATCTCCTTGCAGTCCAAGGGACTCTCAAGAGTCTTCTCCAGCACCACAGTTCAAAAGCATCAATTCGTTGGCACTCTGCTTTCTTCACAGTCCAACTCCCACATCCATACATGACCACTGGAAAAACCATAGCCTTGACTGACTAGACGGACCTTTGTTAGCAAAGTAATGTCTCTGCTTTTTAATATGCTATCTAGATTGGTCATAACTTTCCTTCCAAGGAGTAAGCATCTTTTGATTTCATGACTGCAGTCACCATCTGCAGTGATTTTGGAGCCCCAAAAAATAAAGTCTGACACTGTTTCCACTGTTTCCCCATCTGTTTGCCATGAAGTCATGGGACCAGATGCCATGATCTTCGTTTTCTGAATGTTGAGCTTTAAGCCAACTTTTTCACTCTCCTCCTTCACTTTCATCAAGAGGCTTTTTAGTTCCTCTTCACTTTCTGCCATAAGGGTGGTGTCATCTACATATCTGAGGTTATTGATATTTCTCCCAGCAATCTTGATTCCAGCTTGTGCTTCTTCCAGCCCAGTGTTTCTCATGATGTACTTTGCATATAAGTTAAATAAGCAGGGAGACAATATACAGCCTTGATGTACTCCTTTTCCTATTTGGAACCAGTCTGTTGTTCCATGTCCAGTTCTAACTGTTGCTTCCTGACCTGCATGTAGGTTTCTCAAGAGGCAGGTCAGGTGATCTGGTATTCCCATCTCCTGATCGTCAAAAGTGAAAAGTTTTTCACTGTGTGATTTTCTTAAAAGCTTTGTATACATTTAGCCTTAATTATAATGATGAAATATCCTCCTAACCCTCAGGATAATTTTCCAGCTTGGCCATAGCTTATCTTATCTTCCTATGCAGGGAACAATAATAAGTGTATCACCACTTAAGGATATATTTTCTATGGTTTTTCTGCCTTAATATTTTGTTTTTTGTTATAAATGTACAGATATCCATTTCCCTGAGATAAACTTTAATGTTGGAATCCACTTTCCATCTGGTTTTTCCAAGGGTCTTCTAGGTTCTTTGATTTTATTTGTGCCCTTTATTTTTCACAGAGAAATAACCAGAGCAACTCACAAAGTTGAGAGGAACAGTATGGCTCCTTAGGTGAGGAAGAAAGGACTGAGAATTTTGGGAGGGCAGGGAAAATTCAAAGTACTATTTTCAGATATCTGTGAAAATGGCAGCTTTTGTTTTTTTGTGCAATTGTAGTGATCAGACTGCTTCCAAACAGGTATGAAGCAGGTTGAGCTCAGTTCCAACCATAGATTAAAATCCCAGAGCCTTTAATTTCAGGCATAACATAAGAAACAGAGTAAGTTACTGCAAGTGTTACATATGCTGCTGCTGGTGCTAAGTTGCTTCAGTCGTGTCCAACTCTGTGTGACCCCAGAGACGGCAGCCCACCAGGCTCCCCCATCCCTGGAATTCACCAGGCAGGAACACTGGAGTGGGTTGCCATTTCCTTTTCCAATGCATGAAAGTGAAAAGTGAAAATGAAGTCGCTCAGTCATGTCCAACTCTTAGCGACCCCATGGACTGGAGCCTACCAGGCTCCTCCATCCATGGGATTTTCCAGGCAAGAGTACTGGAGTGGGGTGCCATTGCCTTCTCTGAGTGTTACTTATAATGCCATTCATTACAGGGGTTTTGTGCAAATAAGGTGAGAGTGACTAGGGTCAAGGTGGCATTCATTTATTCTGACTTGAACATATTGTAAGCAGCAACTTTATGCTAAGCTCTGAGTGAAGTACTGGAGATACAATGGTTGGTAAATAGGTGCAGTTTCTGCCTCACAGAATTTAAATTTCTTACATTCATTCATTTAGCAATTAAAAATTCTTTCTCCTTCCAACCCCTTCCACCATGGAATGCTGGGAAGCGTAATTTTCCCTATTATAGGCATCAGCTCCTATACTTCCTTTACTTGTGTGTTTTTCTGAAAATCATTTTAGATGCTACTTCCCATCTTTCTTTCAAATATACAGGTACATAGGATTTCCCTGGTGGTCCTATGGTTAAGGATCCACTTGCCAGTGCAGGGGACTTGAGTTTGATCCCTGATACAGGAAGATTCGCTGGAGAAAACCCAGAAGTCTCAGCACAGCCAACAAATGAAGATTACTAAACAGATATAGATACGTAGTTTCTTGCATGTCTGTAAAAATGCTTGTTGTTACCTTGACAACATGGATTACTTTAACTTTTCACATACATTTTATTTCTACCCACTTCAAGAAAACTACTTCTCCATTGAAACAAATCTGTGAGCCTCTTGCTCTTATTTCTTCCCCTTTAACCCTGCTGCTGCTGCTGCTGCTAAGTCGCTTCAGTCATTTCCGACTCTGCACGACCCCATAGATGGCAGCCCACCAGGCTCCCCTATCCCTGGGATTCTCCAGGCAAGAACACTGGAGTGGGTTGGAATTTCCTTTAATATGTCAGACTACAATTTCTAAATCTAGAAATGTGGTCTTTACACCCTTTTGGAATTCATCTAAATAGCTCTTCTCACTTCCCTAGCAATAACATATACTACTTAACTGTATTTGAGCTTCAGATCACTTTCTTTCCTTTTGGTGTGCCACTTCAAACATATTTTCAAACGTTTTAAGGGATCCAGTGAAGGATAGAAAGAGAAATGAAGATTTATGTGAAGTGAGCACATTTTGCTTGTCAGGCATTCTTGTGCTTTAAGTGGAATTAGGAATATTTAATGGAGAAGGCAATGGCACCCCACTCCAGTACTCTTGCCTGGAAAATCCCATGGATGGAGGAGCCTGGTGGGCTGCAGTCCATGGGGTCGCTAAGAGTCAGACACGACTGAGTGACTGAGCGACTTCACTTTTCACTTTCATGCATTGGAGAAGGAAATGGCAACCCACTCCAGTGTTCTTGCCTGGAGAATCCCAGGGATGGGGGAGCCTGGTGGGCTGCCGTCTATGGGGTCTCACAGAGTCGGACACGACTAAAGCGACTTAGCAGCAGCAGCAGCAGCAGAAATATTTAACATATGTGGTAGATACTTTGATTTCCAATTTTAAAGATGGGAAAAGTAAGCCCCATATTCTAGAATAATTTACAAAATTTATATGATTAATGGCAGAACTTACACTGAAGTTCCCTTTCTATAATAACATCCAAAGTTGTTGATCACACCTATCAGCAACACTTTTAAAAGATCATCACTCTGTATCCCTTGAAACCTTTTTATAATTTAGGCCCAGGGTCACCACACACTTCTCTTTTTTCCTTACCTGTCTGCTTCTCTGGCTTTCCTTTTCCTCATCCCTAACTGGATTCCGGAGAGCACCGCCCTGTGACCTTTTCCATCTCCCAGAGTGATCTCATGACTTTGAATCCCATCTATACTTTGGTTATTCTCAGTTTTTCACTTGGATGTTTAATAAACATCTCAAACTTAACATATTCAAAACTGAACTCCTGCCCTTTACTACAAAGCTTGCGCTATCTGCAGTCATTCCTTAAAAGTAAATGGCACCTCCCCCCTTCTAGTGGCGTAGGCCCAAAGTCCTAGAATCATCAAGGACTCTGTTCATACACTGCATCCAGGCAGTCAGAAAAGTCACCTTGGCTACGTATTCAAAATGCATTCAGAGACACTTCTCTCCACTTTGGCTGCTGCTGCTTTGACTGATGTCAGCTGCCTCCTGCATAGGCCTGCTGCCCCCCGAGTTTCCTGTCCGGTCAGTTCTCAACCCAGCGGTCTAAATATCCTGGCTAATGTATCAGATGATATCACTCCTCTCTTTGATATTTCCCCATGATTGCTCATCTCTTTCAGAGAAACAAAATCCTGACAAGATCTGGCCTGTTACCTCTCTGATTTCGTCTCTTACTTTTTGCCCCCTAATTTATTCTGTTCCAACTATACTGGTCGCATTGCTTTTCAGGGAACAGCATGGCACACTCCCCCAAAGGAGTTTTATTCTTGCTGTTTCCTCTCTCTGGAACGCTCTCTCTCAGATATCTACAAGGAAGCTCCTTTTTCTTTCTTTCTTTTTCTTTTTTTTTTTTTTTTGTGTGTGTATATGTGTGTGTATGAGGAAGGAAGTTTATTTCCTTCAGGTCTCTGCTCAGATATCACCTTCTCAGTAAGGCCTTCCCTGACATGCTATTTCAGATCATAACCTTCCCCTTCCTTGATACTTTTCATCCTGTTTCCCTTTCAGATTTTTTTTTCATAGCGTATATATTCATGTGGTGTTCTGTATATTTACTTGGTTATTTATTTGTTTATTTGTACCCCTCCATGAAAATGGAAACTTGATATGGACAGAGATATTTATTTGTCTGTTCACTGCTCTGTCCAAGCATGTAGAATAGTGGCTTACACAAGTAGGTTTTTTCAGTAAATATCTGCTGGATAAATGACTGATTCAGTCAATATTTGGATTATTCTCAGTCAAAGTGACGTAAATCTCTTTCATGTTTCCCAACCATCATGATTCACCCTGCAGAGATGTATTTTTGTAGTACCCATGATATATTTCTGAGATTTTAGCTGTCTAAATCTACCCAATAAACACTATAGTTTAACTTTAGTTCTACTCCACCATCTAACATTTGAAGACTTGTTTCACTTTCTCCTAAGATCCTGAACTTTAAAAGTAATCTTATTAGAATTACATGTTTACTTTTTATTCATTTTCTGAGATGTCTTAATCTGTTTTGTAAGGTTCTGCCCTACTTTGCATTCCTGAAAAGTTCAGTTCAGTCGCTCAGTGGTGTCCAACTCTTTGCAACCCCATGGACTGCAGCATGCTCGGCCTCCCTGTCTATCACCAACTCCCAAAGTTTACTCAAACTTGTGTCCACTGAGTCGGTGATGACATCCAACCATCTCATCCTCTCATTCCTGAATCCATCTCATTCCTGAAAAGGGAAACTATTTTTTTCCTAACCCAGGAACTTTCACAGCCGTTTCTATAGTGTTTTACACATTCTAGGTATTCAGTAAGACTTACCGTGAACAAAATTGAAAAAGTAGTCTGTATGTGGTCAAAAATCTCCAGCATCTTTATTTTTATGTACTATGCTCACCTAAAAGAGCTACCTTATGGATGTTTTTTATTCATATTCATTAATTTGTTCATCATTCAGTGAGAACTTACTGAGTTTTTATTATGTGCCATTTACTGTTCTGCCAGTAAGAATCTCTGCATAGTGAAGGAGATATATAATAAATAATTACATTAAATTTTAATAGCATAGAAAAATATACCTTTGCCAAAATTCTGAGATGTAAGATTAATATACAGTCAAACTTTAAACTAGCTTATGACCATTATAGAATAAACTTAGGATATAGTATACCTGAAATTTTATCCACTAAAATATAGCTGTTACTGTAGCAGTAGAATTATAGAATTTTAGGAGTCAAATTTTGTAGAGGACAGTAATTTCTCAGTGTTGTCATCTGATAAATTCTGCCTATAGTCAACTGTCTTGCACATTTGGAATACTAAACAGTGGTCTATGATGATCTGTGGTTTTATAGAAGCAGTCCTATAAACCGTGTGATAATATAGCAATATAATTGGCTTTCAAGATAACAGAATCTTCCCTGAATTTTTATCTGCATCTCAGCTTTTATTACATGCATACCAATTTCAGCATCTTCCTGGAGCACCATAGTAGGAGGATCTTTACAGATGAAAACATGCAGAGAATTTAAAATCTGAAGACACGTTTGATTTTTTGAAGAATTGGCAAGTTCTAGCAAACAAATTACGTTCTCTGCAAGTAACCAGTGATAGTAATATCTGCTCTCTTGGTACCCTTATCTTCAAAACAATGTTTCAAGGCTTTCCTTGGTTCATGAAGCCATTTTTACTATTTAAAGAGTGCTAGTACATCTTGTTTGAACAGAGTTTAGTAATATATAGTAAGACAATTGCAAAATGTTTTTTATGTCATACAGTTTTATCTTTGGTTCAGTTCAGTTCAGTTCAGTTGCTCAGTCGTGTCCGACTCTTTGCGACCCCATGAATTGCAGCAGGCCAGGCCTCCCTGTCCATCACCAACTCCTGGAGTTCACTCAGACTCACGTCCATCGAGTCAGTGATGCCATCCAGCTATCTCATCCTCTGTTGTCCCCTTCTCCTCCTGCCCCCAATCCCTCCCAGCATCAGAGTCTTTTCCAATGAGTCAACTCTTCACATGAGGTGGCCAAAGTACTGGAGTTTCAGCTTTAGCATCATTCTTGGGTTAAAGAACAATAAAAGTAGTTGACAGTTTTTCTACTGTAGTTAATGTCTGTCCTATCAAATACTGGTATTATTTCTGAAAACCTAGTGGAAAATTACAAACAAAACATATACTTTTGTTTCCTAAATCATTCATAGTCTTCACCACATGTATTCCATTGTCAGTGATAATTGCATGCTGATTTTCCATTCAGTAGTATATCTTCTATCAGCTTCACTTTTCTGTTAGCTATCTGCAACTGGAAAACTTTTCAAGAACAAGAAAAGCAGTGATTGGTTTCATTGCTAATTTACATATTGTCATACTTTAAAAGAACTTTCATATGTTTGTGTATATATGTACTAACTTGTCTATTGAACATAATATTAAAGTATACTTAATGATACTTCTAATAATATTAGCTTGTTTGTGAACAGTAAAAATAGTTTCAGTTCAGTTCAGTTTGGTTGCTCAGTCGTATCTGACTCTTTGCGACACCATGAATCGCAGCACACCAGGCCTGCCTGTGCATCACCAACTCCCAGAGTTTACTCAAACTCATGTCCATTGAGCCAGTGATGCCATCCAACTATCTCATCCTCTGTCGTCCCCTTTTCCTCCTGCCCCCAATCCCTCCCAGCATCAGAGTCTTTTCCAGTGAGTCAACTCTTCACATGAGGTGGCCATACTGGAGTTTCAGCTTTAGCATCAGTCCCTCCAAAGAAATCCCAGGGTTGATCTCCTTCAGAATGGACTGGTTGGATCTCCTTGCAGTCCAAGGGACTCTCAAGAGTCTTCTCCAACACCACAGTTCAAAAGTTCTTCGGCGCTCAGCCCTCTTCACAGTCCAACTCTCACATCCATACATGACTATTGGAAAACCATAGCCTTGACTAGACGGACCTTAGTCGGCAAAGTAATGTCTCTGCTTTTGAATATGCTGTCTAGGTTGCTTATAACTTTTCTTCCAAGGAGTAAGCGTCTTTTAATTTCATGGCTGCAGTCAGCAGAGGAAGAGTAAAGATTTCCCTTTTTAAGTGAAGTCGCTTAGTTGTTTCTGACTCTTTCAGACCCCATGGACTATAGCCCACCAGGCTCCTCTATCCATGGGATTTTCCAGGCAAGAATA
Organism: Ovis aries; assembly: GCF_016772045.2. NCBI lineage: Eukaryota > Metazoa > Chordata > Mammalia > Artiodactyla > Bovidae > Ovis > Ovis aries. The sequence goes on along the minus strand of NC_056068.1, from coordinate 4,829,823 downwards.
CTGGAGTGGATAGCCATTTCCTTCTCCAAGGGGTCTTCTTGACCCAGGGATCGAACCCAGGTCTCCCGCATTGAGGGCAGACTCTTTACCACCTAAGCCACCAGGGAATCCCTTTTTAAAGGTAAGGGGAGGTCTATTCTATTTCTTTTTAATTTAATTTGTTTATTTGGCTGTGCTGGGTCTTCACTGCGATGCACAGAAGCTTTCATTCTTCATGAAGCATGCAGGATCTTTAGTTGTGGCATGCAAACTCTTAGTTGTGGCATGTGAGATATAGTTCCCTGACTGAACCAGAGCCCCTGTGTGTACAGAGTCTTAGCCATTGACATCAGGGAGTCCTTGGTCTGCGTGTTGCTCAGTCACTCAGTCGTGTCTGACTCATTGTGACCCATGGAAGCAGCACACCAGACTTCCCTGACCTTCACCATCTTTGAGAGTGCTCCAACTCATGTCCATCGAGTTGGTGATACCATCCAACCATCTCGTCCTCTCTTGCCCCCTTCTCCTCCTGCCTTCAGTCTTTCCCATCATCAGGGTCTTTTTCAATGAGTTGGTTCTGTGCATCAGGCCAAAGTATTGGTGCTTCACTGATTTCCTTTAGGATGGACTAGTTTGATCTCCTTGCAGTCCAAGAGTGTTCTCCAACACCACAGTTCAAAAGCATCAGTTCTTTGGCACTCAGCCTTCTTTATGGTCCAACTCTCACATCCACACTTGACTACTGGAAAAACCATATTTTTGACTAGACTGACCTTTGTTGACAAAGAGTGTCTCTGCTTTTTAATATGTTACCTAGGTTTGTCACAGCTTTTTTACCAAGGAGCAAGCGTCTTGTAATTTCATGACTGCAATCACCATCTGCAGTGACTTTGGAGCCCAAGAAGATAGCTTGTCACTGTTTCCATTGTTCCCCCATCTATTTGCCATGAAAATATAGAACTGGATGCCATGATTTTAGTGTTTTGAATGCTGAGTTTTAAGCCAGCTTTTTCACTTTCCTCTTTAAACTGCATCAAGAGGCTCTTTAGTTCCTTTTCACTTTCTGCCATAAGGGTGGTGTTGTCTGCATATCTGAGGTTGTTGATGTTTCTCCCAGCAGTCTTGATTCTAGCTTATGTTTCATCCATCCCAGTGCTTCTCATGATGTACTCTGCACAGAAGTTAAATAAGCAGGGTGACAATATACAGCCTTGACATACTCCTTTCCTGATTTGGAACCAGTCTGTTGTTCCATGTCCAGTTCTAACTGTTGCTTCCTGACCTGCATACGGATTTCTCAAGAGGCAGGTCAAGTGGTCCCATCTCTTTAAAGTTTTCCACAGTTTGTTGTGATCCACACAGTCAAGGGCTTTAGCATAGTCAATGAAGCAGAAGGAAATGTTTTTCTGGAATTCTCTTGCTTTTTCTGTGATCCAACGGATGTTGGCAATTTGATCTCTGGTTCATCTTCCTTTTCTAAATCCAGTTTGAACATCTGAGAGCTCTCGGTTCACATACTGTTTAAGCCTGGCTTGGAGAAATGCGAAATGAGCTAGCTGACTTGCTAGCGTGTGAAATGAGTGCAGTTGTTTGAACATTCTTTGGCATTGCCTTTCTTTGGGATTGGAATGGAAACTGACCTTTTCCAGTCTTGTAGCCATTACTGAGTTTTCCAAATTTGCTGGTGTAATGACTTTAGCACTTTAACAATATCATCTTTTAGGATTTGAAATAACTCAGCTGTAATTCCTTCAGCTCCACCAACTTTGTTCTTAGTGATACTTCCTAAGACCCGCCTGACTGTACTCCAAGATGTCTGGGTCTGGGTGGGTGATCAGACCCTTGTGGTTATCTGGGTCATTAAGATCTGTTTTGTACAGTTCTTCCGTGTATTCTTGCCACCTCTTCTTAATCTCTTCTGCTTCTGTTTAGTCCTTGCTGTTTTTGTCCTTTATTGTGCCCATCTTTGCATGAAATGTTCTCTTGGTATCTCTAATTTTCTTGAAGAGATCTCTGGTCTTTCCCATTCTATTGTTTTCCTCTATTGCTTTGCATTGTTCACTTAGGAAGGCTTTATTATCTCTCCTTGCTATTGTTTGGAACCATTCAGATGGCTGTATCTTTCTTTTCTCCTTTACCTTTCATTTCTCTTCTTTTGACAGCTATTTGTAAGGCCTCCTCAGGCAACCATTTTGCCTTTGTGCATTTCTTTTTCTTGGGGATATTTTTGATCACCGCCTTCTATACGTTACAAACCTACATCCGTAGTTCTTTAGATACTCTGTCTACCAGATCTAATCCCTTGAATCTGTTTGTCCACTGTATTGTATTGTACATATTGTATATACAATATATGTATATATACAGTATACATATTTTATATGTATTGTATAAGGCATTTGATTTAGGTTATATCTGAATGGCCTAGTGATTTTTCCTACTTTCTTCAGTTTAAGTCTGATGGCAATAAGGAGTTCATGATCTCAGCCACAGTCAGATCCTGGTCTTGTTTTTGCTGACTGTATACAGTTTTTCTATCTTTGGCTGCAAAGAATATAATCAATCTCATTTCAGTAATCACCATCTGGTGATGTCCATTTGAAGAATCATCTGTTTTGCTGTTAGAAGAGGGTGTTTTCTATGACCAGTGCATTCTATTGGCAAAACTCTGGTAGCCTTTGCTCTTCTCAGTTTTGTACTCCAAGGTCAAACTTGCCTGTTACCCCAGATACATCTTGACTTTGTAGTTTTGCATTCCAGTCTCCTGTGATGAAAAGGACATCATATTTTGGTGTTAGTTCTAGAAGGTCTTGTAGGTCATCTTAGGTCATTCAACTTGTAGGTCATTCAACTTCAGCTTCTTCGGCATTAGTGATTAGGACATTGGATTACTGTGATGTTGAATCATTTGACTCGGAATGAATGGAGATCATTCTGTTGTTTTTGAGACTACACCCAAGTACTGCATTTAGGACTCTTTTGTTGACTATGAGGGCTACTCCATTTCCTCTAAGGGATTCTTAGAAGTAGGTATAAAGGTCGCCTGAATTAAATTCACCCATTCTGATCCATTTTATTTCACTTATTCCTAAAATGTCAATATTCACTCTTGCCATCTCCTGTTTGACCACTTCCAGTTTACCTTGATTCATGGACCTAACATTCTAGATTCCCATGCAGTGTTTGTTCTTTACAGCATTGGACTTTACTTTCACCACAGACACATCCTCAACTGGGATGTTGTTTCCAGTCTGGCTCGGCCTCTTCATTCCTTCTGAAGCTATTTGTCTGCTCTTCTCCAGTAGCATATTGGGCATACTGATTTGTGGAGTTCATCTTTCAGTGTCATATCTTTTCACCTTTTCATACTGTTCATGGGGTTCTCAAGGCAAGAATACTGAAGTGGTCCCTTCTCCAGTGGACCACGACTTGTCAGAACTTTACTCCATGTCCCATCCATTTTGGGTGGTGCTACATGTCATGGCTCATAGTTTCATTGAGTTAGACCAGGCTGTGATCCATGTGATCAGTTTGGTTAGTTTCCTATGATTGTGTTTTTCATTCTGTCTACTCTCTGATGGACCATGTCTATTAACTCAATGAAGTCTAAAAAGCTAGTGGTATCATTTCATTCAAGATGACTATAGAGATTAGTTTCATTTACATGTTTATGCACCTTGAATTTTTTTTTAAGTCACATATACATGAGAGGGATCATTAGTAGAACCCAGTTAGAAAGCAATTCAGATTTTCAAAATTAGACTGGTTAACTTTATAGAGTTAGAAGTAAGCCTCTAGATGCCTATCATGCAATTCTTTTTGCTGCTGTTGTTTATTCACTAACTGTGTCTATGGAGAAGGCAATGGCACCCCACTCCAGTACTCTTGCCTGGAAAATCCTGTGGATGGAGGAGCCTGGTGGGCTGCAGTCCATGGGGTCGCTAAGAGTCAGACACGACTGAGCGACTTCACTTTCACCTTTCACTTTCATGCACTGGAGAAGGAAATGGCAACCCACTCCAGTGTTCTTGCCTGGAGAATCCCAGGGACGGGGGAGCCTGGTGGGCTGCCATCAATGGGGCTGCACAGAGTCGGACATGACTGAAGTGACTTAGCAGTGTCTAAGTCTTTTGTGACCCCATGAACTGTAGCACTCAAGGCTCCTCTGTACATGGGATTTCCCAGGTAAGAATAATGGAGGGAGTTGCGTTTTCCTTCTGCAGGAAATCTACTGGACCCAGGGATCGAACCTGCGTCTACTGCACTAGCAGGCGGGTTTTTTATGACCGCCACCAGGGAAGCCCCATTATGCTCTTAGCAAATTCATGTTTGAAAGTACTTTGTCCCTGAATCTTTATCCATTACCAAACTACATGGCCAGATATTGTTTTTCTAAAAGTTTTATTGTAGCTAAGTTCTTTTTTTTTTAGTTGAAATATAGATGGCATACAATATAATGTTATTTTCATGTATTATATGTTTGTATACATAATGAAACTACCATGATAAGTCTAGTAATCCTCTATCCCCATCCAAAATGGTTACAGTATTATTGACCATATATTCCATATGGTGTATATTATAGAGAAGTCACTTATTTATTTTATAACTGGTGGGTGGTACCACTTAATTCCATTCACTTGTTTTATACACTACCTCATCCCTGCCCTTCTGACAATCACCTACTTGTTCTCTGTATCTATGGCTCTATTTTGTTTGGATTTGTTTTACTTTTTAAATTCTACATCTGAGAAAATGTGGTATTTATATTTCTTAATCTGACATGTTTAATTTGCAGAATGCCTTCTAAATCCATCCATGTTGCAAATAGCAAAATTTCATTTTTAATGAAATACCACATCTTCTTTTCCCATTCATCTCTTGATGGACTTAGGTTGCTTCCATATTGTAAATATTCCTGTAGTGAACATTAGAGTACAAATATCTCTGTGAATTAGCATTTTGTTCCCTTTGAATAAATACCTAGAAGTAAAATTGCTGGATCATATGGCAGTTCTGGTGCTACTTGGTGGCTCAGATGGTAAAGAATCTGCCTGCAATTTGATTCCTGAGTTGAGATGATCCCCCAGAGAAGGGAATGGCTACCCAGTCCAGTATTCTTGCCTGGAGAATTCCATGAACAGAGGATTCAGGCGGGTCACAGGCCATGTCAGACATGACTGACCAACTAACATTTTCACTTTTTCACGTGGCAGTTCTATTTGTACTTTTCTGAGGAATCTTCACACTGTTTCCATATGTTTCTATAATGGCTGCATCAATTTATAATCCCACCCACAGTGCACGAGTGCTCCCATTTTTTCCATTCCTCATCACCAGTCAGTATCTCTTTAATGAGGCTCTTCTGACAGGTGTGCAGTAGTCTCTTACTGTAGTTTTTTGATTTTCATTTCCCTGATTAGAAATGTTGAGCATCTTTTCATATGTCCACTTGCCATCTCTGTATCTTGTTTGGGAAAATGTCTATTCAGGTTCTCTAAAACAATTTTTCTGTGTGGGGTTGTATGAGTCCTTTGTATATTTTGGACATTAATCCCTTATCAGATGTATCATTTGCAAATATTTTCTTTCCTTTCTGTAGGCTGCCTTTTGGTTTTGCTGATACTTTGCTTCACTGTGCAGAAGCTTTTTAGCTTGATATAGTCTCATTTATTTAGTTTTGTTTTCCCTGCCCTGAGGAGAAAGACCCAGAAAATACTGCTAACACTAATATCAATGAGCATACTGCCTATGTATTATTCTATGTTTTGTGATTTCAGGCTTTGTATTTAAGTTATTAATCCATTTTTAGTTTATATTTGTATATGGTATGAGAAAGTAGTCTGGTTTGACTCTTGAATGTAGCTGTCTGTTTACTGAAGAGGCTGTCTTTTCTCAATCATTTATTTCGGCATAGATTAATTGTCCATGTAAGTGTGAGTTTTTGGATTTTTCTATTCTGTTCTATTTCTGGGTTTTCTATTCTGTTCCATTTGAATTATGTGTCTGGTTTCTATTAGTACCATGCTGTTTTGATTACTGTAGCTTTGTAGTGTAGTTTTAAATTAGGGAGTGTCATTCCAGCTTTCTCAAGCTTGATTTGAGTACTCAGGATCTTTTATGTTGCCATACATATTTTAGAATTTTTTGTTCTAGTTCTATTAAAAAAAAATGCCATGGGGATTTTGATAAGGATTGCATTGAATATGAAGATTGCCTTGGGTTTTGTCATCATTTTAATAATATTAACTCTTCCAATCTATGAGAACAATATTTGTTTCCATTTGTTTCTGTTGTCTTTAGTTTCATTCATCAGTGTCTTAGTTTTCCAAGTACAAGTCTTTTACCTCCTTAGATTTATTCCTAGTCATTTTATTCTTTTTTATGTAATTTTAAGTGGGATTGTTTTCTTAATTTCTCTTTCTGATACTTTATATAAGTGCATAGAAACACAATAGATGCCTGCATATTAATTTTGTGTCCTGCAACTTTACTGAATTCATTGGTAACTTCTAGCAATGTTTTGGTGTTGTTATTGGGTGTTAATAACATATTCTATATATAGTATCATGACATCTGCAAACAGTGACAGTTTCCCTTCTTTTCCAACTTGGATTCCTTTTATTTCTCTTTCTTGTCTGATTGCTGTGCGTAGCACTTCCAATACTATATTGAATAAAAGAGAATGGGCATTGCCGTCTTACCCCAGATCTTAGAGAAAATGCTTTCAAATCTTCACCATTGACTATGATGTTAACTGTGGGCTTGTCATATATGGCCTTTAATATGTTGAGGTATTTTCTCTTTGCCCACTTTGTTGAGAGTTTTTATCATGTTGAATTTTGTCAGAAGATTTTTCTTAGTTTACTGATATTGTCATATGGTTTTTTGTTGTAATTTGTTAATGTGGTGTACCACATTGATTTATTTGCAGATGCTGAAAAACCCTTGCATCCTGGGATAAATCCCATTTGATCATACTGTATGACCCTTCTAATGTATTGTTGGATTTGGTTTCCTCAGATTTCATTAGTGATATTAACCTATAATTTTCTTTTTTCTTTTTTTTTTGTGGTATCTTTGTCTGATTTTTTGTATCAGGGTGATGCTGGCCTTATGATGTGTTCAGAAGTGTTCCTTCCTCTACAATTTTTTGGAATAGTTTGAGAAAGATAGGTGTTAACTCTTCTTGACGTGGTTGGTAAAATTCACCTGTGAAAACTTCTGGTTCTGGAGTTTTGTTTTCGTAGATTTTTTTTTTTTTTTTTTTACTGATTCCATTTCATTTACTGGAAATTGGTCTGTTTATATTTTCTGTTTTTCCTGGTTCAATCTTGGGGGGTTACAGAGTACAGGAATTTGTGCATTTCTTCTAGGTTGTTCATTTTATTGGCATAAAATTGTTTCTAGTAACCTCTTATGATCCTTTGTATTTCTGTGGTGTCAGGTGTAACTTTTCTATTTTTGTTTTTTATTTTATTGATTATACACTCTCTTTTTTCTTGATACTTCTGGCTAATTTATCAATTTATCTTTTCCAAGAACCATCTGTTTCGTTAATCTTTTCTATTGTTTTCTTTTAAGTCTCATTTTGTGTATTTCTGCTCTAATCTTAGTGATGTCTTTTCTTCTACTAACTTTAGATTTCTGTTTTCCTTTAGGTAGTTCCTTCAGGTGTGGCATTAGATTGTTTATTTGAGATTTTCTTGTTTCCTGCAGTAGGCTAGTATTGCTATAAACTTGTCTGTCTTAGAACTACTTTAGCTGTGTTTAATAGATTTTGGATTTCTGTTTTTATTTGCCTCTCAGTTCAGTTCAGTCACACAGTCTGAATCTTAGTGACCCCATGGACTGCTGCACGCCAGATTTCCCTGTTTATCACCAACTCCTGGAGCTTGCTCAAATTAATGTCCATTGAGTTGGTGGTGCTGTCTGTTGGTGGATATAGGAGATTTTACTTCTTTTGTCTGTTAACATTCCTGTTAGCTTTATAAGTGATGGATGCACTGCCTTTATTCCATGTTTGCCTTTAACAAAGAGATTTTTCCTTTCGTAATTTTATGTTTCCAGTTGTGTTTTCTCTTTAGAGAAGTCCCTTTAATATTTATTGTAACACTGAGTTAGTGGTGCATGAACTATTTTAGCTTTTGCTTTTCCATAAAACTCTATCTGTCCTTGTAATGAATGATTACTTTGTCAGATAGAGTATTCTTGATTGTAGGTTTTATTCTTTCATCAGTTTGAATACATCATGCTAAGCTCTTTTGGCTTGCAAAGTTACTGCTGAAAAATTAACAAATAGACTTATGGGGGTTCTTTTTGTATAACTAACTGCTTTTCTCTTGCTGCTTTTAAAATTCTCTCCTTATCTTCATTTTTGCCATTTTGCATTAATTTTTAGTATGGCTATCTTTCAGTTCAGTTCAGTTCAATTCAGTCGCTCAGTCGTGTCCGACTTTTTGCGACCCCATGAATCGGAGCACTCCAGGCCTCCCTGTCCGTTACCATCTCCTGGAGTTCACTCAGACTCACGTCCATCGAGTCCGTGATGCCATCCAGCCATCTCATCCTCGGTTGTCCCCTTCTCTTCCTGCCCCCAATCCCTCCCAGCATCAGAGTCTTTTCCAATGAGTCAACTCTTCACATGAGGTGTCCAAAGTACTGGAGCTTCAGCTTTAGCATCATTCCTTCCAAAGAAATCCCAGGTTGATCTCCCTCAGAATGGACTGGTTGGATCTCCTTGCAGTCCAAGGGACTCTCAAGAGTCTTCTCCAACACCACACTTAAGAAGCATCAATTCTTTGGCACTCAGCCTTCTTCACAGTCCAACTCTCACATCCGTACATGACCACAGGAAAAACCATAGCCTTGACTAGACGGACCTTAGTCAACAAAGTAATGTCTCTGCTTTTGAATATGCTGTCTAGGTTGCTCATAACTTTTCTTCCAAGGAGTAAGCATCTTTTAATTTCATGGCTGCAGTCACCATCTGCAGTGATTTTGGAGCCCCAAAAAATAAAGTCTGACACTGTTTCCACTGTTTCCCCATCTATTTCCCATGAAGTGATGGGACCGGATGCCATGATCTTCGTTTTCTGAATGTTGAGCTTTAAGCCAACTTTTTCACTCTCCTCTTTCACTTTCATCAAGAGGCTTTTTAGCTCTTCTTCGCTTTCTGCCATAAGGGTGGTGTCATTTGCATATCTGAGGCTATCTTTGGGCTCATCTTATTTTTGATTCTGTCCTTCCTGGATATGGGTGCTTTTTTCCTTTGCCATGTTAGTGGAGTTTTCAGCTATTATTTTTTCAAATAAGTTCTCTGCCTCTTTCTCTCTTTTCTACTCCTGGAACCCCTGTAATATGAAAGCTTGTATACTTGATGTTGTCTCGGAGGTGTCTTAAGTTATTCTCATTTGGTTAATTCCTTCTTTTCTGTTCAGATGGTTTGATTTCCATTACTCTGTCTCACAGTTCACTGTTCTGTTTCTGTGTATCAATTTATCTTTTGTTGACTCCTTTTAACTCATTTTTATTTTACTCATTGTATTCTTATGCTGTTTGATTCCCTTTTATATTTTCCAACTCTTTGTTAAACTTCTGTGTTCTTCCAGTCTTCTACATTTTTTGAGCATCTTTGTGATTGGTACATTGAATCCTTTCCGAAATTGCTTATTGATACATCCTTTGAGGTTTCGCCCTGTTCCTTCATCTGGAACATGTTCTTCTGTGTCCTCATTCTACCTGATTCTCTGTGCTTATTTCTGTGTATTAGGTATGCTGGTTACATTTCCTGATCTTGTAGACATGGCCTTATAAAGGAGATGTTCTGTGGGGCCTAGTAACAGATACCTCTCTGGTCTTCAGAGTTAGATGCTCTAGGGTGCCCCATGTATGGGCTGCCGGGTCCTTCACTGTGTCAGGACCAGTTACTGTGGACATGCTGGTGTGCAGGAGTGGCTCTGGCCTGGTTGGCTGCCAGGTCCTATCTCAGACTGTAGTTGCCTAGTTGGTGGTGGCCATAAATGGACCTTGCACAGGTGACTGCACTAGCCAGTGGGTCCTAGAACTGGTGCCAGCCACCAATGGCATGTAGTTCAGTTCAGTTCAGTTGCTCAGTCATGTCTGACTGTTTGCAACCCCCTGGACTGCAGCACGCCAAGCCTCGCTGTCCATCACCAACTCCCAGAGTCTACCCAAACTCATGTCCATCTAGTTGGTGATGCCATCCAACCATCTCAAATCCCCTTCTACTCCTGCCTTCAATCTTTCCCAGCATCAGGGTCTTTTCCAATGAGTCTGTTCTTCGCATTAGGTGGCCAAAGTATTGGAGTTTGAGCTTCAGCATCAGTCCTTCCAATGAATATTCAGACTGATTTCCTTTAGGATGGACTGGTTGGATCTCCTTGCAGTCCAAGGGACTCTCAAGAGTCTTCCCCAATACCACAATTCAAAAGCATCAATTCTTCAGTGCTCAGCTTTCTTTATAGTCCAACTCTCACATCCATAGATGACTACTGCATAAACCATAGCTTTGACTAGACAGACATTTGTCATCTAAGTTATGTCTCTGCTTTTTAATATGCTGTCTAGGTTGGTCATAGGTTTTCTTCCAAGGAACAAGCATCTTTTAATTTCATGGCTGCAGTCACCATCTGCAGTGATTTTGGAGCCCCAAAATATATAAAGTCTGTCACTGTTTTCATTGCCATTTATTTGCCAAGATGGCATGTAACCTTGTAGCAATAATGGGTGGGATAGAGTTCTCCAATATGGAGCCTCCCAGCAGTGTTCCATGGTAGAAAGTTTAGTTCAGTTCAGTTCAGTCGCTCAGTCATGTCTGACTCTTTGTGACCCTATGGACTGCAGCACACCAGGCCTCCCTGTCCATCACCAACTCCTGGAGTTTACTCAGACTCATGTCTATTGAGTTGGTGATGCCATCCAACCATCTCTTCCTCTGTTGTCCCCTTCCCCTGCCTTCCATCTTTCTGAGCATCAGGATCTTTTCCAGTGAATCAGTTCTTTGTATCAGGTGGGCAAAGTATTGGAGTTTCAGCTTGAGCATCAGTCCTTCCAGTGAATATTCAGGACTGATTTCCTTTAGGATGGATTGGTTGGATTATTCTATTATCTGGAGGATTTTCCACTAGAATAAATGTGGATGTTCAGGTTGTATATTTATTTTTGTCACAATTTTTCCACTTATTTTTTCATAATGTTCATGTTATGTACTCTTTTATTTGTTTATCTTTAATTGATGGATAATTGCTTTACAATATTGTGTTGGTTTCTACTATACATCAGCATCAATCAGCCACAGGTATACGTGTGTCCCCTCCCTCTTGAACCTCCATCCCACCTCCCACCCCTTCCCACAGCTCTAGGTAGAAGAGCATAACAGGCTCTAGGTTCATCCACCTCATTAGAGCTGACTCAAATTTATTCCTTTTTGTGACTAATATTCTGTTGTGTATATGTACCGCAGCTTCTTTATCCATTTATATGTTGACAGACATCTAGGTTGCTTCCATGACCTAGCTAGTGTAAATAGTGCTTCAGTAAACATTGGGGTACATATGTGTGTTTTAATTTTGGTTTCCTCAAGGTATACGCCTAGTAATAGGATTACTGGGTCGTATGGTAGTTTCGTTCCTAGTTTTCTAAGGAATCTCCTTACTGTCTTCCATAGTGGCTGTATCAGGTTGCATTCCCCACCAAGGTTAATCCTTTGTCAGTTGTTTCCTTTGCTATTATTTTCTCCCATTCTGAGGGTTGTCTTTTCACCTTGCTTATAGTTTCCTTTGCTGTGCAAAACTTTTCATTAGATTCCTTTTTTTTTTTTTTTTTTTTTTTGGAATTTCCATTATTCTAGGAGATGGGTCATAGAGGATCTTGTAATTTATGTCAGATAGAGTTCTGCCTATATTTTCCTCGAAAAGTTTTATAATTTCTGGTCTTATATTTAGCTTAGGTTTATCTTTGTGTGTGGTGATAGGAAGTGTTCTACCTTCATTCTTTTACACATAGCTATGCAGTTCTCCCAGGACCACTTACTGAAGAGACTATCTTTTCTCCATTGTATATACTTGCCTCCTTTGTCAAAGATAAGTTGCCTATAGGTGCTTGGGTTTATCTTTGGGCCTTGTATCTTGTTCCATTGATCAGAATTTTTGTTTTTGTGCCAGAAATGTATATGGTTATTATTTTTATATCCATTCATCCAGTCTGTCTTTTGGTTGGAGCATTTTATACATTGTATTTAAAATAATTATTGATATATATATATATATATATATGTTCCTATTGATATTTTTTTTAATTGTTTGGGGTTTGTTTTTAAAAATAGTTTCCTTCTTTTTTGTTCCTGCCTATAGAAGTCCCTTTAACATTTCTTGAAATCTGATTTAGTGGTGCTAAATTGTCTTAACTTTTACTTGTCTGTAAAGCTTTTGATTTCTTCATCAGTTTTGAATGAGATCCTTGCCAAGTAGAGTAATCCTGGTTGTAGATTTCTCCCTTTCAGTACTTTAAATTTATGTCCTGCCATTCCCTTCTAACCTGCAGAGATCCTGCTGAAAGATTTCAGTTGTTAATTGTATGGAGTTTCCCTCGTATGTTAACTTGTTGCTTCTTCCTTGCTGCTTTTAATATTCTTCCTTTGTGTTTAACCTTGATTAGTTTGATTAGTGTGTATCTCAGCGTGTTTCTCCTTGGGGTTATTCTGTGTGGGATACTCTGTGCTTCTTGGACTTGATTGACTATTTCATTTTCCATATTGGGGAAGTTTTCATCTATAATTTCTTCAAAAATTTTCTCTGACCCTTTCTTTTTCTCTTCTTCTGAGACCCCTGTAATTCACACATTGGTACATTTAATATCGTCCCAGAGGTCTCTAGGACTGTCCTCAATTATTTTCATTGTTTTTCCTTTATTCTGCTCTTCAGCAATTATTTCCACCATTTTGTCTTCCAGCTCATGTATCCATTTTTCTGCCTCAGTTATTCTACTATTGATTCCTTCCAGAGTGTTTTTAATTTCAGTAATTATGTTATTCACTTCTGTTTGTTTATTCTTTATTTCTTCTAGGTCCTTGCTAAATGTGTTAATTGATTCTTGCATTTTCTCCATTCTGTTTTCAAGAGTTTGGATCACCTTTACTATCATTACTCTGAATTCTTTTTCCGATAACTTGCCCATTTCCTCTTTGTTTGTTTGGGCTTGAGAGTTTCTCCCTTGTTCCTTCATCTGTGCACCGTTTCTCTTTTCATTTTTTTCTGACTTACTGGTTTGAGGTCTTCTCTTCACAGGCATTAGGGCCATATTCCTTCTTCCTTTTGTTTTCTGCCCTCTGTGGGTAAAGTTGGTCTAGTCATTTTTGTAGGCTTCATGTTGGGTGTGACTTGTGCCTGCATTCTGGTTGGAGGAGGTGAGTTTTGTTTTTTTTTCCCCCTCTGATGAACAGGGTTGTGTGAGGTGGTATGTTTTGGAGTGTCTGTGGAAATCCTGTCTGCTGATAAGTGGGTTTGTGTTTTTATCTTGCTTGTTGTTTGAGTGAGGCGTTCTACGCTGGGTGCTACTGGCAGTCCAGTGATGCTGGTCTTATATACGGATGGAGCCCTTCCTGGGAGTTCTCACTAGTACTCCCTGGGCTCAGGAGTTCTCCAGCAGCCGAGGGTCCTGGACTGAGTGCTTCCACTCCAAAGGCTCAGGCCTAATCTCTGGCCAGGTGACTGAGATTCTACAAGTCATTTGCTGTGGCATTAATTTCTATTAATAGCATATAGAACACTATATATAAATGTAAAATGTATATGAAAATTTCTTGTGTTAAAATGGTAGAATTATGGAAGAAATCTTTGGTATTTGACAAGGTCCTGAAGAAGTTGAGGGAATTGCCCTGCAGATAAGATATCAACTAGAAGAAAGTTTCAGGCCGAGGAAACAGCAAGTACCCTGAGGCAAAAGATTATTTTGAGAAAGAGAAGCCAGTGTGACTGAAGGCTGGTAAATAAGGAAAAGGTGGTCAGAAAAGTAAAAAGTTAGAATGATATGGTTGGCAGAAAGACGTTGGACTTGGGGTAGGGACAGACAATGAGGACCTTGTATGCTGTTTTAAAGGCATTAACTTGTGTGAGTGAGATACGTGTGATAAATATTATGTTTGTTATTATGTTACTAATGTGACAGTTGCTATTATTAAAGCACCATCATTTTACTCACGGAATTCTTTTGCTCAGCCTAAACCCTAAACTTTTCTTATATTTACAATATGTAGCTGTTTATAAGCTCATTTATTCCCTAAATAATTTTAAAATAAATCATTAAATAATATTCAAAGTTACCAATGAAACGTTTTGGCAAAATTTGTCAAATTGCATACAACAAAATCCAGCTAAGGTGCCATTACGCATCCAGGCATTGCACTCTAAATAAGGCAGAGATAGGTTGAAAGCAAAATAATAGAAAAAGAGATGCCATGATTGTGTAGCTATATTAATATCAGGGAAAGCAAGTTTCAAAGCATAGAATATAACAAGAGATAATGAAGGTTATTTTATAATGATAAAGTTATCAAGTCATCAGAAGAATATAGCAATACTAAACTGTTAAACATCTAAAAGCAGAGTTTAAACATATATGATGTATCTCTCAACAGTTGCCAGAATACTAGACAGAAAAGCAGTAGCAATATAGAAAACTTAAACAGCTTTATTAAATAACTTAATTATAAAATCACTTGATTACATTCTACAACAGTATAGTACACATCTTTTCAAGTGCACACAGAATTATACTAAGGTAGATAGATCAAACTTGTCTCAAATAATCTATAAGTATTTATAATTGTTAGAAATTAATAGCAAGAAGATTTTAAGAAACAAAATACTTGGAAGTTAAACATCTACTTTTTATAAAATATCTACTTTTAAATAAAATATGGGAGTAGAACTATGGATGGAGGTTCATGACACTGTACAGGAGGCAGTGATCAAGACCAATCCCCAAAAAAAGAAATGCAAAAAGGCAAAATGGTTGACTGTGCCCTCCAAGAGCCTGTTTCCCAGTCCAGTGTAAATCAAATCCCTTACAATTATATAGTGGAAGTGAGAAATACATTTAAGAGACTATATCTGATAGACAGAGTGCCTGATGAACTGTCAATGGAGGTTCGTGACATTGTACAGGAAACAGGGATCAAGACCATCCCGAAGAAAAAGAAATGCAAAAAAGCAAAATGGCTGTCTGAGGAGGCCTTACAAATAGCTATGAAAAGAAGAGAAATGAAAAGCAAGAGAGAAAAGGAAAGATATACCCATTTGAATCCAGAGTTCCAAAGAATAGCAAGGAGAGATAAGAAAGGCTTCCTCAGCAATCAATGCAAAGAAATAGAGGAAAACAATAGACTGGGAAAGACTAGAGATCTCTTCAAGAAAATTAGAGATACCAAGGAAACATTTCATGCAAAGAGATGGGCACAATAAAGGACAGAAATGGACCTAACAGAAGCAGAAGATATTAAAAAGAGATGACAAAATACACAGAAGAACTATCCGAAAAAGATCTTCATAACCAAGATAACCATGATGGTGTGATCATTCACCTAGAGCCAGACATCCTGGAATGTGAAGTCAAGTGGGCCTTAGGAAGCATCACTATAAACAAAGCTAGAGGAGGTGATGGAATTCCAGTTGAGCTATTTCAAATTCTAAAAGATGATGCTGTAAAAGTGCTGCACTCAATACGCCTACAAATCTGGAAAACTCAGCAGTGGCCACAGGAATGGAAAAGGTCAGTTTTCATTACAATCCCAAAGAAAGGCAATGGCAAAGAATGTTCAAACTATGGCACAATAGCACTCATCTCACACAGTAGCAAAGTAATGCTCCAAATTCTCCAAGCCAGGCTTCAGCAATATGTAAACCATGAACTTCCAGATGTTCAATCTGGATTTAGAAAAGGCAAAGGAACCAGAGATCAAATTACCAACATCCGCTGGATCATAGAAAAATCAGGAGTTCTAGAAAAAGATCTACTTTCGCTTTATTGACTATGCCAAAGCCTTTGACAACAAACTGTGGAAAATTCTGAGAGAGATGGGAATACCAGACCACCTGACCTGCCTCTCGAGAAATCTGTATGCAGGTCAAGAAGCAAGTTAGAACTGAACATGGAACAACAGACTGGTTCCAAATTGGGAAAGGGGTACGTCCATGCTGTCATTCTGCTTATTTAACTGATATGCAGACTACATCAGGAGAAACGGGCTGGATGAAGCACAAGCTGGAATCAAGATTACTGGGAGGATTATCAATAACCTCACATGGCCAGATGACATGATCTTTATGGCAAAAAGCAAGGAAGAACTAAAGAGCTTCTTCATGAAAGTGGAAGAGGAGAATGAAACAGTTGGCTTAAAACTCAGCATTCAGGAAACTAGTATCATGGCATCTGGTCCCATCACTTCATTGCAACTTGATTGGGAAACAATAGAAACAGTGAGACTTTATTTTCTTGGGCTCCAAAATCACTGCAGATGGTGAGTGCAGCCATGAAATTAAAAGATGCTTACTCCTTGGAAGAAAAGCTATGACCAACCTAGACAGCATATTAAACAGCAGAGACATTTGCCAACAAAAGTCTGTCTAGTCAAAGCTATGGTTTTTCCAGTAGTCATGTATGGATGAGAGAGTTGAACTATAAAGAAAGCTGAGCACAGAAGAATTGATGCTTTTGAAGTGTGGTGTTGGAGAAGACTCTTGAGAGTCCCTTGGACTGCAAGGAGATCCAATCAGTCCATCCTAAAGGAAATCACTCCTGAGTATTCCTTGGAAGGACTGATGCTGAAGCTGAAATTCCAATACTTTGGCCGCTTGATGCAAAGAATCAACTCATTTGAAAAGACCCTGATGCTGGAAAAATTGAGGGCAGGAGGAGAAGGGAATGACAAAGGAGAAGGGAATGACAAAGGATGCCATCATGTCGTGGCATCACTGACACGATGGGCATAAGTTTGAGTAGGCTCTGGGATTTGATGACGGACAGGGAAGCCTGGCATGCTGCAGTCCATGGGATCGCAGGTTGGACATGACTGAGTGACAGAACTGAACTAAACTGATTTGAGAATAGGATATCAAAAAGAAAATTAGGAATTAATTTAGCTGAGTAAAAATCAAGACACAGCACATCAAAATTCTGAGCTACTATGAAAAGTTAAAATCAATTTAAATGGTTAGCAGAATATAAATGGATGGAATCTAACTGCAGCACATTTAATACACTTTTAGAAAAACAGTTCTCTAAAGTTGATATGCAAGGTAACTTTATTTGTGGAGTACATGAGGCAAGAAATTATCTTTTTAAGGATCATAACTCAAAATGATTAGATCTCCAGAAAGCTTGTCCAAATCAGTCTTGTTCTCTTGAACTCCAGGTTTTACATCTCAGTCTCACAAGGCTGCTTAAAGTAATGACTTGAAATTGAAACTTGGGGAGCTTACTTAATTTATCTTTTCTCCTATGCTTATATTACTAGTACTAGTTATTTATATTACTAGTATATTACTTATATTACTGGTACTAATGTACAAGATTTGATCAATGTTGATGTAAACCTAGGTTTGCATTTAGGAAAATTTAGACTAAAGAACGGCAAATATCTAGTAGTACACCCACTGTTTTGAAGTTGGTATGGCAAGGCTTCCCTAGGAAGAACTATGTTATTTGTCTTTAATACTAATTCTGAAGTTTTAGTTCCAGTGTAATTCCTGATAATCTACCTGTTGATGAGCTGCAGTTTATTACTATCTTTTTGTCCAATAAACTGAGAAACTTCTTATGTTCAGAGTTGTCAACCTGCTAATCACTTTTAATGTGTTGTTTACTCCAGTTAATGACTGGATGTACTTAATTTCAATCTGGATATATTAGATTTTAATTCTAGATGAATTTGTTCTCAAATTCTGAAATCTGTAATTTATGCTAAGTAATTTTGACAAAAGATGAAGAAGCATAAAAGATGTCACACTGAGAAAAATGATTGCCTGAATTATTTGTTATTTGCCTTAAACCACTTTTTGAGGAAACACAGTTCATTAAAACAAAATAAAAATGTTATCAGTTTATTAATGTATTTCATCTTATACTAAATAATTGCTATAAAATATCAATGAAGACAGTCATTAGTAGAGTTTAGACCAGACCCAGTTGAAATGATGTAAGTTGATAATGACTTTCATCAATGTTTTTTATATGTCCAATTATTTTTACATAATTAGGCTAATTACTATGTATACATTCTGATAAATATATTAAGTAATGTACACTTTCCAGTGTCATCAAATATTTTTCAAATACTAGTTTTTATTGTTATATAATGTTTTATTGTACTCATGTCCCACAGTTTAATTAGCTAATTTATATTATTTTATGTACATTATCGTAGGGGCTTCTCTGGTGGCCCAGTCGGTAAAGAATCTACCAGCAATGCAGGAGACTTGAGTTTGATCTCTGGGTAGGAAGATCCCCTGGAGGAGGGTATGGCAACCCACTCCAGTATTCTTGCTTAGAGAATCCCATGGACAGAGGAGCCTAGCTGGCTGCAGGCCATGGGTTACAAAGAGTCGGACATGACTGAGCAAATAAGCACAGCACATATATGTTATATATAATTTCTATTTTTAATTAAAGGGAAAAAATAGAGGAAAACATCGAACGGGAAAGGCTAGAGATCTCTTCATGAAAATTAGAGATACCAAGGAAAACATATCATGCAGAGATGTGCACAATAAAGGACTGAAACAGTACGGTCCTAACAGAAGCAGAAGGTATTAAGAGGAGGTGGCAAGAATACACAGAAGAACTATACAAAAAGAGGTCTTAATGACCCAGATAACCACAATGGTGTGATTACTCACCTAGAGTCATATGTGAGTCATATGATTCACCTAGAGTCATATATCTTGGAGTGTGAAGTCACTGGGCCTTAGGAAGCATCACTATGAGCAAAGCTAGAGGAGGTGATGGAATTCCAGCTGAGGTATTTCTTTTTTTTTTTTTAACTTTACTATCTTTATTTTTATTTATTTTTTTAGTATAAATTTATTTTAATTGGAGGGTAATTACTTAACAATATTGTATTGGTTTTGCCATACATTGACATGAATCCACCACAGGTGTACATACATTCCTTTCAAATCCTAAAAGATGATGCTGTTAATGTGCTACACTCAATATGCCAGCAAATTTAGAAAACACGGCAGTGGCCACAGGACTGGAAAAGGTACGTTTTCATTCCAGTCCCAAAGAAGGGCAATGCCAAAGAATGTTCAAACTACCACACAATTGCACTCATTTTTCATACCATCAAAGTAATGCTCAAAGTTCTCCAAGCTAGGCTTTAACAGTATGTGAACTGAAAACTTCCAGATGTTCAAGATGGGTTTAGAAGAGGCAGAGGCACCAGAGATTAAGTTGCCTACATCTTTTGGATCACAGAAAAAGCAAAAGAATTCCAGAAAAACATCTCCTTATGCTTCATTAGCTACATTAATGCCTTTGACTATGTGGATCACAGAAAACTGTGGAAAATTCTTCAAGAGGTGGGAATACCAGACCACATTAACTGCCTCCTGCGAAACCTGTGTGCAGGTCAAGAAGCAACAGTTAGAACTGAACATGAAACAATGCACTGGTTCCAAATTGAGAAAGGAGTACGTCAAGGCTGCATATTGTCACACTGCTTATTTTAAATCCATGCAGAGTAAATCATGAGAAATGACAGGCTGGATGAAGCACAAGATGGAATCAAGATTTCCAGGAGAAATATCAAAACCTCAGATATGAAGATGACACCACCTTTATGGCAGAAAGCGAAGAAGAACTAAAGAGTTTCTTGATGAAGGTGAAAGAGGAGAGTGAAAAAGCTGGCTTCAAACTCAACATTCAGACAACAAAGATCATGGCATCCGGTTCCATCACTTCATGGCAAATAGATGGGGAAACAATGGAAACAGTGACAGACTTTATTTTCTTGGGCTCCAAAATCACTGCAAAGACATTACTTTGCTGACAAAAGTCCATCTAATCAAATCTATGGTTTTTCTAGTAGTCATGTATGGATGTAGTGTTGGACTATAAAAAAGGTGAGCCCCGAAGAATTGATGCTTTTGAACTGTGGTGTTGGAGAAGACTCTTGAGAGTCCCTTGGACTGCAAGGAGATCAAAGTAGTCAATCCTAAAGGATGTCAACCCTGAATATCCATTGGAAGGATTGATGCTGAAGCTCCAATGCTTTGGCCACCTGATACAAAGAGCCATCTCATTAGAAAAGACCCTGATGCTGGGAAAGATTGAAGACAGGAGGAGAAGGGGACGACAGAGGATGAGATGGTTGGATGGTATCACCAGCTCAAGGGTCTTGAGTTTGAGCAAGCTCCAGGAGATGGTGAAGGACAGGGATGCCTGGCTTGCTGCAGTCCATGGTGTTGCAAAGAGTCAGACACAACTGAGTGACTGAACAACAACAACGAATTTCTTCATACTGCAAATAATCTTAAATGAGCAAACCTTAATAATCTCTTGATAATTTCCTTAATTACATCCCAATAAAAGGAATTACTGAGTAAATGGCTTGAATATTTTTAAAGCTTTTGGCACATTAATCAAACTACTTATAAAAATATTGCACCAGTGTATACTCTACAAAAATTTTGTCCGTGTAGTATACTTACCAACATTTGAGCTTTTCATTTCTCATTCTGCTAAAGGACTAAAAGCATATCTTACTTTTTAAAATTAACATAACTATTAAGGATGGTATTATCTTTTATGTTTCACTAAGCATGTATGCAATCTATAGTTATTTTAATGTTACTAATTCGTCTCCATATTTGTGGAAATTTTTTTCCAAATTTAATTTCAGTGGCTTTTATCTTTTTTATGATAATTTTTATAATCTAATATATTTTTCTAATCAGACATAATCTTATTTTTCCTTTGTTTTGAATTGGCTTTCTCTTTTTCAATATTAGTTCAACTCTGAATGCAATTAACATAAATTTAGGCTGGATAAGAATTAAAGTTTAAACTTTTTTCCTCTAAAAAGTTAATCATTTTCCACCAGCACCATTTATTGAACTTTTCCATTCCCCAGTGGTCTATGATCACTACCATTTAGATGTATTTCTATATTTAAATGATTTAATTTACTCCTACATCTTTAAAAATCTTAGGTTTGAGTAGTATATAAAATAGTTGGAAAACATTTTTGAGTAGTATTTACAAGAAAAAAGATACAGAGGTATGGTTTGTTTATTTTCTGAACTCTGGCATAAAGAATGATACTCATCTGTATTTACAAATGAACAGTAAGTTAACTAGATGTTAAATTCTTAGCAGAACAGTCATTTTCCTTCGAAATTGTATATATTTTGGTCCATATAGGAGCAGATCATTCATGATACACATTATTCATGTCTAGTATGATTTTTCCCCTTACCTCTTTTAGCACAGTGATTTTTGCATGTTTCGTCTCTCCTAACTAGATGATAAGCTCCTTGCCTTCAGCAAGTGTTTCTGAATGAGTGAAGGAATGCCCTTTCTGTTTATGCATTCTACCTCATCATTAGCCTTTTTAAAATAAAATCTTGCAGTATTTTTAAATTGTCTTGTATCACCTGGGAAAAATCATTTTCTGTATATTATAGTAAGGAAATGTCGATGATCTCTGTGGTTCATCCTAGCTTGGAAGTTTTTCTGTCTGTGAATCTTGGGGGGGGGTGTGTGTGTGTGTGTTTAGAGTATTTAAGAAGTTGTCCAACCCCACTAAGTTGTTCAGTTCTATTATTTGGTTGTTTACACCCATAATTACCTCTATTACATAGCATTTGAAGAATTATAGAGATGTAGTCTCATAATCATAAGAGAGGGACACGTCTTCTGTTTAGTCTCTAGTGTAGTCCTTTAAAAAGGACTGTGGCCTGGCCTGTAATCTGGAGTGGAATAAAGGAGAAACATTTACTGAAAAACAACTGCCAGTAATGTCTGTAACTTTGTTGAAAGCTCAGTCCAAAGCTCATTAAAGATTATGCTGTTTAATTGTCTTTATTTCTGTTCTTTTAAATGAATATAAATGTCATTTTTAAAAAATGACTATTTCTTAGACCAATCTTAGGCTTACAACAAAATTGAGATGAAGGTACAGTGATTTCCCATATATTCCCTGCATAAACACATGCTAGACTCCCTGATTATCAACTCTGAAGAACTGTACATTTTTACCAAGGGTGAATCTGTTGACACAGCTAATCACCCATGCCCATAGTTTACCTTAGGGTTCACACGATGGTTAGCATGCAGTGGCATATACCCATTATTTTAATAACATACAGAGTGTTTTCACTGCCCTAAAAATTCTCTGTTCTTCCTGTTTATTATCTCTCTCTGCTCCCTCATCCCTGCTAACCACTGATCTTTTTACTGTCTCCACAATTTGGCCTTTTCCAAAATGTTATATAGTTGGAATCATATAGTATGTAAAGGTTTTTTCAGAATTGTTTCTTTCACTTAGGTGTATGCGTTTACGTTTTCTCCATGGCTTTTCATGGCTCGATAGTTCATCTGTTTCTCGTACTGAATAATACTCGATTGTCACAATATACCAGAGTTGATTAGTCCATTCACCTACTAAAGGATATATTTTTGTTGCTTCCAAGTTTTGGTGGTTATGAATAAAAGCTTCTATAAACATACATGAGCAGATTTAATGTAGTTATTAAAAATTTAAAGGACTTTCCCAGTGGCCCAGCTGATAAAGAATCTGCCTACAATGCGGAAGACCTGAGTTCAGTCCCTGGGTTGGGAAGATGCCCTGGAGAAAGAAATGGCTACTCACTCCAGTACTGGCTCTTTATTTTGTGTAGTTTCCTGTTCAAAGATATTATACATTAAAAGAATCTTTTTTATTTAAACTTTATCTTATCAAATATACTTTTGCTTTAGTTTAAGTTTAATAGACTAACAGGTTATTTTTACTATAGATTAATAAAAACTTTTTACTAAAGAAGCTTATTCTTGACTAATTACTTTAATTGAAACTTTAATGAAGTAAAATTCTGATTATCAGCCACACTCTAAATTTTAATTAATTTGAACATATGCACATCCATTGTTAGCAACAACTCTTGGAGTTTTTGAATTCAAAATTAAAGGATTTTTTGAAATAATAGTATAATTTGATATATTTATACAGTAAGTGATTATTTTTAAATAGTTGTTTTAAGATAATAGAAATTAATATTTACAATAAAAATGGGTCATGGAAGCATAATTTGTTGTCTGTGGTTAGATAATGAAAATAGAAGGCAGATATAAAATATTTGACAAGGAATAAATGATCTTTGTTATATGTAATTATAAATTATTTTATTGAAAAATAAATGCTTTATGGTATATCCAATTTATGGACTGTTATTTTAAAATGTCATTATTAAAAGGATAATATCTAAGAAAAAGTAATTATACTTTGTTAAAGAGATATCTTTTTAATCATTTCTATATTTTAAAAAATATGTATATATCTATTTATAGTTTGGGGAGTTGAGGAATATAGAATAGAAATGAATCTAGGTTTTAGGCTTTATTTTAATTCAGAATGTTTTCCTCCCAAATAGGTAACTGATTTATCTGTAAATTTGTCTTGATTGAATGATTTATTTTAGTAACACATGTTTTGAAATTTTAAATAATTCCTCATAATTAACTTTATATGAGTAGTAGTCCAAAATCATAAATTTAACCATTAACATAATTAGTTCTGAACATATTTTCATCAGATATTCTGTATATGTCTTTTTTAGTAATAACTTGTGAAGTCTATGTTTTTTTAAATCTAAAAACAGATGAGTGGATATACATAGTATATGTGTAAGAATTCACCTTGCTGTACACCTAAAACTAATCCAACATTATACATTATAAATCAGCTATACTCCAACAAAAATTTAAAAGAAAAATAGTCTTTTCTAATTATAAAATCAACATAGTATCAATTGGTAGGATGGACATAGGAACATTTTTGCTACTCGTTGTAAGGTGGGAATAGTAGTTAAATGCATGAAGATATTAATTAATGC
Source organism: Ovis aries (assembly GCF_016772045.2). Lineage (NCBI taxonomy): Eukaryota > Metazoa > Chordata > Mammalia > Artiodactyla > Bovidae > Ovis > Ovis aries. The sequence goes on along the minus strand of NC_056068.1, from coordinate 4,805,713 downwards.
AAGCACACTAGCTTTGGAGATTTTAATTTCTCCTATTCTAGACCTGCTGACAGATATAAATGCTTATATGGATAACAGAGTGTTATAGGACATGAAACACAGCCTGACTGCACAATAATCTTGTAGTTGCGAAGTCATGTCCGACTCTTTGCAACCCCATAAACTGTAACCTACCAGGCTCCTCTGTCCATGTAATTTCCCAGGCAAGAATACTAGAGTGGTCCCAGTGGAGGGGGACTTTCCTAGACTTTATAAATCATGCAAAATTAATTACTGAGTAGATGAGAGTTCTGAAAGTTGCTGTGGTACCATCTCTGTGTACCAGCTGAAATAGCAAACTGATTAAGAAATTGTCAGTAAAGCTCTCTATCTCTTAAGGTACAATAGTACCACCAGGAAATATTGCAGAGAAACAAATCATCTGAGTTTATTATCTGACTCCAACACTATATGACTTTGGGCAAGACCCTTAACCTCACCATGCCTCCATTTTCTGATTGTAAAATGGGGATATTAACCAATTTCAGGACTGTGGTAAGCATAAAATTGGCCAATACATGGAAAGAATATAACAAATTTGGACATGACTTTGTTGTTTTTATTTGTTCCAAATATCAATCTTTCATTATACTTATCAAACATACTTTATGATAATGTTTCTTTCTCCAAATGGAGTATAAATTGATTTACAAAGTGGCAGATAAGTAGAGAAGACTATTTTAAAAAAAACCTGTTTAAACAAAAAAAAATTATTTTTTCTTGGACATTACTCTCCACTGTAATACTTGATTTAGTAAAATGGCAAATTTACAATTAAATCTGGAACACAAATCCAGTTTGCCTTGCCAAGAATTAGCAACCTTGGGAACTCTAGTTTTAGACCTAGATACTAAGTATCTCCAGAGCACACTTTGAAAGGTGAGTCATCAGTAGAAGTACTAGTCCAGACTTAAATGCCATATATAAGATTAAATGTCATATTTTGCACTTTTTATTCTGAGTAGATCTCTACTAACAAAAAGATCCCCTGGAGAAGGGAATGGCAACTCACTCCAGTATTCTTGCCTGGCGAATTCCATGGACAGAGGAGCCTAGTGGGCTACAGTCCACAGGGTCGCAAAGAGTTGGACGCAACTGAGCAACTAACACTAAGTACTGACAAAAGGTTGTACAGAGAAGTTTTTTTGTGTGATAGATGGATTTTATGCCCAAAGCTACAGTAGATTTCATAACATACAGTGGAAGTTTATCCCTACACATCATTTCAGAGCATTTGGAAATTACATAACTTCCTCATTGAAAATGATTTCTGCATAGTTATTCTTTAATAGATCTTTATCTTTCAAATCTGCAAAGTTTTTAAACGTGTTTTTGTGTATTTCCCTCCTTCTAGAACTGGGTAGAGAGAGCTGAAAAACAGACTCTTCTCTCTGACACACTTGACCTATCAGAACTTTTCCGTCCAGACACGTTTCTCAACGCTCTTCGCCAGGAAACTGCCAGGTAAATAGAGTGAAGTACTTATTTGTCTGAGAGGTTAATTGTACGCTTTGTTCACTTCTGATCACATTTGCTTGATTGTCAAGAAATAAATTTATTGTTAAATCCAAATAGTTGTGTTATTTCGTAGTACTTTACTGTTAATAACAGTTAACTTTTAGAGAGCATTGCTTTTGAAAAATGAAGTGATTTTTTAATTAGAATTCAAATAAACAAACTCTAATTTTTAACATTTTGGTCATTTATCTTTCTAGACTTATTGTGTCCAGTATGGTAGGCGGAAGTCAAATAGAGCTATTTAAATTCTAATGAATTAAAATTAAATAGGATTAAGGCTGCCATCTATGGGGTTACACAGAGTCTGACACAATTGAAGTGACTTAGCAGCAGCAGCAAGGAGACCCAGGATGGTGGAGTAGGAGGATGTGGACCTCACATCCCCCCATGAACACTTCAAAAATACATCTATGTGTCGAACAATTCTCACTGAAAACTCACTGGAAACTGATAGAAGAACTCCTTTATAATCAAGGCTATAAGGAAAAAAAAAACCAAAAACGTATAATTGTGTAGGAAGGAAGGAAAAGCAATCAAGTCAGGACCTGTGACCCTGAAAAGGAGACTCGGGGAAAAGGGGATTTTATGGGCAGACCCTCATACTACATCAAACTACAGACTGGGCATCCCATTCCCGGGGTCCTGCATGGAGGAGGCAAACCCTCTTTGCTGGCTGGAGGACTGTTGGGACAGACAGAAAGCATGAGGGAGGCGGGACTCCATGCAAGACAAGTGTGTGCACACTGGTTAGCCCTGAGGCAGGGTGGACAGAGGTCTGCTCGAGCAGCTGCAGGGCTTCCCATGGCTGCTTCATCGTACGCCCCGGCCTGAGGCAAGCAAATCTCTGGCCCCACGTGCTCCATGCCACAGTGTGGCCCTGGATCTGAGATGACCAGGACCTGGGAAAAGACTGTGCCTTAGGAGGCAGAGGGGACTCGGTCCTGAGCTGGACCCTGGGGGGTCTTTGGTGGCCATTGTTGGCACCTACTCAAGTGGTACCCCAGAAGCATCCCGAATTTATGAGAGTGGCTACTGTATCCTACAGCTTAACTTCCCACCCCACAGAGGTGAAGGAAAACCACACAGGCCCGCCTCCCCTGTGGAACATAGAGGGTGTTGAAGATGTGATCAGCTGTGAGAGACACAGAGGCCTTGCCCCCACCACGGGGGCAAAGAGAGGGCTGCTGCAGCGGATGCACGGTCTGCTGCAACCACCCCATCACACGCCACAGCCCAAGCTAAGCAAACACTCTGGCCTCACTCAGTCCATGCCTCAGCACAGCGCTGGAGCTGGGCAGATGTGAGCAGGGAAAGACTTGACCATGTGCTGTATCTGAGCGGAACCACGGATGCCTACACAGTAAGCACACTGGGCAGCTTTATGCACAGGAACCTCACTTGCTTCAGCACTCCCCTCCGGGGACAAAATTCCTGGTGTGGGGAGAGGGGAAGACATACACTGAATGGAAAATGGAGCCAACTCATGCCTGATGCACAGATCTTCCACTCCAGCCACAGAGGATCAGACCCTTCCTTTAATAGGGCGGGGATGGCCACTGACCAGAGAGGAAGTTTTGCCTCACACCCCGGGCCAACTCTGTCTTCAGATTCAAGCCTTACCAAAGTGATAGCTGACAGCACACTCTGAGGAAAGACGTGACTGGCACCCACATCAGATCTAGCTCTCCCATCAAATGCATTGAGCACATGGGGTCTACATCAAGATACTCCCACATAAGAATACCCCTATAAGATGTAATAAATAACTGTTTCACCTAAATTCATAGAGGCAGAGAACAGTAAGTAAAATGAAAAAGCCAGAGGAGCTACTCCTAACTGAAAAAAGCAAGAGAAAACCCCTGAAAAAAATAGATCATGAAAGAAATAAACAATTGATTAGATAAATTATTAGAAATATTGGATGTGAAAATGTTAACTGAATTAGGAAAAGGAATTGATCTAAAAGATGAGCTTCTTCACTAGGAACCAGAAAATATAAAGACCCAGTCAAAAATAAATAATTAAATAGCTGAAATAAAAAAAAAAAAACATTAAAAGGAATGAAGAGCAGACTAACTGATACAGAGGAACAAATAAGCAATCTGGAAGATAGAATAATGGAAATCATTCATTCAGAACATCAGAAAGGAAAACAAAAAAGCAATTCAAGAAACAAATATCCCTGAGAACATTGTATCCTCACTTTTACATTATATTAGTTACAGAAGGAGAAGAGAGAAGAATGGAAATGTATTTGAGGAAATTATGCTGCAATTTCAAAAACCTGAAAGAGGAAATAGATATCCAAGTATAGGAAGCACAGACGGTCTCAAACAAGTTGGACCTCGTTAAGCTTAAAAGCTTTTGTACAACAAAGAAAACCATCAACAAAATGGAATGCAGGAAATAATGGCCCAGGGGTCAGTATCCAAAATATATATATAAACAGCTTGTTCAGCTTAATATCAGAAGAAATAAACAATCCCATAAGAAAGAGGTCAAAGAAAAAATATGATTTCTCAATATACTAGCCACAATTGCCGTTCTCAAAAGCCGCATGTGAGTAGTGGCTGCCATTTTGAACTGAATGAAAATATTTTCATCTTTTTTGTAGATGAAATTCCTCTTAGACAATGCTGACTAGGCTTCTTGGTGGAAAACAGTATTTGATGGTTAATATCAAACTGTTTTAAAACAAATATGGATTATCATGTCATATATAGTCTGTAATTTTTAAGTTGGAATGTAATGAAAGAGACACTTCCAAAAATACACTGGGAAAAAATGTAGTTGTTTTTTGTGCTTTAGGGGATCTTCAGATTGGTTTCACCTTGAGATCTTATTATAAATATCAATATTTCAGTTGAGCTGGTAAACATTTATTGAAACCCCCTCATATAGCTGCATTAAGGGTGATAGTCAATATATTCTATAGCTCCTGAAAATTATTGCTTTCTGACATTTGACATTTCACTTTTACAGAGCTATGGTCTGTTCTGTGGATAGCCTCAAATTTGTGGCATCATGGAAAGGTCGCCTACAAGAAGCAAAGCTTCAAATTAAGGTATGAGACTGAATTTAGATATTTATCTGAGTCAAAGATTATATAAGTACCACCTATGATAAAAAAAATTCTCCTCCAGTCTCAAAGTCACCAGAGATAGATTGTATTACCTGTGATGTGAAAAATCAAAGTAAGTTAAGATTTAACATGAACCTGTACAAAATACAACCTGTTCTAATACAAAATAAGAATATTAGGAATATAACATATCTGATAATATAACTCATTAAAAAATGATATGAATCTTGAAGTTGTTATATTACCTCTTCTAACATTCAAGTTAATAAATACTTGCTGTACAATAAAGAATGTGATAGCTCAGTTGGTAAAGAATCCGTCTGCAACGCAGGAGACCCCACTTTGATTCCTGGGTCGGGAAGATCCACTAGAGAAGGGACAGGCTACCGATTTCAGTATTCTTGGGCTTCCCTTGTGGCCCAGCTGGCAAAGAATCCACCCACAATGTGGGGTTGCGAAGATCCCCTGGAGAAGGGAAAAGCTACCCACTCCAATATTCTGTTCTGGAGAATTCCATGGACTATAGTCCATGGGGTCGCAAAGAGTCAGACATGACTGAGCTACTGTCACTTTCACTTTCAAAGTACGTGTAAATGTATATTAACATTTTAAATTAAATCTTGTCCTTAGATAGTTTACAGTTTGTTAATGCATTAGGTGTCTGCTAAAATCAAACCTACCATAGTAAAAAAAGTTAAACCATCTTTTGCCATATAAATTTTCATAGCAGCTTTACTGCTAAAAGTACATTCATTACTCTTGCAATAATAGATAATAATATCCATTCAAATATAATGACAAAACTAATGAAATCCTTTCCCCAGCAACTCCAGCCTTCTTCCACGTTGTCTTCTTCACGTCTCTACCATTCCCCTTTCACATTCTCACACATAGAATTGCCTTCTTGATGTGAAAAACTGACTCACTGGTAAAGACCCTGATGCTGGGAAAGATTGAGGTCAAGAGGAAAAGGGGACGACAGAGGATGAGATGGTTGGGTGGTATCACTGGTTCAGTGGACATGAGTTTGAGCAAATTCAGGGAGGTAGTGAAGGACAGGGAAGCCTGGCACACTGCAGTTCCTAGAGTCGCAAAGAGTCAGACATGACTTAGTGACTGAACAGCAGTACGTGATGCCGCATGTTTTAGTGTGGTTATCTCTATATATCTATATTGGTCTGTCTTATGAGAGAGTAATGTCATCTGAGAGAGTAATGTCATCGGAGGCAAAGACTGTCTTATCTATTTTCAGATCTTCCGCATCTAGTTCAGTGTTTTTAACATATAGTTAAAGTTAATGTAAGGGCTTTTCCCGATGACTCAGTGGGTAAAGAATCTGCCTGCAACACAGGAGACCCAGGGGATGCAGATTTGATCCTAGAGTCAGGAGGATCCGCTGGAGGAGGAAATGGCAATTCATTCCAATATTCTTGCCTGAGAAATCCCATGGACAAGAGGAGCCTGGAAGGCTACAGTCCATGGAGTCACAAAGAGTCGGCCATGCCTGAGCATGTGCACGTGCGCGTGCGCACACACACACACACACACACACACAATTAATGCAAGACTATATTTCTTTAACTTAGTTAACCTTAGGCAACTGACCTATCAGAAATTCTGTTTCATAATCCTAGTTTCCAGGTCAATGATTTTCTTTTCATATCACTACTACTTTCTAACATACTATATAATTTATTATATTTGTTGTTTGTCTTACTCTACTAGAATATAAGCCCCATGAGAATAGTCTTTTTTTTTTTTCAGTTTTCTTGTTTCTCAAATACCTCCAACAATACCTCATACATAATAAATACTCAATTATATTCTAGTTGGATTGTTGAGTGGCGGACCAACAATAGGAGAGATACTGTAGTAGGCCTTATTAACACCAACTGTCCGACTCTGTGCAACCCCATAGACGGCAGCCCACCAGGCTCTCCCGTCCCTGGGATTCTCCAGGCAAGAACACTGGAGTGGGTTGCCATTTCCTTCTCCACTGCATGAAAGTGAAAAGTGAAAGGGAAGTCGCTCAGTCGTGTCCGACTCTTAGCAACCCCATGGACTGCAGCCTACCAGGCTCCTCCGTCCATGGGATTTTCCAGGCAAGAGTACTGGAGTGGGGTGCCATTGCCTTCAGCAGCAAAATCAACTGTAATGGTATAGTGAGCCAGAAATTTGATCATTGACAATAAGTTAGGTCTTTCCCTTTTGGCTTTATAGGTTACAAAAACATTCTCCCTTGAAGCAGAATTAGCAGATTCTTGTTCATCCTTTGCATCTTAACCTTAACCTGTAGCTCAGAAAAGCTACCTTAATTATTATTGGTACACATAAACTGTCGCCTGGTCAGTAAGGAGAAGGAGGAAACCCATGAATCATGCACTTACCTGATTGTGTGGTCTCTTAGCATACACATAGAATGTAGCATCATTATTTAGGTAGACTGCTATAAAAAACAAGAGAAACAAATTTTATTTAATTCTGTGTCAAGGTGTATTCATATTTCCTGAACTATTATCCCCCTGTTCTTACAAAATGAAATAAAATTATCTACAATCAGAAAATCCCAAGTGTATATGTTTTCTTTTATAAATGGGAGGGGGGAAGGTTGATAGTAAAACACAATTCTGATCTTAAGTCACCCAACAGAGCCATGTGACTTTTTAAAGTAACTAATAGAGCAGTCTGAGCCTTTGTTGTCTTTTTTATCATGGATATAAATAATAATTTCCTTGACATGTTTATTACAAGGTCTCTGAAAACCTATATTTGTGTGTATGTTTTTATTTATTTCTCTAGTTTGGATTAGGTTTTATTAGGCAGTATGTGTTTTTTTTTAATCAGAAACAAAAGTATGTTTTAGTATAAAGTTCTCTGCTTTTATCTAGTGAAGCAGAATTCTTTCATTTTTCATTTGACATTTATAAAAGCAACTTTATTGTTAAAAACTAAAATATTTGTTGGTCAGTATGTTTAGGAATAAGTTTTATAGAATTATGTCTTAAACTTTAAGTTAAGAAAAACATCCTTTCATACGGGATTTGAGTTGCTTCAACAGAATTTTTCCTCTCTGTCCCCTCATTCATGTAAACAATAGGAGCATATTTCCTAATTTCTTACCTGCAGTTTATATTTCTCAGATAAAAAGTTTTTATAACTTTTTATAGTTATAACTGCAGCCCCTCACTGCAGTTGGCATAATCAGTAAGTTTTAAATAATTGATTTAGGTTCCTTTTAATTAAATTTTCAATGAAAGGATTGTTTTGATAGGAAAATTTTGAATTTGAATTATGTTTAAATTTTACTGTCACTGTAAAACTTAACTGGCTTTATATTTTTTCAGTCTCTACCACCCTAGACTGAATTCAACTAGTGAAATCTTTAAGCAAGGCTATAGTTCCCACATCAATCAATATCTCAAACCCCTTAGACCTGCTTAAGATAATATGTATGTATATTGATTTTTTTAGATCCTGAACATGGCCCTCTAAAATTTCCTCACTTCCATTATTGATTTGTTATTTGTTAACAGCAGTTGTGAAACTTAGTACTAGAAAATGCATCACATCACACACCTGTTCAGCCTGCATGCCCAAGGCTGTGAAAGTTTGGCTCTGGCAGACCTGGGCCACTTCCAGTTCCCTCCTTGACTGCCAATGCCGCCAAACACAAAGGGCAAAATCAAGTCTTCTACCTTGGCAAATCAGGCTTATTAAACACATTATACACTTGTTAATAATGCATGGTTCTCTGAGATGCCTGAAAGCTGCTGCTACTTTGGGACCTAGTAGCATATTAAAGCCACTTGTGCTTGCCAGGTCATTTGGCTGCTTCATGCCAGGCTAGGGTTGGCCCATTTACCAGGTGGTTCTACTATTTGTATTTCAACTCCCTCTCTTTTAGAGCTTACCAGGAAATAAAAGTTAAAACAATGAGGAAATTGGAGATTTAGACATTTGAGGTTTCATGAGGAGAATGGGCTCATTAGAATTAGGAGTTACAAGCTTCCGACACATCTTCCCCAAATGAGTGTGAGCTGCCAGTTGTAGCTTATCAGTCCAGCAGTGGAAAACTTTAAAAAAAAAAAAAACCTTTAAATAATTCTTTTATTTTTAACTGACATTTTGAAATCATTTATTAGCATTACTATAGCCTTATGTCTACCAAATATGATAATTACAGTCCAGAAGAAAATACAAAATACAACCTCTCTCTCTTCATCTTTCCACTCAAATAGACCAACCAGTATTCAGTGACAGGACCTCTTTTTTTTTTTAATTTAAGGATAGTTGCTTTACAGAATTTTGCTCTTTTCTGCCAAACCTCAACGTGAATCAGCCATAGGTATACATACATCTCCTCCCTTTTGAACCTCCCTCCCATCTCCTTCCCCAGCCCACCCCTCTAGGTTGATACGGAGCCCCTGTTGGAGTTTCCTGAGACATACAGCAAATTTCCATTGCCTATCTATTTTTCATATGGTAATGTAAGTTTCCATGTTACTCTTTCCATACACCTCACCCTCTCCTCCCCTCTCCCCGTGTCCCTAAGTCTATTCTCTATGTCTGTTTCTCCACTGCTGCTGCTGCTGCTAAGTCACTTCAGTCATGTCCGATTCTGTGCGACCCCATAGATGGCTCCCCCGTCCCTGGGATTCTCCACTGCTGTCCTGTAAATAAATTCTTCAGTACCATTTTTCTAGATTCTGTATATATGTATTAGAATATATACAGAATCTAGATATTTTTCTTTCTTTTTCTGACTGACTTCACTCTGTATAATAGGTTCTAGGTTCATCCACCTCATCAGAACTGACTCAAATGTGCTCCTTTCTATGGTTGAGTAATATTCCATTGTGTATATGTACCACAATTTCTTTATCCATCCATCTATGGACATCTAGGTTTTTTGCATGTTCTAGCTATTGTAAACAGTGCTGCAGTGAACAATGGGATACATTTAAAATTTTGGTCTTTTTCAATTTTGGTTTTCTCGGGGTATATGCCCTGGAGTGGGATTGCTGGGTCACATGTGGTTTTATTCCTAGATTTTTTAAGGAATCTCCATACCGTCTTCCATAGTGGCTGTATCAATTTACATTCCTCCCATCAGTGCAAGAGCATTCCCTTTTCTCCACACCCTCTCCCGCATTTATCATTTGTAGACTGTTTGATGATGGCCATTCTGACCGGTGTGAGGGGATATCTCATTGTAGTTTTGATTCGCATTTCTCTAATAATAAGCAATGTTGAGCATCTTTTCATGTGTTTGTTAGCCATCTGTATGTCTTTGGAGAAATGTCTCTTTAGGTCTTTTTCCCGCTTTTTGATTGGGTTGTTTGTTTTTCTGGTATGGAGTTGTATGAGCTGCTTGTATATTTTGGAAATTAATCCTTTGTCAGTTTCATTTGCTATTATTTTCTCCCATTCTGAGGCTTGTCTTTTTACCTTGCTTATAGTTTCCTTTTCTGTGCAAAAGCTTTTAAGTTTAATGAGGTCGCACTTGTTTACTTTTGTCATTTTAAGACATATATTTCTGATAGTTTTCATTTTTAAAACTGAGCACTTAATGTGAATATCCTTATATTGTCATCATCAAGTAGATATTATTTTTAAATCATGGGGGAACTTTTAAGAATGCTTAGCAATATGATTTTCTCTGAAAGTCAATCTCTAAAATGATTTGGTGTTTCCAAGATAATGTGATATAAAACTAGGTCAACAAAAAATTATTTTTCTTAGAAATTCAAGTGACTGCAGCAATCAATGGTTTTAAATCTGATATTCTCATAGCATTAAGTGCTTTGAGCGTCTTATTATATTTACGCCAGTTTAATGGGCTTTCAGAGGCTTCTCTCGTGGCTCAGTGATAAAGACTCTGCCTGCCAGTGCAGGAGACACAGGTCTGATCCTTGATCCCAGAAGATCCCACATGCTAGAGAACAGCTAAGCCCATGCACCACAACTGTTGAGCCTGCGCTGCAGAGCCTGGGAGTTGCAACTACTGATCCCACGTGCCGCAACTACTGAAGCCCACGCTCTCTCAAGTCCATTCTCTGCAACAAGAGAAGCCGCTGCAGTGACAAGCCTGCACAACACAAGGAGAGGGTGGCTTCCGCTTGCCACAGCTAGAGCAGAGCCCAGGCGGCAGCGGAGACCCAGCACTGCCAAAAAGAACTAAATAGATACAAACTCTCAGAAAGAAAAGTAAAAGGCTTTTAATTCGTCGTTGACTATACTGTTTCATAGCCTGGCCAACTTAATGCTATCTTCTCATGCCCTCCAAATATAGCAGGAGGCTGAGAACTGGCTGCAATTTCCTGTTTGGGATGTGTCTCTACTCTAAAATCTCTGACTTTACTTGACACCTTATTGAAAAAAATTCCAAGTGCTGGGATTGTGTACTAAGTTCCATTAACTGTTCTAGTCCTTCCCCAGCTTTCAAAAACTTCTAAGAAACCTGTTTGTATTTCTTTCTGGAATATAACTTTCCCTAGCATATGCTCCTTTCTTCAACCTACGTCAAGCCGCATACATAATTTTATATTTTCTAGTAGTGACACTAGAAATATAAAAGAAACATAAAAATATTTTTAGTGTTATTTTATTTTACCTAATATATACAACATATTGTTGTTTCAGAATGTAATAAATATTTTAAAATTATGAATAACATATTACTTTCTCTTTTCTTATACAGAGTCCTTGAAATCCATCATATATTCTGTATTTATGGCACATCTCATTTCAGACTTGTAACATCTCAAGTGCTCAGTAGCATATGTGACCTTGGCTACTGTATTGGACAGTAGCTCTAGACAGAGAAGGTAATTCCTTAGAGAAAATTAAACATTTTCTGGCATTCAAGTTTATTCCCAATCATTTTTAGTTATTTTTCTTATTAAGCAATTACAAACAAATACAGAAGAGGAAAGAATAGTGAAATGAATCTCCATATTCAAAGTTTTCAAAATTTAGAGATATTTCTTCTTTTTCTCTTTTTTTATTGTCTTTGCTAAAGCAAAGTCCAGGTATTTTACTTCTCCATTTCTCAAAAAAAATTTTCTTATATAAATGTAATATATTATCACACATAAAAAATTAACAATATTTCCTTGGCATCATTTAATAGCCAGTTCACAGCAATATTTACCACTGTCTAAAAAAAAAAAAAAATGATTTCCAATAGTGTGTTCAAATTCAGGTCCAAGTCCAGACACTGTGTTTGGTTATTGTGTGCCTCATGTCTCTTCACATCTAAATCAAGTTCATCTTTTTATTTCATACCACTGTTTGTTACAGAATCAAGGTCACCTCTGCTGTAGAATGATGTTTTCCTGGAATTCTCCTGCTTTATTTATGACCCAACGGATGTTGGCAATTTAATCTCTGGTTCCTCTGCCTTTTCTAAATCCAGCTTGAACATCTGGACGTTCTCAGTTCACATACTGTTGAAGCCTAGCTTGGAGAATTTTGAGCATTACTTTGCTAGCATGTACAATGAGTGCAATTGTGTGGTAGTTTGAGCATTTTTGGCATTGCCTTTCTTTGAGATTGGAACGAAAACTGACCTTTTCCAGTCCTGTGGCCACTGCTGAGTTTTCCAGATTTGCTGGTATCCAAATAATTTCCAATAAAACCTTTATTTTGTCTTATTTAAATGGATGCACTATATAAAATAATTCTCAGTGTCTAGAAACTAGTAGATGGATTAGCTTAAATGAACAGTAATAGCTAATACATATTGAGCACTTATTGTATATCAGGCAATTTTCCAAGTATTTTAAATATGATATTAGAGGAAAACTTTTATTTCCCTTTCCTGTAGTTTTTCCATATGGAGGGATGTTTACTAATGTTCATACTCCTAGACGCTCTCTACCTTCTACCTGACTCCTCCCTTTCCAGGAAAGGTGTCACTTTATCTGATTATGAGTTTGAGTCAGGAACCCAGGGCTGAATACTCTGCCTTCCTATGCTTTTCTCTTGGGTTACATATTCTGCTCCGCCCCTTCAAGGTAGTCCCTGCATCTGGTGTAGCTGGCTCCTTAGCATAGTACTGTCATAACTAGGAGTTAAGCCTTCCAAAATTCTTGTGTTTAGTATCAGCAAGTACATTTGCCTGGAGATCTATCACATCCATCAAACTATCTTTTTCTAGGAAAAAAAAGTAGTATTTTAGGCCTCTGCTTTTTCTCATTCCATTGATGCAGAATTGCAGATGAAACAGGGTACCATTTGTTGATACCGCTCCAATCTCTGATGTATCAATATTATCATTTTATTATATAAACAATAGATATTGTTTTTTGAAACTCCATGTTTTAATTTTCTTTAAATTCTGCAGTTTGAGAATGATAGAGGATGAGAGAGAAAAGGACAAATTTAGAGGATTTGATTAAAGGTGGTGGCAGCCATTGGTAGTTGACAGTATATCGGAAGTTCAGGAGATGGGACCAAGAATGTCTCCCATGTGTCAGATCAAGCAACTACATGATCAGTAGCTTCAGTTATTGAAATAAGGCTCTAAAGGACAGTATTTAACACCCCACCAACCCTCTGTTTAAAAGAGGAAAAGGCGAAGCGGGTGGTAGGGATGACTTGGTTAGAGAGTGTCACCAACTCAATTGAACTTGAGCAAAATCCGGGAGACAGTGGAGGATAGAGGAGCCTGGCATGCTGTGTAGTCCATGAGGTTGCAAAGAATCGGACACAATTTAGTGACATAACTACAACAACATACATATTACATCGTCAAGTTGTGATGCTATCAGTGGAGACTAGTTTTACAAATTTCTGTAGAGACCAGTTGAGCTGAAAGCTCAATATAGATCTCAGTTTATATCCCTGTATATGCATATTGAAAAATTAAATCACCAGCATTTGTTGGATCATGGAGAAAGCAAGGGAATTTCAGAAACATGTCTGTTTCTGCTTCATTGACTACCATAAAGCCTTTGACTGTGTGGATCACAGCAAACCATAGAAAATTCTTAAAGAGATGGGAGTATCAGACCACCTTACATGTCTCCTGATAAACCCATATACGGGTCAAGAAGCAATAGAAATGGACATCAAACAACGGACTCGTTCAGAATTTGGAAAGGACCATGACAAGGCTGTGATTATCACCCTGCTTATTTAACTTAAATGCAGAGTACATCCGATCTTCCCAGGTGGCTCAGTGATAAAGAATCCACTGCCAATGCAGGAGACATGGGTTCAAACCCTGGGTCAGAAAAAGCCCCTGGAATAAGAAATGACAACTCCAGTTGTCACTTGTCCCCTTGTCCAGTTGCCACTCCAGTATTCTTGCCTGGAAAATCCCTTGGACAGATGAACCTGGTGGGCTACAGTCCAAAGGGTCACAAACAGTCAGACACGACTGAGCCACTGAGCACACACGCACTCAAGGTACATCTTGTGAAATGCTAGGCTGGCTGAGTCAGAAGCTGAGATCAGGATCGCAGGAGAAATATCAGCAACCTCAGATATGCAGATGATAGCACTATAATGGCAGAAAGCAAAGAGGTACTAAAGAGCCTGTTGACGAGGGTGAAAGAAGAAAGTGAAGAGGCTGGATTAAAACTCAACATGCAAAAAACTAAGATCATGGCATCTGGTCCCATCACTTCATGGCAAATAGATGGGTGAAAAGTGGATACAGTGGCAAATTGTATTTTCTCGGGCTCCAAAATCACTGCAGATGGTAACTGAAGCCATGAAATTAAAGGTAAATTAAATTCCTTCCTTGGAAGGAAAGGTATGATAAACCTAAACAGTATTAGCAGAGACATCACTTTGTCAACAAAATGCCCATATAGTCAAAGCTATGGTTTTTCTAGTAGTCATGTCCAAATGTGGGACTTGGAACATAAAGAAGGCTGAGCGCCAAAGAACTGATGCTTTCAAATTGTGGTGCCAGAGGAGAGTCCCTTGGACAGCAAGGAGATTAAACCAGTGGAGCCTAAAGCAAATCAACCCTGAATATTCATTAGAAGGATTGATGTCTGAAGGTGAAGCTTCATCACTTTGGCCACCTGATGAAAAGAGCCAACTCATTGGAAAAGACTGACACTGGGAAAGATTGAAGGCCATAGGAGAAGAGGCAGCAGAGGATGAGATAGATAGCATCACCAACACAATGGACATAAATTGGAGCACACGCTTGGAGGTAACACACAAGAGCCTGGCATGCTGCAGTCCACGGAGTCACAAAGAGTTGAACATGACTTACTGATGGAACACAACAATAGCATATGTACTATGCATATTACATAGTCAAGTTGTGACACTATCTGTGGGGACTGCTTTTACAAATTGCTATAGAGACCACTTGAGCTCAAACCTCAGTGAAATTTCTGAAAGAGGCTGTAGAAGAATTATGTTGCCTAGGGACTCTCTAGGGCTTCCCTGATAGCTTAGTTGGTAAAGAATCTGCTTGCAATGCAGGGGACCCCAGGTTGATTCCTGGGTTGGGAAGATCCCCTGGAGAAGGGATAGGCTAGATAGGGATTTTCTAGCACTGAAATTAGGAAGCACTTAAATTTTAATCAAAAAATGGGCCAAAGAACTAAACAGACATTTCTCCAAAGAAGACATACAGATGGCTAACAAACTCATGAAAAGATGCTCAACATCACTCGTTATCAGAGAAATGCAAATCAAAATCACAATGAGGTACCATTTCACGCCAGCCAGAATGGCTGCCATCAAAAAGTCTACTAACAATAAATGCTGGAGAGGGTGTGGAGAAAAGTCAACCCTCTTACACTGTTGGTGGGAATGCAAACTAGTACAGCCACTATGGAGAACAGTGTGGAGATTCCTTAAAAAACTGGAAATAGAACTGCTGTATGACCCAGCAATCCCACTGCTGGGCATACACACCAAGGAAACCAGAACTGAAAGAGACACGTGTACCCCCATGTTAATCGCAGCACTGCTTACTATAGCCAGGACATGGAAACAACCTAGATGTCCATCAGCAGATGAATGGATAAGAAAGCTGTGATTACACAATGGAGTATTACTCAGCCATTAAAAAGAATGCATTTGAATCAGTTCTAATGAGGTGGATGAAACTGGAACCTATTATACAGAGTGAAGTAAGTCAGAAAGAAAAACACCAATACAGTATATTAATGCATATATTTGGAATTTAGAAAGATGGTAATGATAACCCTATATGCGAGACAGCAAAGGAGACACGGATGTAAAGAACAGACTTTTAGACTCTGGGAGAAGGCAAGAGTGGGATGATTTGAGAGAATAGCATTAAAACATATATATTACCATATATGAAATAGATCACCAGTCCAAGTTCAATGCATGAAACAGGGCACTCAAAGCCAGTGCACTCAGACAACCCTGCGGGATGGGATGGGGAGGGAGGTGGGAGGGAATTCAGGATGGGGAACACATACATGTACACCTGTGGGTGATTCATATCAATGTATGACAAAAATCACAATATTGTAAAGTAGCCTCCAATTAAAATTAATTAAAAAATTTTTAATTTACTTTTCCTCAAGGCTATACTTAAGCAACCCTTAAAGTGGCCTTATAACATCATATCAGTGGTACAGAAAGAATGTTGAACTTAGGAATTCAGTAATTCTGTTTTTATCCCAACTCTTTCACTGACGAACGAGTTGTTCATGTTTCCATGGTAAAGCAACTAATCAGAACTGTTTGCCAAGGCATACTCTACTAGTGCTCGTCCCATAACCATCCCCTAACTATAATGTAGTTGAAAATGATTTCAGCTCTTTCAACTTCATGCATTCCCTTACCTCTAAAACTCTATAGTATGTTAAAACTTCAAAGGCACTAAACAATACAAGATTGTTTTATTTTCTATCAAGTTCAAATTGTGAGAATATAGATATGGATCTGAATTCAAAATGCAGACTCTACATTTATTATCAGAAACTGAAAGAATGAACTTAAGAAATATGAAGCTAACATTACCAAAATATTTATATTTTTATTTTCATAATTTCATAAATTTACACTAAGGTTAATTTAGAGTAAGAGAGGAACTCCTTTTTTGTTTGTTTTTTTTAATATATTTATTTTTGGCTGTGTCTCTAGTTGTGGCTGGAGAAGGAAATGGCAACCCACTCCAGCATTCTTGCCTGGAAAATTCCACAGACAGACCCTGGTGGGCTGCAGTCCATGGAGTCTCAAAGAGTCGGGCATGACTGAGTTACTGTCACCCACACTAGTTGAGGCAAGTGAGTATAGTTGCCCTGTGGAATGTGGAATCTTACTTCCCTGACCAAGGATTGAACCCATGGAAGACAGATTTATTTTTAATTTATTAATTAATTTTAATTGGAGGATAATTACAATATTGTGGTGGCTTTGCCATACATCGGCATTGATTGGCCACAGGTGCACATGTGTCCCCCATCCTGAGCCCCTCCCTCCCACCCTATCCATCTGGGTGGTCCCAGAACACTGGCTTAGGGTGCCCTGCCTCATACATCAAACCTACAGTGGGGAAGACAGGTTCTGAACCAGTGGACCACGAGGGGAGTCCCCAAGAGATGAACTCTTTTTTTTCCTTTTATTTTATTCTTCTTTCAGCTGTGTGTGACATGTTAAAAATTATTTTGCATTAACCTTTCTGAATGTTGTTCTATTCTTTAGAAAATGATGTCAGAATTCCAAGCAAGGAGCACTTGTTTTTTTCTCTAGTGTGCTTGTCTTTCCCCCTCCTGTAAAAAGAGTAACATTTTGGCTTTTGTCATTATATTTCTATTATTCTAGTGCCAAAGCACGTGCAGTTGTATAACTGATGACATTTGTAAGTATTTTTTTCTCAAATATTTGCTAAAATTCAGGACTAAGCCTAAAGGAAGCTCACAGTGAACACTGGTCCAGGCCTTCTCCTTCATTATTCTCAGATAAAATACCATAGTCTTTGTTTTAACACTGTTTGAAATGTGTAGTTACAATGGAGATTGTTGCCTTCCTTCTGAAGATACAATAGAGTAACTCCTGTCGTTTCAGACTGTAATATGTATTTTAATGGTTTGTATATCTCTATGGCAGATCAGTGGCTTACTGCTGGAAGGATGCAGTTTTGATGGAAATCGACTTTGTGAAAATCAGCATGATTCTCCTAGTGTATCGTCAGTTCTCCCTTGTTTTATGGGCTGGATTCCACAGGTAATACATTTTTAACAGGGACAACTTTAATCAATTCATTTTTGGATTATATAGTTTTAATAAGATGTTCTTGGCCTATGAATTTTTTATTTACTTTTTAATCTCACTGCATTTGAACAAATTTATACTCAAAATACTGTGTCCTTTATTATATTTAAGATGTATAGGACTTTTTTTTCTTTGAGGGGATGTTAGTTCTAGAAGGTCTTGTAGGCCCTCACAGATCCGTTCAACTTCAGCTTCTTCAGCATTACTGGTCAGGGCATAGACTTTGATTACTGTGATATTGAATGGTTTCCCTTGGAAATGAACAGAGATATTCTGTTGTTTTTGAGATTGCATCCAAGTACTGCATTTTGGACACTTCTTGACTATGATGGCTACTCAATTCTTCTAAGGGATTCTTGCCCACAGTCGTTATAGGGGCTGCTGTTGCTGCTAAGTCGCTTCAGTCATGTCTGACTCTGTGCGACCCCATAGATGGCAGCCCATCAGGCTCCCCCTTCCCTAGGGGACAGGAATGCAAAAGTAGAAAATCAAAAAATGTGTGGAGTAACAGGCAAATTTGGCCTTGGAGTACAGAATGAAACAGGGCAAAGGCTAATAGAGTTTTGCTAAGAGAACACACTGGTCATAGCATACACCCTCTTCCAACAACACTAGAGAAGACTTTACACATGGACATCACCAGATGGTCAATACCAAAATCAGCTTGACTATATTCTTTGCAGCCAAAGATGGAGAAGCTCTATACAGTCAGCAAAACCAAGACCGGGAGCTGACTGTGGCTCAGATCATGAACTCCTTATTGCCAAATTCAGACTGAAATTGAAAAAAGTAGGGAAAACCATTAGACCATTCAGGTATGACCTAAATCAAATCCCTTATGATTATACAGTGTAAGTGACAAATAAATTCAGGGGACTAGATCTGATAGACAGAGTGCCTGATGAACTATGGATGGAGGTTTGTGACATTGTACAGGAGACAGGGAGCAGATCATCCCCAAGAAAAAGAAATGCAAAAAGGCAAAATGGTTGTCTGAGGAGGCCTTACAGATAGCTGAGAGAAGCAGAGAAATGAAAGGCAAAGGAGAAAAGGAAAGATATACCCATTTGAATGCAGAGTTTCAAAGAATAGCAAGGAGAGATAACAAAGTCTTCCTCAGTGATCAGTACAAAGAAATAGAGGAAAACAATAGACTGGGAAAGACTACAGATCTCTGCAAGAAAATTAGAGATACCAAGAGAACATTTCATGCAAAGATGGGCTCAATAAAGGACAGAAATGGTATGGACCTAACAGAAGCAGAAGATATTCAGAAGAGGTGGCAAGAATACACAGATCTATACAAAAAAGAGCTTTATGACCCAGGTGTGGTCACTCACCTAGGACCAGACATCCTGGAATGTGAAGTCAAGCGGACCTTAGAAAGCATCACTATGAACAAAGCTAGTGGAGGTGATGGAATTCCAGTTGAGCTATTTCAAATCCTGAAAGATGATGCTGTGAAAGTGCAATATGCCAGCACATTTGGAAAACTCATCAGTGGACACAGGACTGGAAAGGTCAGTTTTGATTCCAGTCCCAAAGAAAGGCAATGCCAAAGAATGCTCAAACTACTGCACAATTGCACTCATCTCACATGCTAGCAAAGTAATGCTCAAAATTCTCCAAGGCAGGCTTCTACAGTGCGTGAACTGTGAACTTCCAGATGTTCAAGCTGGTTTTAGAAAAGGCAGAGGAACCAGAGATCAAATTGCCAACATCCATTGGATCACCGAAAAAGCGAGAGAGTTTCATAAAATCATCTACTTCTGCTTTATTGACTGTGCCAGACCTTTGACTGTGTGGGTCACAACAAACTGTGGAAAATTCTGAAAGAGATGGAAATGCCAGACCACCTGACCTGCCTTCTGAGAAATCTGTATGCAGGTCAAGAAGCAACAGTTAGAACTGGACATGGAACAACAGACTGGTTCCAAATAGGAAAAGGAGTATGCCAAGGCTGTATGTTGTCACCGTGCTTATTTAACTTCTATGCAGAGTACATCATGAGAAACACTGGGCTGGATGAAGCATAAGCTGGAATCAAGATTGCCAGGAGAAATATCAATGACCTCAGATATGCAGATGACACCTTATGGCAGAAAGTGAAGAGGCACTAAAGAGCCTCTTGATGAAAGTGAAAGAGTTCGCTTAAAACTCAACATAGATGGGGAAACAATGGAAACAGTGG
Source organism: Ovis aries (assembly GCF_016772045.2). Lineage (NCBI taxonomy): Eukaryota > Metazoa > Chordata > Mammalia > Artiodactyla > Bovidae > Ovis > Ovis aries. The sequence goes on along the minus strand of NC_056068.1, from coordinate 4,785,656 downwards.
CTGACTTTTATTATGGGGGCTCCAGAATCACTGCAGATGGTGACTGCAGCCATGAAATTAAAAGATGCTTTCTCCTTGGAAGAAAAACTGTAACCAACTTAGACACCATATTAAAAAGCAGAGACATTACTTTGCCAACTAAGGTCTGTCTAGTCAAGGCTATGGTTTTTCTAGTGGTTTTTCACCACATATATGGATGTGAGAGTTGGAATATAAAGAAAGCTGAATGCTGCAGAATTGCTGCTTTTGAACTGTGGTGTTGGAGAAGACTCTAGAGGGTCCCTTGGACTGCAAAAAGATCAAACCAGGCCATCCTAAAGGAAATCACTCCTAAGTATTCACTGGAAGGTCTGATGTTGAAGCTGAAACTCCAGTACTTTGGCCACCTGATGTGAAGAGGTGACTCATTTGAAAAGACCCTGATGCTGGGAAAGGGTAAAGATGGGAGGAGAAGGGGATAACAGAGGATGAGATGGTTGGATGGCATTACTGACTCAAGGGACATGAGTTTGAGTGTACTCTGGGAGTTGGTGATGGACATGGAGGCCTGGCATGCAGCAGTCCATAGGGTCACAAAGAGTCGGACACGACTGAGCAACTGAACTGAACTGATAGGACATTTTAAAGCCTTTATTTTATTATGAAAGAATAACATCATAATTTTAATTTCTAAATAAGCTTTAGTCTAAAAAGAAAAAAAAACGCTAAATGGGTATGTGGACTACCAATGTTCCTGTTATTTTCAGCAATGTGCTAAATGCTTTATATACTTTACCTTATACTTTTCTGAGTAGCCCTGCAAGGTGGAATTATTATTCCTATTTTCAAATATGGAAATGTGTTCACATAGCGTAAATGAGGAAATATGTGGCCACGTAACTTAAATGTGTTTCATATAGCTAAGCATGCAGAAATCGAAAGCAGCATGATGTTAATACACATCTGGCTTTTATATCATACCTTGTCATTATGCTCCTGTTTGGCAAATGAAGAAAACTGTCTTGACAGAGACTTATTAAGTTGACTTTTCCCTTTTAAGGGGCTTCCCTTGTGGCTCAGCTCGTAAAGAAAGAATCCGTCTGTAATGCGGGAGACCTGGGTTTGATACCTGGGTTGGGAAGATCCACTGGAGAAGGGAAGGGCTACCCACTCCAGAATTCTTGCCTGGAGAATTCCATGGACTGTGTAGTCATGGGTTCCAAAAGAGTCGTACACAAATGAGCCACTTTCACTTTCCCTTTTAAAACCTTCAATTTTTTAACAATGGAGCTTGAGGGAAACTCTTACTTAACAATAGAATTTTTAAATGTAAGTATGAATACATGTAATCTTAAAGTTTTGATTGCATATATAGTCACCAACAAAACAATTTCTTATACCATTTACTATAAGAAAAATAATTTTCTAGTTGGGAAATATTTTATTGAATTTTCCAATTATTATAATTCCTTTTGTAAAGTAAAAAAATTTAAAAATCAGAATATGTATTTTAAAATAGAAACTAATAAAACCGTAGCAGTTACTGCTCAGAGATATATAAGAGCATTCTCTGACCTAAAAGAACATACATCTCTGAGAAACTCTCCATTTCCCCCCGCCATATAAGCTTCATTTTCTTTCATGAAATGAGAGAAGGTGAAATTACTTTATTTCTATCAAGCTATTGATTCATGTAAGAAATTGGTGTATCAAGCAATTATGGATTACACACATTAGGTGTATGAACCAGATTGAAAGTTACATATAAAAGTTAAGGTTAAGGTAACATATAAAGTTGTATATGATGCCAATTTTTTAATTATGTAACGTGTTAATTCTTTGGCAAACAAAATTAAAAGCCATATAGTGACCTTGATGAAGAGGTAAGGTAGGACATGTATAAACTGGTTCACTTAAGGAGCTGCTGCTACTGCTAAGTTGCTTCAGTTGTGTCCGACTCTGTGCGACCCCATAGATGGCAGCCACCAGTCTGCCCTATCCCTGGGATTTTCCAGGCAAGAACACTGGAGTGGGTTGCCATTTCCTCCTCCAATGCATGAAAGTAAAAAGTGAAAGGGAAGCCGCTCAGTCGTGTCAGACTCTTCGCGACCGCATGGACTGCAGCCTACCAGGCTCCTTCGTCCACGGGATTTTCCAGGCAATAGTACTGGAGTGGGGTGCCATTGCCTTCTCCTCACTTATGGAGAAATCCCAGCAATAAAAATAGAGCATGGAGACTACCTGAGTAAGCATAAATGCAGAAGACAATGACCTCAAGCAGTACCCACATAACTGACCATAAACTGCAAACCAAAAATGCAGTGCTGTACTGGGCTGTATAAAAAGCAGCATAACCTTGTGAGACTTGGAATTTATCCTTCTACAACACTTTGCTCTGAGTATCATTTCTATACGATTTTATTTACCATACTTTAAAAAACAGGACTGGAATGGAAAGCTAAAAATAATTTAATTTGAAAAATAGCTCATGTAAAGAGAGATAAAATGATTGGCCTAGTCAATAAAAGTGATTATTGAGAGATAAGATGAATTTATTATTTTTGTAAAAGGGGTTTCCTCCAAGGCTTTTTCACTTTTTCCTGACACAGAATGGAAGAATTTAAGGTGCTTCCCCACTTCTTTTTCCCCCGCCTTCCTTAAGTGAGGCTCATTTTCCCATATAACCTTCCTGTTTTGACTGCCTCTCCTGGATCAACTAAGAGGGGAGAGAATATGGGGCATGTTGCTAAATGTTTCAGAACAGCATTTTGGAGTCTAACAGACTAAATCCCATTCCCAGCTCTCAGACTTAAGATCTGGGTGATTTGGGGCTAATTGCCCGGTCTCAATGAGCCTCATTTGAAAGTGGAGACTGGCGTTTCCTATAGAACCATGTTAAGGCCCTGTATCTGTGAAGTACCCAGCAGGGTAAGTACTAACTTACATGGTTAGTTAGTACACATGGTAAGTCTAACTTATCCTGATGTGAACATTTTAAAACGTTTTTATAATAGTATGATAATAATTATTTCATATGGTACTTTACAGTACACTAAGTGCTTTCAATCATCATTCAATACGTAAGTTCCTATTATATGCCATGTTCTGAACAGTGGGGTAACAAAATAAATATCTTCCTTCAGAGAGTCTTCTGTTGAGTAGAGACAAAGGGGAAAAGAAACCATTCAGTTCAAAATTACGGAAGTGCATTTATGGAGGATTAGATAAAATGTTTTGGCAGATGAAGGAGACCTCAGCTCTGTCATGTGTAAGCAGAAGTGGGAAAGTCTGATGATCTCACAGGGAAAGGAAGCATCTTCCCCAAACTGTATTCACAATAGAAGTATGAAAAGTTCAAGGACAAATTCAAAAATGGTAGGACCAAGGCATTCCGTACAGAAGGGGACGTAGTTTTGAATGCATGGAGATAGGAGAAGAATTTAGGTTGTTCTGGGAACTGCAAATATAGTACAAATGTACTGGAATGGTTCAAACCGAAGAATGATAGGGGATGTAGTCAGAAAAAAAGGCTGAGCCCAAGTATGACAAGCCTTGGAGCCATGCCAAGGAGTTGAGCCTGTCTTATGATCAATAGAAAGTCATTAAGAATTCAGAACGGGTGTGTGGTAAGATCAGATTTTTAGTTTTAGAAAATTGGTCTAGCACTGAGAGAACTGAAGATTGACATAGAGTGAAATACAATCACATATGTTTTCACAGTAATCCTCCGAGTTTGGTAGAGCAGTTTTTCTCTATGTTTTCCTGAGGAAGAAACTGCAAATCTGGTAAACTAAGTGACTTGTTATGGGTCCCCCAGTAGTAGCATTAGTATTTGAATAATAGCAATGAATATTTATCTGTATTGATTATGTGTCAAACACTGTACAGAATGTTTAGAAATAAGATAGTTAGGCCTTCCAAAAATATTTGAAATAGGAAGTACTGAAATAGGAAAATGTTATAAAAACATTTAAAAACATTAAAAATGTTATCATTTCCCTTGTAAACTCAGAAAACATAAGTTTAAAAGACTGTGTAGCTTGATCAAGGTAGGCAACTAAGTTTCAAATTCAGGTTATTTCTCTTAAATCTTGGGCCTGATACTGAGTCAACCTATAGTATAAACTAGTGTTTAGGAAACTACAGTCCGCAGGCCAAATCCAGGGCACAGCTTATTTTTGTGCAGCCCATAGTAATGTGATCATGAATGACTTGTATCTTTTTAAACAGATGAAAAACTCAGAAGGATAGTATTTTATGACATGTAAAAGTTAACCGAAATGAATTAAGTGAATTTTGGTGTCCATGAAGAAAATTTTGTGTGGAAAACAGATCTGCTCATTTATGTAGACGCTTCCAGACTGCTGCAGCAGAGTTAAGGATGCAGTTACATCCCAGACATATAGCCCATAAATCCTGAAATTATTTACTATCTGGCCTCTTATGGAAAAGTTTGCTGACTCTGTATAAACTGTCAAACTCTCCAACTTCTGCTTGAGTTAAATATTATTTTGTTCAAGAAATTATTTTTTATTCCAGCTATATCCATCTTTAATAAGCTGTGTAGAATTTGGTGGGGATCATCATATTTTAATGCATTTTTACCAGGAGGGTAGGAACCAACATAAAATCGAAGGAAGCATCAACATCAACTTACATAAACAAGTAAACGAGTTCCTTTTCCACTTACTCTTACAGCTACTTTATTGCAGAAAGTGCAGAATCATTTAGTAAGCTTAAATAAAATAATGAAGTTCAGAACTTTGGTAACTAATTCCTTTTGGGCCTGAATAAGGTTATTCCACAAATTATTTGCATCATATTATCTGATACCTAAGGAGAAAGAAGGGCTACCCCAATGGCTCAGCAGTAAAGAACCTGCCTGCAGTGCAGGTTCCACAAGAGAATCAGGTTTGATCCCTGGTTTGGGAAGATCTCCTGGAGGAGGGCATGGCAACTCTCTCCAGTACTCTTGCCTAGAGAATCCCATGGACGGAGGAGCCTGGCGGACTGCAGTCCCTGGGGTCGCACAGAGTCAGGCAGCGCTGAGCGCGCATGCACACGTGCTTCTGACACCTGAAAGTCCTGAACAACTCTACTTCAGCGGAAACAGGCCCAGTAACCCAGGCACTTGCACAGCATTGCTGTGAGGTGCATGGTGTTTTCATTGTAAAAGAGCATTTTAGGTTGTGAAAGACCGAAGAACTTACATGGTAATACTTAACAAAGGACATGAACAGCTAATTCTTAAGACTTTAATTGAGGAAAATGGGAGGTTTACTATTGCTTCTGAAACTCCAGTACTTTGGCCACCTCATGAGAAGAGTTGACTCACTGGGAAAGACTGATGCTGGGAGGAATTGGGGGCAGGAGGAGAAGGGGACGACAGAGGATGAGATGGCTGGACAGCATCACGGACTCGATGGACGTGAGTGAACTCCGGGAGTTGGTGATGGACAGGGAGGGCTGGCGTGCTGCGATTCATGGGGTCGCAAAGAGTCGGACATGACTGAGCAACTGAACTGAACTGAACTGAACTGTTATATGTAATGTACTTTGTCAGCCAACAAAATTCTAATTAGAAATGTCCAAAAGAATTAAAAGGTGGTAAAATGCTGGTGCTATTTTCCTAGTGTTTCTGTTTACCATTGTCTATGTTCAGCAAGTAATATATCCTACACTCACATGATTCCTTTATGCCTTCATTGACTCATTCATTCATGATGCAGATTCTTAAGGTTCTTCCAGTTACAGCTCAGTACTGGGGGTTAAAATAACATACGTCCAAATTAAGATTCCCCTAAGGGATTTTACCCCCAAAAGCGTTCACTTTCTCCAAAGTGTTCTACACTGCATTTTTCCATAATGGTTCTCAGAAAACTTGTTCAGTATACAAATTTAAATTTAGAAATTTATGGTGGTTTTGAGAATGTTAAAAACTGAGAATTCCCCAAAGTTTCCTAACACACAACCCTTTTCCTGTACCTGCACCCCACCTCCATGAGGATCTAGTGTTCCACATAACAGTTAGGGCAATACTACCTTTTGAGGTAGGTCAGCCTTTATAATGCCCTGTTCTTACATTCCATAGGAAGTCAGTTTGCCTTTGATCTATTTTCCCAGTGAAGAGCATTACTTAGGGTCTTATCAGCCGCACAGTAACAGAAATTCTGGACCAGCCTGAACCCCACAGGCCTATACCTTCCAAGAGGTGTCACAATTGACAGTTCAACTTTAGAAACAATTTCATTCCCAGGGAAATTATGACTATAAAATGATTATAAAATGACATGCCACTCACAGTATGAAATGATATATGCTGAAAACGCTGCCTTTTATATACTCTGATTTAAAAATATTAAGTATTACTATTTTTTCTATGTGACTTTTTTTTCTTAAGGACTTACTCTGAAAGCAATGTTGTTAGCATTGTATTATTGAAAAACAGTGAAGTAGTTCTCTACCAAAATACATTTTAAAGAGTAGCTAGACATTCTTGATAGAACAGAGTCTTTCAACATATTTATTGTTGGCATGTTGTTTAATTTCCTGTTATGAAATAGTTATTTTTTTCAGGGTTGCATTACTTTAAAAGTATGCCACTTAACTTCTGATTTTCTCACATCTTCTTTTCTAAAGCGAATAGCTGTTCATTGACTTGGTTCATAATAGAAGAAGTTAGTTGGACTTTACGCATAAATAAGTTGGACCTTATGCCTAAAGCTATTTCTCATCATGTGAAGTTTGCCCTCACATGTTTTATTATAGTGAAATTTGAATTGATATTGGCAAAATATTTATCATAATTCACCTGGGGTTAATTTGGTTTTTTGTTGTTGTTGTTGTTGTTCTCTGGTGTTATTTTATTTTGTTATTTTCTTTGGTTTGTTGGCTAAATGATTATAAACAGCTTCTTTCACTTATTAGCATGTTGCCTTCTATTTGCAGTACATATATATTTTTAAGTCACTTTCCCTGGGGCCTAGGCATGAGTGTGAGTAATCACAATATATAGGTTTTTATATGTTTAATTTTATATAAACTAACTTGTTTATATAATATAATATGAAATATTTGAAGTCCTCATATATCTCTTTTTTTTGCATTGAGCTCTTAGTATATTTATTAATAATTAATAAACTTTAAGTTTCATCCAAATATTTCTGCCCAGCAGGGTCTTATGCTTTTTCTATTAAGATAAACATATTAAAGAGGGAGTTGTGCCATAAGAATTTAATTCAGTTAACAATGTTTATGAAACTTCTGTCTGCATAAGATATGCTGAGTGAGAATGACAAAGCACTTAGCTCTATTACTTTGATCATTTATTTATTGGTTACCTAAGAGCAAGTCCATTTAACTTTTCTACAGGAGGTTTTAACATTTACCATTTATGAGATTTTGAGAAGTTAAATGTTAAGAAGCAACTGTGGTACTTTGCTTTTAAAACACTGTGAGTTTTTGCTGGGGAGATTTGCACCCTCACTTAAACATAAAGCCTACAACCAAAAGCAGGTTAGGAAGGATTTGGAAATATATATAAACACTAGTAAATTGAGAGTGAATATCCAGAGAATCAACTTTGCTTTATTCTTAGATTCTTGATTTAAAGAGAAAATTGCTTGGTGTTAAAATGAAGAGATATAAAGAAATCTTCTGAATAGAAAGTGATAGCATTATAAAACATTTTAATGTGATGTTTTATTTTCATTTTTGACCATAGAAGTTAGATGAAGCAAAGCAAATATCGGGTGGCAGAGAAAGATAATTTAAGACCTTTCCTGGGATTATAAATAGACATTCAATGATTCACATCATTTCTGTTCAACAAATATGTAATGTTTGTCTGCTCTTTGCTAAAGAATTTAAAGGCAATACCAAAAGAAAGCCTGCACTAGGTTACTAACTTTAGGAATGGCTAAGGTGTTATGAAAATTACCGGAATTTCTGAATCCTAAAGCTTTGCCATTTAAGCAGAATTGGAAAAGAGGGAAGCGATTAGGCAGTGACTAATAATGGTTGAAAATTCTCTTTACTCCAAGTTCCATATTTTTTCTGAGGCCCCACTCAGGGTTCATTCTCTTCTTTAATCCTTGTTAGGTTAATATATCCCAGAGTAGTAGTTTACTTTTATTTTGTAAAGTACTAATTTTTCCAGAAATTGCATTCTTAATATTTGATGTATATGCTGTTTCCTAAACTAAATTATAAGTTTCAAAGATGATTATTCTTTTCCCTATCTGAATATATAGTAAAATTCTTAATCTTTATAATTCCAAGGACAATGTTAGCAGATAAATGCTGGTAAATGAGTGGATAAGTAACTGACAGAATCATCAATACAAACATAGAGAGAAAAATTAGAAAGATTCAAGGCAGATGGCTTTTTTATCTATTTAGATAATGATTCTTCATAAAGAATACATTTTCTCATGTACATTTCTTATGTTATTGTTTAGAAATGAATGAGTTTTAAAGGGACTTAACTGATTTGTATCAAAGACTTAGAAAAGTTAGAACATTATTTTCATGTTTGTTTAATAGAAATGAGGCTTGAAAAAGATAATCAAAATTCCATATGATCCCACTCTTAAAAACAGAATGTTTTAAATTTTTTCATGAAGCAAAAAATATTTTTATTTCTCTATATCCTAGAACCATTCATGACATGTAGCAGATGGTAAAAAGCTGGGACTTTTCTTAAATTGATTTTAGAATTAGCAAGAATTAAAGAAAATGTATGCATATGTAGTCCTAAGATTTGAAGATATGTGGATAGATAATAAACTCCTAAATACATCATTGGATTCAAGTGTTGTTTATGTCCCTTTTATGATAGGGAAACTGATACTCAGAGAATAATCTATCTACACTACGGTCAGGAGCTCCTAGACAAGCTAATATTCAAATACCAATTTTTTTTTCCAACTGTACTACCTATGACAACGTTGCCACTTGCTTAACTAAGTCACCATGAAAAATTCTCCATAAGTTTCTAATTTATCATTTGTAAAATTCTAGGATGAGTCCAACTTTGTCTTATGTTTCATTCTAACTCTAAAACATAGTCCATACTTTAAATAAAACTATATATTCAATAAATAATATTAATCCTAAATTTGAACTGGAATTATTATGAACTTCTGATGATTTTCTTTAAAAAATACATATTTCTGAGCTTCAGTCACTAAAAAATCCTAGAAGGAAAATGATAGGTCATTTCTAGCACTCAGACTGTGGTCCCTAGTACCACCCCAGGTGGCTCAGTAGAAAAGAATCACCTACTAACGGAGGAGATGCAGGAATAATCCCTAGGTTTGGAGGATCCCCTGGAGGAGGAAATGGCAACCCACTCCAGTATTCCTGCCTGGAAAAAAATCTTACAGACAAAGGAGCCTGGCAGGCTATAGTCTATGGTGTCACTAAGAGTTGGACAGGACTCAGCAAATGAGCATGCATGCAGGCACCATTTTTTCATTAAAGGATCTGAGGATCCTCAGAGTAATGACTGTCCTTTATTTCTGAGACAGCAGATAAACAAGATGAACTTACAGTGTCTTGAGACACTTAGAAGGAAACAAAGCTTCTGAAGATGACTAGGGACAGAGTCAGTTAGGTCAGCAGTCGTGCCCAACTCTTTGCAACCCCATGGACTGCAGCACGCCAGGCTTCCCTGTCCATCACCATCTCCCAGAACTTGCTCAAACTCATATCCATCGAGTCGGTGATACCGTCCAACCATCTCATCCTCTGTCATCCCCTTCTTCTCCTACCTTCAGTCTTTGCCAGAATCAGGGTCTTCCAGTGAGTCAGTTCTTCACATCAGATGGCCAAAGTATTATAGCTTCAGCTTCATCAATCAGTCCTTTCAATAAATATTCAGGCCTTACTTCCTTTAGAATTGACTGGTTTGATCTACTTGCAGTCCAAGGGACTCTCAAGATTCTTCTCCAACACCACAGTTCAAAAGCAGCAATTCTTTGACTAGACAGACCTTTGTTGGCAAAGTAATGTCTCTGTTTTTTAATATGCTGTCTAGGTTGGTCATAGCCTTTCTTCCAAGGAGCTAATGGCTCCTTTCATGGCTGCAGTCACCATCTGCAGTGGTTTTGCAGCCCAAGAAAATATTTTCTCTCACTGTTTCCATTGTTTCCCCATCTATTTGCCATGAAGTGATGGGACTGGATGATATGCTCTTTTTTTTGAATGTTGAGTTTTGAGCCAGCATTTTCACTCTCCTCTTTCACTTTCATCAAGAGGCTCTTTAGTTCTTCTTCACTTTCTGCCATAAGGGTGGTGTCATCTGCCTATCTGAGGTTATCGATATTTCTCCAGGCAATCTTGATTCCAGCTTGTGCTTCATCCAGCCCGGCATTTCGTATGATGTACTCTGCATAGAAGTTAAATAAACACGGTGACAGTATACAGCTTTGATGTACTCCTTTTCCTATTTGGAACCAGTCTGTTATTCTATGTCCAGTTCTAACTGTTGTTTCCTGACCTGCATACAGATTTCTCAGGAAGCCAGTAAGGTGGTCTGGTATTCCCATCTCTTTAAGAATTTTCCACAGTTTATTGTGGTCCACATAGTCAGAGGCTTTGGTGTAGCCAATAAAGCAGAAGTAGATGTTTTTCTGGAACTCTCTTACTTTTTCTTTGATCCAGTGGATGTTTGCAGTTTGATCTCTGCTTCCTCTGCCTTTTCTAAGTCCAGCTTGACCATCTGGACGTTCTCGGTTTACATACTGTTGAAGCCTCACTTGGAGAATTTTGAGCATTACTTTGCTAACGTGTGAGATGAGTACAATTGTGCAGGAGTTTGAACATCCTTTGGCATTGCCTTTCTTTGGGATTGGAATGAAAACTGACGTTTCCAGTCCTTTGGCCACCACTGCGTTTTCCAAATTTCCTGGCATGTTGAATGCAGTGCTTTCACAGCATCATCTTTAGGATTTGAAATAGCTCAACTGGAATTCCATCACCTCCACTAACTTTGTTTGTAGTGATGCTTCCTATGGCCCTAGGGATGCTTCCTAAGATTAGATACATGTAGAAACAAAACCCTCAGGGGCCAAATTAATGAGTTCCCACTGCACAAAGATTGACAATTTGAACACCAATAAAATAATGATTACATTACATTGAAACACATTGAATATGTTTAAATCTACCAGTTCATAATGATACTTCAAAAATAGATAGTCACTGATCACCTTTTCAGTATAACAGGAAAAAAATTCATTGTTCTAAAAGCACATAAATAAAGGGAAATTAGATAACATTTATCTAGCCTTTCCTCCCTCATGGTAATCAAATGATTGACAAGTGGAATTTCCTCTTTATAGATATGTTTCTGTTTGGAAATGAAGAAATAATGTAACTAGATCATCATTTTGTAATCTTAAATATAAACAAGATTTATATCATCATCAATGGCACCTAGTATCTATGGGAATTTGCTTTATGTTTCCGGGAACTTAAACAGGGGCTCTGTATCAACCTAGAGGGGTTGGATGGGGAGGGAGATGCAAGAAAGGTTGAAGAGGGAGGGGACATATGTATACCTATGGCTAATTCACGTTGAGGTTCGATAGAAAACAACAAAATTCTGTAAAGCAGTTAACCTTCAATAAAAAATAAAAGAGATAGCCACACTTTATTTGCTTCTTGATTGAAGTATACACTATTACCTATGCAGTGTTTTTACCAAACATTTAATCTGAACCTGAACTCACCTCCAGATCCCCTTTACAAGAATAAAGAGAACAAAAGAACAAGATACCATGGGGATGTAGCCAACAAAAGTTAGAATATGGGAAACTCTTCGGTATAGTACTTTAGCAAACAAATTGCAAAGAATAAAGGAGGGAAACTTGTAAATTTAGGAGATGTAAGAGACATAGCAAACCACAAAATGAAGGCTCTATTTGAACCACTGTTCTTAGAAAAAAATCTTTTTTAAGAATGGGTTAATGAGATAATGGATATAAGGTGATATTAAGGAAGGAATTATTGTTAATATTTTTATGTGATAATACTGTGATTAGTTATACTTTATTTATAGACATTTTAATATTTAAGGAAATTTTTGTGTAGGATTTGGTTCAAAATACTGTAATGTTTGTTGCTGGGGGAAGGTTGAAATGAAATACAATGAGTTGATAATTGTTGCAGCTGAATGATGGGGTTTATTATGCTAATCTTTATTTTAAACATTTTATAATAAAATGTTAAATAAATCATATTATTTGGGAGGGTTTTATGTTTATATATTTGGTTATCTAATAATCTGCTTCAACACAGTATATTGCTGTATTTTAAAACAAAATTAATTCTTTTAAACAGGCTGCATATGGTCCGTATTCCCCTGATGAGTGCATATCTTTGCCTATTTACACAAGTGCTGAAAGGGATCGTGTGGTGATCAATATCAACATTCCATGTGGAGGCAACCAAGACCAGTGGATTCAGTGTGGAGCAGCTCTATTTCTCAAAAATCAGTAGAACCTAATGTCAATAAAAGCTGTCTTAGCAAGAAGAAACATTTATCAATTAAGCTTTGAATAAAATATGTAATGAGTCATGGTTCACAATATTAGCATATAGTTGTCCTGTGTTGTTTATCTTGAGTTTTTACTTTAATGGATAACGATAGCACCTTGTACCTTTTAAAGTAATAACTTAAGTCAATGTTAGAATAGAGTATTCCTTATATAATACAGTAAGTCCCCTACATACAATCAAGTTCCATTCTGAGAGTGCATTTGTAAGTTCAGTTGGTTCGTAAGTCCAACAAAGTTTGCCCAGGCTACCCACTCCAGTATTCTTGGGCTTCCTGGGTGGCTCAGTTGGTAAAAGAATCCGCGTGCAATGTGGCAGATGTGGGTTTGATTACTAGGTTAGGAAGATCCCCTGGAGGAGGGCATGGCAATCCACGCCAGTATTCTTGCCTGGAGAATCCCATGGACAGAGCTTGGCAGCCGTGGGGTCAAAAAGAGTCAGACACGACTGAGCGACTCAGCGCACAGCACAGGTCCCCAACTAACGCAGTCTGCTATATAGTACTGTACTGTAATAGGTTTGTAATACTTTCACACAAATAATACATAAAAACAAAACATAAAGAAGACATTCTTAATATACTGTAGTACCTTGAGAAGCACAGTAGTCCATCATGATGGCTGGCTTACAGGGCTGGCATCAAGTGAACCAGCAAGCTGTGTTACAGGTGAGGAAGAGGAGGTGGGAGAGACAGAGCTGAAGGATCATCAGCAAAGGAGGCGGAGGGCAAACTGCAGCTTCACTCACGCCTGATGTTGATGGAACACACGTTCTCTCTTTTAAAAGTTTGCAACTTGAAGGTTCACATGCAGAAGACTTACTGTATTGTTTCTGTGAGGCACTGCACTTTCACTGGCTCAAAAATTTAATGTTTTAAGTTAATAAGAGTTTTAAAATATTTATTTAAGGAATCTAATATTTTGGCTATCATTTCTATATCATCATTATTTAATGACATATAATGTTTCAGTCTTTCATGGTTTTACATATATATATGCATATATGTTGGAGAAGGAAATGGCAACCCACTCCAGCATTCTCGCCTGGAGAATCCCAGGGACGGGGGAGCCTGGTAGGCTGCTGTCTATGGGGTCGCGCAGAGTTGGACATGACTGAAGCTACCTAGCAGCAGCAGCAGCATGCATATATGTACATATATATATGTAAAATGTCTTTTTAAATTTTTTCTTTATTTTTTTAAAAATATGTTTATTTTAATTGGAGTTTAATTACTTTACAATATTGTATTGATTTTGCCATACATCAACATGAATCCGTCACAGGTAAAATGTCTTTTTAAACATTGAAGGATGCATTATATTTTAGTTAACCCAGCATCTCAAAGTAATGCAAAAGAAATGGGGAATAATTGCACAGAATCCAGGATAAGAATTTTACAAATAGAATAATTAAATGATGAAAAGTTGTAATTTCTCCAGTACATGGCTTTCCCTTGTGTTTCTGTGGAACAGTAAAATTCTACAATGGCTGAAAGTTTTAAATAAACAGAAAGGGAAAAGCAGGAAGGAGTATACAGGGAAGGTTTTGTGGGCTGTGTCTAGAAATGTAACACACAGCTTATGTTTACATTCCATTAGAGAGAACTGAATCGCATGGCTGCACCTGCTTTCTAGGGCATGGGAAATGTGGTCTAGCTGGGGAGCTCAGAGAATGGAAGCAGGGAGGGGCTCGCTAGCTGTCCTTGCCCCTCCTATCCAGCAGCAAAAGCTCACTCCTAAAATGCCTTCAAGACAAGGCATAAAATGACTGAAAAAACATTAAAGAAGCATAAGGCCTTTAATTGATCTCATTCCAAACCTTGTGCTTGTGAATTGTAACACTGAGCAATAAAATAACGTGATCCAGACACTGGCCATATCCCAGGAATACACAGCTGAATACACTGTCCATGCTTTTGAGAGATTTAAGACCTAATAAGACAGTGAGAGGTAAAAACAATATCTCTGTAAATTCTTTTAATGATAGTCATATTACTGCTGCTGCTGCTAAGTTGCTTCAGTCGTGTCCGACTCTGTGCGACCCTATGGATAGCAGCCCACCAGGCTCCTCTGTCCATGGGATTCTCCAGGCAGGACTACTGGAGTGGGTAGCCATTTCCTTCCCCAGTCATATCTTGTATTTAATATATATTACATAAAAAGATATAGAAAAAAAATTATAGTACAATGAAATCTATTATGTGACATACCAGCAAAGGGCTGCAGAATTTCAGAGGATGGAGTGACTAATTCCACTTCTGTATATGTTGTTTAATCAAAGCTTATCAAGAGTGGGCTAATTAGCTCCTTTCTTTCTGGAAAACTAACTTTGAAAATTTAAGTTACGAAGGATAGAAAATACATTTATTGGTCTTCCAAAATGAGCAAATATTAGCATGCTCTGGTGTTTATATTTTTTTTAAGAATTTTTTAAAATTTTAAACAATTTCTAAACCAGTGAAACCCTTCATGTTCCTTTTACAGTCACATTTTCATCTTTCCCAGTTCAGAGGAATGGATTTGCTGTGTATGCAAGCCATTAGTATTATGACAAAATGTATGGCCAAAAACAGTACAGGAGAAGTTTTTTGTTTGTTTTTTTAAATGAATGGGAACTCTGAAACTTCAGAAAAACACAGTGAAATTCTCATTAGTAGAAGCAACAAACAATAGTTTTAGATCTCCGGGCCCCTGAGATGGTGGAATGGCCCAATCGGGACAATGATTTTAAAAATAAAAACTTCAGTAAACCAGGAATAGAAAGGAACTTCTTTTCATGGATAATGAATCTCTAAGGGGAAAACAAACAAATAAAAAACAGCAAAGGTCATTCTTAATGGGGAAATAGAAACATTCTCTTTAAAATGAAGAAGATACAGCTTATCACATCTATTCAAAATTCTTCAGAGATCCTGACCAGCACAGAATGACAAGAAAAATAAAAGTGGAATTGAAAAGTCAAAGCAAATAAGAAAAAAAAAAAAAACCATGTTTAGAAAGAAGACATTAGCAGAAATGAAAATAAAGGCAGAATTAAAACGGCAAAAGCAAGTAAGAAAAATATGCTCAGGAAGAAGACAGCACTCCCTCCCTCCCATCAGTCCTTTGTTCATCTTTTAATTTTTGTAATTTTTAGCACCTGGACATACAAAGTTTAAGCGGAGAAACTGTGAGTTTAACAGTGTTAAGCGTTTCTCCAGAAATCTGTGAACGTTTTATTTTTTTGTTCTGAGACTTTGTGCTGTAAGTCCTGAAAGAGAGACTGATGTAAGGAAACAGAAATGACAATCACTCCACGTGATTGAGACATGTGGAGAGTTTCTAACATTTGACTTCCGTTCACTCATTTCCATTTGCCAAAATAAAATGTGTATAAATTATTGCTTGCCACCCATCTCCTCTGGAAAGTGTGAGTACAAAGGGATCTGACCAGTAAACTCCCAAACATGCCCAGGACAAGACTGCAGAGGGCCCCAGGGACACACCGGAAACATACAGAATAAAGTACATTAGACTCAAAATCCACCACCTTGCCGCTTGGTTTTGGCCATCTTACATGTTAAGCATCTCGAGAGTAGGAAGTGTACTTTTCATACATTGCTGGGTTTATTTACATTGGAGCTCAATACATATTTATTAGATCAGTGACTAAAACCACTTCCAGACAACTTAATAATCAGGTAGGTCTCAAGTTTAGATTGTTCCCAAAATCAAATGCATGCTCAAACCTGGTGTATTTCTCATCATTAAGGACAGTTAAGACTATCCAAAAGTCCTTAAGGAAATTTGAGAGAGAAGTTCTAAAAATATTCGAGCAAGGGTAGCCTCAATTTCCCTATATAACTATGAAGAAGATAACTTATTTGGATATGTAGGTTTTAAATCAGAATTCTTCGGAAATGGTAAGACCGGTTGGATAGAGACTGGTTGGAATTTTGTTTATGCTGTTTTATTTTTGCTTCATAGTCCTACCTTCCTAAATGCTTTTCGTTTATTGGGAACTTGAGATTTTCTAACATTGCAGCTAGGAGGAAAATTAGTATCATGAATGAGGTGGATTCTGTGATTGGCACCAGAGAATCTGTGCTATCAGGAGTAGAGGTATACCTGTCAGGGTCCAAAAGCTCAAACCAGATCACCTCTTAGTTTATCTGAAGCTCTTCCAAATGTTAATACTGTAAACCTCTCACACAAGACATATTCAAATAGTAAGTCATTGGTAGAAGGACAAGAAAAATAAGCCTAAGCTAAGGGAAAAAAAAAAAAAAAAAAAGAGCCTGTTGAGATAGAGTCAACATCTCTACTTATGCTGGTAGTTTCCATGCATGTAGACATGATGATCAGCATTTTTTTTTAACTGAAAGGGGAAAAGCAAGTATCAGCCAAAGTACTGTGTTGGCCTTATTACTTCTGATTATTCTATGCCTAATTTATCCTCCTCCCTCTTTTCCTGAAGGAAAACGGTTCCTGAAAACCATTTAAAAAGATTTTAAATCAGTAGAAAAATAAGAGAAAAGGAGGGTGGATGGATAGATAATGTTTGATTTCTCCTTGTTTTCAAAGGGGACTAGTTATTGGTTAGCAAAGTAAGGGTAGAGAATGAAATATGAAGTTTGCATTTTATAGAAAGCTCACATGGCAACGAAGATACTGACTTGAACCACACAGAAAGAATCATGGAATCACATCATAGCCTAAATGTAGAATCTGAATGTTTATTAAAGTCAGTGACACCCATATGATTTGGAAGTTGCTTTATTTCCATTTGAAATATCAACCAGTTATTAAAATAGGAATTTGGCTGAACAGAGCTGGTTCTGCTGTAGTTGCTATATCCTCAACAATGCTGCATTTGCTAACTGGTTTATAATTTCAGTCACAACTCTTCCCATGTCAGAGACTGCTACTTATTCTCCTGAGGAGAAGGGGATGACAGAGGATGAGATGGCTGGATGGCATCACTGACTCAATGGACATGAGTTTGTGTGGACTTTGTGAGTTGGTGATGGACAGGGAGGCCTGGTGTGCTGCGGTTCATGGGGTTGCAAAGAGTCGGACACGACTGAGCGACTGAACTGAACTGAACTGATTGCCATAATGCAATGTTTATCTGGGTACTCAGAATAAAATCAATTCCGAATTTCTCTTAGATTCAAGTGTGACCATATGACTCACTTCTGCCCAAAAGATTGTGAGCACAGATATCAGATGGCAACTTCTAAGGGCCCTCCTCACAGGACACGATCAATATGTCATTCTCTCGCTTCATTTCTTCCTCTGTTCTGCCGGGCACGAGGCCACTGTCATCTTGAGACTTGTTTATGGCCACAACAGGCAGAGCAGCAACACAGAAGGACCCTGGTTCTTTTACTGGAGCAGAGATGCTCTCCCTGAACCATTTCACTCTGCACTTCATTGACTTCATTTATCAAGAGAGACTACAAACCCTCGATGGAGTGTCTAAAAACCACTTGATCAGTGGCATGGACAAATAGAACAGGGCTCAGACAGTCCCTCCAAAAACAAGGGCTCAACTCTAACTCTCAAACTGAACTGAGAACCCTGAGTTGGAAGCACTTAACAACCTGAGCTCTCTGACTGAGGCAGGACCCAGCTGGGTGGACAATGGCTGTAAACAAAAACTGTTTTTCCAGTGACACCAGGGGTACCTTTGGGACTGCAGTCCTCATGTGAAAGTCAGACATTAACCTGCCTCCCTCCAAAGGCACTTGCACTTCTGGCCACTTTCTGGGTGGCCGCAGGAGAACTGCTGCTGCTAATCTGCTTCAGTCGTGTCCGACTCTGTGCGACCCCATAGACAGCAGCCCACCAGGCTCCCCTGTCCCTGGGATTCTCCAGGCAAGAACACTGGAGTGGGTTGCTATTTCCTTCTCCAATGCATGAAAGTGAAAAGTGAAAGTGAAGTCGTTCAGTCGTTGTCTGACTCGTAGTGGCCCCATGGACTGCAGCCTACCAGGCTCCTCTGTCCATGGGATTTTCCAGGCGAGAGTACTGGAGTGGGATGCCATTGCCTAGAAGAACTACAAGTATATAGAAAAGCACTACCTATAGGTCATTTATCTTTATCTGATCCGCAAGATCTTTGTGGATCTTTCCAAAATGAGACTGCCTAGGGTTACTTAGTGGAGAATAACTGCTTCATTATTTATGTGCTCCTTTTGGACAGTTTTGCCTATATGGGGAGTCATCTAACTACATGGTGGTAGGAAATATGTTCTATCTTCAGCTGAAGTGATCAATGCCATCCATCTTGGCCCCGGAAGGCATTCAGACCAGCCTCAACTCACCATCCGTGGTGACTGTGATAAGCATCCCTGGACTAAATTGTGTTTGGCCTTCGTATAATGATTTTAAAAAGAAATGTTTATGACATAATGATAGTGGGAAAGGATATACCATATGTTATATCGTATAATTTAATGAGTAAACGTATATGGCATATCTCTGATTGAGAGGGAGGTATTTAAAATATTTAATATTTATCTCTGAGTAGAATGATAGGTAATTTTTGCTTTACACTGGGTATATTTTTACATTTTTCAAATGCTCTGAGACTGTATTGCTTTCATAACTAAAACACTAGGTTTTTTTAAATGAAAGGAAATAAAAATATAAACTTGAAACAACGTGTGAACATTAACTTTTCACATACTGAGATCATTCCTTTCAGAGTCCCTTTATTTGCAAGCTTTCTAGTCTATTTGTAGTACTGTTGCTGTAGAAATTATTTCATTCAACTCTTTACAACCTCAAGTATAGGTTCATTGGGATTTGTATATAACTGGTATGTGATTAATTATTTTAAATCAAAAACAAACAGGGCATTTCTACCTTGCATATAGCTGCAATCAGATATGTATGTAACTTTAAAGTTTAATATCTACAGCGGTAAGAGAAGTAGTGAGTCAAGGGAGAGTTTACTGAAGTCAATTTAAAGGCATATATATAACTACAGAGTGGCAAGAGTCCTGGACATGGGGTTAGGACCCCAGGCTCCCAGTCTTAACGTTACCCCAGATTTGCCAAGATATTGGATCCTTCTGAGCTTAGGTTTCTTCATTTATGAGATGTGAATCACTGTTCCCATTCCAAAGTAATTTGGAGAGCAAATGAAATGTCACATCATAACATTATATAAACTAGTGTAAATTTAACTTTGAGTTACAGTTTTAATATCTTGATGCTGGATGTGAATTTAAATGCTAAAATAAATTATAAATCACAATCTATGTAACCATTAATTCACTATTTAGAAATAACAAGCTGAGAATGATTTAATTGTAGTGTTCTCAAGTTTTCCACTATCTGGCTTATTTGTGACTATTTTTCCAGTGTTAAAAATCCATTTTGTGTTCACGAGATAAACCAAAGTTTTACCAGATATTGTCATCTGTAGCATTTTGTTCAAAACCAAGTCTGTATATGACCAATGTATCAATATAATAACAATAACTAAGACTTAGCACTGACTGCAAGCTAAGCACTGCTCCAAATAATTGATAGATGAAAGAGAAGTAGACAGGTAATTATATTCATTTATGATGAACATTTTCCTAATGAGAAAAACAAGGCCAGGTTGGGTGACTTGCTCAGCTAACAAACTGGTAAAATACAAGGGAGAAAACTCACTCAGCACTCCCTCCCCTCAAGGAAAGAACAAAGTCAGCAAAGTTGCATTCTTTGGCGAGTTTGCTAAAAAAGGAAATGAGCAGGGCCACTTCAGCACCACAGGTTGGTCAGTTCTTCAACCTGACAAATATTTACTACAGCAGAGTTTCTGGCAAGAAGATAAGAATTGACAGTACCAGTCAAAATACTTGTTACATTATGTATTTTCATTGAAAAGTCACCTCCATAAAACTTAGGAAGAGAATAT
Source organism: Ovis aries (assembly GCF_016772045.2). Lineage (NCBI taxonomy): Eukaryota > Metazoa > Chordata > Mammalia > Artiodactyla > Bovidae > Ovis > Ovis aries. The sequence continues at coordinate 4,765,220 of NC_056068.1, read as the reverse complement.
GGGGAGGAAATATTTTGAATTGTGAACTCAGCTCCCAGAACTCAACTCTCAGTCTACACTCCAAATTCAGAGTGTCTTTTGCACGCACCGTACAGTTCAAGGGGCCTTGAGGGCTTTCCCTTCATGATATAATGAAATCAAGACCATGCTTTTATTTTTCTTATAAAGAACCCTGTGAATATGTCAAACATACAGATATGCACAGTGTGTGTATACAGCATAAAGAATAACAGAATGATTGCCTGTGCTAACACAGCTTAAAAAAAGGACATTAACTAGCACCGCTTAACCTCCTTCATATGTTTTCAGGATCTCATATCCTACTCTGCATTCAAGAAAAATAACCCTTTGTTTTTTATAATTCTTTTGAGACTCTTCATGGATGTCCAACTCTCACATCCATACATGACTACTGGAAAAAACATAGCTTTGACCAGACAGACCTTTGTCAGCAAATTGATATCTCTGCTTTTTAATATGCTGTCTAGGTTGGTCATAGCTTTTCTTCCATGGAGTGAACATCCTTTAATTTCATGGCTGCAGTCACCATCTGTAGTGATTTTGGAGCCCAAGAAAAGAAAATCTGCCACTGTTTCCACTTTTTCCCCAACTATTTGCCATGAAGTGATGGGCTGGATGCCACGATCTTTGTTTTTTAATGCTGAGCTTTAATCCAGATTTTCACTTTCTTCTTTCACTTTCATCAAAAGGCTCTTTAATTCCTCTTCACTTTCTGCCATTAAAGCGATATCATCTTCATATCTGTGGTTGTTGGTATTTCTCCTGGCAATCTTGATTCCAGCTTGAGCTTCATCCAGCCTGGTATTTTGCATGATATACTCTGCATAGAAGCTATGACAAACCTAGACAGTGTATTAAAAAGCAGAGACTTTACTTTGCCAATAAAAGTCCGTATAGCTGAATCTATGGTTTTTCCAGTAGTCATGTTTGGATGGAAGAGTTGGACGATAAAGAAGACTTGATGCTTTTGAGCACTGTAGTGTTGGAGAAGACTCTTGAGAGTCCCTTGGACTGCAAGGAGATGGAGCCAGTCAATCCTAAAGGAAATCAATCTTAAATATTCATTAGAAAGACTGATGATAAGTGAAGCTCTAATACTTTGGCCACCTAATGCAAAGAGCTGACTCATTGGAAAAGACCCTGATGTTGGGAAAGACTGAGGGCAGGAGGAGAAAGGGATGACAGAGGATGAGATGGTTGGGTGGCATCAAAGACTCGATGGACATGAGTTTGAGCAAGCTTGGGGAGATGGTGAACAACAGGGAAGCCTGGCATGCTGCAGTCCATGGGAACACAAAGAGTCAGATATGAGTGAGGGACTGAACAACAATAGCTCTGCATATAAGTTAAATAAGCAGAGTATAAGACAATATACAGCCTTGACGTGCTCTTTTCCAAATTTGGAACCAGTCTGTTTTTCCATGTCTGGTTTGAACTGTTGCTTCTTGACCTGCATACAGATTTCTCAGAAGGTGGGTAAGGTAGTCTGGTATTCCCATCTCATTAAGAATTTTCCACAGTTTGTTGTGATCCACACAGCCAGAGGCTTTAACATAGTCAGTGAAGTAGAGGCAGATGTTTTTTTGAAATCTCTTGCCTTTTCTATGATCCAGTGGATGTTGGCAATTTGATCGCTGGTTCCTCCGCCTTTTCTAAATTCAGCTTGTACATCTGGAAGTTCTCAGTTCTCATACTGCTAAAGCCTTGCTTGAAGGATTTTGAACATAATCTTTCTAGCATGTGAAATGAGTGCAATTGTATGGTTATTTGAACATTCTTTGGCATTGCCTTCCTTTGTTTTTTATTTTTATATGAATGACATCTATCTTGTGGCCTTTGTTTTTTCAATATGAATTGAACAGATTTGCTTATGCAGTCTCTTCTGGAACATTTTAATTGTCATTTTTTTCTTACTATGACAAATTATGTTCCTGTAAAAATTCTTAGTATGTCTCCTGACATGTACTTACAAGACTTCTTCTAGGGCCATACCTAAAAGGGGAGTGACTGAATCTCCAGAGAAAAACCATCAAGAGAAATTAAGGAATCAATTCCATTCACCATTTCAACAAAAAGAAATAAATAACTAGGAATAAACCTATCCAAGAGACAATAGAACTGTACACATAAAATTATGACACTAATTAAAGAAATCAAAGATGACATAAACAGATGAAGAGATATTCCATGTTATTGAGTAGGAAGAATCAATATTGTGAAAATGACTATACTACCAAACACAATCTACAGATGCAATATGATCCCTATAAAATTACCAATGGTACTTTTCACAGAATTAAAACAAAAAATTTCATAATTCATATGGAAATACAAATTATCCCAAATAGCCAAAGCAGTCTTGAGAAAGAAGAATGGAGCTGGAGGAATCAACCTTCCTGACTTCAGATTATACTAGATTATACAGACATCAAGACTGTATGGTACTGGCACAAAAGCAGAAATATAGACCAGTGGAACAAGATAGAAATCCCAGACATAAACCCATGCACTTATGGGTACCTTATTTTTGACAAAGAAGGCAAGAATATACAATGGGGCAAAGACAGCCTCTTCAATAAATGGTGCTGGGAAAACTGGACAGCTACGTGTAAAAGAATGAAATTAGAACAGTTCCTAACATCATGCACAAAGATATACACAAAATGGATTAAAGACCTAAATGTAAGACCAGAAACTATAAAACTCTTAGAGGAAAACATAGGCAGAACACTCCATAACATAAATCAAAGCAAGATCCTCTATTACTCACCTCCTGGAGTAATGGAAATAAAAACAAAAGCAAACAAGTGGGACCTGATTAAACTTAAAAGCTTTTGCACAGCAAAGGAAACTATAAACAAGGTGAAAAAACAACCTTCACAATGGGAGAAAATAATAGCAAATGAAACAACTAACAAAGGACTAATTTCCAAAATGTACAAGCAGCTCATACAACTCAATACCAGGAAAACAAACAACCCAATCAAAAGGTGGTAAAAAGACCTAAACAGACATTTCTCCAAAAAGACATACAGATGGCTAACAAACACATGAAAAGATGCTCAACATTGCTCATTTATTAGAGAAATGCAAATCAAAACTACAATGAGATATCACCTCACACCAGTCAGAATGGCCATCGTCAAAAAATCTACAAACAATAAGTGCTGGAGAGGGTGTGGAGAAAAGGGAAGACTATTGCACTGTTGGTGAAAATGTAAATTGATACAGCCACTATGGAAGACAGTGTGGAGACTCCTTAAACAACTAGGAATAAAACCACCATCAGTTCAGTTCAGTCACTCAGTCCTGTCCGACTCTTTGCGACCCCATGAATCACAGCACGCCAGGCCTCCCTGTCCATCACCATCTTCCGGAGTTCACTCAGACTCACGTCCATCGAGTCAGTGATGCCATCCAGCCATCTCATCCTCTGTCGTCCCCTGCTCCTCCTGCCCCCAATCCCTCCCAGCATCAGAGTCTTTTCCAGTGAGTCAACTCTTCACATGAGGTGGCCAAAGTACTGGAGTTTCAGCTTTAGCATCATTCCTTCCAAAGAAATCCCAGGGCTGATCTCCTTCAGAATGGACTGGTTGGATCTCCTTGCAGTCCAAGGGACTCTCAAGAGTCTTCTCCAACACCACACTTCAAACGCATCAATTCTTCGGCGCTCAGCCTTCTTCACAGTCCAACTCTCACATCCATACATGACTACTGGAAAAACCATAGCCTTGACTAGACGGACCTTAGTCGGCAAAGTAATGTCTCTGCTTTTGAATATGCTATATAAGTTGGTCATAAATTTTCTTCCAAGAAGTAAGCGTCTTTTAATTTCATGGCTGCAGTCACCATCTGCAGTGATTTTGGAGCCCCCCAAAATAAAGTCTGACACTGTTTCCACTGTTTCCCCATTTATTTCCCATGAAGTGATGGGACCGGATGCCATGATCTTTGTTTTCTGAATGTTGAGCTTTAAGCCAACTTTTTTGCTCTCCTCTTTCACTTTCATCAAGAGGCTTTTAGCTCCTCTTCACTTTCTGCCATAAGGGTGGTGTCATCTGCATATCTGAGGTTATTGATATTTCTCCCGGCAATCTTGAATCCAGCTTGTGTTTCTTCCAGTCCAGTGTTTCTCATGATGTACTCTGCATAGAAGTTAAATAAGCAGGGTGACAATATACAGCCTTGACGTCCCCCTTTTCCTATTTGGAACCAGTCGGTTGTTCCATGTCCAGTTCTAACTGTTGCTTCCTGACCTGCATACAGATTTCTCAAGAGGCAGGTCAGGTGGTCTGGTATTCCCATGTCTCTCAGAATTTTCCACAGTTTATTATGATCTGACACAGCAATCCCATTCCTAGGCATATACCCTGAGGAAACCAAAATGAAAAGAGACACATGTATCCCATTGCTCATTGCAGCACTATTTACAATAGCTAGAACATGGAAGCAATCTAGATGTCCATCGACAGATGAATGGATAAAGAAGTTTGGTACATATACACAATGGAATATTACTCAGCCATAAAAAGGAATGCATTTGAATCAGTTCTAATGAGATGGATGAATCTAGAGCCTATTATACAGAGTGAAGTAAGTCAGAAAGAGAAAGATGAATATCGTACTCTAGCATATACACGGAATCTAGAAAAATCGTACTGAAGAATTATTTTCAGGGCAACAATGGAGAAGCAGACATAGATAATAGACTAATGGACATGCGGAGAGGGGAGGAGAGGGTGAGATGCATGGAAAGAGTAACATGGAAACTTACATTCCCATATGTAAAATAGATAGCCAATGGGAATTTGCTATATGGCTCAGGAAACTCAAACAGGCGCTCTGTATCAACCTAGAGGGGTGGGATGAGGAGGGAGGTTCAAAAGGGAGGGGATATGTGTATACCTATGGCTGATTCATGTTGAGGTTTGACAGAAAACAGCAAAAATTCTGTAAAGCAATTATCTTTCTTTAAAAAGAAAAAAAAAAAGCAACTAAAAAAAATTCTCCATACATCTTAGCGTCTCCGGCACTGACATACATGGCTAGATTCCAGTCCTAGCTGGCCATATGTGAAACCACTGTACAGTTTAAGCAAAGATAAGCTCTGAAAAAAGAATTTCTGCTTGCAAATAAGGGGTTATTAGAAAATGGGCCACTGATTGTATTCTTCAGAAATATTGATGTCTTATAAGACAGAGCAAGCTGGAGAACTGTTCCAGATTAAAGCAGGCACAAGAGGTAAATACAACGTGTGTTCTTGGCTGCATCCTCTTTTGGAGGGAAAACAATGCTAGAAAGGACATTCCCATGTAGGTAAACAAGCAAAAGTGAAGTAGACAATTATATTTGATAATTTTACTGAGTTAAATTCACTGAAGTTGATGACCAAACTATTGCTATATAAAAGACCGTTACTTTTCTTAGGAAATTCACATAGAATTGTCTAAGAGTAAAAAACCATGATGTATGCAACTTATTTTCAAATGTTCAGGAAAAAGAAAAACATGTGTTTACATACAAAGAAAGGAAATGGGACAAAATACTAATGATAGATGAATCTGGGTAAAAAAAATAGCGCATTCTTTATCATTTTTGTAACTTTCATTGAACAAATAATCATTTTATTTTTTCCAAATATTAAAAAAAAAAGAGTTTAACTCATTGACATCATCCCACTGAGGGTAGCCTCCCCTTTGAGAGTCTCTGACTTTGATTCCCACTGATGTCACCACCACCACTACCTCCCATAAGTGTGCAAAAACCAGCACAACTTTGTAGATGAATTAAATTTAAAAATTTTAATTGCTTTATATTTTCTCCCAGACAAAAGCTGAAAAGAAAATGAAATAAATACTAGTCTTTTTAAAAAATGTTTATAAAATGTTGTAACAAAAACATGTTTACAACATGTAGGTTTCAGATCTATAGTATCCACTTTTTGTTTTTAGTTAGAAACATAAATCCAAATTCTTGCTTTGTTATGTGACAGCTGTATGCCTCAGGATGGTCATTTTGGCTCTTCGTTTCTGCATCTGTTAAGTTTCTCCATCTGTTATATGGAGATAAATATCCTCAGCTCAGGGTTGCAGTTGGTATAACATAATATTGTGACAAGTCTCTAGTACATATCAGGAGCTGAAGAAATAGCAGCTATGTTAAGCATTTGAAAAGCCCCTGATGCTGGAAAAGATTGAGGGCAGGAGGAGAAGAGGATGACACAGGATGAAATGGTTGGATGGCATCACTGACTCAACGGACATGCATTTGGGTAAACTCCAGGAGTTGGTGATGGTCAGGGTGGCCTGGCGTGCTACGACTCATGGGGTCGCAAAGAGTTGGACATGACTGAATGACTGAACTGAACTGAACTCAGAGTATGAATAGGGTTATCAAAGAACTTTACTAGATCTCACATATCTTTAATTGAAAAATAGCTAAACTCTTACATGTGCTGTGCTTAGTTGCTCAGTCATGTCCAATTCTTTGCAACTCATGGACTGTAGCCCTCCACACTCCTCTGTCCATGGGATTCTCCAGGCAAGAATACTGGAGTGAGTTGCCATCCCCTCCTCCTGGGGAGCTTCCCAACCCAGGGATAGAGTCGAGGTTTCCTGCATTGCAGGTGGATTCTTTACCATCTGAGCCACCTGAGAAGTCCAAGAATACTGGAATGGGTAACCAATCCCTTCTCCAGGGGAGCTACCCAACCCAGGAATCAAACAAATGTCTCCTGCATGGCAGGCAGATTCTTTACCAACTGAGCTACCAGGGAAGCTCCAACCACTTGTATAGACATCAGTTCAGTTCAGTTCACTCGCTCAGTCGTGTCCGACTCTTTGCGACTCCATGAATCGCAGCATGCCAGGCCTCCCCGGAGTTCACTCAGACTCGCGTTCACTGAGTCAGTGATGCCATCCAGCCATCTCATCCTTGGTCGTGCCCTTCTTCTCCTGCCCCCAATCCTTCCCAGCATCAAAGTCTTTTCTAATGAGTCAACTCTTCGCATGAGGTGGCCAAAGTACTGGAGCTTCAGCTTTAGCATCATTCCTTCCAAAGAAATCCCAGGGCTGATCTCCTTCAGAATGGACTGGTTGGATCTCCTTGCAGTCCAAGGGACTCTCAAGAGTCTTCTCCAACACCACACTTCAAACGCATCAATTCTTTGGCGCTCAGCCTTCTTCACAGTCCAACTCTCACATCCATACATGACCACTGGAAAAACCATAGCCTTGCCTAGATGGACCTTAGTCGGCGAAGTAATGTCTCTGCTTTTGAATTTGCTATCTAGGTTGGTCATAACTTTTCTTCCAAGGAGTAAGCATCTTTTAATTTCATGGCTGCAGTCACCATCTGCAGTGATTTTGGAGCCCCCAAAAATAAAGTCTGACACTGTTTCCACTGTTTCCCCATCTATTTCCCATGAAGTGATGGGACCGGATGCCATGATCTTTGTTTTCTGAATGTTGAGCTTTAAGCCAACTTTTTCACTCTCCTCTTTCACTTTCATCAAGAGGCTTTTTAGCTTCTCTTCACTTTCTGCCATAAGGGTGGTGTCATCTGCATATCTGAGGTTATTGATATTTCTCCCTGCAATCTTGATTCCAGCTTGTGCTTCTTCCAGCCCAGCGTTTCTCATGATGTACTCTGCATATAAGTTTAATAAGCAGGGTGACAATATACAGCCTTGACGTACTCCTTTTCCTATTTGGAACCAGTTTGTTGTTCTGTGTCCAGTTCTAACTGTTGCTTCTTGGCCGCATACAGATTTCTCAAGAGGCAGGTCAGGTGATCTGGTATTCCCATCTCTCTCAGAATTTTCCACAGTTTATTGTGATCCACACAGTCAAAGGCTTTGGCATAGTCAATAAAGCAGAAATAGATGTTTTTCTGGAACGGTCTTGCTTTTTCCTTGATCCAGCGGATGTTGGCAATTTGATCTCTGGTTCCTCTGCCTTTTCTAAAACCAGCTTGAATATCAGGAAGTTCACGGTTCACGTATTGCTGGAGCCTGGCTTGGAGAGTTTTGAGCAGTACTTTGCTAGCGTGTGAGATGCGTGCAACCTTGTTTTATTGCATTCTGCATATACTGCATTTTTCACGAATTGAAGATTTGTGGCAGCCATCCATTGAGCAAGTTTATCTGCTCCATTCTTCCAGTAACATTTGCTCACTTTGAGTCTCTGTGTCACATTTCGGTAATTCTTATAATATTCCAAACTTTATTATTATTACTATTGTGTTGTCATGGTGATCTGTAATTAATGACACTTGATGTTACTGTAGTAACTGTTTGGGGTGCGACAAACAATGTAAGTTGGCGAACTTAATTAATGTGTGTTCTGACTGTTCCATTTCCAGCTGTCCCACCTCTTTCCCTCTCTTTGGACCTCCCTATTCCCTGAGATACAGGAATTTTGAAATTAGGCCAGCTGATAACACTACAATGGCCTCTACATGTTCAAGAGGAAGGGAGAGTCACAGGTCTCTCACTTTAAATCAGAAGTGAGAAATAATAGGAGAGAATGTCAGAGACCTAAGACAGAATGAGAGCTGCGCTTCTTACACCAAGTTAGCCAAGCTGTGAGTGCAAAGGGAAACTCTTGTAGGAAGTCAAACATGCTACTCTCATCCGCAAACATATGATAAGAACATGAAACAGCATTATAGTGTGGAGACAGTTTTGGAGGTCTAAATAGAAGTTCAAACCAGTCACAACATTCCCTTAAGCCAAAGTCTAATCCAAATCAAGACCGTGACTCTGTTCAATTCAGTGACTATTAAGAGAGGTGAGGAAGTGGCAGGAAAAGTTTGAAGCTAGAAGAGGTTGGTTATGAGGTTTGAGGAATGAAGCCATCTCTATAACCTAAAAGTGCAGGGTGAAGCAGCAAGTGCTGACATAGGAAAGTAGAAACTGCAGCAAGTTACCCAGAAAAGCTTGCTAAGATAATTCATGAAGGTGGCTATGGCTGCACTAAACAACAGATTTTTTAATATAGACGAAAGAGTCTTCTGTTGGAAGAAGCTGGGCTCTTTGCTAGAGAAAAGTCAATACCCAGCTTCAAAGTTTAAAGAACAGGCTGACTCTCTTGTTGAAGGTTGATGCAGCTGGTAACTTCTATAAGTTAAAGCTCACTTACCATCCTGAAAATCCTAGGGCCCTTATGAATTATGCTAAATCTATTCTGCCTGTGCTCTATAAATAGAACAACAAAGGCTGGATGACAGCATAGCTGTTTACAACACAGTTTGCTAGACACCTACTGCTCAGGAAAAAAGATTCTTTTCAAAATACTACTGTTCCTTGACATTCTATCTGGTCACCCGCGAGCTCTGATGGAGATGTGCAATGAGATTTGGGTTGTTTTCTTGCCTGTTAACAGAATATCTGTTCTGCGTCGCATGGATAAAGAAAAAATTTCACCATTCAAATCCTTTTATTTAAGGAACACATTTCATAAGACTATAGGGTTGAAGATAGTGACTCATCTAATGGATATGGGCAAAATAAATTGAAAACTTTCTGGAAAGCATTCACCATTCTAGATGTCATTAAGAACATTTGTGATTCATGAGAAGAAGTCAAAATGTCAACTTTAATAAGAGTTTGAAAAAGGTTGATTGCAACCCTCACAGATGACTTTGAGGGGTCAGGATTTCAGTGGAGAAGGTAACTGTCAGTGTGGTAGAAATAGCAAGAGAACCAGAACTGGAAGGGGAGCCTGCAGATGTGATTGAATTGTTATAATCTCATGATATGAACTTCATGGATGAGGAGTTGCTTCTTAGGGTTGAGCAGAGAAAATGGCTTCTGGAGATAGAATCTGCTCCTGGTGAAGATGCTGTGAAGATTATTGAAATGACAATACATGATTCAGAATATTACATAAACTTAGTTGGTAAAGCATTGGCAATGTTTGAAAGGACTGACTTCAATTTTGAAATGAATCTGCTGTAGGTAAAATGCTATCAAATAGGAGTGCAAGCTATAGAGAAAATTTTCATGAAAGAGTCAATCAATACAGCAAACTTCACTTTTGTCTTATTTTAAGAAGTTGCCACAGCCACCCCATTCTTCACCCCTGAATATTGAGGCAACACTCTTTTGACACATTGTATACCTAGTCACAAATGCATGCTAACATATAGAAGTGGTTTTGGATAAATTTATCATAAAACATATAGAAAAAACATTTTTCTCAAATCTAGTTAAATTTAATCTAATCTAAATTTCAGATTATGGTCTTAAGAAATAACATATAGACTTAGAATTTGCTAGTTTGAAGTAGCAAAATCACAGATGAGAACCAAGAAAATCTTTTCAAAAATAACTAAAAATAATATGATAACCAATATTTTGATTCTTTGATTCCCTTACCAAAATGAGAATGAATTAGTCGCATTTCCTTGTAAATATTCAGAGGAAAGATTTCAAAAGGGAACATAAAATTAAAAAATAAGCAGTGTTAGACCTGAAGGTGCTCATAATTGAATGTCAGCTAAGGCACTGCTTGCTTGTGGTTCTCCATGGTGACCCTCAGAACTCACACATTCAGATATACCTCTCAGTTCAGATATACCTATTTGCACTATTTGAATGTTCTCCAAACTATCTTTAGAGACCCAATTTTTAGAAACCCCATAAACTCAAACAAATAAGAATAAACCCAGAAGATGAAAGAGGCATCATTAACTAAGGACAAGTATGAACAGCACAGAAAATAGAAATGCATTATGCAGACTGAAGCTAGGGGCTGGTGGGAAACACTCACACCAACGTAAAAGGGCTTTTAATATTCTGTTCAGTGCAAGGAGGGGAAAAATACTACTTGGGACTTCTGGCCTGGTAGTAGATAATTCACTGTGGACTGTTAACTTCTATTGTGATTATTCTGTATTTATCAAAAAGAGTGACAGAAATATTTAAAATAGGAGAATTAACACTAACACAGCTGAAGCACAGAATTCATACAAAGCTGCTGTGAGATCACTCATCTGCTACAAATGAATCCTGTCCTCTGGAACCATTTGAGAAACCCACATCAGGTTTGTACTGGGTCCATTTTATTAGTTTTGCTACTCATAGTGATTATATATTTTTCTCAATATATGACAAATATAGAAGGGGAAAATAGAAGGGGTGAATAGAAGGGGAAAAAGTGAAAGCATTGACAGATTTTATTTTGTTAAGCTCCAAAATCACTGCAAATGATGACTATAGCCAAGAAACTAAGAGACACTTGCTCCTTGGAAAGAACATGAGAAACCTAGACAGTGTATTAAAAAGCAGAGACATCACTCTGCCAACAAAGGTCTGTACAGTCAAAACTATGGTTTTGCCAGTAGTCAGGTATGGATATGAGAGCTGGATCATAAGAAGAGCTGAGCACTGAAGAACTGATGCTTTTGAACTGCGGTGCTGGAGAAGACTCCTGAGAGTCCCTTGGACTGCAAGACTCCTGAGAGATCCAAGCAGTCCATCCTAAAGGAAATCAGCCCTGAATATTCATTGGAAGGACTGATGCTGAAGCTGAAACTCCAATACTTTGGCCACCTGATTCAAAGAGTAGGTCTCATTGGAAAAGACCTTGATGTGGGGAAAGATTGAAGGCAAAAGGAGAAGAGGGTGGCAAAGGATAAGATAGTTAGATAGCATCAGAAACTAAATGAACATGAATTTGAGGCAAATTTTGGAGATAGTGAAGGACAGAGAAGCCTGATGTGCTGAAGCCCATGGGGTCACAATCAACATGACTTAGTAACCAAATAACAATCACAGGTGACTTCTGAGGTGGTCACTTTAGTCACAAAGACTAGCTTTCTTTAGCTATTTGGTGCCCACAGTTGACAAATACCAAGACTAAGAAATGGAAAGTTTTATAAACTCAGAGGTCAAGAAGGAATACCACAGCGGCTCTAAGCATTGGTTACACATTAGAATCACTTGCTTTTTAAAAAGTCCTATATTCCTGTACCCAACTCAGCTTGGTAGAGATGGTCCCCAGGCACTGATACCTTTTAAAAAGCTCAGTAAGTCCTTCTAATGTACAGCAGGGGTTGAGAATCACCAGAGTATTGAATAAATAGGGATCACAGTTAAGAGTGTTCAGTTCAGTTCATTTCAGGTCAGTTCAGTCGCTCAGTCGTGTCCGACTCTTTGCGACCCCATGAACTGCAGCACGCCAGGCCTCCCTGTCCATCACCAACTCCCGGAGTTCACTTAAACTCAGGTCCATCGAGTCGGTAATGCCATCCAGCCATCTCATACTCAGTCGTCCCCTTCTCCTCCCAGCATGCCCAATCCCTCCCAGCATCAGAGTCTTTTCCAATGAGTCAACTCTTCGCATGAGGTGGCCAAAGTACTGGAGTTTTACCTTCAGCATCATTCCTTCTAAAGAACACCCGGGCTGATCTCCTTCAGAATGGACTCGTTGGATCGCCTTGCAGTCCAAGGAACTCTCAAGAGACTTCTCCAACACCACAGTTCAAAAGCATCGATTCTTCGGCGCTCAACTTTCTTCATGGTCCAACTCTCACATCCATACCTGACCACTGGAAAAACCATAGCCTTGACTAGACGGACCTTTGTTGGCAAAGTAATGTCTCTGCTTTTGAATATGCTATCTAGGTTGGTGATAACTTTCCTTCCAAGGAGTAAGCGTCTTTTAATTTCATGGCTGCAGTCACCATCTGCAGTGATTTTGGAGCCCCCAAAAATAAAGTCTGACACTGGTTCCACTGTTTCCCCATCTATTTCCCATGAAGTGATGGGACCGGAGGCCATGATCTTCATTTTCTGAATGTTGAGCTTTTTTTTTTTTTTTTTTAGTTTTTATTTTTAAATTTTAAAACTTTAATTCTTACATGCATTCCCAAACATGAACCCCCTCCCACCTCCCTCCCCTAACATCTTTCTGGTCATCCCCATGCACCAGCCCCAAGCATGCTGCATCCTGCGTCAGACATAGACTGGCGATTCAATTCACATGATAGTATACATGTTAGAATGTCATTCTCCCAAATCATCCCACCCTCTCCCTCTCCCTCTGAGTCCAAAAGTCCGTTATACACATCTGTGTCTCTTTCCCTGTCTTGCATACAGAGTCGTCATTGCCATCTTCCTAAATTCCATATATATGTGTTAGTATACTGTATTGGTGTTTTTCTTTCTGGCTTACTTCACTCTGTATAATCGGCTCCAGTTTCATCCATCTCATCAGAACTGATTCAAATGAGAGCTTTAAGCCAACTTTTTCACTCTCCTTTTCACTTTCATCAAGAGGCTTTTAGTTCCTCTTCACTTTCTGCCATAAGGGTGGTGTCATCTGTATATCTGAGGTTATTGGTATTTCTCCTGGAAATCTTGATTCCAGCTTGTGCTTCTTCCAGCCCAGCGTTTCTCATGATGTACTCTGCATATAAGTTAAATAAGCAGGGTGACAGTATACAGCCTTGACGTACTCCTTTTCCTATTTGGAACCAGTCTGTTGTCCCGTGTCCAGTTCTAACTGTTGCTTCCTGACCTGCATACAGATTTCTCAAGAGGCAGGTCAGGGGGCCTGATATTCCCATCTCTTTCAGAATTTTTGCACAGTTTATTGTGATCCATACAGTCAAAGGCTTTGACATAGTCAATAAAGCAGAAATAGATGTTTTTCTGGAACTCTTGTGCTTTTTTGCTGATCCAGCGGATGTTGGCAATTTGATCTCTGGTTCCTCTGCCTTTTCTAAAACCAGCTTGAACGTCAGGAAGTTCACGGTTCACTTATTGCTGAAGCCTGGCTTGGAGAATTTTGAGCATTACTTTACTAGTGTGTGAGATGAGTGCAATTGTGTGGTAGTTTGAGCATTCTTTGGCATTGGCTTTCTTTGGGACTGGAATGAAAACTGACCTTTTCCAGTCCTGTGTCCACTGCTGAGTTTTCCAAATGTGCTGGCATATTGAGTGCAGCACTTTCACAGCATCATCTTTCAGAATTTGAAAGAGCTCAACTGGAATTCCATCACCTCCACTAGCTTTGTTCATAGTGACGCTTTCTAAGGCCCACTTGACTCCAAATGGTGATCAAACATTCACTGGTTTAAAAGTAAGTGGTAGGAAAATTTATCTTAGGTCACACTAAATAACCTAAGTAGAAAATAGGACATGTCCATACCTTTGAAATAAAAAGACTGAGGAAATTTCACCCATAAGTCTTTTTTTCTTCCCGTGTTGCAATGTTATGTAATTCCCCTTCACTCTTTTCCTACCCAAAACTTTAGCAAAGTTTGCTACGTTCCTTTTAGTAGGTATACTTTTAAGAGAGTGAAGATCAAAGGTTTGCCCAGTAGGGTGACAAGATATAGAAAACAGACACCAAGCATAGGAGCTGTAGTCAAAAGAAGCAAGAGTTTGGATTAGAGGAGACAGGAAGTCTAACTGCCTTCCACATTACCTCCTTTTATCCCCAAGGAATACCCAGAAATACTGATTAGAAAGCATATTTTATTTCAATGTCAGTGAACAGCCTAACTCAGAATGACTTTTCAGTTATTACAGCAATAAACTTTCAAAATATTTCACAATTGAAATAACAACCAGAAAATACTTTAAAGAATTTTAACTTTTTCTGTCCAGAAAAAAAAAAAAATGGAAAAGAAAAAAAAAAACTGATGGGAAAATTATTTTAGCCTTAGCCAAAATGCAAAGAATGTCAGTCCAGGTCAAATTAAAATCAATATTTTCTTAAAACTTAATACAACTTTCTCAACTGAAACATCGATTTTTCAAGGTTCAACTCCAGGGACAATAGTGCTGAGAGCTAAAGCAAAACAATATTATTAAATGTGTCTATTACAAATGTGGGTTCGATTGGTCATGCCTGTCACCAAACTACTTCAAATTAGCTCTTTGGTCCACAGTTTACAAAGAAAATTCTCTAAATACAAGAAAAACTTTTTTTTTCTTTGGATACTACTGAACCATTTTCATGTCATAAGGTTAAATCAAACAATTTTCATGTCAAAAGGTTATATCTTTTCAAGTGGAAAGCAGTGAGCGTTAATGAAGATGACAGGGAGACTAAATGAGAAAAGGTGAGCAGTGTAACTAAGAGAAAATCAAAACCAGTGGATTTAGACCATATTGAAAAAAAAATTTAGGACGCTAAAGCCAGTTATCTGCTCAGAAGAGCAAGGGAAGAAGAGGTCAAAGGTAGGGAAAGACACGTCCACAGCGGGCAGGAACGGTTTCACGGTCAAGGGGGCCTTCGAGTCAGGGCGAGTCTGCTCTGTGGACCGAGAGGGTGTGTGCTGGAGCGGAAGGCACTGGGCAGAGTGGGGCCGGGCACGTGGCATCCTGGCACCAGCAATGTGAGAGGCGTGAAAGTCACACCCAAGCTCTCTTCCTTGGTGAGATGTTTCCAGATAGCCCCTCAGCCTCAGTTAGACTCCTTGTATCACACGGTCTCCCATGTGCATAATTCACTGTAGCACTTATGCAACAGCAAAGAGCAATTTATATGATGATAGCTTTGCTGGATGGGGAGGAAGCTGAGGTTTCCATCTTGGGTGACAGGTGCTGTTTCTGCTTGAGACAGAGCATACAGGAGAAGAAGCATGTTCAAAGGAGTGATATTAATGAATCTGGCTTTGGATACAGGGATTTTGAGGTTACAGCAGGATATTTTTGTATAAATGTCCAAAACACAAGAAGCCATTGACTGTAAGGGAGTCGGTGGAGTCCCACTGAAGAGAGGAGAGTCTCAGTGGGGTAAGCACTGAACCCCAAAGACAACCTGTGTTCAGGAGGCTGCTGTGGAGGAGCCCAGGAGAAAACGGAGTGAGAAGTAGCAGTGCGGCAGGGCATCTGCAGGAATGTCCATGGTCGCAGATGTGCCTGTTCATTTAAAAACTCGGATACCTAGGTCCTGATCAGAACTTCATAATCAGAATCTCTGCGAGTGAGACCTAGGAATTTATCAATAATTCCTAATGAATTTCTCAGGTTATTCTTATGACAGTCACTATTGTAATGAGATGGTTGGATGGCATCACTGACTTGATGGACATGAGTTTGAGCAAGCTCTAGGAGTTGGTGATGGACAGGGAAGCCTGGCGTGCTGCCGTCCATGGGGTCACAAAGAATCGGACATGACTGAGTGACTGAACGGAATTGATAGTAGGAAGAAGGGTTGATAAATCTAAGGCAGAAAATATTCTCAAGAAACAAGTGAGCAATACTTTCAAATTATAAAGATGAATCAAATTCCATTAAAAAGTCAAACCCTGGAGTAAAAACTGACCACTGGATTTTACATTTAGGAGATTATTGGAGTCCTTCAGTTCAGCTCAGTTCAGTCGCTCAGTCATGTCCGACTCTTTGCGACCCCATGAATCACAGCACGCCAGGCCTCCCTGTCCATCACCATCTCCCAGAGTTCGCTCAAACTCATGTCCATTGAGTCGGTGATGCCATCCAGCCATCTCATCCTCTGTCGTCCCCTTCTCCTCCTGCCCCCAATCCCTCCCAGCATCAGGGTCTTTTCCAATGAGTCAACTCTTCACATGAGGTGGCCAAAGTACTGGAGTTTCAGCTTTAGCATCATTTCTTCTTAGTGAGAACAAATTTTGTAAAACAGTGCATGTAAATGCTACATTGTTTCTAGACTGTAACTCACTTTTTTGGATATTTTGACAAATCTATGTCTTTCTGCTACTTTGAGAAATGTCTTTGTTTTTATTTCTATAGCACTGTGGTGTCACAGTCTCTCCTCAGAAATGTCAAATCTGTTTCTTCTAGCAATTTAGCTGGGTATGTTAAGATTTCTTTTAAAAAGGCACTTTTGTAAATTTTTTTCCTTCCGTTTAGCTCAAAGATAAGAAGGATTTTATTTCTTAAAGATTAAGAAAGCCAGTATACTGTGTTCTGATGCTAGAGTCTGCTTATTATTTTTCTACTGGAACCTAGATATCAATTTTAAGTTTTTAACTTTTCAGGTTTTTTTAAGTTCTGGGAAGTTTTATTCAATTACACTCTGACAAATTTCTTCCACTTATTCTGTATTCTCCTTTAGGGAATTTAATTAATCTTACGTTGCTTCTTCGTGTACTGTCATCTATAATTTTGTCATCCTCTCTTGAATTGTCACTTTTGTTATTTTCTTCTGTGGTTTTGTGTGTGCTTACCCAGTCTATTTTCTGTTCTATTAATTTGTTTTTGTTTTATTAATTCTACTACTCAAAATTCCAATGAGCATTTGTTTAATCAGAGAATTTGTCCTTGTTTCATAACTTTGTTGCTATTCTCTGTCTCCCTAAATATAGATTGTAGATATTTCCATTAGATCAGATGTTTTCATTGTTCCATTTCATGAGGAAAACCTATGTGATGGATCAGAACTGGCAGAAATGCAGGTTTGTTACTGCATCTTCTGCCTCCTCTGCACCACTGCGTCTGGACTACTTTTCCTTCCTTGCTCACACTCCCTCTCGCTTGCTTTGACAATCTGTGGCCACCGGCCAGGGCCACTGCCTCTGACTGTGCAGACTGTGCTGGCTGAGGGGTGAGGCCTGGTATCTAGCTTGCACCCTGCTTACCTGTCACCCTAGGGTTGAACTGCAGCCCCTGGAGAAAGAGACACATCTTTCCAATTGTTGCAAGTACCAGCAGTCATTGCTGTTGGTCATTTGGAAAGCTGCTTGCACATTATATTCTGGTCTTTTGCTGTCAGTAGAGGACTCTGTGCATCCAAGGTTGAGCACCCCTACAAACTTTGTAGCTTCATAATGACCAGGATAATGCAAGACAGCCATTCGCTTCCACTGAGTCAACCTATTCTGTTGTCAATTCAGTGACTTCTGGCAGATTTTACTCTAGAAGACACTTTGAGGTATGGGTCTGTTTTAAGAAATGTGTTGCTGTTGCTGTTCAGTTGCTAAATCATATCCAGTTGTGGGTGTGACTGGTGATAGAAGCAAAGTCTGATGTACAGCATCCTGTAAAGAGCAATACTGCATAGGGAGTTGGAATGTTAGGTCCATGAATCAAGGCAAATTGGAAGTGATGAAACAGGAGATGGCAAGAGTGAATATCGATATTTTAGGAATCAGTGAACTAAAATGGATTGGAATGGGTGAATTTAACTAAGATAACCATTATATCTACTACTGTGGGCAAGAACCTTAGAAGAAATGGAGTAGCCATCATAGTAAAAAAGAGTCTGAAATGCGGTACTTGGGTGTAATCTCAAAAACGACAGAATGATCTCTGTTCATTTCCAAAGCAAGCTATTCAATATCACAGTAATCCAAGTCTATGCCCCAACCAGGAATGTGGAAGAAGCTGAAGTTGAACGGTTCTATGAAGACCTACAAGACCTTTTAGAACTAACACCCCAAAAGGATGTCCTTTTCATTATAGGGGACTGGAATGCAAAAGTAGGAGGTCAAGAGATACCTAAAGTAACAGGCAAATTTGGCCTGTACAGAAGGACGCAGGGCAAGGGCTAATAGTTTTGCCAAGAGAACGCACTGGTCACAGCAAACACCCTCTTCCAACAACACAAGAGAAGACTCTACTCATGGACATCACCAGATGGTCAATACTGAAATCAGATTGATTATATTATTTGCAGCTAAAGATGGAGAAGCTCTATACAGTCAGCAGAAACAAGACTGGGAGCTGACTGTGGCTCAGATCATGAACTCCTTATTGCCAAATTCAGACTGAAATTGAAGAAAGTAGGGAAAACCACCAGACCATTCAGGTATGACCTAAATCAAATGCCCTATGATTATACAGTGGAAGTGAGAAATAGATTCAAGGGGTTAGACAGAGTGCCTGATGAATAATGGACAGAAGTTCATGACATTGTACAGGAGGCAGTGATCAAGATCATCCCCAAGAAAAAAAAATAAAAAAGGCAAAATGTCTAAGAAGGCCTCACAAATAGCTGAGAAAATAAAGAAGTGAAAGGCAAAGGAGAAAAGGAGGGATATACTCATTTATATGCAGAGTACATTGTGAGAAACGCTGGCCTGGAACTAAAAAGCCTCTTGATGAAAGTGAAAGAGGAGAGTGAAAAAGTTGGCTTAAGCTCAACAGTCAGAAAACTAAGATCATGGCATCATGGCAAATAGATGGGGAAACAGTAGAAACAGTGTCAGACTTTATTTTTTGGGACTCCAAAATCACTGCAGATGGTGATTGCAGTCATGAAATTAAAAGACACTTACTCCTTGGAAGGAAAGTTATGACCAACCTAAATAGCATATTCAAAAGCAGAGACATTACTTTGCCAACAAAGGTCCATCTAGTCAAGGCTATGGTTTTTCCAGTGGTCATGTACGGATATGAAAGCTGGATTGTGAAGAAAGCTGAACACAGAAAAACTGATGCTTTTGAAGTGTGGTGCTGGAGAAGATTCTTGAGAGTCCCTTGGACTTCAAGGAGAACCAACCAGTCCATTCTGAAGGAGATCAGCCCTAGGTGTTCTTTGGAAGGACCGATGCTAAAACTGAAGCTCCAATACTTTGGCCACCTCATGCGAAGAGTTGACTCATTGGAAAAGACTCTGATGCTGGGAGGAATTGGAGGCAGGAGGAGAAGGGGACAACAGAGGAGGAGATGGCTGGATGGCATCACCGACTCAATGGACATGAGTTTGAGTGAACTCCAGGAGTTGGTGATGGACAGGGAGGCATGGTGTGCTGCAGTTCATGGGGTTGCAAAGAGTCGGACACGGCTGAACGACTGTACTGAACTGAATGCAGAGTTCCAAAGAAAAGCAAGGAGAGATAAGAAGCCATCCTCAGTGATCAATGCAAATAAGTAGAGGAAAACAATAGAATGGTAAAGACTAAAGATCTTTTCATGAAAATCAAAGATACCAAGGGAACATTTCATGCAAAAATGGGCACAATAAAGGACAGAAAGGTATGAATGAACCAGAGAAGATATTGAGAAGAGGTGGCAAGAATACACAGAACTATAGAAAAAAGATCACTCACCTAGAGACAGACATCCTGGAATGCAAAGTCAAGTGGGCCTTAGGAAGCATCTCTACACAAAGCTAGTGGAGGTAATGGAATTCCAGTTGAGCTCTTTCAAATCCTAAAAGATGATGCTGTGAAAGTGCTGCACTCAATATGCCAACAAATTTGGAAAACTTAGCAGTGGCCAAAGCACTGGAAAAGATCAACTTTTATTCCAGTCCTAAGGAAAGACAATGCCAAAAAATGTTCAAGTGAAAGTGAAGTCACTTGACTGTAGCCTACCACGCTCCCCCACCCTTGGGATTTTCCAGGCAAGAGTACTGGAGCGGGTTGCCATTTCCTTCTCTAGGGGATCTTCCCAGCCCAGGGATCAAACCTGGGTCTCCTGCATTGTAGGCAGATGCTTTACCGTCTGAGCCACCAGGGAAGTAAGAATGTTCAAACTACTAAACAACTGCACTCAACTCACATGCTAGCAAAGTAATGCTTAAAATCCTCCAAGCCAGGCTTCAACAGTAAGTGAGCCAATAACTTCCAGATATTCAAGCTGGATTTAGAAAAGGCAGAGGAACCAGAGACCAAATAGCCAACATCCTATGGATCATTGAAAAAGCAAGAGAGTTCCAGAAAAACATCTCCTTCTGCTTTACTGACTACACCAAAGCCTTTCACTGTGTGAATCACAAACAAACGGTGGAAAATTCTTAAAGAGATGGGAATACCAGAACACCTTACCTGCCTCCTGAGAAATCTGTATGCAGGTCAAGAAGCAACAGTCAGAACCCAACATGGAACAGCAGACTGGTTCCAAATCAGGAACGGAATACATCAGGTTTGTATATTGTCACCCTGATTATTTAACTTATATGCAGAGAATATCATGCACAATGCCGGGTTGGATGAAGCACAAGCTGGAATCAAGATTGCCAGGAGAAATATCAATAACCTCAGATATGCAGATGACACCACCTTTATGGCAGAAAGTGAAGAACTAGTCAAAGCTATGGTTTTTCCAGCAGTCATGTATGGATGTAGGAGTTGGACTATAAAGAAAGCTGAGCACAGAATAATTGATGCTTTTGAATTGTGGTGTTGGAGAAGATTCTTGAAGGTCCCTTGGACTGCAAGGAGAGCAAACCAATCAATCCTAAAAGAAATCAGTCCTGAATATTCATTTGAAGGACTGATACTCAAGCTGAAACTCCAATACTTTGGCCACCTGATGGGAAGAACTGAGTCATTGGAAAAGCCCCTGATGCTGGGAAAGATTGAAGGCAGCAAGAGAAGGGGACAACAGAGGATGAGATGGTTGGATGGCATCACTGACTCGATGGACATGAATTTGAGCAAGCTCCGGGAACTGGTGATGGACAGGGAAGCCTAGCGTGCTGCAGTCCATGGGGTCACAAACAGTCGACGTAGCAACTGAACTGAACTGAACTGAAGTTGAATCCAACTCTTTGTGACCCCATGGAGTGTAGAAGGACAAGTTTCCCTGTCCTTCACTATCTCCCTAAATTAATCAGTCTCATGTCCATTGAATCAATGATGCCATCCAAACATCTTATCCTCTCTTGCCCCCTTCTCCTCCTGCCCTCAGTCTTTCCCAGTATCAGAATCTTTTCCAGTGAGTCAGATCTTCAGTCAGCTGGCCAAAGTATTGGAGCTTCAACTTCAGCATCAGTCCTTCCAATGGATATTCAGGGTTGATTTTCTGTAAGATTGACTGGTTGGATCTCCTTGCAGTCCAAGGGACTCTCAAGTCATTTCCAACACCACACTTTGAAAGCATCAATTCTCCAGTGCTCAGCCTTATTTTTGGTCCAACTCTCACATCTGTACATGACTGCTGGGAAAATCATAGCTTTGTGAGGAGCATTCAAAAAAAAAAATATCACTTTCTGCACGGTTAAATCGCTTCACGATTAGACTGTAGGATGCAGCTGTGAGTCATGTGGCTGTGAGAGCTCCTGTCCATCTGCTTCCAGGGTTGGTCTGACAGATCTGGCTGCTGAGCAGGCGATCCATCCTCTTCTCCTTCTTCACGTGTTCCTACAGAAGCTGCATAATTATTGTGGGGAATGGCTTTCTCAAAATAAATTTTATTCAGGAAAAATATATCAGAAGATTGATTTTGGGTGAGAGGATTTGGATTAGATTATTTTTACAGTGTCCCTCAGTGGATCATGTGCCCACACCCCTTTGCTATATGATATGCCCTCCAACACTAGCAGGTAGTTTTGGTTCAGTCTCCTCTGGGGTCACTGCTCCTCTCCTCTGTGTCTTTTTTTTTTTTTTTCCTCTGTGTCTTAATGTGTGCAAAATCTTGCTTGTGCCCTCCAAGATTGGAGTCCCTGTTTCCCTCAGTCCTCTGGAAGGCCTAAAACCAAACTCCGCTGGCCCTCACAGGCAGGTTCCCTGGGGATTCTCAATCCTTTTGTTGGATCCCCAGGCTATGAAGCCTGATGTGGGCTTCAGAACCTGCACAATAGTGTGAGAACTTCTTTGATATTATTGTTCCCCAGTCTGTGGGTCACCGACATGGTGGGTATGGGATTTGAGTTTATCATGATTGCACCTCTCCTACCATCTTACTGTGGCTTTTTTCTTTGTCTTTGGATGTGGGGTGTCTATTTTTGGTGGGTTTCAGAATCCTCCCATCAATGGTTGTTCAACAGCCAGCAGCAATTTTGTTGTTCTCACAGAAGAAGATGAGTGCATGTCCTTCACTCCACCATCTTCAGCTTAAATGAAGGTTGTAAATTTTACAAATAATTAACTACTGGGAGATGCAGGTCAGCTGATTAAGGCTTTCTCTTTTATCCCTTCCCTGGACAACCATTTGAATGACCCCTTACAAGATGCTCTTTGCTCCTCCATCCATGGAATTTTCCAGGCAAGAATACTGGAGTGGGTTGCCGTTTCCTTCTCCTGGGGACCTTTCTGGCCCAGGGATCAAACCCAGGTCTCCTGCATTGCAGGCAGACCTCCTCCAGAGCAAGACTCAGTTTTTCCCCATCACCAGCCCCTCCCATCAAGATGCTTACACAAGTGTCTTAGCCTCATCCGTCAGAGGGTGGACAGAAGATGCAAGAAGCAGCACAATCTCACAGTGGCTAAAACAAAAAACATATTACAGAAAGTTAATCACGATGAAAAAGCAGAAAGTTATGTCCCAGATGAAGGGACAAGATAAAACCCCAGAAAAACAAATGAATGAAGTAGAGATAGGCAACCATCCAGAAAAAGAAATCAGAATAATGATAGAGAAGATGATTCAGAATCTTAGAAAAAGAATCGAAGCAAAGATTGAGAAGATGCCAGAAATGTTTACTGAAGACCTAGAACTAAAGAACAAACAAGCAGAGGTGAATAATACACCAGAAGAAATTCATAGCCGAATAACTGAGGCAGAAGCACAGATAAATGACCTGGAGGATAGAAGGCTATAAATCACTGCCACAGAACAGAATATAGAAAAAAGAGTGAGAAGAAAGGAGGACAGCCTTAGAGACCTCTGGGACAACATTAAATGCACCAACACTTGCATTATATGGGTCCCAAAGGGAGAAATCAGAGAGAAAGGACCTGAGAAAATATTTGAAGAGATAATAGCTGAAAACTTCCCCGACATGGGAAAAGAAATAGTCAACCAAGTCCAGGAAGCACAGAGAGTCCCAAGAAGGATAAACCCAAGGAGGAATACACTGAGGCACACAGTAATCAAAATGACAAAAATTAAAGACAGGGATAAAATGTTAAAAGCAACAAGGGAAAAATGACAACATAAAGGTAACTTTCATCAGCCTACCAGCTGATTTCTCAACATAAACTCTACAAGCCAGAAGGGAATGGCATGATACATTTAAAGTGATGAAAGGGTAGAACTTACAACCAAGAATACTCTACCCAGCAAGACTCTCCTTCAGATTTGATGGAGAAATCAAAAGCTTTCCGGACAAGCAAAAGTTAAGAGAATTCAGCGCCACCAAACCAGCTTTGTTGGTGGCTCAGACAGTAAAGTGTCTGCCTACAATGTGGGAGACCTGGGTTTGATCCCTGGGTTGGGAAGATCTCCTGGAGAAGGAAATGGCAATCCACCCTAGTACTCTTTTTTTTTTAATTTTTATTTTTTAAATTTTAAAATCTTTAATTCTTACATGCATTCCCAAACATGAACCCCCACCTCCTATAACATCTTTCTGGGTCATCCCCATGCACCAGCCCCAAGCATGCTGCATCCTGCGTCAGACATAGACTGGCGATTCAATTCACATGATAGTATACATGTCCTGGAAAATTCCATGGACAGAGGAGCCTGGTAGGCTATAGTCCATGGGGTCGCAAAGAGTCGGACATGGCTGAGCGATTTCAATGTCAATGTCACTGTCAAACCAGCTTTACAACAAATGCTAAAGGAACTTCTCTAGGCAGGAAACACAAGAGAGGAAAAAGACCTACTGAAAATAAACCAAAAATAATTCAGGAAATGTTAATAGGATCATACATATCAATAATTACCTTAAATGTAAATGGATTAAATGCACCAATGAAAAGACATAAACTGGCTGGGTGAATGAAAACATGTAGATGTATGCACTTCCAGTTAACCACATCACTCTGCTCGAACCCACGATCTGTATGTAATTGTTTTATAGTGTTAAGTTAATCATGTTCCCATTATGGCTTGCAATCGTAATTGTTTAGATATTGATTGTGAAAACTGATAAACACCTTTTACTGTTGTGATTATGTAACTATTACTCTTAACACCATTGTACCATGATTGGGCAACCGAAAAATAATAGAACTCTACATCGCCAGAACTAGGATCTAATAGGAAAACTTGTAATCACTTTTTAAAATCCAGAGGCATATCAGAATTAGCTTGAAATTTTTTGGAAAATATAAATACTCAGGTATTACTTTTTTTCTGCAAAGCTCCAGATATGCTTCTAATGAGCAGTCATGTTTGAAAACAACTGGATGATTTGATGATCATTCACTTTTTTCTAGTTTTACTTTTTCTATTTCATATTCAGTGCTCCCATTTCATTTATGTTCTCCAATTTTTCCATCCTTTTTTTATGTTCTTTCTCAAGCCTTTATCAAGTGTATTAGAAAAGCTTTTGTATACAAATGTATATAAATATGTATAATATTATATTTTAGAAAACATGAATTTTTGCCCAATTAATAAAATTATGACATTTTGATTCCACTTGTTTGACTTAGCATGAATAGAATGTTAGATTTCTAATTAAAAATAGATATGCAACAAGCAACAAAGGTTTACTGTATAGTTTAGGGAACCATGGTCAATATCTTATAATAATCTATGACGGAAAATTATTTCAAAAATAATATATGTGTATTTGTATAACTGAATCACTTTGCTGTGCACCTGAAGCATTGTAAGTCAACTATACTTCAACAGAATATACATATTTATAAAAAGTTGTGCAATCTTCAGGATGTAAACTGCTCTGAACTCTTGGCTTCACATTTCTAGGCACTGAGCAGGACTTGGGGAGTCCCACCGATGGGTCCAGTGGAGATGCCTCAGAGGGAGGCAAGTGGCCTACTGCACAGCGCTGTCAACTGTGCCATTTGCTGGGAGTGGGCACCTGTAGCAATATCTGGAACAGCAGGACAAAGGCAGGCAGGGCTGAATAGATCTCACGTTGCAGGTGTGTTTGACTTAGGACTCAGTACGTGTTCGTACTTTAACGCTGAGTGAACTCATAATCAATATCCTGTTCTTCCTAGCTACTTCAAAGCCTTTGACTGTGTGGATCACAATAAACTGTGGAAAACTCTGAAAGAGATGGGAATACAGATCACCTGACCTGCCTCTTGAGAAATCTGTATGCAGGTCAGGAAGCAACAGTCAGAACTGGACATGGAACAACAGACTGGTTCCAAATAGGCAAAGGAGTACGTCAAGGCTGTATATTGTCACCTGCTTATTTAACTTAAATGCAGAGTACATCATGAGAAACACTGGACTGGAAGAAACACAAGCTGGAATCAAGATTGCCGGGAGAAATATCAATAACCTCAGATATGCAGATGACACCACCCTTATGGCAGAAAGTGAAGAGGAACTAAAGAGCCTCTTGATGAAAGTGAAAGAGGAGAGTGAAAAAGTTGGCTTAAAGCTCAACATTCAGAAAATGAAGATCATGGCATCTGGTCCCATCATTTCATGGGAAATAGATGGGAAACAGTGGAACCAGTGTCAGACTTTATTTTGGGGGGCTCCAAAATCACTGCAGATGGTGACTGCAGCCATGAAATTAAAAGATACTTACTGCTTGGAAGAAAAGTTATGACCAACCTGGATAGCATATTCAAAAGCAGAGACATTACTTTGCTGACTAAGGTCCGTCTAGTCAAGGCTATGGCTTTTCCTGTGGTCAGGTATGGATGTGAGAGTTGGACTGTGAAGAAGGCTGAGCGCCGAAGAATTGATGCTTTTGAACAGTGGTGTTGGAGAAGACTCTTGAGAGTCCCTTGGACTGCAAGGAGATCCAACCAGTCCGTTCTGAAGGAGATCAACCCTGGGATTTCTTTGGAAGGAATGATACTAAAGCTGAAACTCCAGTACTTTGGCCACCTCATGAGAAGAGTTGACTCATTGGAAAAGACTCATGCTGGGAGGGATTGGGGGCAGGAGGACGAGGGGACGACCCAGGATGAGATGGCTGGATGGCATCACTGACTCGATGGACGTGAGTCTAAATGAACTCCAGTAGTTGGTGATGGGCAGGGAGGCCTGGTGTGCTGTGATTCATGGGGTCGCAAAGAGTTGGACACGACTGAGCGACTGAACTGAATAAGACTATAAACTACCTATGCACAAAACCCTTAAATGATTACAATAATATGACTTTGTTGGTGTGTATTTAGGTAATATTTAAAGTATTTTCCTACTTCAAAATATTTTATGAAGTGTTTTTCATTGTAAAAGTAAATTGACATTCACTGTAACAATTCAAACCATTCAGAGATTACCTCCTTCCTAATATAATTTATATTATATAGTAGACTTTCCCATGCTTTCCCTCAGCATTATATTTGTGTAATTTTAAATAGAGAGATATACAAGCCCATATGCACATTTGTATATACAGATTTACATTTTTCAACAAAAGTGAGATTTGACTACTAGAGTAACTTGTTTATTTTCATTTTTAAAGGTGTACCATCATGCAGCCACTTTGGAAACCGTTTGGCAGTTCCTCAATATACTCATATAGAGTTTCAACATGACCTAGCAATTCGACTTGTATCCAAGAGAAATGAAAAAGTTGTTCACATAAAAACTTGTAAACAAAGTAGCACTATTCATAACAGCTCTCCCCCCAAAAATTATTTTATATCAGCTAATGTATGGGGATTTTTTAAATGTGGACATGAGTCTGAGTGAACTCTGGGAGTTGGTGATGGACTGTTGCTTCTTGACCTGATACAGGTTTCTCAGGAGACAAATAAATTGGTTTGGTATTCCTATCTCCTTAAGAATTTTCCAGGTTGTTGCATTCCACACAGTAAAAGGTTTTTGAGTAGTCGAAAGAAACAGAGGTGGATGTTTTTCTGGAATTCCCTTGCTTTCTCTAAGATCCAATGAATGTTGACAATTTGATCTCTGGTTCATTTGGCTTTTCTAAACCCAACTGTACATCTGGAAGTTCTCAATTCAATTATTGCTGAAGCCTAGCTTGAAGGATTTTGACCATAACCTTGCTAGCACGGGAAGTGAGCACAACTGTCAGGTAGTTCGAACATTCTTTAGCACTGCCCTTCTTTGAAATTGGAATGAAAACTGACCTTTTCCAGTCCTGTGGCCGCCGCTGGGTTTTCCACATTTGCTGATATGTTGAGTGCAGCACTTTAACAGCATCATCTTTTAGGATTCAAAATAGCTCAGCTAGAATTCAATCACCTTCACTAGCTTTGTTGGTAGAAATTCTTTCTAAGGGCCACTTGACTTCACACTCCAAGAGGTCTGACTCTTGGTGACTGACCACACCATTGTGGTAATCCAGGATGTTAAGACTTTTGTACTGTTCTTTGTATTCTTGCCACCTCTTCCTGATCTCCTTTGACTCTGTTAGGTTCTTACCACTTCTGTGTTTTATTACGCCCATCCTTGTATGAAATGTTCCTTTGGTATCTCCAATTTTTAAAAGAGTTCTAGTCTTTCCCATTCTATTATTTTCCTCTATTTCTTTGCATTGTTCATTGAAGAAGGCTTTTTTATTTCTCCTTGCAATTCTCTATAATTCTGCCTTCAGTTGGGTATATCTTTCCCTTTCTCCCTGCTTTTTGCTTCTCTTCTTTCCTCAGCTATTTGTAAAGCCTCCTCAGACAACCACTGTGCCTTCTTGCATTTCTTTTTCTTTGAGATGGTTTTGGTCACTGCCTCCTATATAATGAACCCCTGCCCATAGGCCTTAGAGCCTCTGACATAGTCCTCTGTCCCTACCAAATCTAATCCATCAAATCTATTTGTCATCTTCACTGCCTAATCATAAGGGATTTGATTTAGGTCATACCTGTATGGCCTAGTAGTTTTCCTCACTCCCTTTAGTTTAAGCCTGAATTTTGCTATGAGGAGCTGATGATCTGAGCCACAGTCAGCTCTGGATCTTGTTCTTTGACTGTATAGAACTTCTCCATCTTTGGCTGCAAAGAATGTAGTCAGTCTGATTTTGGTATTGACAATATGGTGATGTCCATGTGTAGAGTTGTCTCTTATGCTCTTGGGAAATGGTGTCTTCTATGAGAAGTGCATTCTCTTGGCAAAACTCTGTTAACCTTTGCCCTGCTTCATTTTGTACTCCAAGGGCAAACTTGCCTGTTACTCCAGATATCTGTTGACTTTCTACTTTTGCATTCCAATTCCCTATGATGAAAAGGACATCTATTTTTGGTGTTAGTTCTATAAGTTCTCATAGGTCTCATTGAACTGTTCAACTTCAGCTTTTTAGGCATCAATGGTTGGGGCATAAACTTGGATTACTGTAATATTGAATGGTTTGCCTTGGAAACGAATTGAGATCATACTGTTGTTTTTGGTGTTGCACCCAAGTACTGCATTTTGGACTCTTTTGTTGATTATGAGGGCCACTCCATTTCTTCCATGGGATTCTTGCCCACAGTAGTAGACATTATGGTCATCTGAATTAAATTCACCCTTCCCCTCCATTTTAGTTCACTGATCCTAAGATGTCAGTGTTTACTCTTGCCATTTCCTGTTTGCCTATGTTCAGTTTATCTTGATTCGTGGACCTAACATTCCAGGTTCCTATGCAATACTGTACTTTATAGCACTGGACTTTACTTTCACCATCAGACATCCACAACTGAGCATCATTTCCGCTTTGACCCAGCCTCTTCATTCTTTCTGGAGCTATTCAGCAATATAAAGGAACCAAGAGCTGATGTAGGCTATCACACGACTGAACCTTGAAAACAAGCATATTAAATGAAAGAAACCAGTCACAAAAGACCACATATTATGCAACTATTTACATAAAATGCCCGGGATCAACAAACCCATAAGTCTTAATTCATTTGGACTGCTGTAACAAAATACCACAGATTGGGAAACTTATAAACAATAGCTATTTATTCCTCACAGTTCTGGAAGCTGGTCCAAGGTCAGGGCACCCTGACTGTTTCAGGATCACCACTTCTAGATGCATCCTCACATGGTGAGAGCAGCTAGAAAGCTCTCTGGGGTCTCTTTTTTAAGCACACAAAACCCATTCATAGGGCCCCAGGCTCATGATCTAAGCATCCCCCATGGACTCCACTTAATACAGTTACATTGCACATTAAGATTTCACCATATGGATTTTGGGGCAACACAAACATTCAGACCACAGCACCAGAGTAAATTAGTTATTGTCTGGGGTTCAACCATGTTGGGAGGGTAGGAAAGTGATGAGTGACCGCTGATAGGTACAAGGCTTCTCTTCAGGATGATAAAAATGTTTTGGAATTAATGGTGATGGTTGCACAAGTTTGTAAATACAGAAAATCCCTAAACTGTATACTTTAAATGGGTGAACTTTGTGGTTTAAAGCTGCTTAAAATGTATCATGGACATTTTGCAGATCATTTCATACAAAACTCATGTAGTCACAAACAACATTTCATAGTCCGCATCTGGCCTAATTTACTTCATCATTCATATTTGATTGGACTCATATTTTTCCAGTTATTTTTTTTTTACTATTAACAATAATACTCTACTAAATACTACTCTAAGTATATGTTTTTACTTCTCTAAGTTAGATAACTACAGATAAAATTGTTGAACCAAATTACATGTACCATTTAATGTTAACAGATGCTGCTGGATAAATTTATGAAAAGAAAATAAATTCATCCTTTTACTGGTAGTAAATGAGACAATTCATTTTCTTATAGTCTCACCAGCACTGAATGCAATCAATCTTTTTAACTGTTGCAAATATGGAGATAACAACAACCAGTCATTATTGTTTTAATTCGCATTAAAATGACTGTTAGTGAGATTAAGCACATTTTCATATATTTATTAGGTATTTGAATTTAACCTTTTGTTTATTTTCTTTCCAACAATTTGCCAAGTTTTTATATGAAGGGCTTCACTGTATGGTCATGCTATTCACGCTTTCCCTGCCATTTGTTTTCCAACTATTTTTTTTTCTCATTATTTCTTTTGTTCTTGGTTTGTGGGCTTAGATCGTAAAGAATCTGCCTGCCATGCAGGAGACCTGGGTTTGATCTCTGGGTCAGAAAGATCCCCTGGAAAAGGAAATGGCAACCCACTCCAGTATTCTAGCCTGGAGAATTCCATGGACAGAGGAGCCAGGCAGACTACAGTCCATGGGGGTCGCAAGAAGTCGAACATGACTGAGCAACTAATACTTTCACTTTACTTTCACTTTCAATTCTTCAGTTTTTGTGAGATAAAATCTATCAATATTTTCCTTAATGGTTTCTGAGCTCCCTGTGTAAATTAAGGACTACTCTCCCTCTGCACTTCAACCCCCAAGAATATAGTAACATAAACATTATACTGTTTTAGTTTGATTGTTTACAATTAGATAATTAACCAGATTGTTTTATATGATGTGGACTACCTGTCTAATTTTTATTTTTTTCTAGGTGATATTCTTTTTTACCCAGCAAGCAATCAATTCAGCTTTGTCTTATTAATAGGTTGTGCTGGTGTTAACAAAAAGATGTTCAACTTTGCAAAATCCTAAGACTGCTTCTTGCTCAGTCTTCTGCATTTAATAGATTAATCATTCCTTTTCTCTTTTATTCTCTTGGCCTGAGGAATAGTAGAGGGAGGCTCTGGGCTTTTATCCCACATCTCAAATCCCACATCCAATCTATAAGCAGTCCAGGAGGCTCTGCCTGCAAAATATATTAAAAATCCAACCACTTTTCACAATTTCTAGCAGTTAACCCATGTCACTCTTTTTTTCTCCTGGAACGTTGCATTAAATTCCTAACTTGGCTCCTCATTTATGCCCTTGACTTCCTATCGTCTATTTGCCATAGAGCTGTCAAACTGATTCTTTTGCAAAATATCAAATTTCCTGTATTCAAACCACCCCTGAAGCTTCCCATCTCACTCTGAGTAAAAGTCAAGAAAATATGACATTTTTTTTGATTCTGGGCAACATTTCAATCTCATCTCCTATGATTCCTGCCTGCTTTTAATTCTTTTCCTGGAGCATGACAAGCTTCATCCCTTCTGGGTTATGGTACTTACTTTATTCTATTTCAAATATACTTCTTGTTCAAATATTTGTAAGAATGAACTTTTCTCTTTACTCAGGTCTGTTATATGTCACCTTCTCAGAGAAACCATTCTGACTCCTTTGTTACTCTCAATTGTCTTAACATGCTCTATTTTCCTTCATAGCACTGCCTGGTTGTATTTTGTATATCTATTTGTATCATGACCTGATGCTGGGAAAGACTGAAGGCAGAGGAGGGCAACGGAGGATGAGATGGTCAGATGGCATCACTGATTGAATAGACATGAACTTGGGCAAACTCTGGGAGGAGGTGAGGGACAGGAAGGCCTGGTGTGCTGCAGACTACAGGGTTGCAAAGAGCAGGCCACAACTTGGCCACTGAGCAACAACAGCATAACTGATTAACTAGCTACTTAACTCAAATGTCACCTTTTTTATCCAGTAAGTTACCTAGGTATGTTTCTGGATATTGTGACCTGTTCCACTGATCTATTTCTACTTCTGGATCATATTCTTTTGCTTACTGAAAAATAATAGTAAATTTTAATATTTGACATAATAACTCTCCTTTGACTCTTTGTGTTTTTATAAATTTTCTTGCTAATTCTTCCATATTAATTATCAAGTATGGTCTTTAGTGTCCAAAAAATTTTAAAAATTTTTTATTAGAATATAGTTGATTTACAATGCTATGCTAGTTTCAGGTGTACAGTAAAGTGAATCAGTTTTACATATTAATATATCCATAGACCATTACAGAGTATTGAATAGAAGTCCCTGCACGAGACAGTAATATTTTGTAGTTATATAAAAAATGTTTTGAAATTGTTAATTTTATCTATTAATTGAGAAAGGCTTAATAATTTTTTAATGTTAAAGCTTCCCCTTCAGAAATATGGACAATAGTCAACATTTTCAGATCTTCCTAGTTTTACAGATTTCATAATTTTTCCTGGACATTTTTAGTAGTTATTTCCACTATTGTATGTGGATTTTATTTTTATTGTTAATATTATTAAAACTTTTGATTTTTAAATCCTTACACTTATATTCATCCACCTTAGCAGTTTTTTATTAGTTCTTATAGGTTTTATAAAAATAAACTTTTAATTTTCGAATACCCTTAGGTTTACAGAAAATACGCACATCCCACATGTGGTTTATCCTACTGTGAATAGCTTATATTGCCATGGTACTTTGTCACAATAAAGAAACTAACATAGGGACATTATTATTGACCAAAATACAGACTCTGTGTGGCTTCACTAGTTTTTCCATGAATGTCCTGTTCTGCAGTAGGAGCTAATCCAAGATAACATGTCATGCTTAGATGTCATGTTCCCGGTCTCCTCTGGTCTGTAAGTGTTTCTCCTTCTTTTCTTGTTTTGAGAAGCATTTGTCAGGTATTTTCTGGAATGTTCCTCAGTGTGCCTCTGTCTGATGTTTTTGTCGTGATTAGGTTGGGGTTGGTGCCCTTCTGATCGTTTCCTGTGGGGAGGTACATGCTGTCAACGTGACATATTGCTGCTGATGTTGATCCTGATCATCTGGCTGAGACAGTGTTTACCAGGTTTCTCCCTTCACCTCTTTCCATACACTGTGTTTGTTTGTTTTAGATGGAGGTTGCTAAGGCCAGCCCACAGCCAAGGGGAAGGAGGAAAATTAAGCTTAATCTTTTGAAGAGAGAGTGTCTACATATCTACTCAAATCACAATCAAACACAAAATTACAATTAACATACTGGTGTATTTATTTCCTATATTCCCTTCGAAGTGAAGTGAAGTTGCTCAGTCGTGTCTGACTCTTTGCCATCCCATGGACTGTAGCCCACCAGGTTCCTCCTTCCAAGGGATTCTCCAGGCAAGAATACTGGAGAGGGTTACCATTTCCTTCTCCGGGGATCTTCCCAACCCAGGGATCGAACCCTGGTCTCCCACATTGCAGGCAGAAGCTTTAACCTCTGAGCCACCAGGGAAGCCCTATTATGCAAAGTTATTTTGTTTTATTTATAGGCTTTCTATATTGCGGATATTAAATCATTCACTATTGCATCCCTGGGATAAATCCTACTTGATTATGATGTATGGTTCATTTAATGTACTGTTGGATTCAGTTTGCTAATATTTTGTTGATGATTTTCATCTGTATTCATCAGTGATATTGTCCTGTAATTTTCTTTTTTGTGATAGTTTTTCTGGCTTTGGTATCAGGATTATGTTGGTCTCATAGAATGGATTTAGAAGTGTTTTTCCACAATTTGTTGGAGTAGTTTGAGAAGGATAGGTATTAACTTTAAAAAAAATGTTGGATTGAATTTACCTGTGAAGCACTTGGTTTCATATTTTTATTTGTTGGAAATTTTTTGTTAGACTACTTACCCAATTTCATTACTAGAAATCAGTATGCTCATATTTCCTATTTCTCTCTGATTTAATCTTAGTAGATTGTATTTTTCTAGCAGTTTGTCAATTTTTTCTAGGTTGTTCATTTTCTTGGCATATAATAATCCTATGCATATCTGTGGTGTTGGTTGCTAGTTCTCTTTTGCACTTCTGATTGTATTTATTTGGACCATCTGTTTTTTATGCTCCTTATCTTTTTCACTCATGCTTTCTATGACATTTAATTTATAATCTTTGTTGTGCTATATTTCTTCTGTTTGCCCTTTCAGAATAATACAGCAGTTTTTCAACAGTGATCATTCTTTTTTTAAATCTCTTTATCTTTAAAAATTTATAAAGTATTTTAAAATTCTCAGAAAGTCTTTTGTGTTCTCTATTTGAGAACCTTAAGGTAAATATCTTCAGTGTGTCTACTTGCTGTTTATTCTCTTGATTCTGACTTCATAGGAGCCACTCCTCCTTGTTATTTGGCTTAGCATCCTTTGAGCTTTCTTCTCTTTACTATCATCACTCAGCTATTGTTTGTAGACTCCAGCCTTCTATTATTTCTTTGTGAATTGGGGCCTGGTGGGCCTCTGCAAACCACGTTTTCTTCTTTGTCAGGTGGCTCACTGTGCAGTTTTGCCAACAGGACCCTAGAGGGAGACAGGAAGAGTGGAGTAGGCAGGTGGATGCCCTCCTTCCTGTGGCTGCCTTGTTTCTCTCAGGGCTGGAGCCCCCCTTTTCCCAGCAGAGAAGGTTGGTTTCAGATTTCAGTTACTCACGCTCCCATCCACACTCTCATGGGCCCTCAGAGATTCCAGTACTAGCTCCATAATGCTCTTCTTTCAGCAATCTGAGTCTGAGTTCCTCAGGGTGCCTCTATAAACTGTACTGTGTTGACCCACAGGAAATTGCTGAGATATGAACATTTTTATCTGTAAACAGACTGACTTTGTAATATTCAAACTGTGTGGCAGAACCAATACAATATTGTAAAGTAATTAGCCTCCAATTAAAATAAATTTAATTTTTTTTTAAAAAAGACCAACTCTATAAGTCGAGGAGGCCTGTGCAAACGGAAAATGAGGAGGTTGTTGAAAAATTATTAAGGATTACAAGATGGTGAGAGCAGAGCAGTAACCACACCTGGCGCCCTTCTGACCATGGGGTGCTGTGTGGCTGCATAAGTTTACCCACGAAGCCCTGGTTGGAATGAACAGGTCTGATGAGCCCAGCTTCTTCCCTGACTTCCCCTGACCCTATGAAACAGTTAGCTGCCTTTGGTAAGTACTGCTGCGTGTTACCTTAGTCTTCCCCTTTTTGCTGGTTTGTTCTCCAGTACCTGTTTAAATGTTTACTACAATAACAGGTGTGGTTTCTCTTTTTCCTGAGTGAACTCTGACTGATTGTTCTTAAATTTCTTGTGAGACTTATCTGACCTCTCATATTAGCAGTTGTATAAGCAGGAACCCTTTTATTAGGGTTGTCTTGACTTTCAGGGGATATCAGGAAAGTCCAGCTGTTTTTTTAAGGAAAGGAAGTCAGAATGTCAAAGTCAGAAACTTATATCTTGAGACATGTTCAAACAGTTAAAAAGTAGAATGTAAATACTGTCTTGCTCTTACCTAGTTCAGATTTTAGTATTCTGTTAGCGTGCATTTCCTACAGAAATTGTTCTATCCAGTCGGAGACTTTGTTCTTGATTAAGTGGTACTGATACTACATTCCAGTGTATGCATAAGGCCAGCAGCACTACAAACTTTTTAAAGACTTTGCTAAAATCTGCACCAAAAATCTTGTTATGTTAAAACAGCACTGTTATTCCATAGGGAAACACTAGTACCTATAGACTGTTAGACACCTGTGTTCTATAGGACCAGAATGCAATATTTGCTTTTGCTTTTAATGAGAACTTTAACTTTCAGAGCCTTATATGGGGTCTATGTTTGTTGCTAAACAATTAGGCACATGTTGGAATGTATTTCCATGCAAGCCCCTCATAAATCACAGCCTGTTGTAATCTAACTGCTGATTGTTTGAAAGGATAAGGAGAGTGCATCTGTGTTTCAATGAATCCCATGCATTCAAATTGCCCTTAAAACAATAGAAGTCAAGAAAAAAAAAAAAACAATAGAAGTCAAGTCAAAGCAGCTAAAATGTGGCAGGTATACTGGGAACACTAATATGCATAACCATAACCCCCCATATGGATGTATTTGGTGGAGAAATGTTTTTAGCTTGTTAGGGAGCTCAAATTAATGCAAATTTGAGAATGAGAAGTTATAATCACTAAAGGCAATTTTGTTTCTGAGCTACTTACAGAGACAGAAAATATTACATGACCGTTATAAAATTGTAAATTACATCTGATTTGAACTTCATTTGAAACTCTAGAGTGTGGGAGAACTTCCATTAAATACAAAAGCTTAAATGAAAATTCAGCACCCAGGAGACAGCTGACTGACAATGCACAATCTCGCTGAAGCTTGAGTGGGTACACACCAGCGCAATTAATCAAAATTCCACTCAGCTGCCAGCTCTTTCTGCACTTGGCAGAGCCCAGCAGAGAGCTTTGGGGACAGGAGATTCATATGTCAAGACTTCAGCTCTGCTTTCCTTGACACTCCAAGCAAATTAGTGCATGACAGATTTGTGCAGCCCAGTAACTGGTGGAGATGACAAGCAAAGCTGTGGCATCGAGTGTCCTGGCCATCAGACCTGGTAAGGCTGCCACCAAGGTTATCGAAGTCAATGGTTTGGAGAGAAGTATTTCTTTTAAATATGTGTCAGGAGAGAGAATGAATCTTCTGATCCTTATAGCAGGATACCTATCAAGCCTTCACCCCCCAGCAACACCCGCTGCTCCCCTGACACTTATTCATAGTATGCGTGTTTTGGGAAAACAACAAACATCTTTTTGTTCCTGGCCTAATTAAATCTAAAGTTTACTTTGAGTTAAACTTCACTTACAAAAACTGCTACACCCAGATATTCCTAATAATACTGTCCAACACTTGCAAATACCTCAACTTCTTTGAAAGCAAGTGTACATTACCTTATAAACGCATGGGATTTGTACATCCACATAATGGTTTTTTAGTTGCTTAAACATAATTCGAACAAAACTTAAAATCTTAGTTGAATGTAGGATTCAAACGAGGCATGGATTCAACTGAGCAGTGAGCTTTACCCAGAATCCGCACTTCCCTTGTATTGTAAACTCACTACGAACAAGTCTTATGTGTCTTGGTTGATAGTCAACTTGTTAAGGTTTTGTTTCAGATTAGGTGTCCTGTTAAAGCCTTCAGTTCAGTTCAGTTCAGTTGCTCAGTCGTGTCCAACTCTTTGCGAACCCATGAATCGCAGCACGCCAGGCCTCCCTGTCCATCACTAACTCCCAGAGTTCAGTCAGACTCATGACCATCGAGTCACTGATGCCATCCAGCCATCTCATCCTCTGTCGTCCCCTTCTCCTCCTGCCCCCAATCCACCCCAGCATCAGAGTCTTTTCCGATGAGTCAACTCTTCGCATGAGGTGGCCAAAGAACTGGAGTTTCAGCTTTAGTATCATTCCTTCCAAAGAACACCTAGGACTGATCTCTTTTATTTTATTTTCTTTTTTTTTAGTTTTTTATTTTTTTAATTTTAAAATCTTTAATTCTTACATGCGTTCCCAAACATGAACCTCCCTCCCACCTCCCTCCCCATAACATCTCTCTGGGTCATCCCCATGCACCAGCCCCAAGCATGCTGTATCCTGCGTCAGACATAGACTGGCGATTCAATTCTTACATGATAGTATACATGTTAGAATGCCATTCTCCCAACTCATCCCACCCTCTCCCTCTCCCTCTGAGTCCAAAAGTCCATTATACACATCTGATCTCTTTTAGAATGGACCAGATGGATCTCCTTGCAGTCCAAGGGACTCTTAAGAGTCTTCTCCAACACCACACTTCAAAAGCATCAATTCTTCAGCACTCAGCTTTCTTCACAGTCCAACTCTCACATCCATCCATGACCACAGGAAAAACCATAGCCTTGACTAGACGGACCTTTGTCAGAAAAGTAATGTCTCTGCATTTGAATATGCTATCTAGGTTGGTCATAACTTTCCTTCCAAGGAGTAAGCGTCTTTTAATTTCATGGCTGCAATCACCATCTGCAGTGATTTTGGAGCCCAAAAAACAAAATCTGACACTGTTTCCACTGTTTCCCCATCTATGTGCCATGAAGTGATGGGACCGGATGCCATGATCTTCGTTTTCTGAATGTTGAGCTTTAAGCCAACTTTTCACTCTCCTCTTTCACTTTCATCAAGAGGCTTTTTAGTTCCTCTTCACTTTCTGCCATAAGGGTGGTGTCATCTGCATATCTGAGGTTATTGATATTTCTCCCAGCAATCTTGATTCCAGTTTGTGCTCCAACGTTTCTCAAGTTATGTCCTTGGGGACCTGCTTAATTCTAAGAGAGGCTGAAAAGTGGACCACTGAGGGCCCCTCCCTTCTTTCCCAATTTATCTTTCTTAAAGGCTGAAAAGTAGCATAGTGAATTTGAGAAAGCTGAGGGAGACATCAAGAAAAAGAGAAAACAATTCCTTTTTTGTTGAATAGCTAAAATAGAAATTGCCATAGTTTTTACAATGCATGAAATTTTATCAGCTGCCAGGAATGGGTGGGTTGCCTTCTGTTTCATAAGAAATATTCAAGATAAATAAGTAACATTAGAGAAGGCAATGGCAGTCCACTCCAGTACTCTTGCCTGGAAAATGCCATGGACAGAGAAGACTGGTAGGCTGCAATCCATGGGGTTACTAAGAGTCGGACATGACTGAGGAACTTCATTTTCACTTTCATGCATTGGAGAAGGCAATGGAAACCCACTCCAGTACTCTTGCCTGGAAAATCCCACGGATGGAGGAGCCTGGTAGGCTGCAGTCCATGAGGTTGCTAAGAGTTGGACACAACTGAGCGACTTCACTTTCACTTTTCACTTTCATGCATTGGAGAAGGAAATGGCAACCCACTCCAGTGTTCTTGCCTGGAGAATCCCAGGGATGGGGGAGCCTGGTGTGCTGCCTTCTATGGGGTCGCATAGAGTCAGACACGACTGAAGCGACTGAGCAGCAGCAACAGCAGCATTGGAGAAGGAAATGGCAACCCACTCCAGTATTCTTGCCTGGGGAATCCCAGGGACATAGGAGCCTAGTGGGCTGCCGACTATGGGGTCACACAGAGTCGGACACGACTGAAGCGACTTAGCAGCAGCAGCAGCAGCAGTGATGACATTTTTTTTTTTTTAATTCCAAAATGGAGAATCTTGCATCAAGCCATGTCTTAGAAATGTGCTCACAACCATTGTTGGGCTGGACCCTAGGGAATCCACACAGGGGAGGAAATGTATACCACAGAAAAGAGTAGAATGTGTTTTATTCATGCAATGAAATCAAGAGCATTAACTATGTTATTCTAAACAAGCTCTATTCTAAATTACTATAGCAAATGGTAAGTAATTTATGTAAGTTATGAAAGTATTGTTAGAAATTCATCACACAAAGTTTATTATAGATCATCTTTTAACCTTTTCATGTTTAAAAATTGAAGGTATTTTGTTTTAGGCCCTTGAAGGTCCTACAAGGTATCCTATATGTTAGCAATTCCATTTAGAATTAATTTGAAAGAAAGACTAATTGTCTAAAGAAGCACTGAGTTTTAATATAAAGGACAACAACATGGTATATGATGGAGGGAGTAGGGAAGTGGAAGGTATGAGTAACAGAGTTCTGAAGTGGGGAAGCCCATGGGATTAATTTTATGTATATTAAAAATATTTTAAAATTATTTCCTACATTGAAACCATTACCAAAAAATCCTACAAGCAGCACTGTTTTTGACTGGGAAACAGATTAGCATAGTGGTTAAGAAAGCTGGTTTGAAATCAAACTAGACTTGTCAAATCATTCTTTGGTTAAATAGTCCTTAGGAGAAATACCCAGTCTTTAGAAAAGGCAGAGGAACCAGAGATCAAATTGCCAACATCCGCTGGATCATGGAAAAAGCAAGAGAGTTCCAGAAAAACATCTATTTCTGCTTTATTGACTATGCTAAAGCCTTTGACTTTGTGGATCCCAATAAACTGTGGAAAATTCTGAAAGAGATGGGAATACCAGACCACCTGATTTGCCTCTTGAGAAATCTGTATGCAGGTCAGGAAGCAACAGTTAGCACTGGACATGGAACAACAGACTGGTTTCAAATAGGAAAAGGAGGACGTCAAGGCTGTATATTGTCACCCTGCTTATTTAACTTCTATGCAGAGTACATCATGAGAAACACTGGGCTGGAAGAAGCACAAGCTGGAACCAAGATTGCCGGAAAAAATATCAATAACCTCAGATATGCAGATGACACCACCCTTATGGCAGAAAGTGAAGAGGAACTAAAAAGCCTCTTGATGAAAGTGAAAAAGGAGAGCGAAAAAGTTGGCTTAAAACTCAACATTCAGAAAACGAAGATCATGGCATCTGTTCCCATCACTTCATGGCAAATAGATGAGAAAACAGAGGAAACAGTATCAGACTTTATTTTTGGGGGCTCCAAAATCACTGCAGATGGTGATTGCAGCCATGAAATTAAAAGACGCTTACTCCTTGGAAGTAAAGTTATGACCAACCTAGATAGCATATTCAAAAGCAGAGACATTACTTTTCTGACAAAGGTCCGTCTAGTCAAGGCTATGGTTTTTCCTGTGGTCATGTATGGATGTGAGAGTTGGACTGTGAAGAAAGCTGAGTGCCGAAGAATTGATGTTTTTGAACAGTGGTGTTGGAGAAGACTCTTGAGAGTCCCTTGGACTGCAAGGAGATCCAACAAGTCCATTCTAAAGGAGGTCAGTCCTGGGATTTCTTTGGAGGGAATGATACTAAAGCTGAAACTCCAGTACTTTGGCCACCTCATGCGAAGAGTTGACTCATTGGAAAAGACTCTGATGCTGGGAGGGATTGGGCCAGAAGGAAAAGGGGATGACAGAGGATGAGATGGCTGGATGGCATCACTGACTCAATGGACGTGAGTCTGAGGAGTTGGTGATGGACAGGGCGGCCTGGCGTGCTGCAATTCATGGGGTCACAGAGTCAGACATGACTGAACTGAACTGAACTGAACTGAACTAAGGCTTTTTACCCCTTCATTTTCTGATGGTCTGGTTGTTTGACAGGTGGTGCTATTGGTGTTATTGGTGTATATGTATAGTAAGCATATTACTATATACTTATGACACACTCTATATGTATCCCCTTAATTTATAACCTTGTGGACTTTTATGATCCCCATTTAACAGCTCAGTTGTCAAAATATGTGCAAGATACTTTCACAAGTATACAAAGGATTCTTGAGAGAAACTGAAGAACACCCCTAAAACAGAGCAATTACTATGCTTAGTGGATTTGAAGATTTTTTATCTGAAGATATTGATTATTTCCAAACTGAAACTTGCAGTCCTAATTATAATACTGGTAGACATTTTAAGGTAGGAATTTAAAAACTTATCCTGAAACTTGTGTAGAAAATCAAAGAACTTATAACAGTTTCAACAAATTAGAAAAGAAAAACAAAACATCATGTTGGACCTGTTGTATTACTCACTTTTACGATGACTTATGAAGCTTTAGGGTTTCCCAGGTGGCCACCTGCCAATGCAGGAGACATAAGAGATGTAGATTCAGTCCCTGGGAGGGTAAGAGTCCCTGGAGGGGAGGGCATGGCAACCCACTCCACTATTCTCGCCTGGGGAATCCCATGGACAGAGACGCCTGCTGGGCTACAGTCCATAGGATCGCAAAGTCAGACAGGACTGGAGTGACCTAGCACTTTCTGGATTTGTAGTTTGTTCCAATGATCTATACATTAGATACACAGAATTAGTCTCTTTCTCCATGCACACACACACACACACACACACACACACACACACACACGCACATATATATATACATTATATATAAAGAGATCTTTGGAACAAACTACAGATCCAGAAATAGACACACAATTATATAGCCAAAAGGTTTTCGACAAAGTCATCTGTGAGGAAGAAAAGTCTTCTTAATGCATGGTGTGGGACCATTGAACAGCCTTGTCCAAACATAGTCTTGATCTTTAGATCTTCTCTTTAGACACAGAAACTAACCAGAAATCATAGGCTGAGATGTAAGTTCTGAAACTATAAAGCTATATAATAAAACAAACAGAAGATATTCCCAGTAGTTTTGAGTGTGACAAAGATTTTGTAAAAAGGACACAAATATCTTGAACTGTAAAAGACAAAAAAGCCTTATATTGGGCTTCATAAAAATTTAAAACTTTTGCTTGTCATAAGACATCCTTACAAAAATGAAAAGACAAACTGAGACCTCAGATAAAATATTTGGAAAATATTAATCTGAAAAAGGACTTAAAACATTATGTGAAGAACTTTTCTTGTTTTCTTACTGAAGGAAGAATATAAAAATAGATAAACTATTTGAATAGACACTTCCCTAAGAATACAGATGGCAAATAAGCACATACAAAGATATTCAGCATTTTAGTTATTCAGGGAATTTTAATTAAATTCACAATGAGACACCTAGACTACATTAGAAAGTCTCAACTTATAAGGACTACTCAACAAATGATTTGAAGATGAGAAGTAACTAAAATTGTTACAAATTGTTAGCAAGGTTGTAAATTGGTACAACCATTTTGGAAAACATTTTGACTTTTCCTTAAAAAGTTCAGCATAAACCTACCAAATGACCCAGCCATTCAATTCCTAGGTATTTACCCAAGAAAATGAAAACACATGTCCACATATAGACTTGTACAAAAATTTTTATAGCAGCTTTGTTTGTAATAAGTACATCTAAAGTGTCCATCAAATAGTGAATGAATAAGTGAATTGTGATACATCCACACAATGGAGTAACACTCAGCAATAAATAGGAATGAACCATTGATACTTGCAACAACATAGATGAATCTCAAAATAATTACACCGATTTAAGAAATCAAACAAAAATACATTTATGTGATTTCATTTATATAAAATTCTAAAAAATATAAATTAATCTACAGTGATATAAAATAGACAGTTGTAGTTTTGGGGTAGTGGTGCATGGAGTGATATAGGAAGGAATGGACTTTAATGGGCAAGAGGGAGCTTTTGAGTGTAATG
The DNA here is from genome assembly GCF_016772045.2 of Ovis aries. NCBI lineage: Eukaryota > Metazoa > Chordata > Mammalia > Artiodactyla > Bovidae > Ovis > Ovis aries. The sequence continues at coordinate 4,721,860 of NC_056068.1, read as the reverse complement.
CGTGTGTTCATTATTTTGATAGTTTTGGTTCCACAATTGTATAAATACATCAAAACTTATAAAATTATATACACTTTAAACATGTGAAGGATTTGAACCTCAATTATTCCTAAATAAATCATTACATTTTTGAAAAAAAATCAGAGAAAATAATTCATTATAATTTTGGCAAAATCTTATTTTATGAATCTTTAAAAAATAAATTTGTGTTTATATGATTTATTTAATAACAAATTTTCTGCCTTTCTTTTTTTTTTTAATTTTTATTTATTTATTTTTTTTAAATTTTAAAATCTTTAATTCTTACATGCATTCCCAAACATGAACCCCCCTCCCACCTCCCTCCCCATAACATCTTTCTGGGTCATCCCCATGCACCAGCCCCAAGCATGCTGCATCCTGCGTCAGACATAGACTGGCGATTCAATTCACATGATAGTATACATGTTAGAATCTGCCTTTCTTTTTTAACACTATGAGATATTCCTAGTATCATTATAAATTCTCTATAAACACTCACACTGAAAGCATCATACTGTAAAATTTGCATGCTCTGAAACACACAGGTCTTAAATGCCTGTTTTGATGAGGCTGACAATTGCATTTAGCCATCTGAGCATATGCTGTCAAGATACAGAACATTTTATTACCCCAGAAAATTCTTCAAGCTCCTCTTTGGTCAGCCTTGACTTCATGCAAGTAATGACCTTTTTGATTTCTATAACTCTAGATCAGTTTCATCTGTTTTTAAACACCATGTGAAAAGTGAAAGTCTGACTCTTTGTGACCCCATGGACTGTATAGGCAAGAATACTGGAGTGGGTTGCCATTCTCTTCTCCAGGGGATCTTCCCAACCCAGGGATCGAACCCAGGTTTCCCACATTGCAGGCAAATTCTTTACCAGCTGAGCCACCAGGGAAGCCCTTTAGACACCATATGAATGGGTATAATCTCTTACATTGTCTTCCAGCATAACAGTGTTTTATTCTTTCCCTCAAGCTGGTGGGCAGGCCTCTGTAATACTAGAAGCATCCAGTCCTAGAGCTCCTTCTTTCTGCTTCACACTATTTCTTCCCAGACTCCAGCTCCACACCCTCAGGGTGAGGCCAAATTTAGATTCTGGTGATTTAGACCAGACCACAAAATTCTGGTCTTAAGTCCTTTCTGTCTCAGCCTAGGTGAGCCAGCCCTTCTTAAACTGATAACAGTGTTATGTAAGTGTGTTGATAGACACCAAGTGCAAGAGAAAATGCACAGAAGGTTTTGAATCTCTCCCTACGCCTACAGGGAGAGAGCAGCAGATGCCATCTGAAAGGGGCCTGATTAGAGAACATGTTTGCCAACAGTGTACCTGATTGGCATCTGTGGCTCTGCAGCCAGACCATCTGTTTTTGCTAATGCAGCCTCAAGTGAGGTGAGGATCAGGACTGTGCTGCTCAAGTCTGTGTCTAATGTGTGTTGCCTCCAGCTAGGGACACAGTTGGGGGGCACTACCAGGACCATCAGGGCAGGGGAAACTTCTCTGCAGAAATGTGACAGGAAAAAAAAGGGATAATGGGCTCTATCTGTGTCTCTCCAGGGGGATCTCTAGAAAAGGAAATGGCAACCCACTCCAGTATTCTTGCCTGGAGAATTCCACGGACAGAGGAGCTGACGGGCTACAGTCCATAGGGTCGCACAGAGTCAGACATGGCTGAGGGGCTCACACACACAGAGGGGAGTTTTAGATATGAAGACTGCAGAGCTAGAGCAGCAGCATACAGGCAGAGAGAGAGCAAGGCTGTGAGGTTCAGTAGTTACAAATAGGTGCTTTCACAAGTGGGAAGAAAAAAGCCTAAAAACAAGGAAAAAAATCAAGATGGACTAACAGGAAAAGAGGGAGACAGACATAAATATTTACGACTCTGTTGCAATATTTTGGCATTTATACAATGGACACTCCCCTACTCCCAACCCACTCCCAGCTCATTTGAGTGGCTTTGTTTAGAATGTGGTAGAAGAGGGCACTTTAGTCTAAATATAACCCCAGTGCCTCTGTATTTTATGATGATTCCTTCTCATCCTTGTACTCCCTGAATTTCTGTCTTTATGCCAAAGCCTGGGTTAGAATCCTGGTTCACTTAAACAATCTCTCTGCTTAAGTTGGCTGCAGAACTAGATTTAAAGTAGGTTATTTGACATTTGCATTTTATTCTTGCCCTTACATTGTATATTACATAAAATGTGCCCTTATCAAATTTTATGCAACTTAGAAACACCTCCCAAAGGGTCATTGTTTGATAATATTTACATAGGAGTAGTGTTTCTCAGGGAGAAGGCAATGGCACCCCACTCCAGTACTCTTCCCTGGAAAATCCCATGGATGGAGGAGCCTGGAAGGCTGCAGTCCATGGGGTCGCTGAGGGTCGGACACAACTGAGCGACTTCACTTTCACTTTTCACTTTCATGCATTGGAGAAGGAAATGGCAACCCACTCCAGTACTCTTGCTTGGAGAATCCCAGGGACAGGGGAGCCTGGTGGGCTGCCGTCTATGGGGTTGCACAGAATCAGACATGACTGAAGTGACTTAGCAGCAGCAGCAGTGTTTCTCAGCAGTTCTTAATGCTAAGTTCGGGTATGTCCCTCTACACAGGTAATTCAAAACCTACCCCCAGCAGCCCAACAGCTTGACTCGAAATCCAGTGGATTAATACGCAAGGCATCCAATGAAGGTATATATGGTTTGTTTTGCTTTTTACAATTTATTGTTCAGGATTCCATACTAGGTCTTTCCTGTGTTGATCAATATATGGTTTTTAAAAGAAAACTATATTCTGAATATGTACAGCTCTGATGTTTTTCTTAAAGTATGTTTTTGTCATTCTGATTAATCATGGCTGGAGGAGGTTTGTGCTATTGAAGTAAAACTACTTGGTACTCCCTGAATATCCCCCCAACAGCAGGTGTACCTTCCTCGTGGACTAAATGCAGATTGTGGCCTATGATGGAGCAGCTCCCTGGGTCCTCCTTGTCATGGCCTTTTAAACACCTGCCCTTTCGCACATGCACACTGATACCCACCTGCTTCTTGCTGAAATTCAAACTTTGGCCCTGAGTCGATGAACATTTTGAGCTATACATGGTTTGCTGTCTTTGTTTAGTAGTGTTTGTGTATTTGCTGGATATTTCAATGTCTTTACCCTTATTAACTTATACACATAAGTGATTATGGGGGAAATGAAAGTTCTTACACCAGCATTAAACAGCACGGAACTTATACATTCAACCTAATTGAGGCCATTATTAGATGAGCTGAAGCTGTGACTTTTTAGCCTCAATTAGATGCTTAATGAATTAAGCTGGCTGGCTATATTAATTATGAAAAAAGGAAAAAAAAGTTAAAATTTAGAAAAAGTGAATTGTTGGAAATACTTATTGATGATTATTTCTATAAAGCAAAGTATTATTAAGAATTTCATAACGTTTAGTTTCAATGGAATACACACCTTCCCCCACCCAGGGGGCCTCCCAGGTGGCACTTGTGGTAAAGAACCCACTAGCCAATGCAGGAGACAAGAGATGCAGGTTTGATCCCTGGGCTGGGAAGATTCCTTGGAGAAGGGCATGACAACCCACTCCAGTATTCTTGCCTGGAGAATCCCAGGTACAGAGGAGCCTGGTGGGCTGCAGTCCGTGGGGTGGCAAAGAGTCGGACACGACTGAGTGACTTAGCACACGTATGTACACCCCTACCCACAGACACGCACACCAAGTTTTTCCCCTTAACTTTCAAAAAGTCACTTTTAAAATATATTTTAAGGACATATCGCATACCAAAGATAGGAATTATTTGTACATTTTTCTCTTTAAAAGTTAGTCTGGAAAAAAAATCACATCCTAATTTGTGTGCTTGGTGTAGGAGTATCTGTTGCAGAACACACTATAAATAAATAGATGATCTCAACACTTGTATCTTCTGCTTGCCAAAAGTGATATTCAGTGTTTTTAGCAACTGATACACTCATACTGGTTCTATGGTTCTATTGATTTGGAGAGAAGACATTCCTTGAGGTGATATTATGGTATATTGATATCTTACAAATATCCTTAAAGACACAATATAATTATTGCATTCACTATATTCTCAATAAATACTGCAAAAGTATGCTAAGAGTTTTGTGTATGGTTCTTTACCAGATGAAAATATTTCAAATCAAGTTTATGTTACAGGAAGTTGCCATTTTTAATCTAGTTGCTGTAATTTTGGCTATAACACTTGGACTGGGAACTTCCAGATGTTCAAGCTGTATTTAGAAAAGGCAGAGGAGCCAGAGAATAAATTGCAAACATCCACTGGATCAAAGAAAAAGCAAGAGAATTCCAGAAAAAAATCTTCTTCTGCTTCATTGACTACACTAAAGCCTTTAATGTGTGGATCACAACAAACTGTGGAAAATTCTGAAAGAGAGGGGAATACCAGACCACCTTACCTGTTTCCTGAGAAATCTGTATGCAGGTCAAGAAGCAACATTTAGAGTCAGACATGGAACAACAGATTCCAAATTGGGAAAGGTGTACATCAAGGCTGTATATTGTCATCCTACTTATTTAACCTGTATGCAGAGTACATCATGTGAAATGCCGGGATGGATGAAGCACAAGCTGGAATCAAGATTGCCAGGAGAAATATCAATAACCTCAGATATGCAGATGACATCACCCTTATGGCAGAAAGTGAAGAGGAACTAAAGAGCCTCTTGATGAAAGTGAAAGTGGAGACTGACAAAGCTGTCTTGAAACTCAGCATTCTAAAAACAAAGATCATGGGATCTGGTGCCATCGCCTCATGGCAAATAGATGGGAAACAATGGAAGCAGTGAGAGACTTTATTTTCTTGGGCTCCAAAGTCACTGCAGATGGTGACTGCAGCCATGAAATTAAAAGATGCTTGCTCCTTAAAAGAAAAGCTAAGACAAACCTAGACAGCATATTAAAAAGCAAAGACATTATGTTTTCCCCATAGTCCTGTATAGATGTGAGAGTTGGACTGTAAAGAAAGCTAAGCACCGAAGAATTGATGCTTTTGAACTATGGGGTTAGAGAAGACTTTTGAGAGTCCCTTGGATTACAAAGAGATCAAACCAGTCCATCCTAAAGGAAATCAGTCCTGAATATTCATTGGAAGGACTGATGCTGAGGGTGAGAATCCAATACTTTGGCCACTTGATGGGAAGAACTGACTCACTGGAAAAAACTCTGCTGCTGGGAAAGTTTGAAGGTGGGAGAAGAAGGGGTGACATGAGATGGTTGGATGGCATCACCGACTCGATGGACATGAGTTTGAGCAGGCTCTGGGAGTTGGTAATGGACAACTGCAGTCCATGGGGTCGCAAAGAGTCAGACACGACTGAGTGACTGAACTGAACTGATACCACTTGAAAGGATTCTCTTCCCTTTGTACAATTTGGCTGTTTAAGAGAATAACGAGGCTATGATATTTTCCTTTTCTCCAGGAAATATCTTCTTAGAAGCTATTTCTTCTGCCTCTGTCTTTTCATCGCCATACAGTCTTGCATGTTCTCTAAGTTCTGGGTTCTTCAGTTTAGTTCAGTCGCTCAGTCGTGTCTGACTCTTTGTGACCCCATGAATCACAGCACCCCAGGCCTCCCTGTTCATCACCATCTCCCAGAGTCCACTCAGACTCACGTCCGTCGAGTCTGTGATGCCATCCAGCCATCTCATCCTCGGTCGTCTCCTTCTCCTCCTGCCCCCAATCCCTTCCAGCATCAGAGTCTTTTCCAATGAGTCAACTCTTTGCATGAGGCGGCCAAAGTACTGGAGTTTCAGCTTTAGCATCATTCCTTCCAAAGAAATCCCAGGGTTACTCCTTGGAAGAAAAGTTATGATCAAGCTAGATAGTATATTCAAAAGCAGAGACATTACTTTGCCAATGAAGGTCCATCTAGTCAAGGCTATGGTTTTTCCTGTGGTCATGTGTGGATGTGAGAGTTGGACTGTGAAGAAGGCTGAGTGCCGAAGAATTGATGCTTTTTTTTTTTTTTTAGTTTTTTATTTTTTTAATTTTAATATATTTAATTCTTACATGCGTTCCCAAACATGAACCCCCCTCCCACCTCCCTCCCCATAACATCTCTCTGGGTCTTTTGAACTGTGGTGTTGGAGAAGACTCTTGAGGGTCCCTTGGACTGCAAGGAGATCCAGTCAGTCCATTCTGAAGGAGATCTGGGTTCTTAACTCTTCCTAATCACAATATCAGAACTAACAGTTTCAACAACTCAATTCATGGATTTGGTTTCTAGAGGCTTTCCTGTGGGAAGACTGTGGTTTTGACATTGACTGAGTAGAGTGTTTAGTCACCAAAAGTACTTATCAAATGGGAAAATGATTGTTACTTTTGGGTGTCTACTTGCCTGGACCACAGCGTGTCAGATATCTGGTCAGACACTATTTTGTGAGGGAGTTTTGGAATGAGTTGAACCATTAAAAGTTGACAGGCTGAGTAAAACAGATTGCCTTCCCTACGGTGATTGGGCCTTATCCAATCAGTGGGATGCCTAAATAGAACAAAAGGTTGACTCTTTCTTCAAATTTGAGGGAATTTCCTCCTCTTTGAGCCGAGACATCAGTGTATCCTGTTTTTGGACTTGAACTGAAGCATCAGCTTTCCTGGGTCTTGAGACTTGTTTACTTCACTAATTGTATGAGCCAATTCTTAATAATAAATCTCTTTCTACATATTATACGTCTTATTGGTTCTGTTTCTCTAGAGAATCCTAATACTGTAACATCAGCAGATATGAACAATTTTTTTTTAGTTCAGAAACTGTCTTCAAATCCAGAGACCAGACAACTTGAAGATGATAGCAAACATTTATTTCCACTAAAAGTTCTTCTTCAAGCATGTGACGAGTCCCCCTGCTACTACAGCTGCTACTGTGGACATGGCCACACTCTATATCATTTTCAGCCTCAAAAAATAACACCTGAGCCTTATTCAGTGGCTCTCATTTTTAAACAAGAAAGTGGCTTTCCTTGTCTTGATGAGCAAATCTGCCGCATTTCAGCCTAGAGCTAGCCTGGGAGTGATCACGGGACCCACCTCCTATTAACTTCTCTTTTTACACTTGGGATCTCTGAAGTAGCTGTCATGACTTTAAGGCATTACTATATTTTTACCAGAAAAGGAAATTAGAATTCTCTGGGAGAGGAACACATGTAGATGCCTGGGATTGTCAAGGAGGAAGGTTGAATACATAAAATTTTAAGGTTCTAAGGATTGTTTACAGTTTTCAAATTATCAAGCTTAATATCTAATCTTTCTAGCCACATAATGTCCACATTGTGTCACTGTTGTGGAACAGTATGTTACAGGTTCATTGAGATATGAGTATCTTTCTCCAGCTTCTTGCCTCAGACTCGAAAATACCCCTCACTGTAAATGTTTCTTAAACTTAACTTTGAAACCTTAGTTTTGTCTTTGATTCAACCCTCACATGATCAGTTCTATTGATTTTTCCGTCTTTTAAGTGACTCATTTTATTCCATTTGACTCTGCAATGAGTGCTGGTGGATTAACGGTTTAAAAGTGTATCAGACAAATAGATCCTGAGTTAGAATGGTGAGGCCAAACACAATAAGCTGTGTGTGTGTGTGTGTGTGTGTGTGTGTGTGTGTGTGTGTGTGTGTGTGTGTGTGGTCTCCCGCATCACATTGATGATTACATGGTTAGAACACCATAAAAACTAAAAAAAAATTACTTTAGAGATTTATTAAAATAGCCACTAGACCCACAGTTCTGTTAATACATTACGCAAGCAGTAAGCCCAGATCTAAAGAACCTGAAGTGAGGCCTGCCTAATTATGAGACAGAGGGCCTAGAAATCACATAGAAAAATATCTGCTGCTGCTGCTGCTAAATCGCTTCAGTCATGTCCGACACTTAGCAACCCCTGGACTGCAGCCCACCAGGCTCCTCCGTCCATGGGATTTTCCAGGCAAGAGTACTGGAGTGGGGTGCCATTTCCTTCTCCAAGAAAAATATCTAATGCTCTCTAATTTGTAATGGTTAGGTCTGACTGAACTAAATATTTCACTTATAAATTAATGATGATAAGTAATGGTCACTTTAAAATCACAAAGCACCTCTTGAGTCATTAGCGATCAATACAATTGTATTTAATAGGCAATTTAGACTTAATTGAGTTTTAATTTCATTTTTTTATGCACTAGAATTCTCAGAAAATTAGGAACCTACAGTTAGCTTGCATGGATTGTCTCTAAAAAGAATGTTCCTGGGTGTCTCATTCTTAAATCTCTCTGGACAAAATAGAGTTTTTTATAATTCGTATGTTTCTTTGCTCATCCAAATCATTAGATCCTATATTTGTTCATAAATAAAAATGCATCATAGAAATAAAGTTCCTTTTGACTACACCATTAAGAGCAAAGCTTAATGGTAATGGCTTGGCCCAGAGAAGCTACAGTAGGGGGAGGTGGGTCCAGGCCCTTTGTCCTCTTTCCTGAGTGACAGGCCCTGGGCTGCCAGTAGGGGTGGCAGGTGACATTTGCAAGGTAAGTAAGGAAAATGATATGAGAAGCACATCCACAGAGGAAGAGGTCACCCAGACAAAGGCGGGGCTCCAGGCCATAACCAGAACCTGATGAGGAAATAATTCTTTTTTTTTTTTGAATGGAATGAAAAACCCAATTATAGAACCAAGGCACATTGCTGGGGACCAGGCCAAGTTAGTCTGAGGTTCAAGTGTGCTTAGAGAGCCTATTAACAACAGTTGCTGTCTCTTGTATGTTTATCATGTGCTAGCCACCACGCTAAGTATTTTGCGTATATTAGCCTCTTTGATCTTTGCAAAGGCCAGAGTAGAGAGTCCATTATATGGATGAGTAAACTGAACTTCTTTGTGGACACATTCCTGAGGTCATTTCGTTTATGGAAGACTTGAGTCAAAAAGCCCATGCCTCCAGAGGGCAGGTATGATATGAGTATTTGTATGCTTGAGAGTATGTCTGAGGGCGTGTGTGAACCAGGGTAAGCGTGTGTAATAGTATGTATGTGAAAGAATCTCCAGTCTAGGTTCGATGCAGGATACAGGATGCTTGGGGCTGGTGCACTGGGATGACCCAGAGAGATGGTATGGGGAGGGAGGTGAGAGGGGGGTTCAGGATTGGGAACACGTGGTCACCCGTGGCAGATTCATGTTGATCTATGGCAAAACCAATACAGTATTGTAAAGTAAAATAAAAAAAAAAGTAAGTGAGCTGAGTATGTGTGTGTGTGTGGGGAGGGGCCGGGGGGGGGGGGTTGTGAATGCACGTATAGGGTAGAATAGAAAGGAATCCAGCTGTTCCCTTCTGGTTACTGAGAGACTGAAACTCAGGAACAGAGCAAGGACTCCCTGGGTACCCTGACCTCAGATCAGACTAAGGGCAAGAATGACCAGTGGCCAGGGAGCTGGGGTGACCAGCGCAAGAGAACTTATCTGTGCTTTACTTCTTGTCAGAAATCGGGATGGGTTTGGGAACCGGGATGTGAAGAGCTGTGTGCCTTGCTGGTAAATGGCTATACCCAGTCACATAGGCAGTTCCTCATTCTAGAATACTTTCAATAGGAAACTATGGCTTCGGATTATAGCTTCCAGAGTAATAACCAACCCCACTTCTGTGGTTTTCCAAGTTGTCTCTAGGCTTTTGAAATCCTACAAATAGTGATCTAAAATGAAATGAAGCAGAAAAAGGAAGAAATGCTATAATCTCACTAAAACACAAAGGCTCCTGAAGACCCAAATCACTTTTTATGTCTGGTATACCATCTAGCGCGTAGGGCGACACATTAAAGACTCACTATAAACTCTCTTGCTCTGTGCCGTTTGTATATAACCTGTCCTCATTTGACAATGATGAAGGCCTAAGAGTCAGTGCTGATGATTTTATAGAAACCATTTCCAGGCTTGTTTTTTTTTTTTTTTAACTAAACTGAAAACCTGAATATTCAAGTGGTATAGAAAAATAATACTGCCTATAGCAGATGTTTGGTGTAAATTTAAAAGTTATCCCTAAATCATAAAAAAGCCACTTGAGTTTTATATGATTGTAATGAAATCCAAAGCTCTGTCAAACATCCAAATTTATTAGTATCTGAAACTGACAGTGTACCAAGGATGCTGATTTAATTAACACAGTTTTGCAAGCCAGGCATGGGTTATGAGTGACTCTCTTTGACAATTTACGTAAAGACTGCAAAAAGAAATCTACCTTAGTTCAGTGATCTGCCCTATGTCAGAAGAAGCTCAAATGGGACTCATTTGAATTATGGTAGTGTGCACTGTCTCCTTTCCATTTCATTCTTCAAATTTACTCAGACATAACTAGAATTTAGAAACATTCAGGATCTATAAATTCTTTATTCTTATTATATCACCTCTTGTTTGTACTTCAGATAATTCAAAGAAATGAATTTAATTGGAAGTTTGGCACTACTTTGGTCATTACTGAACAATTCAAGTATCTATCTTATTGAAATGGAATTCTTTTTGATGAGTAAATAAAGCTAATATTTAAACATTTGATGATCTTGCAAATTCCAGGACTAAGTTAACTGGAACATGCTTACTGATTTGACATTATTTTCTAAACCAAAGGTAGTTTAAGTAGCTTATGGAATGTAAACAAGACTATTATATCCTGTAGAAACATCATGAATTGTATTTCTAGGTGTTTAGATTTCCATGTTATCATTCACTGTTTTATGACAAGGAGATTCAAGGTGTTTTCTGGTTAAGAAGTCTTTTCAGAAACAAAAATGGTTCCAGAATTATAGGCTTTGTCAAGAAACCCAAAGGTGTTGGTGTGTGTGTGGTGAATCAGCATGCTTTTCTTTGGAATCTATAACTTTCCAGGCAGAAAGGATACATCATGAGCAGCATGTCGTGTATCAGTGCCTAGTGGAGGACATGGATGATCAATCTAGAGTAGTAGTCTTCAGTGTCTTTTCTGTACTTCTTAAAGACAAAGCCTCTGAAAGATGGTAGATTTTTTTTTTCTATTTATGAATTTATCACATTAATGCAAATATTTATATAATTTATTGCTAAAATATTACTGTGTTAATTACAAGGTGCTGCTACAGATACCGCTGCAAATTTTATATAATAACCAATATATGTACCATATTTTGCTATTGTTGTTTAGTTGCTAAGTCACATCTGAATCTTTGTGACCCTATAACTGCAGCCTTCCAGGCTTCCCTGTCCTTCACTATCTCCTGGAACTTGCTCAAACTCATGTCCATTGAGTCGGTGATGTCAGCCAACCATCTCATCCTCTGTCGTCCCCTTTTCCTCCTGCCCTCAATCTTTCCCAGCATCAGAGTCATTTCCAATGAGCTGGCTTTTTGCATCAGGTGGCCAAAGTAAAGGAACTTTAGCTTCAGCATCAGTCCTTTCAAGGAATCTTCAGGGTTGATTTCCTTTACAATTGATTGGTTTGAACTCCTTGGGGTCTAAGGGACTCTCAAGAGTCTTCTCCAACATCACAGTTCAAAAGCATTGACTCTTCAGTACTCAGCCTTCTCTGCAGTCCAACTCACATCCATACATGACTACAGGAAAAATCATAGTACCACATTACCCATCTAAAATGTGAAAAAATTGTAAGTGCCAAAACACAGTTGGCCCTGAAAATTTTGGGTAAGATTTAAAGATCCAAAACATGATAAGTGGTTCACATAGTGTTACAGAACAGAGAATGGAGATACAGATATATATCCCAGATGGGGCAGGGAGAAGGCTGGGGAGAAGGAGAAAGTGACACTGTAGAGGTCTCTTTAAGATCTGCAAGACTTAGAATGTGAAGGGGAAGAGGTGCACTTGCCCCGATAATACTTTGGGCGCTAACTGTGGTGAGGTTGTGGGGAAGGGGCAGGGAGAAGGTCTGATTATTCACTGCTGCGTACACACCATCTCCACACTTGCTGTCGAAAAACGACGATCATTCCCTTTGTTCATGTGTGTGAGGGTGGCTTGGGGATGGCTCATCTCTGTGTCACGTGGCCATGGCTGGGGCAGTTCCCTGGGGCTGGGGAAGCTGCTTCTATCAGGAGTCCCCGCAGGCCGGCACCCCACTCCAGTACTCTCGCCTGGAAAATCCCATGGACGGAGGAGCCTGGTGGGCTGCAGTCCATGGGGTCGCCAAGAGTCAGACACGACTGAGCGACTTCCCTTTCGCTTTTCACTTTCACACATTGGAGAAGGAAATGGCAACCCACTCCAGCGTTCTTGCCTGGAGAATCCCAGGGTCGGTGGAGCCTGGTGGGCTGCTGTCTATGGGGTCGCACAGAGTCAGACGCGACTGAAGAGACTTAGCAGCCGCAGCAGCAAGCCCGCACGGAGGTGGCTGCTGAATGAGGCTGTGGGCGGGCAGGGCTGTCTGGCAGGTTTACGAGGAGGCTCTTCCTGGGGCTGCTTGGGCTCCCTCACAACATGGCAGGTGGGTGCAAGACCAAGTGTTTCCAAAACCGGGAAATGAGAGCTGTTCCTCTCTGACAGCTCAGGCTGGGAAGCTGGCACGGCCTCACTTTTACCATATACTGTGCTTAAGCTGTTACGGAGGAGGGAGGAGATGCGTCATAGATCCCACTTCTCAGTAAGAAGAATGCTGACAAATTCAGGCCATCTTTACTGCTTGAAGCTTAAAATAATAACTTGAAATAGTGGGGGCGGAGTGGGGGAGTTCACTCTCAAGATTCGGCTCCACCACCAAGAGGGTACATTCTTAACAGAGAAAAAAAAAAAAAGGCAGAATAAAATTAATGTTACTCCTATTCTTATGGTCAACCTCTCTCCCTTCTATTTACATCCCTGCTCTCCACACACACACACAAAGGGCTGGGAATGAAGGAAGGGAGGGAAATTGTTTAATCAAGTTTGAGAAGACACCTAGAAATTGAATTCCTTACATTCCTATGAGAGAATTTGATCACAGAAATGCCACTGGAAGTGGTATATATATTAGACGTGGTGTGCACCAGTCAGCTTGTGAGAGCTGATTGTGTACACTGCTGCTGAATTCCGCACTCAGGGATGTCACGCTTGTAGCTGACTCCAGTTGTGAATGTGGTGCTTATACTGCAGAGAGTACATACCGTTCACACTCTGCAAATCAGGAGTTTTTTTCTCTCTGGAGAGTGAATTTACCAGCATACCACTCTATCTATGTCAGCCTGACCCTGTCTAGGGAGCAGGAAAGCCAAACATAATGTTGTCCTGCCTTTGGAAATATTGGAATCCAGTTTTCTGAATGACTATTACTTTCTGAAAAAGAAATGGAAGGCAAGAATGAATAAAATAATTAGTTTCAGTGTCAAATGGACAGCATGGATATGGATAAATTACACAAGATAGAAAACACAGAAAGGCAATGGAACAGTTATAATAGAGGCTAAAAGCAAACCCCATCTGGACTGTAGAGGAATCTAGTCTGGCGCTTGAGGAATAGGGGTGCTGAGGGGGGAGTGCGGACCCTCTTTCAGAGGCTGGGAGTGGAGAGGACCTGCTCCTTGTGAGTTGCAGCCACGTGGCTTAGAAGTAGCATTTCTTTAGGAGCACAGTGGGCTTTCCCCCTTATTTTGGAATTTCCTCGAAGCATCCTCTCGCTTGCATGCTCCCCCAGGTATCCTTGACTATAGAAGTTCCTTCCTTCCTTTCTCAGAGGAGGCAAGAGAAGATTCAACACTGTGTTTTCATGAAAAGAACAAGATGGTATTTGGAACACTTCCAGCTAAAAGAACAGCTCCTAGCTGTAAACTGGGAACTGCAATGTCAAAACAGATTCCCAGGAGCTGGAAGCTGCAGCGGCCAGAGTGCTTGCTAAGCTAGTAGGGAGGAAATTGCACCAGGCTGCATCAGCAGAGAGTCTGGCTATATTCGTGGGGTCTGGAAGCAGAAGCAATACCGTCTATAGAGATAAGGCTTTTCACTTAGTTGGTATTGTTTTGCAAAGCAATTACATTAGCATTTTTCCTACCTCGGCTCTTAATGGGACTTGACTCTTCATCACTGATCACACCAGCCTTATCGACTGTGCCGTGGCTCCCACGGTTGCAGTGAATCTTTCTCTGAGAAGCTATATTAAGTAACGCTTTTTCATCCAAACAGGGGTCTCCTACAAGCAAGGCTGTACTGGGAAGCATTAAGCCTCCTGTTCTTCAGTATCCCTTTGACGCGAATCTTATATTCTGCATATTTACTTAAACTAAAAATTTGCAGAGTCTTCAGTTTACCCAGGAAATTTGCATAACCTATTCCCTCCTGCTCTTTGCCTTCTTAATTCCCAAACATAAGAGGAGGCTCTGGTTGCAAAATCCAAGGCAATGCACATTACATGAAGCATTCTCAAGTTCATGTTTTGCTTCAGGAGAAACTTGGAGATGTCAGGGGAAGCAGAAAATAGTGACTGGTTTGGGGAGGGCTGGCGATGGGCAGTGGTTGTTAGAAGCAGGGCCTTCACTAGGAGCGGACCCCAGGGTCATAGGGCATTTGCTGTCACGGGTCCATGTCATTAGGCACAGCTGACTCGTTCTTTTTCTCCAAGTCACTGGTGACATTGAGCATTTTCCCTAGCAGGTGACCGGCGGTGTGAGGGTGAAAGGAGAGGTGAGAACGTCTCCTCTGTGTGATTTGGGATATGGGACCATCAGACTCATGGAAAGAAGGTGACTCTTGTGATTGTTTTTCCTAAAAGAAAGTCATGAGTCAGGAAGAAATAGCTTCGTTATCAAGCTATAATCTTTGTCTGATTTATGGCAACTTAAGATAGAGGGGAAAAGACTCTTTCCCCTTTGAGGACTTCCTGGCCCTGCTCTCTGTTTCTGCCCTGGGAAAGTCACACCAGCCATATGGAGCCTCAGTGAGTTCACCTAGCCTTTCTGGTGATGAAGGTAAATGGAGTTCCCTTGAGTCCATTAATTTTTAAAGTTTGTCTTACAATTGTGTTATGGAATAACATCATCAGTTCAGTTCAGTCACTCAGTTGTGTCTGAATCTTTGCGACCCCATGGACTGCAGCACACCAGGCCTCCCTGTCCATCACTACTTCTCAGAGTTTACTCAAACCCATGTCCATAGAGTTGGTGATGCCATCCAACCATCTCATCTTCTATCATCTCCTTCTTCTCCAGCCTTCAATCTTTCCCAGCATCAGGGTCTTTTCCAGTGAGTCAGTTCTTCCCACCACGTGGCCAAAGTATTGGAGTTTCAGCTTGAGCATCAGTCCTTCCAATGAATATTCAGGACTGATTTCCTTTAGGATGGACTGGTTGGATCTCCTTGCAGTCCAAGGGACTCTCAAGAGTCTTCTCCAACACCACGTGTCAAAAGCATAAATTCTTCGGTGCCCAGCTTTCTTTATAGTCCAACTCTCACATCCATACATGACTACTGGAAAAACCATAGGTTTGACTAGATGGACCTTTGTCAGCAAAGTAATGTCTCTGCTTTTTAATATGCTTTCTAGGTTGATGATAACTTTTTACCAAGAATAAATGTCTTTTAATACCATGGCTGCAGTCACCATTTGCAGTGATTTTGGAGAACCCCAAAATAAAGTCTCTCACTGTTTCCACTGTTTCCGCATCTATTTGCCATGAAGTGATGGGACCGAATGCCATGATCTTAGTAATGTCAATGTCACTCCCCAAATCAGATTTCAAAAAAGAACATAATTAAATCACTCACCTTTCTGCATTCTATGCATCTGGGTAGGCAGACACAAGTAGGTTGCTGGCTATACCCAAGAATAAGGTGCTGCAAAAGAAACCTGTGTGGAATACAAATGACTGAGTAGAAACATGCAAAAGGAAAATAAAGCAGTTGGGTGTCCAGGGATTTGTGATCAGTGCAGGGATGTCTGGAAATATCTGGGAGCTCAAAAATCACTGTAAAGTGCTTCCTCTATCCTGACAACTCTAAAATAAAACTTAGAAAAAGGGAAATGGAAGGGAGGGAAGGAGGAGAGGAAGGAAAGAAAAGGAAAGAAGAGGAAAACCAGCTTTTGTCTGTTTGTTTCCAACTCTTAAATGGAAGTGTCACAGTATCCACTCAAAATCTTTACACAAAACCTCAACCAGAAATTTGGAACCACAGCTCTTCTAATTATGATGATGAACCTATTTGCAGGGCAGCAATAGAGATGCAGTGTATGGGGTGAATTGGGAGACTGGGATCGATGTATGTGCACTCCCAGAGGTAAAACAGACAGCTAGTGGGAGGGAAGTTACTGTACAGCGCAGAGAGCTCAGTTCTGTGCTCTGTGATGACCTAGAGAAATGGCATGACAGGGTGGCAGGGAGGTTCCAGAAGGAGGGGATATATGTACACATATAGCTAATTCAATTCATTGTACAGCAGAAACTAATATTGTCGAGCAAGTACACTGCAATCTCTTAAAAAAGTATTTCTCTGCTTCCTGCCACAGTCAACACACAGACTGTGCTAGATGTGAGGCTTATCCCTCCAGCACCAAAAGCAGGACCCGCAATTCTGAAGGGTAAGGCAGGTCAGCCCATGCAAAGGCGCTCAATGGTATCTCTTTTAAACACAGAACATTTTCCATAGCTGGAGCACAAGGCTTCAGGGCCCAGGCAACTATTTATGTGACAGTGTTCATCCAACCACCATTTATTTTATGTCAGCATCATTAACAGGGAAAAACAAAATTTTGAGTGGTTAATCTTCATGGAGAAGAAAGATAGGCAGGAAATAAGGTTTGAAATTAGGCAGGGTCTTATATGTTATGCTAAGGAATTTAGAATTTGGATATAATTTTTCTTTCCACCTTTTCAACCACGTTTTCTTCCAAAAATAGTTTCTAATATCCCATTACTGTGCCACCAAGGTTATATATGGGTCATGGGTGGAGTTGCTGGAGGATTCAACCACAAAAATGACACAATCACATAGTAATTTGAAAATAATATTCTGGGACTGGTGTGATGAATGGATGAGAGGCTGCCAGATTAGACGCAGCAGATCTGGATGGCCAACTCTGATCATGGTCAAATGAGAAGGAAGGGCCTGAGGTAGGGAGATAACAAAATTTAAATTGACAGATAGGGCACTTGGAATGACAGGGAGGAAGCCAATGACTTCCTAGTTTCTAATCTAGGAGGCTGAGACTGTCCTCTCAGTCTATATTGCTTTGAGCAGCCAGACAACATCCTCATGATCACACTCTTTCTGGCCGACAGAAGAACACCCAAGGGCTGTCTAAGGCACCTACTTGGGACCCATTTCACTTTTACCCAACCGACTCCAGAACTACGTGCCCCACTTGTGACAGGTGGCGGTCTTCTTGAACGTGCACCTCCATGCAGGAGCCCCCTGGTGCTCTGGACGCGGCCTGCAGACCCGACTGTCTCTCAGTGCTCTTGGGAGGGCTGTGTCCTGGCTCTGTTTCTGGCGTCTTCCCATCCCACTCTACTTAGGGGCGCTCTTTGCTCCACCGTGAGCTCCTTGGAATCCACCTCATGAACTAGGAAAGGGGCTGGTGTCCTCCCTAAGCAGGGGCTTCACACAGAGAAAAGTGAAGGAAGAAAGGGTTATTTTAGGTTTGCTGCCTTTGACATGCTGGTGGGTCTGGTTTCCAGGGAATGAGCTGGCCTGGTGACGTTAGTGTGGAAACACTGACACTGAGGCAATCGAGGAGATCAGCATTCGAGTGTGTCTGAAGTGAGAAAAGAAGCAAGTCAAGGAAGAAGCCAGGGATGCTGATGCAAGAGGAGACAGCAAGGGAGAGAAAGAAAACCACGTTGGAGAGTGATCATGTGTGCTGAATATCACAAAGTTTCAGTGGGAAAGGACAAGATAGAGTCTTAGAACGGAGAAGGAAATGGCAACCCACTCCAGCGTTCTTGCCTGGAGAATCCCAGGGATGGGGGAGCCTGGTGGGCTGCCGTCTATGGGGTCACACAGAGTCAGACACGACTGAAACAACTTAGCAGCAGCAGCAGAGTCTTAGAATGGGTGTTAGAACCTAAAACGGACAAGCTCAGTTCAGTTTGATCGCTCAGTCATATCCGACTCTGCAATCCCATGGACCACAGCATGCCAGGCCTCCCTGTCCATCACCAACTCCTGGACTTACTCAAACTCATGCTCATCGAGTTGGTGGTGCCATCCAACCATCTCATCCTCTGTCATCCCCTTCTGCTCCTACCTTCAATCTTTCGCAGCATCAGGGTCTTTTCAAATGAGTCAGTTCTTCACATCAGGTGGCCAAAGTATTGGAGTTTCAATTTGAGCATCAGTCCTTCCAATGAATATTCAGGACTGATTTCCTTTAGGATGGACTGGTTGGATCTCCTTGCAGTACAAGGGACTCTCAAGAGCCTTCTTCAACATCATAGTTCCAGCATCAATTCTTCAGTGCTCAGCTTTCTTTGTGATCCAACTCTTACATTCATACATGACTATTGGAAAAACCATAACCTTGACTAGACTGACCTTTGTTGGCAAAGTAATGTCTCTGCTTTTTAATATGCTGTCTAGGTTGGTCGTAACTTTTCTTTCAAGGAGTAAGCGTCTTTTAATTTCATGTCTGCAGTCACCATCTGCTGTGATTTTGGAGCCACCCAAAATAAACTTTGTCACTGTTTTCAGTGTTTCCCCATCTATTTGCTGTGAAAGGATGGGACCAGATGCCATGATCTTAGTTTTCTGAATGTTGAGTTTTAAGCCAACTTTTTCACTCTCCTCTTTCACTTTCATCAAGAGACTCTAGTTCTTCTTCACTTTTTGCCATAAGTGTGGTGTCATCTGCATATCTGAGGTTATTGATGTTTTTCCCAGCAGTCTTGATCCCAGCTTGTGCTTCAACCAGTCCAGGATGTCTCATGATGTATTCTGCATATAAGTTAAATAAGCAGGGCGACAATATACAGCCCTGATGTACTTCTTTCCTGATTTGGAACAAGTCTGTTGTTCCATGTCCAGTTCTAACTGTTTCTTCTTGACCTTCATACAGATTTCTCAGGGGGCAGGTCAGGTGGTCTGGTATTCCCATCTCTTTAAGTATTTTCCACAGTTTGTTGTGATCCACACAGTCAAAAGCTTTGGCAGAGTCAATAAAGCAGATGTAGATGTTCTTCTATAAGTCTCTCACTTTTTCATTGATCCAGTGGATGTTGGCAATTAGATCTCTGGTTCCTCTGCCTTTTCTAAACCTGACATGAAACTCTGCAAGTTCATGGTTCATGTACTGCTGAAGCCTGGGTTGGAGAATTTCGAGCATTACTTTGCTAGCGTGTGGGATGAGTGCAATTGTGTGGTAGTTTGAGCATTCTTTGGCATTGCCTTTCTTTGGGATTGGAATGAAAACTGACCTTTTCCAGTCCTGTGGCCACTGCTGAGTTTTCCAAATTTGCTAGCATATTGAGTGCAGCACTTTCACAGCATCATCTTTCAGGATTTGAAATAGCTTCCCTGGAATTCCATCACCTCCACTAGCTTTACTTGTAGTGATGCTTCCTAAGGCCCACTTGACTTCACATTCCAGGATATCTGGCTCTAGGTGAGTGATCACACCATCGTGGTTACCTGGGTCATGAAGATCTTTTTAATGAAGTGCTTCTATGTATTCTTGCCACCTCTTCTTAATACCTTCTGCTTCTGTTAGGTCCGTACAATTTCTGTCCTTTACTGTGCTCATCTTTGCATGAAATGTTCCCTTGGTCTTTCTAATTTTCTTGAAGAGATCTCTAGTCTTTCCCATTCTATTGTTTTCCTCTATTTCTTTGCATTGATCACTGAGGAAGGCTTCCTTATCGATTCCTTGCTATTCTTTGGGACTCTGCATTCAGATGGGTGTATCAGTCCTTCTCTACTTTCCCTTTGGCTTCTCTTCTCTTAATAGCTATTTGTAAGGCCTCTTCAGACAACCATTTTGCCTTTTTGCATTTCTTTTACTTGGGGGTGGTCTTGATCACTGCCTCTTGCAGAATGTCATGAACCTCTGTCCATAATTCTTCAGGCACTCTATCAGATCTAATCCCTTGAATCTATCTGTCACTTCCACTGTATAATCATGAGGGATTTGATTTAGGTCATACCTGAATGGTCTAGTGGTTTTCCCTACTTTCTTCAAGTTAAGTCTGAATTTGGCAATAAGGAGTTCATGATCTGAGCCGCAGTCAGCTCCCGGTCTTGTTTTTGCTGACTGTATAGAGCTTCTCCATTTGGCTACAAAAAATATAATCAATCTAATTTCAGTATTGACCATCTAGTGATGTTCATATGTAGAGTTTTCTCTTCTGTTGTTGGAAGAGGGTGTTTGCTATGACCAGTGCATTCTCTTGGCAAAACTCTATTAGCCTTTTCCCTGCTTCATTCTGTACACCATGGCCAAATTTGCCTGTTACTCCAGGTATTTCTTGACTTCCTACTTTTGCATTCCAGTCCGCTATAATGAAAAGGACATCTTTTTGCATGTTAGCTCTAGAAGGTCTTGTAGGTCTTCATAGAACTGTTCAACTTCAGCTTCTTCAGCGTTACTGGTTGGGGCATAGACCTGGATTACTGTGATATTGAATGGTTTGCCTTGGAAACAAACAGAGATCATTCTGTCATTTTTGAGTTGCACCCAAGTACTGCATTTCGGACTCTTTTGCTGACCATGATGGCTACTCCTTTTCTTCTAAGTGATTCCTGCCTGCAGTAGTAGATACAATGGTTATCTGAGTTAAATTCACCCATTCTAGTCCATCTTAGTTTGCTGATTCTTAGAATGTTGATGTTCACTCTTGCCATCTCCTGATTGACCACTTCCAATTTGCCTTGATTCATGGACCTGACATTCCAGGTTCCTATGCAATATTGCTCGTACAGCATCAGACCTTGCTTCCATCACCAGTCACATCCACAACTGGGTGTTATTTTTGCTTTAGCTCCATCCCTTCATTCTTTCTGGAGTTATTTCTCCACTGAAAACCAGTAGCATATTGGACACCTACCGACCTGGGGAGTTGATCTTTCTGTGTCCATTCTTTTTGCCTTTTCCTACTGTTCATGGGGTTCTCAAGGCAAGAATACTGAAGTGGTCTACCATTCCCTTCTCCAGTGGGCCACCTTTTGTCAGAACTCTTCATCAGGACCCGTCCATCTTGGGCGGCCCTACCTGGTATGGGTCATAATTTCATCGAGTTAGACAAGGCTGTGGCCCATGTGATTAGATTGGTTAGTTTCCTGTGATTGTGGCTTTCATAGTGTCTGTCCTGTGATGGAGAAGGATAAGAGGCTTATGGAAGATTCCTGATGGGAGAGACTGACTGAGGGGGAAACTGGGTCTTGTTCTGATGGGCAGGGCCATGCTCAGTAAATTTTGAATCCAATTTTCTATTGATGGGTGGTGCTGTGTTCCCTCCTTGATATTTACCTGACGCCACACTATGGGAAAGGTAATGAAGATAATTGCCACCTCCTTCAGAAGGTCCCATGCAGGCGGTGCTGCACTCAGGGCCCCCAGCTCTGCAGCAAGCCTCCGCTGACACATGCCTCCACCAGGGATTCCTGGACACTCACAGGCAAGTCTGGGTCAGTCTCCTGTAGGGTCACTGCTCCATTTTCCTGGGTCCTACTGCACACAAGGTTCTGTTTGTGCCCTCTGAGAGTCTGTTTCCCCAGTCCTGTGTAAATTCTGGCAGCTTTATGGTGGGGTTAATGGCAACCTCCTCCAAGAGAGCTTATGCCATACCCAGGTCTGCTGCACACAGCCCCTCTCCCTGTGGTAGCCCACTGCTGACCCGTACACACGAGATGCTCAGAGACAGTTCTGTCTCAGTCTCTCTGGGTTCTCTGGGTCCTGGTGCCCACAAGGTTTGTTTGGGCCCTCTGAGCGTCTCTGACTGGTATGGGGTTTGATTCTAAACACGATTCCCTCCCCTCCCCCACCTCCTGCTGTCTTGCTGGGGCTTCTCCTTTGCCCTTGGATATGGAGTATCTCCTCAAAGTCACTCCAGCGCCATGCATCTGCCACTCCAATAGACAAGTACTGGTCTCTAAGTGAAATTTTAATATTATTTCTAAATTCGAACACTGAATTGCCTCACCTTCTCTGAGGAAGCTCTTAGCCAAGGATCTAATAAGTTGAGACAGAGATACAGTGAGGGTAAATTTAACTAAGAAACACTGCCATATGATGAGTGTGTAAAACCACACAGCATGGGTTTAGGGGCAAAAGAGAGATTTGCTAAAAAGTGAGGCAAAATGACTGTAATTATACCAAGACCTAACTGCTGGTGCTGCTGCTGCTAAGTCACTTCAGTCATGTCTGACTCTGTTAGACCCCATAGATGGCAGCCCACCAGGCTCCCCCGACCCTGGGATTCTCCAAGCAAGAACACTGGAATGGGTTGCTACCAATTAGTAAATGCACAGTAAAACTTTATTTTTTAATTCCTCATTTACTAGATGTACCATGAAAGTGAAAGTGTTAGTTTCTCAGTCATATATGACTCTTTGTGACCTCATGGACTATAGCCCGCCGGCCTCCTCTGTCCATTGAATTCCAGAGGAATACTGAAGTGGGTAGCCATTCCTTTTCCAGGGGATCTTCCCAAGCCAGGCATCAAACCTGGGTCTCTCACATTTTGGGCAGATTCTTTACCATCTGAGCCAACAGGGAAACCCAGAAATACTCTGATATAATACTATATATAACCCTGAACTACAAAGAAGGATTTTTGTAAAATTTATTGTAGTGCATTATTTCATTAGCAACGACAATCAATGTTTCAGAGTTTATCCTTTCTGGTAGCTTTCATTACTTTGACTTAGAGTATTTAGTGCTTTATTACCATGAGTCCAGATGTATATTTGTTTTGATAGTTTCTGCTCATGTTTTCTATCACTGTTGGAAATTTCTTAGCTAGTATCTCTTTGGATATCACCTCTCATATCTTTTCTCTATTTCTTCTTCAGGAGCTCCGTGTGTGTGTGTGTGTGTGTGTGTGTGTGTGTGTGTGTGTGTGTATGCGCATGTCTTTTAACCTTTCTTACATTTTCTTAGTCTTTTAGCTTCTCTTTAATATTTGTTATTACAAGCTTATGTTAGGCTCTTTATTTTTTTCCTTCTAATTCATTATTTCTCTTGAATTGTATTACAATAATCACCACTTGAACTTTTTTATTTTTCATTTATAAAATTCCTATTTTGTTCTTTTTCAAGTTGTTCTTTTTTCCCATACTTTCTTTTCCTTTCATTGATTTTTATTTTTTCCTTCATCTCTTTGAACATTTCATCATGCTTTTTTTAAAGTCTCTTTCAGGTAATTTTACCATCTTCAGATCTTATGGTACAAATTCTCTGGTCATGGTAGTTTATTTTTGTGCATTACAACTTTTTATTTAAATCTGTAATCTCCTGTTCAGGCTAGTTACCTTCTCTGGAGTTGTGAAGCTGAAAGTATGCTCAAAGATTTGAGTTTGCCTTTGGGACCTGTAGAACACACAAGACTTGGGCCATGCTTTACTTTTGTAGCAAAAGAGAAGGATTAATTCTGACCTTTTATCTCTCTGTATTGAGGCTATGAAAATTAAGTATAAGCCTTAAATTTGCAAGCTATTTTCAAGAGATAATATTCTACAATATCTCAGAAATAACTTTTTTTTTTTTCTATTAGGACTCTGATTTGTTAGCAAACTAGCAAACATCCAATCTGCTTTCTTGGGTGGTAAACAGAAGTCTTCTAGAGTTCAATTCACATTTGGATCAGCCTTACAGGGCTGTTGGATTCACATATAGTCCATAAGCAAGGGCCACATGCCCCTACTTTTATGGTCATTATAGCTGTACGTGTGCTAAGCCACTTCAGTTGTGCTTGACTCTTTGTGGACTCCTTGAACTGTAGCCCACCAGTCTCCTCTGTCCATGGGATTCTCCAGGCAAAATACTGGAGTCGATTGCCATTGCCTCCTCCAGGAGATCTTCCCAATCCAGAGACAGAACCCGCATCTCTTGTTTCTCCTGTCCTGGCAGCCAAATCCTTTACCACCTGCACAACCTAGTGTTTATGCCTAAAACCTCTGTGAGGATCTGAGCTTGGATGCCACTCATTTCTCTGGCTTTGAGTTTCTCCTTTACCTATGGAACTAGGAATTTCCCTTTCTTGGTTTGAAATAAGTAAAGGAGCTCAGTCGTGTCTGACTCTTTGCGACCCCATGGACTCCTCTGTCCATGGGATTCTCCAGGCAAGAATACTGGAGTGGGTTGCCATTTCCTTCTCCAGGGGATCTTCCCAACCCAGGGATCTAACCCAGGTCTCCTGCATTGCAGGCTGACGCTTATCCTCTGAGCCACCAGGGAAACTCAGTGCTATATTTAACTGAGAGAAAGTGAAAGTGCAAATGTTGGTCACTTCAGTCTTGTCCCACTCCTTGTGACCCCCATGGACTGTAGCCCACCAGGTTCCTCTGTACATGGAATTCTCCAGGCAAGAACACTGGAGTTGGTGGCTATTCTCTTCTCTAGCAATCTTCCTGACCCAGGAATTGAACCCAAGTCTCTTGCACTGCAGGCAGATTCTTTACCTTCTGAGCCACCAGGGGGAGGGTTATATTTTATTCATAGTTATTATATGTTTCTACATTACAGTAGCCTCCCAAACTGACTGGAGTACCCTCTGATTATACAATCGTTAGATATTAAAACATTCAAAATAAGCTTGCTGACCACTTTTATTTTCCCCACACCATTACTTAAGGGGTTCCTCCACAAAAGCAATGGAAATGAAATATGACACTGTTTCCACATTTTCCCCATCTATTTGCCATGAAGGGATAGGACCATGCCATGATTTTTGTTTTCTGAATGTTGAGTTTTAAGCCAGCTTAAAACTCTCCTCTTTCACCTCATCAAGAGACTCTTTAATTTCTCCTCACTTTCAGGCATTAAATTGGTATCATCTGCATATTTGAAGTTGTTGATATTTCTCCACAATAGTCTATAAATCACTTTTCTTAATTGGAAGCACTTTCAAAACCATTATATTTGTTAATCTGACAAGGGAGATTTGGTGGGTCTCTTAATTCTCATGTGAATGGAAATGAAAATGGGAGGAGCCTGCAGTGTAGCTGTGGATGATGGGAATGGGGTACACCAAAATTTAAGTATAACATTTATGGTATTACACCAACATTTACAGTGTCACACCAACATTTACAGTATGCTAAGTGGAGGAGGACGCTGTGAGGATGAGTCCCGGGGACAGCACAGGGGTGCAAGCAAGACCACCAGAGAGTGGCTGCTTGGCTTGAAGGTAAGGGAACTATTAAGAGGGAAAGCAGAAAATGTAGATGAAAGAAGGGATTCCTAATGAAGTAGCTTCCCATAGGAAGCCTTATGCCTGAAACAGAGAAGATGCTCAATAAGTATTTGGGTGGATGAAAAAGAAAGAAGGGTGGAGCTCTATGTTGGGTATTTTAAAACTAGATAAGTGAGGAGGGCATGGAGAGGTATGGAGAAAAAATGCTATGTGTACCAATTCACTTGCTTTTAGCTCTAAGTGCAGACCTTCCTATTCTCACATAACAAAGTGAGGCTGATTAATTCATCATTTCAATGGTGTCCTTAAGGTCCTTGGTGTTGGGGTTTGTGGGGAAAACAAAAATTGCCCTCTTTATTCCTTATTGAGTTTTTAATTGATAGAGATATACTTGGGAGTAGGGCTAATGAAGATCAATTTTCAGCTTTAGTATTAGTGGTGTTGAGTGTGCCTTAGATTCAGACTATTGTGGATTTCTCAACAGTGGCCACTGATAAGATGGCCTTACCAGCGTTCCCTGAAGAAGCCCAGGCTGTGACTCCAAGAGTGGCCACCTCACAAAAGGAGAATGCAGAGAAGAATGTCCCATTACTTTGTAATTTCAAAAATTAATTTGCTTGGAAAAAATAATCAGAGCTTATTAAAAGCCTATGCATCATCTTACATGGAGAAGTATAATTGAGATATTTAGTTATTTTGTATTTCAGTATACTAATATTTATTTCTGAAAACACACTGGATTCCTAAAATCTCTACATCTAAGCAGAATGAACACATTCAAGACCACTTCTTTCTTCATATCCTCTCTTTGAGTGCTAGAGACAAACAGATTAAATTTGGAGAGGCTCTCTTTTTCCACTTAATTGAGGATTTTTTTCCTGTTCACATAATTGAAAATGAAGACTAATGAATCATGTCTTCTCATCAAGACCCATGTCGGAAATAGTTGCCTTGACCTTAAGAAACTTAGTCTGTGTAAATTCAAGTCTCAACAAAGGGAAAATAAATATATATATTTTTAAAAATAATTTTATTATTTTTTATTGACATTTATTTTTGGCTGGACAGGGTCATGTTGCATATGACCTTTTCTCTAGTTGCAGTGCATGGGAGTGGCTTCTCCTGTTGCAGAGCATGGGCTCTAAGGCACACGGGCTTCAGTAATCGCACCACGTGGGTTTAGTACTTGCAGCTCCCCGGCTCTAGAGCACAGTCTCAGTAGCTGTGGCACAGAGGTTTAGTTGCTCATGGCATGTGGGATCTTCCCAGATCAGAGATCAAACCTATATCTCCTGTATTGGCAGGTGGATTCTTTACCACTGAGCCGCTAGGGAAGCCCAAATGTATATTCTTTTATAGAAAACAGAAAGGTTTTGTTTAGTGAAATCTAGGAAATCAGTCATCAAAGAGACAACTTCCAAATCTTTGATTTACAATTTTTTTTTGCAAAAAAATTGTATTAAGTTTTCTTGTGGTAAATAAAGAATGTTAAAAATGCTCAGTTCTTCTTGGAAACACTGAGATCATAGCAAGTATATAAAGTTTTCTGACAAATGCTGATGTGAATGCCCTTTGAAAACACTGGCCTCTCTTTCATGGCAACTAATGACATTACAATTGTGGCTTGAGAGTAAACAGAGAGATTAATTTTCTTTTTCATAAAGCCTTTAGCTTCAAATACATGGGATAGATGGTAGGACTTGGCCCAGAATATCAGTTAATCAGAGAACACTGTACATTTGGGAATCAGGTCTTCCTAAGGAGATCTGGGTTCAGGTGCTGCTTCTGACACCTTTTCAACACAAAGCCATCTTGATTCAATCCAAGTCCCCAAATTCCTTAGCCAGCTTGAATTAACAATTTGGTATATAGAGATGATTGTGTGACTAAAGGGCAAAAGTGTTAAGAGTAAACATGTACTGAATGATTATTATGTGCAAGCCATTCTTCTAGAAGCTTTCCATTTATTAACATAGTTGTTCCTCACAATACCAAAGCCGTGACTTGAAAGCCGCACACAGCCATCAGAAAGGCTATCAAATTATAATACCTGCAGAGTACTAATACGTACTATGTGCTTCTTTATATATTATGTTACATGCTTTACACACATTACACTATTCAATCTTCAGTGAGGTATTTAGTTGCAAACAGCAGATGCTAATTGACTGACTCTGCAAAAAGGATGCCATTATATAGAGGTCCACATTTTTGGCCATTCCATAGAGATGTTTGGAGGGCTGGAAAACAAAGCTCAAGACTGAGCTATGTAGGGCAATACCTCTACCACCTAAACTGGTCTGATGAGAAAAATCACAGCTTCTACCACCAACTAGAGTGGTGCACCACTATCACCTTCTATGCCAGAAAATAAACTTTATAGCAGATGCTTGTACCATTAATATTACTGCCATTTTTGCCCCCGTGAAGGTTTAACTGTTGTACTGCTGCTACATTACCAGTTTCTGAGACAATGGAACTATGTTGAAGAGCTGACATCATTTGCCTCTAAACTTGCAGCAAAGATGTTTAGAAAAATAACTAGCTAGCATTTTCAGCTCCTACCCAGAGGACAGTCTTTATTTCCTACCAATTTATTAAACATGAAAAGGAGTTCAGAGGAATGACAAACGTGCACGTATAGTAATTTTACAAGGAAATGTTTGCTGTCCTCACTTTAATGGATCGTGGGACTAAGATTCAGAGACTATTTTAGATTGGGTTCTTAAAACAACTTTAAGATGGAAAATTTTGTGTAGAAGGGTGATTAGAGAGTGCTTTCAGAATATACTTCTCTTAGGAAATAAGAGCAGAATTGGGCTGAGGGAAAAGGTAACTTTCAATGCCTCAGTGCGATTGAGGCCTTGGTCAGATCTATAGGGAACACCATTGCTAGGTTGACAACAGAATTGTTCCAAATTATAGTTAAGGGGGCTAAGTAAAATATCTATATATGACAGTTTGGGACCATACGATGCCTTTTGGATGGGGCAAAGCCTCAGATGAGGTCATTCTCTCTAGCTTAAAGGGAATAAATAACTTTTGCTTTTTTGTAATGGTAATGAAATAATCAATTCAATATTGATTAATTCTTAAAAAATATTAGTAAAGAAAAATTGTGCACATCTCTCTTCCTATGGTGGAATCTAAATGAAACATATTTAACTATTTTAAAAACATAAGACTTGAAACTAAAGATGGACTATGTAAAATGCTGTTGAGAATGTAGAGAAATGAGTTCTCATCAGTGCTGTGTAATGGAAAAAGGTGGAGTTGCTTTGCAAAAGTTTGACAGTTCTATATACTTGAAGCCCAGGAATGACCTTCTAGCTCACTCTCCTTCAACAGTGCTAATGATTTCATAATATGTAAATCCCTTTCTACTAAACTATATGGGATTATCTTTAGTTTCATGCACTTGATACCTGAGTGATATTAGCCGTAATACCTAGAACTAGGGTGGTAATATTCATTTCTTTGCCTAGACTACCTCTTTTAGTTCTGGGTATTATGTACTGAGGAAAATGGATCATTGAATCCATCACTTGAAGGTGGTAGGAAACTTGAAATAGTGCCAGTTGAGCAAAAGTGGAAGGTACTAGACAAAATTTATGAGGAACATAAAGGCTATTTTCAAATACATCAAGTCTTATGTAGAAAAAATGCATAGTGCACAGAAAAAAAACTAGCATAATTTTGGGGACAAATGAAAGAAAGAAAGTTCTAGCAGTCAGTTTGCCTTGCCAGGCATTGAGATTCCCATTTCAGGAGTAGTTTAAGTAGAGGCTGGATAACCACTTGGTGGGAGAGTTATGAAGGAAATCCAAGGATTCTGAAGTAATCCGTTGTTAAACCAGATTAACAGCTCACAGCCACTCTGGCCTACATGATGCTGTAACAGATGGGTTTAGTTGTGAATATTTATGATTCAAGATTTATACAAGATTTACATGAAAAACCTGATATTTCAGGTTTCCTAGGGGAAATTTTTCAGAAATTACAACATTGGGCCTGCACTCTCATTTGTCAGTAGTTGGTGCTGCTAAGACTAGAACTTCCAAGGTATCCCTACTGATAAAGAACCCGTCTGCCAATGCAAGAGACTTAAGAGATGTGGGTTGGATCCCTGGGTCAGGAAGATCCCCTGGAGAAGGGCATGGCAACCCATTCCAGTATCCTTGACTGGAGAATCTCATGGAGAGAGGAGCCTGGTAGGCTATAGACCATAGGGTCACAAAGAGCTGGATATGGCTGAACATGTACAGGGAACTAAGATCCCGCTTGCCACAGAGTGTGACAAAAAATAAAGCCAACAAACAAACAAAAGAACATATTACTTCCTTTAGACAGGTCAAGCACCTCCTAGTTCACCACAGTCCCAATATTCCCCATTATTTTGGCTTTAGCTCACATGTTTAACTTTTACTGCTTGCCTGGAATCTGAGTTTGCACCCTGGATGTCCAGATCTAAGATTCTTTCATTCTTTGATGCCTTGATTAAAAATTCTGTCCAAGTGCTAAATCTACGAGGAAGTTTTCCTACTCATTTCAGGTAAATATTCTTGCCAAGCTTCTTTGAGTCATATGGCATTTACCAAAACTTTCTTGAGTTTTTCTTGCAATTTCCCAATAAGATAGCTATATTCTTAAGGTCAGGGTTCTCATATAGAAGAGGTCTACATAGTTATTTGTTCAACAAATGTCTTGCATTGCCTGTTAATGCTGCCCTTTGACAAGCTGACTAATTTCACTACAGCTCAGAAATAGCTTGTTCTACACAAGGGAAAACTTGCCTGCTTTCGCTTTAAAATGCAAAGTTTATTTTTGAAATTGGGTTTTATTTCTCCAAGGAATTCAGGAATCTTGAAACAAGTATGAAAAATAGTTTAAAGTATAGACTATGGAACTTTATAATTGTCATTTTACTAGGCATCATCAGAATGTACCTTTGTCAGGCAAAACCACTTTTCTCTTTCATTGAGAAATTAAAACTTAAGTCTGTATTATTCCACTATACCTAAAGTTTACATTTAAATTTATAATTGCTAGTCAATTTTAATGTTGTATGAAGCATTATTTTATCTAATCACAATCGTTATTATGGAGAGAGGTAGTTTGTTACCTTTGATCTAATAAGGACTATTGATAATAATAGTACTAATCTAATTCTTGGTAGTGTTCTTTATATTATGAATATAACATCTACATATTGCATATATAAACTTTGTCCAGAATACATTCTACATAAAACTATTTCTTAAAATGCCCCCTAAGAAAGGTCACGAAATATATATTATACCTCATTGACTGTCTTTCTTTTTAACTTTAATTTTTCATTGAAGTATAATTGCTTTAAAATGTTGTGTTAGATTCTGTTATACAACAAAGTGAATCAGCTATGTGTATATGTACATGCCTTCCGTCTTGAACCTCCTTCCCAACTCCCCATCCTACCACTCTAAGTCATCACAGAGCACTGAGGTGAACTCCCTGTGTGATACAACAGCTTCCCACTAGCTATCTACTCTACACATGGTAGTGTGTATATGTGGGACTTCCCTGGTTAACCAGTGGCTAAGACTGTGGGCTGCCACTAAGACTCTGCTCTCAATTTCAAATCCTAGAAGATGATGATGTTAAAGTGCTGCAGATCTTCATGACCCAGATAACCACGATGGTGTGATCACTCGCCTAGAGCCAGACTTCCTGAAGTGCAAAGTCAAGTGGGCCTTAGGAAGCATCACTGTGAACAAAGCTACTGGAGGTGATGCAATTCCAGTTGAGCTATTTAAATTCCTAAAAGATGATGCTGTTAAAGTGCTGCACTCAATATGCCAGCAAATGTGGAAAACTCACAAGTGGCTACAGGATTGGAAAAGGTCAGTTTTCATTCCAATCCTAAAGAAAGGCAATGCCAAAGAATGCCTGAACTACCACACAATTGTACTCATCTCACACGCTAGCAAAGTAACGCTCAAAATTCTCCAAGCCAGGCTTCAACAGCACATGAACCGAGAACTTCCAGATGTTCAAACTGAATTTAGAAAAGGCAGAGGAACCAGAGATCAAATTGCCAATATCCAGTGGATCATAGAAAAGGCAAGAAAATTCCAGAAAAACATGTACTTCTGTTTCATTGACTATGCTAAAGCCTTTGTGCGGATTGCAGCAAACTGGAAAATTCTCCAAGAGATGGGAATGCCATACCACCTTACCTGCCTCCTGACAAATCTGTATGCATGTCAAGAAACAACAGTTAGAACTGGACATGGAACAATGGACTGGTTCCAAATTGGGAAAGGAGTATATCAAGGCTGTATATTGTCACCCTGCTTATTTAACATATAGGCAGAGTACATCATGTGAAATGCCAGACTGGATGAAGCACAAGCTGGAATCAAGATTGCCGGGAGAACATCAACAACCTCAGATATGCAGATGAGGCCACCCTTATGGCAGAAAGTGAAGGGGAACTAAAGAGCCTCTTGATGAAAGTGAAAGAGGAGAGTGAAAAAACTGGTTGAAAACTCAACACTCAAAAAACTAAGATCATGGCATCTGGTCCCATCATTTCATGACAACTTGATGGGGAAATAATGGAAACAAGGACAGACTTTCTTTTCTTGATCTCCAAAATCACTGCAGATGGTGATTGCAGCCATGAAATTAAAAGACGCTTGATCCTTGGAAGAAAAGCTATGATAAACCTAGACAGTGTATTACAAAGCAGAGATATTACTTTACCAACAAAGGTCCATCTAGTCAAAGCTATGATTTTTCCAGTAGTCATGTGAGAGTTGGGCCATAAAGAAAGTTGAGTGCCAAAGAATTGATGCTTTTGAACTGTGGTGTTGAAAAAGACTCTTGAGACTCCCTTGGACTGCAAGGAGATCCAACCGGTCCATCCTAAAGGAAATCAGTCCTGAATATTCATTGGAAGGACTGATGCTCAAGCTGAAACTCCAGTACTTTGGCCACCTGATGCGAAGAGTTGAGTCATTTGAAAAGACCTTGATGCAGGGAGGGATTGAGGGAAGGAGGAGAAGGGGACAACAGAGGATGAGATGGTTGGATGGCATCACCAACTCGATGGACATGAGTTTGAGCAAGCTCCAGGAGTTTGGTGATGGACCGGGAGGCCTGGTGTGCTGCTGTCCAGAGTTGGACATGACAGAGCAACTGAACTGAACTGACACCTACATGTCAATTCTACTCTTCTCCCCCCCCACTCCTCATGAAACTTTCAAAAGTTCTAAAACAGGTTCTGCTTCCAAAAGGCTCTACCATTATTCTGAAAACTACTTACCACCTGCACTTCCTTTTAATTATGCAGTTAAACAAGTGTAGTTGCTAATTATATTTATACTTGAAACCTTAGCAAGTTGTTAGATAACTTGTCTCTACCATATAAAGTTTGGCCATGCAAGGAGCCCCTAAGTAATAAAGTCTGAGGTTGGTTCTTGTAGTACAGGCTTTCAGAACAGCTCTTAGGATGGTAGTTGCTATGCCTCATGAACAGTGTATGAGTGAAGAATAGAATTCTCTCCTTGAGGCTGGAGTAGGCCACTAGAATTATTGCCATTAACACAGAGACAGCAAATGGATTATCTAAAGACAGAAGGAAATAAAGTGCAAAAAATGGCAGAGAAATTAAAAATTCTACCTGGAGAACGTCAACAGGATATTTCATCATAAAATTAGAATAAGACTTCATAAGAAGGAAAACTCTAGAGAAAAACTTGAAAATTTAACACACATACACAATTGCCACCCATCACCCCACCCCAGACTCATTTATACAAAACAGCCCAAACAAAGGATGTAAAAAGAATAGACCTGGCTAGAAATTGGAAAATAATACTAAGGAATTCTCTTCAAAAGTAGCACAAGTAGACAGCTTTTAGTTATATGAGGGAAAATTTTAAGGATAATTTCTGGATTGACTGAAGGAGGAGTTCTGTACATTTACTCACCAAAAGCAATAATAAAGTGGAATAGATACAAATAATCATTTAAGGACTCTGAATGTCCTTAAGGACACTGAATATCCTCTGAATCAATCATACAACAAGTTGAAAGAATTTTAAAGAAAAATAGTAAACCTTGGTAAGAACAATGAGAATCTGCGCTGTTTTAACCAAGGATGGCTTCATCCTCATTCTCTCCCTCCAGCTCCACGGTGCA